>NC_136429.1:473438032-474115532 GCF_052849685.1 Lactuca virosa | reverse complement strand
CACTAGATTAAGCAAGATATCAACTAATTAAAATAGGAGAAACGCTTACTTATTTGAAGATTAAGGTGTAAATATTGATGATAGTTGAGAGAAAACCGAGTTTCTTGGGTTGAATATGTGAGAAATAGTGAGAAAATGAAGGAAATCTATATATATGTGCGAGGGTTTACGGCCGAGGAGTTTGCGGTCCGAAGTCAGTTTGATGTTTACGGTCGAAGCCTCGTTTACGGCCTGCGAGGAGTTTACGGTCCGAAGTGTTTACGGTCGTAAGCTCTTTGCGGCCCGAAGTGTATACGGTCTGAGGCAAGAATAAGATGCGAAGTTCTCAATTTTAAGCCTTTTCCTTCTAAATTCAACTATGGATATTATAAAGATTTTAGCAAATAAAGGTTATTATCATAACCTTAAATAAAAATCCAAATAATAAAAAGAACTTTCGTTGACTTTAGTTTGACTTCGGTTGACTTGTGTTGACTTTACAAATAGGAAAATAACGGGATGTTACATTATCCCCCCCGTTAGAGAGAATTTTGTCCCGAAATTAGAGTTTAAGCAAATAAGTAATTACAAATAACTAAGCGAAAAGACGAGGATATTTTAATTTCATTTAATCCTCATGTTCCCAAGTGAATTCAGGTCCCCGCTTGGCATTCCAGTGAACCTTCACTATAGGAATACGGCTTTGCTTTGTTTGTTTGACCTCTCGGTCCATGATTTGTACTAGTTCTTCCACGAAGTTGAGGCTCTCGTCGATCTCGGTTTTGTCGAGTGGGATAACAAGAGTCTCATCGGACAGACACTTCTTCAAGTTTGAGACATGGAAAACAGGATGTATGTTACTTAGTTCTTGAGGTAGTCGGAGTTTGTAAGCTACGGGACCAATTCTAGCAAGAATCTCGAATGGTCCTATATACCTTGGATTCAACTTACCACACTTTCCAAAGCGTATCATGCCCTTCCAGGGTGAGACCTTCAACATGACGTGGTCACCAACCTGGAACTCCAAAGGTTTTCTTCTTTTGTTGGCGTAGCTTTTCTGTCTACCTCTGGAAACTTTAAGTCGTTCCCGGATTTGTACGATTTTCTCTGTGGTTTCACGAATGATTTCCGGACCAGTGAGAGTACTATCAGGAACTTGACTTCTAGCTAGCTGCGTATCACCCACTTCAGCCCAGCACAGAGGTGATCTGCACTTACGGCCATAGAGAGCTTCGAAAGGTGCAGTCTTTATACTAGTGTGATAATTATTGTTGTAAGAGAATTCGACCAGGGGTAAATGATTATCCCATGCCTTACCAAAGTCTATCACGCAAGCTCGCACATATCTTCTCAAGTTTGAATCATCCTCTCACTTTGTCCATCAGTTTGTGGATGGTAGGCTGTACTCATGTCCAACCTAGTTCCCAAAGATTTTTGTAAAGACTGCCAGAAACGAGAAGTGAATCTACTATCTCGATCAGAAATAATAGATATTGGCACACCATGCAGTCTAACGATTTCTTTGAGGTAAGTTCTTGTTAGCTTCTCCATCTTGTTTGTCTCTTTGATTGGTAAGAAGTGTGCGGATTTCGTTAATCTATCAACAATCACCCAAATAGTATCATAACCACTTGATGTCTTGGGTAACTTGGTTATGAAATCCATTGTAATCCGCTCCCACTTCCATTCATGTATTTCAGGTTGTTGCAATAAACCTGAAGGTTTCTGGTATTCTACATTTACCTTGGCACAAGTAAGGCACTTGCCCACAAAGGTAGCAATTTCGGCCTTCATGTTTGGCCACCAGTACAGTTTCTTGAGGTCTAGGTACATCTTGTCTGAACCTGGATGAATAGAGTATTTGGTTTGTGTGCTTCATTCATAACCACATCTCTGTAACCACCGAACTTTGGTGTCCAGATACGGTTCATGAAACAATAAACTCCATCATTCTTGATTTTAAAGTTTTTATCCATTCCTCTCAAGGTTTCACCTGCCACGTTGTTCAGGTTTTAAGGCCTCGAATTGAGCCTCTCTGATCTGTGTGGACAGATGTCAATGGATTGTCATGGTCAACGATTTTACTCGGCGTCCCGAGTATTCTTTTCTACTAAGGGTGTCAGCTACTACGTTAGCTTTACCAGGGTGATAAAGAATCTCACAATCGTAGTCGTTCAGTTGCTCCACCCATCGTCGTTGTCTCATGTTCAACTCTTTCTGATTGAAGATATGCTGGAGACTTTTATGGTCCGTGAATACTGTGCATTTCGTGCCATATAAGTAATGTCTCCAGATCTTCAGAGCGAATACCACTGCTCCTAGCTCAAAGTCATGTGTTGTATAGTTGACCTCATGTGTCTTTAGCTGTCTTGAGGCATAAGATATCACCTTTCCTCTTTGCATAAGAACACATCCAAGCCCTTGATTAGAAGCATCACAGTACACTACGAAATCCTCTGTCCCTTCAGGGAGAGACAGGATTGGTGCACTACACAAGGCTCGTTTCAGTGTTTGGAACGCTGTTTCTTGTTTTTCTCCCCAGCTAAAAGTTACACCCTTTTGCGTCAGGGTGGTAAGAGGCTTAGCTATTCGAGAGAAATTCTAGATGAATCTGCGATAATAGCCAGCAAGACCTAAGAATTGACGAATTTATGTAGGTGTTTTTATGAAATTTCATAAATGATTTTATGAAATTTATACAAAAGGATTTCAATAAACTTGAAACGGATGTAACTTATACAATCATATAGTTTCTATACTTTTATAAAATATTTAGATATATTTTATCCCTTTTTGTAATATGCTGAGCATAAGGGACATTTTCAACTTACAAGCATAATCACATAGTTTTCAGACCAATACATAAATCAAAGTACATATACAAACACACAAACTATAGTAGGTATAGTTTGGGAATTCAATACAAGGTTATACATATACAAACACACAAACTATAGTAGGTATAGTTTGGGAATTCAATACAAGGTTATACATATACAAACACACAAACTATAGTAGGTATAGTTTGGGAATTCAATACAAGGTTATACATATACAAGCACACAAACTATAGTAGGTATAGTTTGGGAATTCAATACAAGGTTATACATATACAAACACACAAATTATAGTAGGTATAGTTTGGGAATTCAATACATGGTTATACATATACAAACAAACAAACTATATTAGGTATAGTTTGGGAATTCAATACATGGTTATACATCTACATACACACATCTTTTATAAACCTCTCCGTTATTTATAAAAATGGTTTTCTCGTATTATTACTTGTAATGTCGTTAATATAGTTTGAGAGACACGTCTTTGGGTACAATTACATGTACTAGTGGAAGACTACCCTTATGATCCAGAGTCTCCTCGAGGGAGAGCGTGAGTTTGTGTATAGATCTATAAGGGAGTGACAATCCCACACATTGCTACTAGCTACAGTAGAACCGGCAGGTCTACGGGTGACAAAGTCATAAAGGATACTGGTGCCCGATTCGCGCCATATCAGCTTAGTATGGTCATAAAACTCGCAAGTAGATAACAACGATATATTTACGTAGTAATATACTTTACATGAACAATGCTTATTTAGTATAAGTAAGGAAAATACATGGTTTCTTTATGAGAAATAAAACTATTATACATACTCGTAATAACCAGGGTTTTCAAACAGAACATTTTATTCATACTAGTGATAGCCAAGGTTTTCTTACAAAAAGGGATTTTTACATTCAAAACAGTATCATACAATTAACCTAAATAAACATTCAAACAAATACTTACGGAACATTGTAACAAAATCACATGTTAGAAAATATTGGATTTTCTTGTAAACATATAAACATTTTCACTGATTCATTAACAGCTTTTTAATTACAAAAAGATACTTATGAACTCACCACCTTTTATGCTGATACTCTCTTTCAAAACTGCTTTTATTCTCAGAAAACCAGTAGACATGTACCTCGACAGACTTTTGAGCAGAAGGAGCGTATGGAGTCTCGTATTTCTTTTTGTTACTTTTGGATGTATAGAAATATGAAGCAAACAGATGTAAACATGTATTATATATATTCAATGTAATGGTTGTGTTTACTTTGATTACTATGATGCAATTGTTGTGATACTATACATGAAGTCATCCGCCCCCGAACGTTTCCGCCATTTCGGTTTGGGGGTGTGACAAAATCCTTTGAAGTTAATCTCGACATGTGACAAAAAAAATCCTAGATTTGTCAAACCACCACAAATATACGCTAATTGTTTCTCCTTCTTCCTCTTTTTTACCCACGATCTCTACAAGTTTGCTTCTGTATTTTGATTTTTGTTCGTTGACCATTGGGAATAAAAGATCCCTAATGAACAAGGAGAACGATCAATATAGATTCAACAAGAAATTACGACTTTTGTGCGAGTCCAAAGGAAGAATGGTCAAACAAATAGATATTGGTTTTCTGCTTTCGATCCCCTAGCCGCTCCCTTACCAGCGATTTGGGTTTTTTTGTTGGTTCCATCTCTGACCTTTTTCTCGCTACTTCAAAAACAGAAATACACACTCTACAGACTGATTTCTTCTTCTTAGATTGAGATGGTGTTTTTATTCAACGAAACCCAACCATCAAACAGGTCATTACCTTTCCTTTTCCTTTTTATCAAGTTCCTTTGCTAGCCTTTTGTAATGTTTATCTCTTTATGATGGTATTAGGAATTTTTTTTTCTTATAGCTTGCTTCTCTAAATAACCTTACAGGGGTCATACCGTATTACAAGGTGAAAAAGAAAGTAAGAAGAAACACGGTCACAGGAATCTATTTTGGAGCAGTTGCATACAAGGGTTGTCTTTTACTGTTAAGGTTGGCCCAAGTCAACCCATGATTGATGTAAGAATATGTCAAGTTGAACTACTTCTTCATGATTATTTCAAGTCAATTTGGGACCATCTGATGACATCTTTTGGAATTTTCAGAAGGATGAGTTTTACCTATCGAATAGATCAACATTTATAAGATGGAGCAACCTTTATCATTATATTTGGATTTCAATATGTGAACAAGTGATGTGATAAATTTTAATGTTTATTACTCTCTTTTATGTGTTCACCGTGCAACTTTTATTTGCAGGTTCTACCGAAAGAAAAGACTAAATGATGACACCTGATTATATTCGACCATAAAATATTTAGTGGCACACATTTACCTGTTTCATTGACTGGCTTTTGTTTTTACCAAAAATCAACTTATAAGGTACATATTAAGATTTAGTTTACTATTTCAGATGTAATTTTTTTTGCCTTTTTTATTTATTTTAATTGTTTGTTTGGCATTTCTCTTGAAGCATCATGACTCTCGAGGCATAGTTTTTAGTTTTGCCATTTAAGGTAAAAATTTAGCACTTTGATTGATATGGTCTATAAATTTGTGTATATTTAATGGAATATGAAGTACCTTTTGCTAAATCTTGAATTATAATTGTTACTGATTTCTTTAATGTTACTGTAACCAGGTAAGTTTTTAGTATCTTTTAGGATTAAAAGTCAGAAAGAGCAATGTACTTTCATTTTTATATTATTCTATTGTCTTACTTTTATTCCATTCTACTAGAACACTATACTTGGAACTTATAGTTTTAAATATTTAAATATTTCTCTTTATTCTCATTGCAATAATCATTTATACAGTGTTGTTTTTTAATTTGAAGGTATTTATTGATTCTTGGAAATAAATATACATGCTTGTAAATATGCAAATTTTAATAACTCAATTTCTGAAACTGTAGGGCAATGCTAGGATGGTGTTTGATTTCCCCAAACTGATTTGAGTTTCGTTTTTGTTTTAAAAATCCGAATAGCTACAAGATGCAAAAAGCGACCTTGAAATCGAATGACCGATCTTCATATGCATCAGGTATGAAAAAGTTCAAATTCTTGATATTTTACATGTTATTTGTGTATTTTACATCTGATCTTTATTGAAGAACATGTACTTATGTTTCCAGTTTATAGATGTGAAGAAACTGTTTGATGAAATGCCTGAAAGAGAATTTAGAAAAAATAATGTTTCTGTTGGAAGAGTTGCTATCAAGTAGTAATGATTTGATCATCGTTTCTCTTCTTGTTTTACCTAAAGTTCTAGATAGACCCTAACGTGCTAATTTACGTTTTGATCCTTTGATTTTATAGCTACAAAGAGCCTCAACATGGGTATATCTTGCTGAGAAAGTTCAGAAATAAGACTTTGTAGAGATTGAGAGACTCACCGGTGCACCACCATCAACTCTCTTTCTTTATCACTTTCTATTAAAAAACCTTGTTTTTTTGGATTTTTGATGGTCTATCTTTCTTGTTTTTAACAAATTAAATAAAATTCATTAAAATGTCTTAGTTATCATCGTACAACGACTGAGATGGCAAACGGGCAACAAGCTGTGCCGCCAATTTTTTTTCTTGTTTTTATTCATAGGCCTATAATGAAGATGTAGGTTCTCTCTTTAGTTTACCTTCAACTGAAGATAAGGTTTGATATTAAATTTTTATAGCACCCACATTGTTCCCTATTCTAATTAAAGTATGAGTTGTTTAAAGCATTGATATATATATATATATATATATATATATATATATATATATATATATATATATATATATATATATATATATACCTCCAGTTTATAAAATACCTCCAGTTTATAAAATATGATATATAACATTGTTTCTGTTTGTGTAGGTGGGTGTATATATGTGTGTGCAGGTGTATGTATGTATGTTTATTTTGTCTATAGGTGTTTGTATTTATGTCTACTTAAATCCTGATTTTTTATCTTTTGTTACCATAAAATTATACAAAAATGTTTTTTTGTCCTAATGTAGGAGGCATTGTTTGAATTGGAGGATGCAAAACAGGAACATGTGTGGGCGGGCATGGGTTTTGTGAAACCAAAGTATGTTGTTATATCTTGCATATCATAGATGCTGCCAATGACCAGATTGAGGTGGTAACATTTTAACTATTCAATCTCTTAGTTCTTTAAAGACGTTTCTTGGACTGACTGAGCAAAAAATTTACTTTTTGCTGCTTTGGAAACAATAGGAAATAGAGATAAATAAAGATAATTAGGTTGTGAAAAGTTTATGAATTTAACTTCCAAAAGCACAAAAAAAAATTTATAAATAAAAGGGGAAGATTGGTTTTTATTAAAAGGGTTTCAAAGATTATTTTGGGTTCATTTTGAAAATTAGCATGTAATGAATATGACTTTCAAATAATCAAATCATTTTGGTTGAAGTTTGTTCATACATAAGCTTCTGACATGATGATGAGCTATTTATTGTCTCAATTTTTTTATATGTATAAATAACTACAGAAGCTTGGGTTTGTATAAAGTTTTAAATTTTTAGGAGGGTGCCATGAAAGGATTTACTGAGTAAATAGTGGATTGGATGAAAAGTGAAAAGTTGTTTGAATCCCAAAGAGGTCAATTATTCTTTTTTCACGTATATTTACCTCTTTTTTGAATTATTTTTTGCAGTCTAAATTAAGCATTTTCACTGAATATAACATGTGATATTTGTTGTTACAGAAAAATAACCCTCTTTACAACAGCTAACTTTCATGACTTCAAGTGGTCTTCAAAACTTTAACCTGTAGTGGTAATATAGTTTAAAGAGCAAGCAAAACAACACCAAATGCCAAATGATGATGTACTACCTATACACAAAGACTATCTTTAATAGCCAAAAGATCATCTAGGGACAGAATGGACATTAAGCAACAAAATTACTTATCCTTTTTTAATAAGTTTCAACAGTAGCACCGACTTAACATTTTCAGGTGCGAAAATGTCATTAATCACCCATCTACATTAAATATGTTCCACTGTAAAGAGGGTTCTTTGTCTATAAATGCAAGTGCATTACCTTTTTGGGGAAACCTCTGATCCAATTACCAGGGGCAAAAGAGTCCTTTAAATTTTCACTATGTATGTGTTGTGTGTGAATTGTGTGTGTGATGCGTATGATTACTTCCAAATTTCTTTTAGCTATCATATAATGTATTATTATTTGATTTAATATATGATTTTAGGTACTTTGAGGTTTATGTTGTGATATTTTTTTTAACTACCTGATGTTGTGCTTATTAGTGTTGATGTGTTTTTATTTTTATTGATGGTTTCTTTATCTTATATCTTTGGGTTTATCTTTAAAGATTGGTTTTGGTTTTTAATTATGTATATATAATTACTCGATAACTATGTATTTATAAATATTAATTTGTTCTTTTAATCTCATTACAAATAAAATAAATGCTAGACATTCTCATCTGATCCAGTTTCCATTTCTACATCACATTTTTTTAAAACACTAATGTAAAGCTAAAAGAATAAAATAAAATGATAACTGTGTGTTTAGTTCTCTTTTATTTTTACTGGATAAATAATTTCTATAATTAAGGACCTTGCTAATATTTTAGCTTCAACCATATAAAATATGTATGCTAATTTTAGCTAAATGAAAAATGTATATATTTAAATGTTTAATGAAGAAAAGAAATTCGATTTAAGTTTGTTTATCATTTTTATTAAAATAAAATGACAACAGATAAGATTGATTTTGTGTATTATGTTTTAGATTATATCATACAGATACAAAATAGTGAAAATACGCATTAGGTGATTTTATAGTTTATTTTACCTAAAACAGTTCTACAATAGTATATTTATTTTATTTTCTTTAAAGTATTTACAATATATTCATTAGAATTTTTTATTTTATTTTATTTTTTATAAAAATTGTCGGTTTAAAATATTTATCAAAAATTGTGTATTATCTATACAATTATCTAAAGATGAGCATGTGACTCGGTGGAACCGGCCTGGATGGGAAAAAATTGGATTCACGTTATTATGTCCGCTTCTCTATTACCAAATAAGTCGGTTTTCGGTTCTTCGGTTATCGATCCGGTTGAAATATACTATTCGACCCCATCATCAAAATGAATTAATCACCATCCGGATAAAATGTTTGTGTTCCGCCCTTGATTAAGACATCAGGTTTTGCAGCTGCTAACTTGGATGAAATCATATAATGGTTATGCGTATGTTAATTTGTAAACTAACACTGAAATGAATGTATTTTTTCCAAAACTGAGTCTCCAACCAACGACCTCACCAAAATGACCAAGAACTAGAAAACAATGGTTGTGTCTGGTTACGAGCATTGTTGTTATTTGAATGTCATTATTCTTCTTCTATGCATTTTATGGGCTAAACGATAATAAGTATTTAGCTTTCTTAAAAAAATCAAGATGTTAGACTAACTATAAGGGGCTTCACATTTATATATATTGTTTATCTTTTATGTGTTTTTTTCTAGATTTTAACCAAGAAATTAATATAAATATTTACATATAAAAAAGTAATTGTGCATCCCTAAATATTTGGGCAATGGCACCAGGGGTGGTCGCCATATTGTGTCCACCAAAGGCCGATCCTGCGTACATACAATCTTCAAAAAACACTATACTACATTTCCATATGTTCTTCCCGATTCTTTCTAAAATCGCCTAAAAAGTCATACAATCCTAATAATATATGATGTTCCTTTTCTTACCCGTCCAATAGTCTCAACATCATCAACATATGGTGTCTTACCTTAACCCATTAAATAAAAATTATATGTTAAGGACTTAACCATTGAGTTTCATTTATCGTAGTACTGAAAAAAATGTTGATGAAAATTAAAAATGATCCATTTTGAAAATAAACTATTGAAAGTAACAAAAAAAATTAAAATACTCAACCTAAAGAATAAATTAATGAGGGGGTTATTTCTTAAAATGACCATAATATACCCACAAAACTAATTTTCAATATTTCTTACAAAATAATTATCTATTCCGCAAAAAATGCTCCCCAATTAATTGTAATATTATTTTTTATAAAATGAAATAGACCCTTAAGGAAGGCATACTAATAGTTGTCTGAATATTATTTCTCGAAATGAAACTAACCTCAGCATGCCACATCGTGGGTCGAGACCAGATCGAAAAACATGAATTCAAACTGAAACAACAAATGGAAAACATCATTAAACCAAATTGGTCTAGAACGAAACCGGTTCGACAATAAATACGTATCGGAATGAAATAAATTGTCGGAAACAAGTTCAAAAATAAAAACATGTGATAATGTCATTGATGACGTAATAGCTATTGGTCAACATGTTGGAAAGATTATATTTTTGCCAATGATTTCTCTATGCCCGAAGATGACATGTTCTCATTCAAGATAAAAAGAAAACAATTTCCAATTCGATTATGGTTCGTGATGATAATCAATAAAACTTAGGGGCAAACAATTCCAAATGTATGTATTTATCTTCAAGAATCAATTTTCTCACATTACCAGCTTTATGTGACATTATCAAGAGGGGGTGTTACGTGCCAATACATAAGTATTAGTGAAGTCTAACGAACAATTTAATGACGGTGAAGTCTATATATCAAATGCGGTATATAAAGAAGTGTTGAACGATTAATAATGCACAATAAATCATGTGTTCATGTATATTTGTAAAAAATCCCAACTCTTCACTTTTAATTCTTATTGATTTCGTTTATGCTAGCATGACTCTTATTGATAAATGTTTAGATGTAGTAAATTATTTGTGCAAAGTAACAAATCGCCTCTAGAAATTAATATCTAAAAAAAACTATTCGTATTCGTCGCTTAGCGCTGGTAAATGGCTAGTATATATATATATAGGGAAATGTTATTTGGAAAACAAAAATCCCTAAAAAAACCCTAAAAATCATAAAAATGCATAAAAAAATACTTAGAGATTACAAAACTTTTTTTAATATTTTCATAAAAAAATCGCAGGTTTTTTAATAAATTTGCTGAAAAAAAAATAAAAATTCAAAAAAAAAATTTTAAAAAAAAGAAAAACAAATAAAAAAAAATCAGCGAATTTATTTAAAAACATGCTACTTTTTCGTAAAAAATTCAAAAAAAAGTTTTGTGATCTCTAAGTATTTTTTTAGGCATTTTTTTTTTATTTTTAGGGTTTTTTGTTTTCCATAGAACCTAAACATATATATATATATATATATATATATATATATATATATATATATATATATATATATATATATTAAGGTTGTAAAAATCGTTCGACGATAGCTCGACGGTCGACTGGTGTTAAGGGATTAATACGATCTTGGCGGGGATTAATCGGAGATTAATCGGGGACCATAGATTATTAATAAAATATTAAAATTAATTAAATGTTAATATATCTTAAGAAAAACAAGTACTTCAAAATTAGAAAATAAGAAAAATTGTAATTTGGAAATTTGGAAATACGAAAATATGAACATTTTGGTATAATATTCGAAATTTTGAAAATTTGAAAATTTTGGAGTAAAAAAAAAGTTGGTTTTTTCAATTTTTTTAAATTTTTTTAAAATTTTTAAATTTGTTTTTGACATTTTTTGACTTTTTTTTGACTTTTGTTGATTTTTGTTGACTGATTAATCCCGCCAAGGACGATTAATCCCGCCAAACCCGATTAATCCTAAATTTCCGATTAATGCCCTAATCCTCGACGGTTGGAGAACGCCAAGCGATTAATCCACGATTAATCACCGATTAATCCCGATTTCTGCAACCATGATATATATATATATATATATATATATATATATATATATATATATATATATATATATATATATATATATATATATATGGTGACGTTCAATAGAGAAAATCATAATTAACCAAGGAGCCAATCGTGAGCGTCGGAAATCATAACGATCAACGGGCAAGGAAATAGGTGTACACTTTACATTGGACGCACACACACCGGATTATACCAAAAAATCAACCTTTACAAAAAAATCCATAACTTTTTTTCGTTTAAAATTTTTTTTAGGCCATATTTTTTATCAAAAAAAACAAAAACTGAATATACCGTTGTTCACGATTTTTCGTCCTTTTTTCATAGAGATCCATGATAATATATAAAAAACGAACTTTTTTTTCGAAAAAAACTCACTTCATTTTCTTTAATGAAAAAAGTTAAGGTCTATTTTTTATAGAAAAAAATTAATAAATATATCAAAATTCATATTTTTTGTACTTTTTAAACATAGATTCATATTCATGTTAAAAAAACGATATTTCAGTTCAGATTCACATTGTGAACCTGTTCAGATTCATATTGTAAACCTCATCAGATTCACAGTGTGCATAATAATAAGTCAGATTCACAGTGTGAATCTGAACTGATCGGAGCTTTTTCACATTGTGAATGTTAAAATTTGAAATATTAACAGTTTAGATTCACAGTGTGAATCTACACTGATCGAGGTTTTTTTTTTTTGTGAACCTTCTCAGATTCACAGTGTGCATAATAGTAATTCAGATTCACAATGTAAATCTGAACTGTTCGAGATTTTTCATATTATGAATGTTAAAATTGAAATATTTACAGTTTAGATTCACAGTGTGAATCTACACTGTTCGAGGTTTTTTTTTTTTAATCGGTGTTGATGTTTATTAATAGAGTACAAAAAATTAATATTTTTGGTATAATTAGTTTTTTTGATAAAAATAAACTTAAATATTGAAAAAACTAAGAAATATTAAGTGAGTTTTTTTCAAAAAAAAAAATTTGTTTTTTATATATTATCATGGATCTCTATGGAAAGAAGACGAAAAATCGTGAACAACGGTATATTCGGTTTTTTTTTTCGATAAAAAACTTGGCCTAAAAAAACTTTTAAATGAAAAAAAGGAAATGAGTTTTGTTATAATCCGGTACATGTGCGTCCATTATAAAATTTTACAACCCTCCTTTTGCCGTTGATCGCTTTAAATTCCGACGCTTTGGATTGGTTATTTGGTTCGTTGATTAATAATGATTCTCTATTGAACTTTTATATATATATATATATATATATATATATATATATATATATATATATATATATATATATATATATATATATTCAAATGGTAACTTAACATTAAAAAAAAGGCCCAATCAAATTTCACGCTTACTCTCGTGCGCATTATCACTGGAAACGAAAAACGTCTTCATAACGAGAGGGGGTGTTCCCCGTTATACCGCCGTTTTCGTATAGCCACGTCTGCAATAATACCGTGTTTATGGCCCGTACCGAGTGCTCTAAGACGGTAAACATATTTACCTTTTTTATTTACCTATTTTAATTTTTTTTTTCTGTATCTTGTCACCATACGTATCTCGATGTTATATGTATATGTAGATTCCTCATACTTACTGTTACTCCATATAATGTATTTTCCCCCTTTTTCATTACATGCTCATCACTTACGTCATCAACTATGTAATGCATTCCCCCCACCCCACCGCCCTTTTTCTTTTCATAACTTACGTCATCACCTATATAATGCATTTTCTTTTTCATCACGTGTACATCACCTACGACCTACGTGATGAAGGTTTTTTTATGAATTAAAAATTTAATTTTGAATTACCCTTTTATTCATCACTTACGTCATCACCTATATAATGCATTTTCTTTTTCATCACGTGCACATCACCTACGACCTACGTGATTAATGTTTTTTTATGAATTAAAAATTTTAATTTTGAATTAGGATTGTAAGCAGGGAAGTAGGCAACATTCATGTAAGGATAACGAAGTATTATAATCGTATAAAAAACACAATTAAATTTCTTTTTATATATATCGCCAACCAACTATAACGTTTCTATACGTATGACCATTAAACTTCATATTTGTTCAAAAAATACCATTACGTTACGGGTAATAGTAGATCCAATGACGAATCTAGGATTTAAACTAACCGATGTCCATTTCAAATAGGATGACAAAAAATTTGCATATTTTATCGGGTCGGGTTGTCGATAACACCATGTGAGCCAAATTTAGTATTAACTTTATTACCAAATATCAAAGTTAATTTATAAAAAATTAATGGTAACAATTATTAACTGTATGCAAACATTTATATTAAATAAATAAATAAACTAATGGACTAACATCTCAAAATATTCTATATTTTTAAATTATGTATAATAAGCTACTAATACTCATATTTATAATACATTAATAGTCATATTTGATATAAGTTATTAACATGAATTATCATCACATCTTATTTCGAATATGTTGAGATTACTTATTACCGATACATTTATGATAAATAATAGTGCACTATGTCTATACTTAAATTTAGTTTCAGTTTAAATCTTTATATTCTTTACGATCAAAAACTCTTAAATAATCTAATAAAAATATGAGAAATAGTAAAATAAAAGGAACTATTAAACCCTACAGTAAGAGAAATACTTTTATCAATTTGCTTTTTCTCCCACTTTTCAATTTACAGAGAAATACTTTTCAAATCTTTTGTTCATTTCTCACTCAATATTCACCAACAATATTTCCAAGAGAAGAAATACTACTCCCTGATTCTATAAAACAAACACCACTAACCGAAGAGGCAGAGAAGGGTATCGAAGCATATGTCAGTAGACGAAGGAGACTAGAGAGAGGTAAACAGGGCAGCGACGGGATGTAGCGGCGGCCGCCGGAGAGCAAGACAGCGGTAGAGTCGTGGACGTTAAGGACGGCGGGCAGTGGTGGTGTACGATCCGGGTAACTCGATTTATATGAAAAGTTATGGTACGTTTAATTGCGGAAAAAATTGGCCGTTTCTAGAATAATTTTTTAAGAAAAATAAGAATTTTGAAAACGCGTTAGTTCGTCTATTTTTCAAAATTTTTCACAGAAAATGAAAATTTTTCGTTTTTACAAAATTACAAAGAAATTGAAAATTTTTGGAAAACCGATAATCATTGTTCTCCACATTTTTCTAATTCCAAAATTTTTCTAAAATATAAACACACACACACTCTCATCTCATCCACTTCTACATATCCTCACCTTAATACCCCCAACCCACCACACCCCTACCTATCCACAATCACTCCCAACCTCCTCCCCCCAAACACACACACACACCAACCCCCCACAAACACACATCCACACCCCACCTCCATACACACACATACACTAACCCCCACAAACACACACACATACACTCACACCCACTCATACCCCCACAAACACACACCCACCCCACTAACACACACATACACACACCCACAAACACACACACACACACCACCACCACCACAACCATAATCACCAACCTACCATCACATTCACCTTCACCACCACTACCCCATCACCAGCACCACCACCGTCATAACCACCGCTGCGACAATTGCCGCAGCCACCCCGCCGCCACCGCCACCACCACCACCACCGTCGCCATCATCGACACCACCATTGCCCCCCGCCGATGCCTCCACCACCGCCACCTTCCCCACACCCACACTACCACCACTACCGTTTTCCTAAAATGAAAACCGATAGAAAAATACATACCTAAACACGTTTTCTAATTTTTTAAAATTGAAAATGAAAAATGAATAAGTTTTAACTAAACGCGTTTTCTAAATTTTTCAAAGAAAACTGAAAACGGAAAACAAAAATTGAAATGGAAAAACGAAAAACGGAAAATGAAAACTGTTTATTCGTAACTAAACGCAACCTTAGTGTTTTGTTGCTATTTATATTTCCTATTTTTTCTCACTGTTTCCATGTTATTAATTTTTATAATATGTTACAATTATATATGGATCATTGATTTTGTTTGGTTAAAAGTTCATGTGTGTCCTTCTAAAAAATTCAAGGGTCCTTCTAAAAAATTCATGGTGTCCTTGTAGAAAATCTTATAAACTGTCTAAATAAAATTTGAAAGTAAGGGGTGTTCAAGGATTGCCTTTAAATGTATGTAGTGTCGCCCCTGAGTAGTTCACCAACCACGTGGCATTTCATGTGGTTGTTGATGCGGATTTTACTGTTTATTATGTATATATTATACCATTAAACTTTTTTTTGTACACATTATACTATTAAACTTTTTTTATACATTTTACCATTAAATATTTTTTTACACATTTTACCATTAGTCTTATATAATTTATTTAAAAAATTATATATTATTACATAAAAATGGGTTTTCCATCACATATTGCTACTCCCTGATTTTGTAAGGTTTGGGCGAGCTGGTTCACTTTTGACAATGATACTAAACACTCTCTTTTACAACTACATCGTACATTTATGTTGGTCAAACATCGATTGAAACCCACAAGGTTTGAACTTGAAACTTCCTTTAGGAGTGCCCAAGAAATACTCAATTATTCACTATTTTATCTAAAGTTTAACAAACTTGCTCTTATAAGTAATTTTTATGCCGGTAAACAACGACATAATTTCAATGTACTTTTCTAATCATCAACCATAATCAAGAAGAGAGAGAGAGAGAGAGAGAGAGAGAGAGAGAGAGAGAGAGAGAGAGAGAGAGAGAGAGAGAGAGAGAGAGAGAGAGAGAGAGAGAGATTGCGGTGATGTTTGATATACCACGTTCTATCTCCTTACCCCAATAACACCCTATTCACAATATTGAAATGTCAGCTATTATCCAGCTCAAGCATATTCGTTCAAATTTTGAAATCTGAAAGTTATCTCGCTCCCAAAACAAACACAATAATCCCTTCCTTCCCATATGTTTTATTGATTGCAATTAGTTATAGATATATGAATAAGTTTGTTATAATTTTTTTTAACAAAAAAACAAAATTTTAAATTCATTCAAAATTAATTACCAAGAAACAAAACTTTAAATTCCTTCAAACTATCAACAATGTTTATATTTTATAATGATACATATGTCATAGATATATACTAATACTTATAAATTTATAATCATACTTTCCGATATGTAGTATGTTCTTTGGAATGTGATACGCTCCAAAAAAATAAAACTAATTACTAATTCATTTCGTTCCGAAAACTTATCATGTATCTACAAAATGAAACTAATCGCAACTATTTTCGATAGAAATTATTTAAAAAATATGGTCAAATAGATATATTTAAATCAAACTATTCGCAACTATTTTCTATAGAAAAGATTTAAAAAATATGGTAAAATAGATATATTTAAAACATCTCTCGAAGTTGTTTTTTTTTTGCATAATTAAACAAAAAAAGTTTAAATTCATAACAAATCTTTAAATTTAATTATTAAAAATAATTCGTCGGCCGTCGTAAAAAACTAACCACCGGTTGCCGTATTTTCATCAGAAATTTTTAATTTTATCCCGAAACAATTGCCAAAAAAATACTAATCGTTGTCTGACACTAATCGCCAAAAAAAAATATCGTCGCCGCTGCATCGCGCGGATATCTTACTGGTATATATATATATATATATATATATATATATATATATATATATATATATATATATATATATAAAGAAATTTTGAGCTCTTGTGGCCACCCATTTAAAATTTTAAACTTTTTATCATTAGAGATTTTTTGGCGGCAATTGCATTATAACCAACGCATTCTATTCTATGACACTTCAATCTCGACAGTAAATTCTACATTCATTGATGATCATGAGGTATACATTTTATTTTATTATCTTAATTACAATTATATACATATGTTCATATTTTGTTTATTACTTTAATTATAGTTAGTGGCGGACCTTAGTGGTGCCCGGGGGACCCGGGCCACTGTTTTGATTCCGGCACGTAGTGTAAATTTTTTTTTTTAATGTTTTTTTAATGTTTTTTCTATTAGGTGCATCGGCTTAAAATACGAGTGCCAGTACTAATTTAGATTTTTTCGAATTTTTTTTTTAGTGTCACCCCTACTAAAACTTCTGCGTCCGCCACTTATTATAGTTATTTTTTTATTTATATCTTATATAATTTTTACCTGATTTAGTTCTTACCAATTACTTTTAATTGATTTAGTTCTTACCAATTACTTTTAATTGATTTAGTTCTTACCAATTTAGCATTGAGATTTATGTTGATTTTATATTTTTATCATATATTTGTATGCAATTTATTATACCTTGTTAATTGTTTCTTTGATTTGAATTATTGAATTATATGTGCTATTGTATTATATATAAGCTAGTTTTGTATAAGAATATTAGATTATGTTTGTAATTGATTTTTTTTATTCATGAATTTTGTTGAGCAATGGGAACAAAGCAAAAAAATTTAGATTCATTTTTCACGCGTAATGCTTTACCAAGAGGCGAAGAGAAAAACACATCATCATTACTGGTTGAGAAACCTCAACCACCTCCAGAAGATGGTAGCCCTTTACCATCTTCAGCAACAAAGAAGCATGAACCATCTTCGACAGTTAGAAATCCTAGCTTTTATTCTATTGAACATGATCCTGGACTACGCCTGCCTATATGGAAATATGCAGCCAATATAAAGGATGAAATCAGACGAGCGTACTTAAGATTGGGGTCACATCAACTTGTGTTGCCTAAATATCCTCCATCTAGGTCAAAAATTCATCCACGACGCTTTCAGTCTAAATAGTATTCTGAATTTCCTTGGCTTGAGTATTCTGAAACTAAAGATAGAGCATATTGTTTTTATTGTTATCTTTTCTTGAAGAATCTAAATACCCATATGGTCATGATGCATTTACCCCTAATGGTTTTAAAAAGTGGAATAAAGTTAAAGGGAACATTGTTCATTTTCGAAACACATAGGAGATGGACCAAACTCTCAACATAATATTGTTGTACGTTTTATCATACTTTGATGAATCAATCAGTAAATATTGATAAAGTGATGCAAAAACAGTCTGTTGATCAGTGATGCAAAAATGCAAAAACAGTTTGTTGATCAGATTGATAAAGTGATTACAAACATGATTTCTTAAGGATTATCCATGTGCTTATTATATACATTGTACGACCCATCGGTTACAACTTGCATTGGTTGTAGCAGATAGAGAAGTAGACTGTGTACATGAGTTTCTCCAAATTTTATCTTTCATTGTGATTGTCGTAGGTGTTTTTTGTAAATGCCAAGATGAGCTACAAGTTGCTCAAGCTGCTAAAATTGAAGAATTGCTAGAATCTGGTGAAATTAAAACTGGTAAACGAGCTTATCAGATTGGTATGTTAAAGCATGCCAGAGACATACATTAGAGCTCGCATTATAATTCTATTAGCAGTCTTATTCGGATGTATAATCCAACTTGTACAATTTTGGAAAACATAAAAAAAGTTGGGCTCTAGTTATAAAACAAAAGGTGATGCTAGTATTGCGTTTAAAAGAATGACATCTTTTGAGTTTGTTTTCACTTTACATACGATGAAACAAATTTTCAGAATTATTGATATTCTTTGTCAAGATTTACAATAAAAGTCTCAAGACATCATAAGTGCAATCACAATGGTCTCCCATACAAAGAAACTAATTAAAACCCTTAGAAATAATGAATGGGGCTCTTTTCTTGATGATGTCTTTGAGTTTTGTAAGAAGCATGATATTGAAATTCCATAATTCAAAGATCCTTATTTTGAAGGGAGAAGCTGATGGGTTTTGATACGAAATATAAGTTTGTTTTTCACAAAAACCGGCAACAGAAGTCTTTAAAAATAACAAGTTTATTTTTTAGTTCATAACAAAACCAAACCATCATGGATCCATTTATAAAGGTTAGAAAGAAATAAAAACAACCAAGTAGTGTTTAGAATGATAACCTTTGAAGCCTTTGAACCCACCTGATTTTGGGGTGTTGATGAAGATGGAAAGATCAAAGAATATGATATTCTCTACAAGTATCCACCATCAAGATTAAGGCACTTGGAATGCTAGTTCCTTTATGTATTCTTGAGTTTCTTAAACCTTTAAGTGCTTAACTCAAATAAGCACTAAAGGAGAAAACTCAAGAGGGCTTCTAATCACCAAAGTAAAGCACCAAACTTCAAAAGAAGAGAGGACTTCATACTCACGGTTTTGGTGAAGAAAAATGAGAAAGAAGAGAGTGTTTCACACACAAAAATGCAAGCCTCATGCATCTCTTATATAGTCCATGCAAGGTATGGCCTAACCATTGAAATACTCTAAAGTAATGGCTAGCCTTTAGGAGCATGGGAGACAAAGCATGAAGGTTGGCAAACAACCCCCATATTTTAATATTTTTTGCCATAACTCTTATAAAGAGGAGGATTCTTTAATTTTTATAAACTCTAAGTTTATAAAATATAAACTTTGTCTTTAGGTAAAAGACAAAAGAATCCAACTAGTCCAAAATGTTGTGCATGACTTATTAATTCTACCATATGAAATAATTACTAGTTATACTCTCTTATAGTTATTATTTTCACAAAACAATAATTATTCCCTAATTAAATACAAGAATTTATATTATTTATTAATAGTCATATTAATAATAAATAGATAAAATGTGCCAACTTGATAAAGGTGTGACCCTATAGGATTAAATATTATTAGCAATATCACTCCATAATGATTATGGGGGATATAGATTCAACAATTTGCACAAGATTCACTATAGACTGGCATAGACAATAGTTGACGTCTAGCAATAGGTTGTTGCCCCTAACAACATATGAAGGGTGTCATCTCATCAACAGCCAACTCCAGGAGCTCTAAGCTACAATTGTTATTAAAGGTGTTGTATCAATTATTCCTTTGTCTCAGACATCATGTCGAACATGATATATGGATCGCCATTAATCTCATTTAGTGTTCAACTTTTTAGTAAGGCCTTTGATGTCTAAATCTCAATGAATAAGAGGGACAAATCCCATCTCGCCTACATATGCCCATCAATGTAGTTCATGTCATACCCAACGATGGCCCTTATGACTACCTTTTACGGAACATCATTAAACCATGTCAAAGCATAAAAATATCTACACTTCAAGTCCCAAATATGTGTTTCAAGTCTAAGAATACAAAGATACAACCTTGATAAAAAAATCACTCTTGACTACGATCCATAAAGTGATTTTGATGCGGGTCAAGTCCAATACTTATTCTCCTAATCAAGTACCTATGAAGTTGGTAGCAACTCTTGCTATTCTCATATCCATAAGAATCCAATCATATTAGTCTTACCTCATAAATGCTACCACAACTATGGACATTTAGAATAACCTAGTTATTCAAGGATTTAAACATGATAATACAGAGCACAAGAATTATTCAATGAAAGACTCATATCCAATATGTCAGTTCATTACAATATATGTTGCTTGTACTGTTCCAATATCCAAATACTAAATTTCAATCAAATTCATCTACTTATATCAACAAGGCCCTATAGTAACAACTTGACTTTCATGCTTTAGCTAATGAAGGAGCTTTGTTAAGTAGATCTGACAAACTTGACTTGTATAAACTTTGCAAATACAAACATATTAAGTTTTATATATAACTCATATATAAAGGAAACTATTGAGAATGTATTAGATGCTTAAATATGACTTAGATACCAATACTTATGTAATGGGATTACTCCTAGTCATAATGAACTATACATCAATCATCTTTGCATGTGGTTCTCCAAACCACAATGTACCCTAACTATGATGTGTAACTGTAATTAAAATCTACATGGAAAGACTATCCATGTAACTTTCTCTTCATTCATAATGAAGACACACCCGATTGTGATTAAGAATCATCTGAATCTATTTGGAAGCTTAACACATGTGTTACAGCTTTAAACATAGCTTTCTCTCAAATACTCCGCAAATTAGGAATATTTCTCTAATTCTTGCAAGTACTTTAGAATGCTCCTATAAGTTACACAATGACTTGTTCTCGGATTATACTGGTATCATTCAACATGCTCTAAGCATACAACTTATTTGTCCTTCATGCATAATCATGACATATATGATTAATCCAATTGCAATAGCATATGGAACACAATCATATTATCTAGTTCAAAAACATTTGCACTAGGATTTTGCTCAAAATCATGTCATGTTGTATTTGACAAGATGACTCTCTCAGAGTCCTTTATCTTAAGCTCTTTAAGATCTATCACACCCCCAAACCGGAACGGCGGAAACGTTCGGGGGATGGAGGACGTCATGTACAATATCACAACAATTGTATAATAGTAATCAAAGCAAACACAACTATTACATTGATTGAATATATTATTTACATATGTTCAATACATAGTTTGTATGACATAAAAAATGTATAACAAAATTATAGATTACGCGACTCGAGAAGCTCCATCTTCTCAAAACCTACGGGTTTACCTATCTACCGGTTCCCTGAGAATACAAGTGGTTTTGAAAGTGTATCAACATTTAAGTTGGTGAGTTCATAAGTATGTTTTTGTAATAAAATCTTGTACTTGAATTTGTGAAAATGTTTGTATGATTCTCAAGAAAATCCAATATTTTCTTTAGTAGTGAAAAGTAGTCTTAGGCCTTAAGACCAAAATGTATGCTTGTTACTGTATTCTGTAATTATATATGAATGTCTTTGTATGTGTGCCTGGATACCACCAGCTATTTTGTATTGTATAAAAACTCTTGTATGAAATCCATGGATACGACCAATAGCTATGTAAAGAAATGTACTGTATGAAAACCTTTGTATGAAAACCCTGGCTACCACCAGTAATGTATCGTATTGTTCTGTATGAAAACCCTGGCTACCACCAGTAATGTATAGTAGTTCTATTAATTAAAATAAAACTAATTGAAGAGTTGAAATCCCGTAAACAAATGTTTTAGTTTATACTGTTGTGAGTTTTGTATAACCATGCTTGATATGACCTAGTGACCTCTACGACGTTCTTCAGGCGTCGGAAACATTATGACATTTGTCACCCCAGGCCTGCCGGCCTAACTGTAGCTAGCAGTTCAGGTGTGGGATTGTCAGTCCCGTATAGATCTATACACAAATCTCACGCTCTCCCTCCAGGAGACTCTGTTTATATTGTATAGGATTTAGTTCCGTACCCTGGTGGATACAGTTGAAGTAGTGCCTCACAACCCTGTATTAACTAGTTTACATGTAGTGTTGTAGTGTTCTCTTGTACTTGAAACTGTATGTATAACTTGTATAAAAGAATAATTACACTTCAATAATTATTTAGTATTGTACTCTTGTATTCGGAAAATAGTATTGTATACCATAAACTATATATCTACCATAGTTTATATGTTCGTTTCTGTATAAAGCTCTTGAATTAGTAAAACCATGTAATTTATCCCAAACTATACCTATTATAGTTTGTATGTATGTTCTCGTTTCATGTATTGAATTCTGTAAAAGTTCTGTAATGTTCCCAAACTATATTGACCATAATTTGATTGTATGTTATGTATTGTACTGAAAACTCTGCAATTATGATTGTATGTTGAAAACTACCCTTATGCTCAGCATGTTACAAAAGGGATGAAAATATCTGAATATTTTTATAAAATGTAGTGATTTCTCGGTTGGTATCAATTGCAAAAGTTTTTAATCTGTTTGAAATCGTTTGTATAAAAACACAAACATCCTTGTGTTTTACTTGTATTCCCCCCCCCCCTTGAAAACATTAAAAACAGTGAAAATGTAGGGGTATGAACTCACAATTGTTTATGTGTACGTGCTGGACAGCAAGACTGGAAAGATGACCCTCGAGTTGATTAATCTTCCTTTAAGCAATTTACAAAGGAAGTATACTAATACAAGTAAACAATCGCCATGAAGAAAATAGAAACACTTGGAATGAATTTCTATTGTGTGGTTCGTGCTTAATCTTCCTTTAATCACATAGTGTACACAAACTATATATAACTAAAATCAAATAGACCTTCAACTAAGTGATCCTACTCTAAGTCCACAACCAAACAAGGAACAGGAAGTAAAGTTAAACCACCTATTATGAGTCTATAAAATCTTACTTATATATAACTTATGAGTATACACTTAGCAATTATAGATTTTGTCACACCCCCGAACCAGACGGCGGAAAACGTCCGGGGGTTGGGTGACTTCATTCTTGTAGTATCATCACAGTGCATATAATTGAAACCAAACATCATCATCATCACACATGCAATATTACAACTGTCATTGTTTACATCAAGTATTGTATTTCAAATTACATGCCAAAATATTCAAAGTACGATGGTAACAAAACACAACAAAATATCCAGGTATTCTTGCTGACCAACCTGCTCAACGATTTCCTGAGAATACAAGTTAATTTGAAAAGGGTCAACATATATAACGTTGGTGAGTTCATAAGCAGGTTTGAGTAAAATATTTTGTGTTACTTTGTAAACACCAAAAAATCCAATATTTTCTGAAAAACAATTTGAGATGTTTGTGTCCGATCTTGTATTAATGCATGTGTGTTAATGTTTGAAAATGTATAAAGTGAACGTCCCAGACAATCCGATATTGTCTGTCTATAAAAATGTTGTAGTCTTATCAATGTAAGTTTCCGTGTTATCAAACTGTAAAGGTATTCCGTAAATTTTATAATGGAGTTAATTCCTCTAAGTGAGTCGTTATAACCATACTTGATAATGACTAATCCGCCCGTCATGGCGTTTTTCAGACGCCGACTTGTTAGGTAAGGTTTGTCACCCTAGACTGGCCTAGTCTAACTGTAGCGAACAGCTCAGGTATGGGGTGTCACCCCCGTATAGATCTATACACAAACTCTCGCTCTCCCTCCACGAGACTCTGGTTATAACTACAGGCTACGATTGTACACTCGATAGGTGCCAAACGACGTGTCTCACAAGATGCTTAACTGAATTTACGCGAACATTGAATTGCATAAGGTATATTGCTTCCGTGTAAGTTTTAAGTTTACAAGCCAAACAAGTATATATGAATGAATGAATGAAGTCAACAAGCATGTAGATGGATCTTCTAGGCCCAATAAGCATGTAAATGGACCACAAAGGCCCTGTAAACATGTAATGAACATTCCAGGCCCAACAAGCATGTAAATGGGCCACTATGGCCCAATAAACATGTAATATATATTCTGGGCCCAATTAAGGTGTAAGTGACGTAATTAATTTGTTTGTTGTTATGTTGATTGGTTAAGCTTAATTGTTCACCAAAATAACATAAGAGGCCCACTTTTGTAAAAAGCCGTTTTTGGTCCTTAAAACCAAAAACATTTACAATTTAAGCATATTTTTGGTAAAAATGACACTTTAGGTCCTTTAAGACCAAAAGTTTACATTTGAGGACTTAATTTGAGTAAAATAACATTTTTAACCCCACTTTTGCAAAAGATAATTTTCGGCCCAAGTGTATGAAGTTTTTACATTTTCGGCCCAAACGGTATAAAATTTATCCTTTTCGGCCCAAATTTGATAAAATTGTCATTTTCAGCCCTTATAATCGAAAATAACATTTTTGGCTCAACTTTGTTCAAAATGAGACTTAAGCCTACAAAAGTCCAAAAATGTACAAATTTACACTTTTAGCCCTTATAGAATCATAAATACCATAAAGATCTATATTTATGCAAATAAATCATTTCAAAACCGTGAGTTATGTATAATAACTTCACTTTTTGATTATTTTGTCATTTTTGATCCTCTCATGCAATTTTCATAGTTTTAA
Organism: Lactuca virosa; assembly: GCF_052849685.1. Lineage (NCBI taxonomy): Eukaryota > Viridiplantae > Streptophyta > Magnoliopsida > Asterales > Asteraceae > Lactuca > Lactuca virosa. Next base: position 474,089,984 of record NC_136429.1, on the reverse strand, counting down.
ACAACTTTGAAGTGTTTTAAACCTTTTCTTTGCATAATAAGTTGTAATAAGTGTTATGTTTTACAATTATCATCATATGTTAGCATATTTTCAAGTTTATGAAGTTTATAACACATAATCACACTTATATCATGAAAATCACACAAAATCATGCATATACATATAGATCTACACAAAACAACTTGTATTCTCCTCCAAAACATAGTAAAAATCGAAAATAAGGGGTATGAACTCACATTGGTTTGATTATTTCGGTTTTTGATGAAGAATAAGAAGGATCTTGGCCCTAATAAGCTTCTTGAGTGGAGTTTTCGAACCTAATATGGATCTAAGAGCATGGATTACGAAATGATGTGTTAAGGAGTGAAGATTATCATAAAATGAAGTTAATTATCCTACTTAGAGAGTAGCTTACCAAATGAGTGGATTTTTGGTGGAGTATCTGTCACAACTAGCCTTCCTGGCTAGGAAATTTCACCCTCAAGTAAGCAAGGACTATTGTGAGACTTGTGCTAATACACATAAGTGTTCAATATGAGTTCCTAAGGAGCCATATAGTGTTAGAATGCAAATCTCTCCAAGTATAGTGAATCTTTCCCAAATCTCTCCAAGAATAGTGAATCTCTCCCAAATCTCTCCAAGTATGTGAAATCACTCCCAAATCTCTCTAAGTATGCGAAATCTCTCCAAGAATAGTGAATCTCTCCCAAATCTCTCTAAGTATGCGAAATCTCTCCAAGAATAGCGAATCTCTCCCAAATATCTCTAACTATGCTAAATCTCTCCAAGAATAGTGAATCTCTCCCAAATCTCTCTAAGTATGCGAAATCTCTCCAAGAATAGTGAATCTCTCCCAAATCTCTCTAAGTATGCAAAATCTCTCCAAGAATAGTTAATCTCTCCCAAATCTCTCCAAGTATGTGAAATCTCTCCCAAATCTCTCCACGTATTTCAAATCTCTCTCAAATCTCCCTAAGTACCTTCCTTAGTCGAAAGCAGCTCCAAAACCGGAAGAGGAAACCCCAAAAGGACCTTCTTGGTCCGGAACCTCTTGGTCCGGAATCTCTTGGTCCGGACTCCTCTTGGTCCTGAACCTCTTGGTCCAGACTCCTCTTGGTCCGAAACCCTCTTCGTCCGGACTCCTCTTCGTCCGGAACCCTCTTAGTCCCGATACCTTCTAAGAAACCAAGAAGGTTCTCACCTTCGGAACACCCCTGCTTCGGACCTCCTTATTACTCCGGAAGGTTTGACTCCGGAAGGACTTCGCTTGCAGCTCCTGGCCTCGCGCCTGACTCCGGATCCGAGAAGAGCACTCCGGAACCTCCTTGCCAACCACTTCGGAACCTCGCAGGATTAACCCTCCCCTTCGGAATTTGATCTAAAGCTTCGGAAATTACCCTAGAGCTCCGAAATTCACTATTTAGCCCCGGATTTTGGACTATTTCGGACCTTTTCATCATTTTAGGACATTTTGACGCCGGAAATCACACCAAACTCGTATTTTTCCTATCCTAAACCCCTTAGACCCCTATTTTATGCTAAAATTAATTATTTTAAGCATATTCTTCATAAAAATAAATGGTTGGGATTTAGGAAAATCTTATCCTAAATCAAGAAAATGACAAAGGGATTGACTTTGTGATTCGATGAAATTCCTCATTTCCCAATGCAAATCACAGTATTCCATGCTTTACCCACCAAATATCCATACATGGACCACCAGATCCCCATGCACCAAAGATTCCCCCCTTTCCTTATACTCCAAAGCAACGACATTGAAGGAGTTTAGACTCCACTTTCTCTCTCACTTTTCCCATTTTCTCTCAAAACTCATCTTCAAAGCAAGAACAATGATCTTGCTGGAAGGGAAAATATTCTCAATATCTCCCTGGAGTTGAAAGGTAAATTCCTCCACCCACCTAATATTTTATTATATTTCAAGATGAATCCATATTATTTTATTCATAATAATATATGATGATCATCCTTAGGAAAGCATCCCTCCCAGGGAAGTTCCTCATCTCAGCAAGAGTTTAAGCTTGAGATCTTCACTTCATAACTCCAAACAACTCCTCAACCAACTCAAGGCGAGCTTCATACCCCACCTTTTTCAATGTTTTAATGTTTTGGGGGAGAGTACAAGTCAAATCTTGCCTAAATTCTTAAATGATTGCATATATACGCATGTTTGTATGTGTGTGTGAAATATTATTAAATTAATATTTTAGTAATATACTCATGAACGTAAGAATTCCCAATTTCATAAAGAACAGAGGATACTTTGTACAAAAGAGTCTCCCAACTATTGGGTGTGTCCAACTTAACCCCTTTATCTATGCTCTCATGTCTAGAGATATAAGTTATGAAAATGGATCTTGATAAGTGGACACCATTTCTAGTAACTTTCGAAAAAAAGGAAACTTTGTGACTATCTGCAAACTATCAGGGGTATTTTATATATATTCGATATAAAAGTTTGCGTCAAGAAAATATCAAATAGAGCCTTTATGACAGAAATATTTGCATGTCATAAGCTGCTGTCATAGAACCTCCAAGAACATAAGTAATGTTCTATATGTCATAAAACAGAAAATGCGTGTCGTAACTGGCAGTTATAAATTTATATAAATTATAACTTGACACTTTTTCTCTCGACTAAAATGAGTCATTTTTCAATAAACGAAAAGGAACGAACACGAGCACCCAGTTAACGAGCACAATCAACGATATGGAACAAGAACGATATTTCTATTCAATGAGTACAAATTTCATTATTTATCTAACAAATAATGGATCTCTAACGATTGCTCAAAAGGTTATTAATATTCTAGTCAGACAAATCTCAAAAGTACCTAAATATAAAAATATTAGTGTACGTATAAGTCCTGTAAGGAGTTATAGCCAGAGTCTCCTGGAGGGAGAGCGGGAATTTGTGTATAGATCTATACGGGGTTGACACCCCGCACCTTCGCTGTTCGCTACAGCTAGACAGGCCAGTATAGGGTGACAAATGTCTTTTCCAAACCGAGGGTGCCTGAGGAACGCCAAAACAGGCACTTCGTTAGATTAGTATGGTTATAACGACTCACTAGAATATGTTATGTCATCTAGAAATTTATGTAAGGAAATACCTCATAAATAAATCTTTGGCACGTTGTGTTGACCGTCCTATACATGATAAGTGATGGTTCGCATTTGTTGCGTTGACTGTCCTTTTTCATCGTGTAGAATGTCCACAATTGCCATGTTGATTCTTTCTCCTAACAAGTATAGAGTCGTAATACTGCTATTTTTACAAATTAAAAAGCGTAGGACTCTATGGAAAACGTTTGTAAATGATTTTGAAAACGATAAATTAACCCACACATATACATAGTTGGAACTAGAACTTACGAATATTTTATAGCAGAAAATACAGGATTTTCTGGAGAAAACGATTTTCTACGATTTCGATAACGATAAACCAGAACGCACACTCAATTTTACTCGATAAGAGGAACAAGATTTTCAACCATATTCTCTTTTTGAAAATAAGGGATTTTTCTGGAAACGGTTGACTATTACTATTCAAAAGAACTATTCTCGTACACAGCTCGCTTTTACAAATCACACTACTTTTCAAAATCACTCCTTATAAGGATGAATAAAAGTAATGACATGCACACACATATCCATGATTTTCAAGGCAAGACTTCAAAAGATTTCATAGAAAATATCGGATTTTCTGAAAGTACGATAAGAACGATTCTAAACAAGTGTAAACGATTTTGTACAAAATGCTTATGAACTCACCAACTTTTTAGTTGACGCTTTTCAAAACGACTTGTATTCTCAGGGATCTAGTAAGCAGGTAACAAGGGACGCGGATGCAAGACTTTTAGCTGTAGCTTGGATTTTTCCTGCTTATGTCTCTTTTGTGTAATTCGAAGAACAAATACAATATGTAAACAATGTAAGTTTGTTATCTCAATGTATGATGTTTGGATTGCTCTGTTTCATTTATATTCAATTGTTATGATACTGCACAATGAAGTCACTCGCCTCCGGACGTTTCCGCCGTCTGGTCCGGGGGTGTGACAGATTGGTATCAGAGCATTGTTTATAGTGAACTAGTATATCTAGCCATACAAGATATACAACTATAAATACAATGGGACTAAAACACACTCTGCCTGAAAGTATACTTTAAAAAGATAAGTATTTTATGAAAGTATACATATCTACTAACACAGTATCATAATGAGAAGAAAACAAAAGTAACTAAAGGTTGTACACTACAGTCAAACCTGGGCAGTTATGTAATCATATCTGGGATCAATATAGCCTGATCAACTATATTTATTTGAGATATGACCAACATGTGCTTGGGAGTGATGGTGGTGTTGTAACAAACCTAAAACCTAACAACTATGCGCACAAGAGATTACTAGAATTCGAACATCAAGTTTAAAATACTATAGAAGTATTTTAGGATACTATAAACCCCTCCCACACCTAAACTTTCCCCGTATATCTCGTACCTCGATTCTCACACAAACGACGTAATTGGAATTCCTCACCAATACTTCTACTACCCTGTCACGGTAAATTACATATGGGGCAAAGAGAGACCAGAAGAAGTCCATGAGGAAAAAAAAACCAGAAGTGAATCCCAAGGAATACCAAGAGATGAATCGTGAAAGGGAGAATTTCGACTAAGGGCCAAACAAGGATGAAAGCGCCAAGGGAACTCATAGCAAGCTTATTCCTATTGGCAGAAGGCCCTTTCACCTTTCTTTTCCCAGATACATAAACACCCGATATAGGTACTCCTGGAATAGACATACCTAGAAACAAAACGATACCCATGCAAAAACAAGTTGAGAAAGTGGCTCCTATCCCATTTAGGGCATATCTCCACAAAAGACAACCCGATCCACAATCGACGTGCACCGAACTCCGATAGCCAACGCCCTCACGAATCAGACATCCGTTTAAACCACAAGTAACCCAAAGTGACTCCCGGTTTCCAACCCTCTGTCATGGAGTAATGGAGACCATAAACAAAGCCCGATATATGGGAATGTAAATCCGATTCCTCACGAGTAACAAGAACGCCATCCCAAATGCCTTACGAAACCCACAAGTAGGACCAGAAAACTATGCAGACCATGTACACTCTTTAAAAGGAGAAATGGTCATTTGGAGACCGCAACTCATAGCAATCAAGGCTTGGACAGCCTTAGCAGCATAAGGAACACAAAAAGGGCACTCATAGTATAAGTAAAATGGCCAAGCACTTTATACACCAAAAGAGGATCACCACACTACTCACCTTAGGTTTATAATGCCCTTAATCACAACCAGTAGTAGTAAATCAAGAGGAGTACATCCTCCAAGAATCCATACAACCGAACCCGTTAACTATAGTGCTAGCCATGTGTTATTTTGACGGACTTTATGCCAGACAATACATGTTCCCACTCAATACCATAACTGCATCATGGGGATGTAGGTTGACACAATTAGCACCAGTACGTTAAGATTATAGGAGTAAACCCACTTGAAACTAGTTACAAATACTTACGAGCTCACTTTTCTTATGCAACAGGGTCATGTCTTACCATGGAGATAACCAGTACCCTGAAGATGCACTGGTCCTACAAATAAACTCCACCACATTCCAAGCCACTGTAACAGCTGCCGTAGCAGCCGCGATGGCATACTTCAATGCCAACAGCACGAACGAAAACGAAAGCAGTATCGATAAATTCAATCGTAACAACAACCAGGGAAACCAACGAAAATAAACTCCACCACATTCCAAATAAACTAAACTCCACCACATTCCAAGCCACTGTAACAGCTGCCGTAGCAGCCGCGATGACATACTTCAATGCCAACAGCACGAACGAAAACGGAAGCAGTATCGATAAATTCAATCGTAACAACAACCAGGGAAACCAACGAAAAACAACTCGCCAATGCACCCTAAAACCTAAACCTAAGCTCAAGAAACGAAAGTTTGGAAATGAAAAAAGAGGCAGTTCGACTCAGAGGCCTACTAAAAGTCAACAAGTGGAATCAGTTCCTACCCCCACTAATCCTACACCTCCCGCATCGAGACCATCATACCTTGGGGACAATCCACCATGCAACAAGTAGAAATACCATCATTGGGGAGCCTGCCAGACATTTCGTTGCAAAAGCTGCAATAAGATGGGGCACACCTCCCGCTACTGTAGGACCCCGACCCCATATGTCACTTCGACCCTCAACCCAGAAGTAAGTCCAGTTTGTCACAAGTGTGGTGCAACAGGACATTTCAAGAGAAATTGTCCAACGGAGATGACTGACGAGGGAGTTGACAACTAGACAGGAAGAGACGACAAGAAATCCTACCGAGATTCTTGGTACGTTTCGAACGATAAACTCTATGTAACGAATGTTCACAGAAAGGTCTTGCAAATGGAAAACATAATCAAAAACTATTTCCCCATTCGAGAAAATCCGTAAATCACGGAGAAGCTAGAGAATCCTTACGAATGGACCATGATGGTTCCATATGAACGTTAGTATCATATATAGTTGGGATTCCATAAACTAAGAACGTGCGATCGCGCATCATTTTCCTGTCCCTGGTCTGAATGCTGATTAGAACAGAGCCCCACAGTCAATTACCTTTTGAGATCCTAAGTATGTGCGGTTAGGTCACATCCATCTATAGTTGAAAAACCTGGCAGAAGTCAGATTACGAATTCCCTTGACTTATAACAGCGCCTTTGTGTCGCTAAAACACCTAACAAGCAGAAACGAGACAGACCCAATGGTAACAACGAAAACGAAACTAGCAACGATAAGAACACGAACACTAGAACACCTAACAAGCAGAAACGAGATAGATCCAATGGTAACAACGAAAACGAAACTAGCAACGATAAGAAAGCGAACACTAGATCACCTAACAAGCAGAAACGAGATAGACCCAATGGTAACAACGAAAACGAAACTAGCAACGATAAGAACACGAACACTAGAACACCTAACAAGCAGAAACGAGATAGACCTAATGGTAACAACGAAAATGAAACTAGCAACGATAAGAACATGAACATAGAACACCCTGTCATTCCTAACAACCAATACTCCTCAAATTGATGTAACAACAAGGAGTCCAATGTCATCAGTTGACACGGATAGGCTTGATTCTCACCTTACAAACCTCGAGCTCTACAAATAGACTTTCTTCTTACTCAACCGAATAACAAAACTCTTTCAGTCGATAACGACGAAATCTCTATCAACCAGACGCCTAAGTTCTGGCGTAAGAAATACCACGACTCCTGGAAACACCTCAATGACCAAACACCCGACACCACTTAGCACGGTCACAAGAACAAATGGTGTCTGATCATAAGATCAGCATATTATGTAAAGGAAACACCAGACCCAGTTCTTAAACACAGGAAGCACATGTCTAACTCATAAGGGAGAAAGACGAAAACTACCATAAGCACCACTGACTATGAGTAAGCCTAACAAACCCATCATCAAGGATCGATACTCCCTACCCCGAATTGGAGGTTCGCTCAACCACCAGCAAAGAACGGACAGAGGCCGACCTACCATTAGGTTGGAAAAACCCTAGGGAGAAAACTCCCAAGATAATCTAAGGCTCATAAGGTCAACTATATCACGCAAACACAACCTTGGTGACCATAGTACCAACTCCCAAGACCCAGAAAACTCTACTTCTAGGACACCAGGATCCTGATCCCTAGAAGACCATTCAAAAGGTCTCGCCAAGAAAGGGCCCGATAACTCATAGTCTTCGATCAACCAAGGGACCTAGGTTAGGACATTTCTCCTTTCATGTGCTCAGCACTCATAAGTGTCAGACCACCGAAACTCTAGAAATTCCACCTGTCGAGGTCAAGGTAAACACGAACCCACATCCCGAAGAGAAGCATGTGTAGTGGACATTGACAAAGTTTGGATGCCCACTTGCTTCTAATTGAGTATTCATATGACAACAACTACCACTCGAGCATAGGAGTTGCACCCCTTAGGGCCCTATGTGGCCAGAGGTGCAGATCATCCTCTGTTGGGCTGAGGTGGAAGATACCTAGCCGACAAGATGACAAACGCTCAATACTACACTCCCTAGGCCCAAGATTATTCGAGAAACCACAAAAAGGATAGTCAAAACCCAAAAACGACCCCAAACATTGGATAAGTCGGCAATAGAACTATACAGATAGAAGGTTAAAGCCTCAGAATCCCAAGTAAGGGATCAGGGTATTCTTAAAGATCTTCCCTTAAGTAAGGATGACTCGATTTGAAAGGAAAAGTAAACTAAACTCCCCGATGCGCCAGACCATTCGAGATCCTCGCATGAATCGGTCCGGTAACCTACGAACTCCAACTATCCTCCAATCTTAGTAACGTACATCCTGTGTTCCATGTATCGAACCTAGAAAGGGTCTGTCAGACAAAAGCCTTCCAGTCCCACTAGACAAGGTTAGTGGACTAGAACCTCCTAAAAATTTATCAACCTATCGAGACTATGGTTAGAAAAGTTAAGTACACAAAACAAAGCCTCATCCCGATGGTGAAGGTTCAAGGGAACGCTAGGCGTGAGCCGGTATTCACCTGGGAACACAAAGGCCAAATAACTCAAAAGTACTCTCACCTATTTCCGCTTTCATGACCCTATCTTTCGAAAGAATTTCGGGACGAAATTCCCTCTAACGGGGGGATGATGTCACAACTAGCCTTCCTGGCTAGGAAATTTCACCCTCAAGTAAGCAAGGACTATTGTGAGACTTGTGCTAACACACCTAAGTGTTCAATATGAGTTCCTAAGGAGCCATATAGTGTTAGAATGCAAATCTCTCCAAGTATAGTGAATCTCTCCTAAATCTCTCCAAGAATAGTGAATCTCTCCCAAATCTCTCCAAGTATGTGAAATCACTCCCAAATCTCTCTAAGTATGCGAAATCTCTCCAAGAATAGTGAATCTCTCCCAAATCTCTCTAAGTATGCGAAATCTCTCCAAGAATAGTGAATCTCTCCCAAATCTCTCTAACTATGCTAAATCTCTCCAAGAATAGTGAATCTCTCCCAAATCTCTCTAAGTATGCGAAATCTCTCCAAGAATAGTGAATCTCTCCCAAATCTCTCTAAGTATGCTAAATCTCTCCAAGAATAGTGAATCTCTCCCACATCTCTCCAAGTATGCGAAATCTCTCCAAGTATAGTGAATCTCTCTCAAATCTCTCCAAGCATGTGAAATCTCTCTCAAATCTCTCCAAGTATGTGAAATCTCTCCCAAATCTCTCCACGTATCTCAAATCTCTCTCAAATCTCCCTAAGTACCTTCCTCAGTGGAAAGCAGCTCCAAAACCGGAAGAGGAAACCCCAAAAGGACCCTCTTGGTCCGGAACCTCTTGGTCCGGAACCCTCTTGGTCCGGACTCCTCTTGGTCCGGAACCCTCTTCGTCCGGACTCCTCTTGGTCCTGACTCCTCTTGGTCCGGAACCCTCTTGGTCCGGACTCCTCTTGGTCCGGAACCCTCTTCGTCCGGACTCCTCTTGGTCCGGAACCCTCTTAGTCCGGATACCTTCTAAGAAACCAAGAAGGTTCTCACCTTCGGAACACCCCTGCTTCGGACCTCCTTATTACTCCGGAAGGACTTCGCTTGCAGCTCCTGGCCTCGCGCCTGACTCCGGATCCGAGAAGAGCACTCCGGAACCTCCTTGCCAACCACTTCGGAACCTCGCAGGATTAACCCTCCCCTTCGGAATTTGATCTAAAGCTTCGGAAATTACCCTAGAGCTCCGGAATTCACTATTTAGCCCCGGATTTTGGACTATTCCGGACCTTTTCATCATTTTAGGACATTTTGACGCCGGAAATCACATCAAACTCGTATTTTTCCTATCCTAAACCCCTTAGACCCCTATTTTATGCTAAAATTAATTATTTTAAGCATATTCTTCATAAAAATAAATGGTTGGGATTTAGGAAAACCTTATCCTAAATCAAGAAAAGGACAAAGGGATTGACTTTGTGATTCGATGAAATTCCTCATTTCCCAATGCAAATCACAGTATTCCATGCTTTACCCACCAAATATCCATGCATGGACCACCAGATCCCCATGCACCAAAGATTCCCCCCTTTCCTTATACTCCAAAGCAACGACATTGAAGGAGTTTAGACTCCACTTTCTCTCTCACTTTTCCCATTTTCTCTCAAAACTCATCTTCAAAGCAAGAACAATGATCTTGCTGGAAGGGAAAATATTCTCAATATCTCCCTGGAGTTGAAAGGTAAATTCCTCCACCCACCTAATATTTTATTATATTTCAAGATGAATCCATATTATTTTATTCATAATAATATGTGATGATCATCCTTAGGAAAGCATCCCTCCCAGGGAAGTTCCTCATCTCAGCAAGAGTTTAAGCTTGAGATCTTCACTCCATAACTCCAAACAACTCCTCAACCAACTCAAGGCGAGCTTCATACCCCACCTTTTTCAATGTTTTAATGTTTTGGGGGAGAGTACAAGTCAAATCTTGCCTAAATTCTTAAATGATTGCATATATACGTATGTTTGTATGTGTGTGTGAAATATTATTAAATTAATATTTTAGTAATATACTCATGAACGTAAGAATTCCCAATTTCATAAAGAACAGAGGATACTTTGTACAAAATAGCCTCCAAACTATTGGGTGTGTCCAACTTAACCCCTTTATCTATGCTCTCATGTCTAGAGATATAAGTTATAAAAAAGGATCTTGATAAATGGACACCATTTCTAGTAATTTTCCAAAAAAAGGAAACTTTGTGACTATCTACAAACTATCAGGGGTATTTTATAAATATTCGACATAAATGTTTGCGTCAAGAAAATATCAAATAGAGCCTTTATGACAGAAATATTTGCATGTCATAAGCTGCTGTCATAGAACCTCTAAGAATATAAGTAATGTTCTATATGTCATAAAACAGAAAATGCGTGTCATAACCGGCAGTTATAAATTTATATAAATTATAAGTTGACACTTTTTCTCTTGACTAAAATGACTCATTTTTCAATAAACGAAAAGGAACGAACACGAGCACCCAGTTAACGAGCACAATCAACGATATGGAACGAGAACGATATTTCTATTCAATGAGTACGAATTTCATTATTTATCTAACAAATAATGGATCACTAACGATTGCTCGAAAGGTTGTTAATATTCTAGTCAGGCAAATCTCAAAAGTACCTAAATATAAAAATATTAGTGTACGTATAAGTGCTGTAATGAGTTATAGCCAGAGTCTCTCCTGGAGGGAGAGCGGGAATTTGTGTATAGATCTATACGGGGTTGACACCCCGCACCTTCGCTGTTCGCTACAGCTAGACAGGCCAGTCTAGGGTGACAATGTCTTTTCCAAACCGAGGGCGCCTGAGAAACGCCAAAACATACTTCGTCAGATTAGTATGGTTATAACGACTCACTAGAATATGTTATGTCATCTAGAAATTTATGTAAGGAAAAACCTCATAAATAAATCTTTGGCACGTTGTGTTGACCGTCCTATACATGATAAGTGATGGTCCGCATTTTTTGCGTTGACTGTCCTTTTTCATCGTGTAGAATGTCCACAATTGCCATGGTGATTCTTTCTCCTAACAAGTATAGAGTCGTAATACTGCTATTTTTACAAATTAAAAAACGTAGGACTCTATAGAAAACGTTTGTAAATGATTTTGAAAACGATAAATTAACCCACACATATACATAGTTGGAACTAGAACTTACGAATATTTTATAGCAGCAAATACAAGATTTTCTGGAGAAAACGATTTTATACGATTTCGATAACGATAAACTAGAACGCACACTTAATTTTACTCGATAAGAGGAACAAGATTTTCAACCATATTCTCTTTTTGAAAATAAGGGATTTTTCTGGAAACGGTTGACTATTACTATTCAAAAGAACTATTCTCGTACACAGCTCGCTTTTACAAATCACATTACTTTTCAAAATCACTCCTTACAAGGATGAATAAAAGTAATGACATGCACACACAGATCCATGATTTTCAAGGTAAGACTTCAAACGATTTCATAGAAAATGTCGGATTTTCTGAAAGTACGATAAGAACGATTCTAAACAAGTGTAAACAATTTTGTACAAAATGCTTATGAACTCACCAACTTTTTAGTTGACGCTTTTCAAAACGACTTGTATTCTCAGGGATCTAGTAAGCAGGTAACAAGGGACGCGGATGCAAGACTTTTAGCTGTAGCTTGGATTTTTCTGCTTATGTCTCTTTTGTGTAATTCGAAGAACAAATACAATATGTAAACAATGTAAGTTTGTTATCTCAATGTACGATGTTTAGATTGCTCTGTTTCATTTATATTCAATTGTTATGATACTGCATAATGAAGTCACCCGCCTCCGGACGTTTCCGCCGTCTGGTTCGGGGGTGTGACAGTATCCTTAGATTTACACTCTAGCACACATGAATTTTGGGAGATGAAGATGAGAGAATTTTAGATGGCTTTGAGAAGAGTTTTGTAATGTTGGAAGTTTGAATGGAGAGTAGTGAGTGAAGAGAGGCTTGGCCGAGAATAAGAAGGAGAAGGAGAGTGATTTGAAATGAGTTTATTACATGGAGGTTTAGAGTCCTAGAAACATGAGATTTGTTGCTTGGTTAACCTCTAAACATTAGTGAGGTGACAACTCCCTAATTATCCTATTGTTTTTCTTCCTTTTTTTTGCTATATATCCGAGAATGAGGGGGAAAGAAAAGAGAAAGAAGAGTTTTGGCCTTTTTTTTATTATGTTCGAAATTATATGTCCAACATGGAAGTTTTCGGCCCATTGGGCCCATATGAGGGTTTACGGCCCAATAATGATAAAGAAAGGGGGGTTTACGACCTATTAAGGTTCAAGAAACCCATTACAGCCCAATAAGGCCCATGACCACAAGTTGAGACATTTTAGGCCCAATAAGGCCCATGCGAAGTCTTATGACCCAAAATGCTATTCTTTAATGAATGTGGATCCAATTAGGGCCCATTTGAAGACTCTTGGCTTAAAAGGATCAAGTTGAGGGTTTATTGGTCCATTAGGCCCAATAAATGATTCCTGGCCCATTAAAATGTTTGAACCGGGATATTAGGGTTTTCAAACCCACAGTTGAGTATATGAGATGTATTGAATTAGCTTTTGAACTTCACTCATGAGTTTTGATTCAAATGGTTGATTTTGAATGAGCATAGTACATGACATCAACTTAGATTACAAGTTATGCAAGAGTTGATTTACATGAAGACAAAATTTCCTAGCCAAAAATGCTAGTTGTGACATCATCCCTCCGTTAGAGGGAATTTCGTCCCGAAATTATTTTGAAAGATAGAACTATGAACGAGAGAATAAGTGAGGGTATTTTAGCTTCATCTGGTCTTCGCGTTCGCATGTGAATTCCGGTCCACGCTTAGCGTTCCATCGAACCTTCACAATCGGAATGCGACTCTGTTTTGTACGCTTCACTTCCCTATCCATTATCTCAACTGGATCTTCGACGAACATGAGATTCTCGTTTACTTCGATCTCTTCCAGAGGGACGACAAGGGTTTCATCTGATAAGCACTTTTTTAGATTCGAGACGTGGAACACGGGGTGTACGTTGCTGAGCTCCGCTGGCAGCTGCAACTTATAAGCCACCGGACCAATCCAGGAAAGAATCTCGAATGGCCCGATGTATCGTGGATTTAGTTTTCCCCACTTCCCAAAACGGATCATCCCTTTCCAAGGAGAGACCTTTAGTAGCACCCGATCTACGACTTGGAATTCCATAGGCTTTCGTCGTTTATCAACATAACTCTTTTGTCGGTCACGTGATGCTTGAAGTCGTGTATTGATTTGGATTATTTTCTCTGTCATTTCCCGAATGATCTCGGGTCCCGTAAGAGTGCCAATTGGTGTTTGTCCTTTTTGCCAGCTGGGTGTCACCCACCTCAGCCCAACAGAGAGGCGATCTGCATTTGTGACCATACAAAGCCTGAAAAGAAGCAACCTTTATGCTCGTGTGATAGCTGTTGTTGTACGAGAACTCAAATAAGGGCAAGTGGGTATCCCATGATTTGCCAAAATCGATCATGCAGGCTCGGAGCATATCTTCGAGAGTTTGGATGGTTCTCTCACTTTGGCCATCGGTTTGTGGGTGGTAAGCAGTGCTCATGTCTAGTTGTGTTCCCATTGCCTTCTGGAGCGACTGCCAAAATCGTGAAGTAAATCTACTATCCCGCTCCGAGATAATAGATACCGGTACCCCATGAAGTCTCACGATCTCTCTTATATAGATTCGTGTTAATCTTTCCATCTTGTACGATTCCTTGATTGGCAGGAAATGGGCGGATTTGGTTAACTTATCGACAATCACCCATATAGCATCCAATCCGTCCGCTGTCCTAGGTAATTTGCTTATGAAATCCATGGTTATCCTTACCCATTTCCAATTGGGTATCACTGGCTATTGTAATAACCCCGAGGGCTTTTGATACTCCACTTTCACTTTGGAACAAGTGAGACACTTGCTCACGTAAGTGGCGATCTCTGCTTTCATATTTGGCAACCAATAATGTTGTTTAATGTCCAGGTACATTTTATCCAAACCTGGATGGACGGAATATCGCGTTTTATGAGCCTCGTTCATGACTATCTCTCTAAATCCTCCAAATTGTAGGACCCAGATTCTATTCATGAAGTAGTAAGCTTCGTCATCTTTGGCTTCAAGGTTTTTATCCATCCCACGCAGCGTTTCATTAGCGACATTCTCCGGCTTCAATGCTTCTGATTGAGCTCCCTTGAGCTGTGAGATTAAGTGGGAGTGGATGGTTATCGATAATGTTTTCACCTGGCGACCTGAGTATTCTTTCCTTCTCAGGGCATCGGCTACCACGTTATCCTTGCCTGGGTGGTACTTGATCTCACATTCATAAACATTTAGCAGCTCAACCCACCTATGATGCCTCATGTTCAGCTCCTTTTGATTTAGAATATGCTGGAGGCTCTTGTGACCCTTGAAGATGGTGCACTTTGTACCGTAGAGGTAGTGCCTCCAAATCTTTAGGGTGAAGACCATGACTCCCAGCTCGAGATCGTGGGTGGTGTAATTCACTTCATGTGTCTTTAATTGCCTGTACGTGTAAGCTATCACGTTTCCACACTGCATGAGGACACATCCTAACCATTGGTTCGAAGCATCGTAGTATACTACGAAGTCTTCGGTTCTCTCTGGTAAGGATAGCACCGGAGCACTACAAAGGGCTCGCTTCAAGATTTGGAAGGCAGCTTTTTGCTTGTCCGTCCAGTTGAAGGGTACTCCTTTTTGTGTCAGAGTAGTGAGAGGCTTGACTATTTTGGAGAAGTTCTGAATAAACCTTTGGTAGTAGCCTGCGAGGCCCAAAAATTGTCGGATTTCTGTTGGTGTCTTCGGGATCGCCCAACCTTCAATGGCCTTGATCTTGGAATGATCCACGTGAATTCCCTCCTTACTGACTACATAAGCCAAAAAGTTTACACTGCGAATCCAGAACTCGCATTTGGAGAGTTTAGCATTTAGCCTTTCAGCTCGTAGAGTTTCCAAGATTTGACGGAGATGTTGACCGTGCTCCTCCTTACTTCGGGAGTATATGAGAATATCATCGATGAAGACAATTACGAAATTATCGAGAAATGGACCGCATACTCAATTCACGAGGTCCATAAATGCTGCGGGGGCATTTGTTAGGCCTAAGGGCATCACAACGAATTCGTAATGACCGTATCGAGTTCGGAAAGCAGTTTTTAGGATGTCCTCTTCTCGGACTCGGAGTTGATGATAACCGGATCTTAAATCTATTTTGGAGAAGTAACTAGCCCCTTGAAGCGGGTCAAATAGATCGTCAATCCGAGGGAGTGGATATCGATTTTTGAGAGTGAGTTTGTTCAACTCCGATAGTCGATGCACATTATGAAGGATCCGTGAAGGCTTCGCTTAGCTTCTGGGGTTGTTGGTTTAGTAAGTGTTTGAATTTGTTACTAACGAAGCTCTGCTCAGCTCCACTATCAAATAAAATGCATGCGTAAGTGTTTTTAAGTGGGAACGTACCAGTGACAATTGTCGGGTCTTGGACTGCCTCTCCTTGACCCAAAGTCAGGACCCTCCCTGATCCTCCTGCCCCTTGGTTGTTGGCTTTGGGGAAATTGCGTCTGAAATGACCAGTTCCTCCACATCCATAACAAGTGTGACTAGCCCCAGTGTTATTGTTGTTGTTGTTGTTGTTGTTGTTGTTGTTTGGCTGTTGGTTCTGTTGGGGTTGAGATCTGCAGTATCGAGCGGTATGGACCTTATGGTTGCAATTAGTGCATTGTAATTCTCTGCACTCTCCATGGTGGTGAAATCTGCATTTGTTACACTTGGGTAAGGTTCCCGAGTAGGGTTTGGTGGTTGTTTGCACAGATGAGGCCGGAGCATGTGGTGCTGAGGCAGCCTGAGCAGTAGCAGCATGGACTGCTACAGTTTGTTGTTTCTTCGATGACTCTTGGTTTTGTCGTCCTTTTTGTTTGTTGTCCTTTTTTTTCTTGTTATCTCCTTCCTTTTTGGTCTCGGTTTCCCCGGCTTTGGCACCCTTCTTGTTGCCATGGTCGTATAACTTTTTGGCTAGTCTTTTAGCACTGTCATACGTTTCAGGGTTTGCTACTATTACATTTCCTTGGATTGGAGAGGTTAATCCCCAAATGAATCTTTAATCTTCTTCCCTTCAGAAGTGATCATGCCTGGACATAAGAGTGACAATTCACTAAACCTCGAGATGTACGCATCAATGTCTGAATTTTGAACTGTGAGATTCCACAGTTCCTGCTCCATTTTCTGGATCTCCCCTCTTGGACAGTACTCTGCCATTAACATTTTCTTAAACTCCTCCCATGGCATAGAATTCGCCAGTGGGAGTGTCATGGCTTCCACATGACCATTCCACCAAGAAAGCGCTTGATCGATAAAGGTGTAAGCTGCAAATTTCAATTTGCATTCCTCAGGACATCCACAGATTTCGAAAACCGATTCCAGTTTTTCTATCCACCGCTTTAGAGTTATCATGCCCCCCGTTCCATTGAAGGTTCGAGGCTTGGCATTCGTGAAATCTTTGTAGGTACAGACCTTTGTAGGTCCTTGGTTCACTCCATGATTCGAGCTTCTAGCTCCTTGCCCGTTACCTCCACCATTGTTCTCGTTGTGAATGTGTGCCAGTGCTGCTGTAACGGCAGTTGAAACTGCTGCTTGGAATGCAGCCGAGTTCACTTCTGGTGGAGGTGGTGGTGGTGGTGTTGCGTTGCGGTTTCTGCGTATTGGTCTTTGAGGCATCTTCTGTCATGGCACGAAAAAATGGTGAGTATTCAGCGCATTTTGTTTTCGAGATTCCTTGAATATAGAACATTTGCGGTGATTTGGTTGTGCGTGTAAATGAATGCATAGAATCAACATGAAATAAAAATAATAGAACACCTCATGAGTCTGATGCGGCTGATGATGAGGTAGATGCACCCTGGAGTCTGGCCAGATGATGCTCGGTGGCTCGAAGCCGAGATTCCAATGTTGCCTATCGTGCCTAATAGTCCCTGACCACCTCATGAGTCATCCTTTCTGCGCGCTCAGCTGCCGCTCGCATCACAACCATTTGACCGGTGGTTGCCTTTTCCTGCTCACCGATGTCACGCGTCCTCCTAACCATTACTGGCAGGGCTCGATCTGCAGGTCCACCGTGACTCGGGTCGTAACAGTCCCAGTTCATACCGAATGGGGGACGCACCCCATGCTGGCGACTCCACCTCCAGATCCCGTGTGCCCATGGGGGCGTAGGGCCGTTGGGACCCATCCTGTACGGGGGCACTCTGGCCATGTATGGTGGATTAATGACTTCGGACTCCGGGTCCGAGTCATCTGCATCACTACCATCGACCTCCTCCTCATCTGAGTCTGCTACCGGTTCTGCCAGTCCTCCTACATGTTCTTCTTCGGGTTCGTCTTCTGGTTCCTCCTCTGGCTCTTCCTCCGGTTCCAGCTCTAACCATCCTCCATTCCCCTGGTTGGGGAAATAAGGATCTCCCGGATGATGGAATCTAGCCATAGGGTATGCATGAGAGGTGAGAAGTGTGTAAGGAGTGTGTATTTAGCATTCCGAAATACTCCTATAGTATTTTAATTGTTTGTGTTTGAGTTCCTTAAAGATTTTTTGGATACAAGGTTGGTAAGTTTCTAGATTCATTGGCCACCATGATCACTGCCAAACACATGTTGGTCGTATTTTGAATAAATATAGTTGATTAGGCTCTATTTATCCCCAATACGACTACATAACTGTCCTTGTTTAACCACAATGTTCAATTTCCTCCAGAGACTTTTAGTGCTATTGTATTAATGCACACCTAGGTATGTATTTTAATTATTTTATTCAGAGTAGTTTAGACCCATTGTACTTATAGTTGCATATCTTGTAGGATTAGATATGCCAGTTCACTATAAATAATGCTCTGATACCAATCTGTCACATCCCCGAATCAGACGGCGGAAACGTCCGGGGGTTGGGTGACTTCATTTTTGTAGTATCATCACAGTGTATATAATTGAAACCAAACATCATCATCATCACACATACAATATTACAACTGTAATTGTTTACATCAAGTATTGTATTTCAAATTACATGCCAAAATATTCAAAGTACGATGGTAACAAAACACAACAAAATATCCAGGTATTCTTGCTGACCAACCTACTCAACGATTTCCTGAGAATACAAGTTAATTTGAAAAGGGTCAACATATATAATGTTGGTGAGTTCATAAGCAGGTTTGAGTAAAATATTTTGTGTTACTTTGTAAACACCAGAAAATCCAATATTTTCTGAAAAACAATTTGAGATGTTTGTGTCCGATCTTGTATTAATGCATGTGTGTTAATGTTTGAAAATGTATAAAGTGAACGTCCCAGACAATCCGATATTGTCTGTCTATAAAAATGTTGTAGTCTTATCAATGTAAGTTTCCGTGTTATCAAACTGTAAAGGTATTCCGTAAATTTTATAATGGAGTTAATTCCTCTAAGTGAGTCGTTATAACCATACTTGAGAATGACTAATCCGCCCGTCATGGCGTTTTTCAGACGCCGACTTGTTAGGTAAGGTTTGTCACCCTAAACTGGCCTAGTCTAACTGTAGCGAACAGCTCAGGTGTGGGGTGTCACCCCTGTATATATCTATACACAAACTCTCACTCTCCCCCCAGGAGACTCTGGTTATAACTACAGGCTACGGTTGTACACTCGATAGGTGCCAAACGACGTGTCTCACAAGATCCTTAACTGAATTTACGTGAACATTGAATTGCACAAGGTATATTGCTTCCGTGTAAGTTTTAAGTTTACAAGCCAAACAAGTATATATGAATGAATGAATGAAGTCAACAAGCATGTAGATGGATATTCCAGGCCCAACAAGCATGTAAATGGACCACTAAGGCCCAATAAACATGTAATGTATAGGGTTTCAAAGTACTCCATGGATGATGGCAATGGGCCCCCTTGATGAAGTGTATGTTAAAAGCCCAAGACTTGTCTTTTCCCTATAAATAGTCATGTATTATTCATAATTAGGGTTAAGAGTGAGGCAAAATGTAGCCGTCACGTTGTGAGGTTTCTTGTGGAGTTAGATTCTTATTTCTTAAGTGTAATTTGTTCCTCACAATTCAATAAATCGAGTGATCATTCGACCTAATCTTCATATTTGTGTTTGTTCTTATTTTCCACATCTTGTTCATCAAATCACAATTAGGGTTTTAATCCTAACAAGTGGTATCAGAGCGGGTCTTTGAAAATCTATTGATTTTTGAAGTATCGGTTCTTGATTTGATGATTTTCTGCACAAGTTATTGAAGATTTTAGTGTTTTGGCGGTATGGAATCAAGATTTTTGTTCGATCTACTGTTCATGGAGATTTATGTTGTTCATCTACTGTTCATCTGGTATTTTCTTTAATCTGATTCGCTCTTCTGTTCATATTGGATCAGTTCATCGATTTTATTACTTTCTTTGACCTAATTGGATCTGTTCGTAAATTCTTTCAATCTGGCCCAATCTTTTGGTCAATTCACTGTTCCTGGTCCATATGCTTAATCACGATCCAGTTTTATTTGGCCCTAATATAACATCTGTGTCTCCGTTTCCGTTTGCGTATTTGTTCTGTGCTCAAATTCAATCATTCGTGATTATCAATTTCAACATCCGTGTCGTGATTATCGACCCATGAATCGATTCCTTTAGCTTTCAAGTTTTTTTTAATCGATTGGTGTTCATGAGTTTCTGGGTACGTTAATGAACCATTGAAGGAAGTTTGCTATTTTGATTGAAAAACACGTTCGATCTGGAATTGACTTGTGTAAATTAATTTGGTGATTATCACGGAACTCAAATTACCAATCAGAGATTAGCTTGTGATCAGAACAGATGGTTTTTTCAATTAGAATACAGGCCTCGGAGTCGGTACCAATTTCTCAGAATTTGGTTTCAAAATTGTGATGTTGGATGGCGTCAATCGGAACGAGATGGAATGGTTTTTGTGTGTCTGTTCGCTTTTGCAGGTAAAAATTGGTAATGCAAAATCTTTGGTGCGAGTGAACTCACTGAGAACGAATGTAATCGGATTTGAGAGTTTATCGGAATGAAATCGTAACAGGGGCGAACGTTAGTCAAAATCGAAAAGTCAAAATTTGACTGTAATTCGCATCAGGGTCATGAACGACTGATTTGGAACGAATGTCCTTACATGCGAATGGAATCGATCTCATCTGGTATGTACGTCGGTCAAATTTGTGAATGGATCATCCTGCGAAAGTTCGTGGTTTCAGTGAAACGAGCCTGTGCTTGAAATGTTGGGGCTTAAATCAGATGTATGGTCATACCTTAAAGCCAAAAATTGGAATCGAATGGAACCGAAGGTTCGGTTTATTTCGGTTTGGGTATGAAATTAAAGCGAACCTGCAATTCGCTTTCGGTCCTTGATTAGCTTTCTGTACTTGATCAATTGAATCGGAGCGAGAAGGAACGAACCTGCAACTGGTTTTAAAGCGAACCTGTGATTCGGTTTAGCTATAGTTTCACTTTTGTTCTCATCGTGATGCTCGGACCGAACATGGTTTCGGTTTTGTATCAATGAACATGGACCGAACATGATTTCGTTTGTTTGACCTAGAACGAAACATCAGAAAAGCGAACCTGTGCTCGGACCGAACATGGTTTCGGTTCAATGAACCTGAAACGAACTTGGGTTCGGTTGCTTGTGCTTGAAACGAAAGTGACTCAGATTCGCGTCTTTATGATAGGAAACGATGGAATTGATTGGAATCAGTACTTTGGTTTTCGTCTACGATTTGATTCGTTCCAGTTGTTCTTTTAATCACAGATAAAGTGGGGAAGAAAGCTTATGTTTCACTTCTGGTCCCTTCAACTTCAAAGATTTGACAGTTCTGGTCCCTGAATTTTTCGTGACTTGGCTGTAATGGTCCATTTCCAGATTTTATTACAAATAAAAGGGGTATATTGATGCAGAATTACCATTTCAGCCCCTGTCTTTCAGCAAGTGACAGTTTCTGCCCAATATTCAGAAAAGTTTGCAAATTTATGGGCTGGTGAACAGTTTTGGTTTTTTTAACGCACATATTTTTTCCGTGAACAGAAAAATAAAGATTCCATCAAGTCTTGGCGGTTCGGAAAGTCGTTTTTCGTGATAAAGTCAAATTTTCATGACTTTTTAGAATTTTATACTTCATTGTGTATATCATTTTGTCGCGGGGGAGCACAGTAATTTTTTATCCATTCAAGATCATTCTCATGACCATTTGAAGGCTTTATAATCATATTTTTGATTATAAATCGGGGGAGAATTTGGTATGGCCATTCGAAATTGGATTGTGACTTTTCAAATTTGAAGATTTTTGATGAAACTTGTGGTAGTAATATGAAGGTAGCTTTTACAGAAGAAGTTCTTCATCGAGCTCATCTAAAGCTTTTACAGAGAAGTTGCTTTTACAGAAGTAGTTCTTCATCGAGCTCGTCTAAAGCCTTTATATATCTGACTTCTAGTATTTTCTCGATCAAGTGGCGTTACGAATCTTAAAATTTGGGTTGTTACATGATATTTTTTGGTGGCTTATATCATTAGCTTATTGGAAGATCATTGTGACTTGGAGGGAGAGTTCTTCAAAGACAAGAAGTGATTTGGTTTCTTTGTTCTGAAATGGGCTTTTATGGCGGGTTTGGCTATATTGAAGATTCTTTGGGATTACATCAGAAAATGAAGTTTTAAGACATTACTTCAGTGCTTAGTTCTTATATCCTAGAACCCGTTTTTGAAGACTATTGAAGAATCAAGATTCATGGATTGCTTCATATATTCATCGTCGCGAGATCATTTCTTATTTGCTAGATGCTTGTTTGGAAGTTGAAGCATTGTCATCCATTCCATACTTTGAGGGGGAGATTGTAGGGTTTCAAAGTACTCCATGGATGATGTCAATGGGCCCCCTTGATGAAGTGCAGGTTAAAAGCCCAAGACTTGTGTTTTCCCTATAAATAGTCATGTATTATTCATAATTAGGGTTAAGAGTGAGGCAAAATGTAGCCGCCACGTTGTGAGGTTTCTTTTGGAGTTAGATTCTTATTTCTTAAGTGTAATTTGTTCCTCACAATTCAATAAATCGAGTGATCATTCGACCTAATCTTCATATTTGTGTTTGTTCTTATTTTCCGCATCTTGTTCATCAAATCACAATTAGGGTTTTAATCCTAACATAATGTATATTCCAGGCCCAATAAGCATGTAAATGGACCACAAAGGCCCAGTAAACATGTAATGAACATTCTAGGCCTAACAAGCATGTAAATGGACCGCTAAGGCCCAATAAACATGTAATATATATTCTGGGCCCAATTAAGGTGTAAGTGACGTAATTAATCTGTTTGTTGTTATCTTGATTGGTTAAGCTTAATTGTTCACCAAAATAACATAAGAGGCCCACTTTTGTAGAAAGCAGTTTTTGGTCCTTCAAAACCAAAAACATTCACAATTTAAGCACATTTTTGGTAAAAATGACACTTTAGGTCCTTTAAAACCAAAAGTTTACATTTGAGGACTTAATTTGAGTAAAATAACATTTTTAACCCCACTTTTGTCAAAAGATCATTTTCGGCCCAAGTGTATGAAGTTTTTACATTTTCGGCCCAAAGGCATAAAATTTATCCTTTTCGGCCCAAATTTGATAAAATTGTCATTTCCTTATAATCGAAAATAACATTTTTGGCTCAACTTTGATCAAAATGACACTTAAGCCCACAAAAGTCCAAAAATCTACAAATTTAGCCCAAAAACCGTGAAAGCCCAATATGAGGCCCATTTGTGAAATTTTACACTTTTAGCCCTTATAGAATCATAAATACCATAAAGATCCATATTTATGCAAATAAATCATTACAAAACCTTGCGTTATGTATAATAACTTCACTTTTTGATTATTTTGTCATTTTTGGCCCTCTCATGCAATTTTCTTAGTTTTAAACAACTTTGAAGTGTTTTAAACCTTTTCTTTGCATAATAAGTTGTAATAAGTGTTATGTTCTATAATTATCATCACATTTTAGCATATTTTAAAGTTTATGAAGTTTATAACACATAATCACATTTATATCAAGAAAATCACACAAAATCATGCATATACATATAGATCTACACAAAACAACTTGTATTCTCCCCCAAGACATAGCAAAAATCGAAAATAGGGGATATGAACTCACATTGGTTTGATGATTTCGGTTTTTGATGAAGAATGAGAAGGATCTCGGCCCTAATAAGCTTCTTGAGTGAAGTTTTCGAACCTCAGATGGATCTACGAGCATGGATCATGAAATAATGTGTTAAGGAGTAAAGATTTTCATAAAATGAAGTTAATCATCATACATAGAGAGTAGCTTACCAAATGAGTGGATTTTTGGTGGAGTATCCTTGGATTTACACTCTAGCACACACAAATTTTAGGAGATGAAGATGAGAGAATTTTAGATGGCTTTGATAAGGACTTTTGTAATGTTGGAAGTTTGAATGGAGAGTGGTGAGTGAAGAGAGGCTTGGCCGAGAATAAGAAAGTGAAGGAGAGTGATTTGAAATGAGGTTATTACATGGAGGTATAGAGTCCTAGAAACATGAGATTTGTTGCTTGGTTAACCTCTAAACATTAGTGAGGTGGCAACTCAATAATTATCCTATTGTTTTTCTTCTTTTTTTTTGCTATATATCCGAGAATGAGGGGGAAAGAAAAGTGAAAGAAGAGTTTGGGCCTTTTTTTGATTATGTTCGAAATTATGTGGCCCAACATGAAAGTTTTCAGCCCATTGGGCCCATATGAGGGTTTACGGCCCAATAATGATAAAGAAAGGGGGGGGGGATTTACGGCCAAGTAAGGATCAAGAAACCCTTTACGGCCCATTAAGGCCCATGACGGCAGGGTGAGACATTTTAGGCCCAATAAGGCCCATGAGAAGTCTGATGGCCGAAAATGCTATTATTTAATGAATGTGGGTCCAATTAGGGCCCATTTGAAGACTCTTGGCTTAAAAGGATCAAGTTAAGGGTTTATTGGTCCATTAGGCCCAACAAATGATTCATGGCCCATTAAAATGTTTGAACTGGGATATTAGGGTTTTCAAACCCACAGTTGAGTATATGAGATGTATTGAATTAGGTTTTGAACTTCACTCATGAGTTTTGATTCAAATTGTTGATTTTGAATGAACATAGTACATGACATCAACTTAGATTAGAAGTTATGCAATAGTTGATTTACATGAAGATAGAATTTCCTAGCCAAAAATGCTAGTTGTGACATCATCCCTCCGTTAGAGGGTATTTCGTCCCAAAATTCTTTTGAAAGATAGAAATATGAACGAGAGAATAAGTGAGGGTATTTTAGCTTCATCTGGTCTTTGCGTTCCCATGTGAATTCCGGTCCACGCTTAGCGTTCCATCGAACCTTCACAATCGGAATGTGACTCTGTTTTGTACGCTTCACTTCCCTATCCATTATCTCAACTGGATCTTCGACGAACAGGAGATTCTCGTTTACTTCGATCTCTTCCAGAGGGACGACAAGGGTTTCATATGATAAGCACTTTTTCAGATTCGAGACGTGGAACACGGGGTGTACGTTGCTGAGCTTCGCTGGCAGCTGCAGCTTATAAGCCACCGAACCAATCCGGGCAAGAATCTCTAATGGCCCGATGTATCGTGGATTTAGTTTTCCCCGCTTCCCAAAACGGATCATCCCTTTCCAGGGAGAGACCTTTATTAGCACCCTATCTCCGACTTGGAATTTGTCACACCCCGAAACCAGAATGGCGGAACCATTCCGGGGTGGAGGACGTCATGCGTAGTATCACAAAAATTGTATAGCAAGCATAGTAAACACAACCAAACATTGAATACAATATGAAAAAGTGTTTACATCAGTTTAAAACTTGTTTTAAGAACATCAAAAGTATGTAATCATATAAAAATATAACTCTTATTGTTCCGGCTCCTCAAAATCCAGCAGGTACCGGTCTACTGATTCCCTGAGAATACAAGCAGTTTTGAAAGAATACCAGCATAAAGCTGGTGAGTTCATAAACATTTAGTTTTTATGGAAAAATGTTTCTTCGAAATCCTTTTTGAAAAGTGTTCCTCAAGAAAATCCTATATTTTCTTACGAAAAGTAGTGTCAAAAGAGTATCTAGCGGTAGAAAGTAAACCATCTGTTTTAGAAATGCTAGCGTTATCCTGGGAAAATCCTATATTTTCCCTAAAAACGATTATCTGTACTAGAGGTAGAGATGCCAGTCTAGAGATCCCTGATTACTATTAGTGTATATATAAGTAGTTTTATTACTCAAAATAAAACAAATGAAGATTTGAGTCCGTAGACCAAAAATAGTTTATACTTGTTTTGTGAGTCGTATAACCATACTTGATATGACCGAGAGACCTTTATAACGTTCTTCAGGCGTTAAGCTAAATGACATTTGGTCACCACAGGCGTGCCCGCCTAACTGTAGCTAGCAGTTCAGGTGTGGGATTCTCAGTCCCGAATAGATCTATTCACAAATCTCACGCTCTCCCTCCAGGAGACTCTGGTTATACTGGGATACGATTTATCACTATACACCTAAGGGTACAGTATTGAAGTAGATCCTCACAATTCTGTATAATCTAGTTTACTAGCGAGAAACAGTATAAAAACATTGATTATCCTTGAATAATAGTACTTTATACTCCTGAGAAAATATATAACATAAACTAAGTCTGCCATAGTTTATATATATTCATTTATGAAATCTGATTAGGTAGAGACTGCCTAGAGGGTTATCCCAAACTATACCCATTATAGTTTATTAGAATTTGTACGGAAATTGCTTTGTAAAAACCTTTCTGAAAGCTATGAAGTTGGATTTCCAAAATAGTAGTTTCCTGTATGCTCAACATATTACCAAAAGAGATAAAATATCCGAATATGTTATTAAACGTGGAAATCGTTGGACTGCATTAATAAGTTTAAAACTTAATAAAATACTTTGAGTTTGGCTTGTATTCCCCCCTGAAAACATTAAAAACACGGAAAAGGTAGGGGTATGAACTCACTGTTTGACGTAGGATTCGAGCGTATGATCGGTGTAGATGCTGAGTGTCAACTAGTGTTTTGTGCACAAGTGGATCCTATTAATATATGGTAACACATATGTGTGTTAGAATTTGGGTGTTTCATGACTAAACATGACGGGAAACCACCCTAAAGACTTGGAAATGCTTGTCGGGACCCTATATGATCAAACGAGGGAGGTGTACGGCCAAAAGAGTGTGTGTGCGGCCAGGGTGTGCGGTCAGCATGTGTGTACGGTTGCACACAGGAGTGTGCGGCCGTACAGAGGGTGTGTGCGGTCGTATAAGGGAGTGTGCGGTCGTACATCGATGTGTGCGGCCGTACACTCTTCATTCATGCTCAAAATGCCGATTTTCGGGTGTTTCAAATCCAATACCAAGTCCAACTAGCAAAAATGGAGGCCAAACTCTCACTTTGGAGAGTCTTTAAGGTGTGTGCGGCCGTACACCTTCATATGATGAAGAACATGATAAAACTTTGATGATTAAGGGCTTAGATCAATGGGTCCTTCATGTATGTTAAGCTAGGTGATGGAGAACTCACGTTTTTGAGGCCTTGAGAGGGTTTGCGGTTGAAGAATCTTGAGAGAAAGGTGATGTGTGCTGCCAAGGTGTTAAAGGAATGAAAGGAAAGGGGTCTACCCTTTATATAGGGTGGGTGTGCTGCCCAAGAGTGAGTGTGCTGCCAAAGTAGTGGGTGTGCGGCCGCACACCCATGTGTACGGCCGTACACTCCTCCAAGAGGGTGTATGGCCCGTTTTTCTCACAATGGGACGTGCTGACTCATTCCTAAACTCAACCTTGGTCAAATTTAAGCTTAGAACACTTAAATGAACCCTTGAATAGCATCATAAATCAAGAAAACAAGTTGATTATTGATTGAATTGACTAAGTGTACAAGATAGAAGTTCCGGGTTGTTACAGAATTCCATAGGCTTTCGTAGTTTATCAGCATAACTATTTTGTCGGTTACGTGATGCTTGAAGTCGTGTCTTGATTTGGGTTATTTTCTCTGTCGTTTCCCAAATGATCTCGGGTCTCGTAAGAGTGCCAATTGGTGTTTGTCCTTTTTTCCAGCTGGGTGTCACCCACCTCAGCCCAGCAAAAAGGCGATCTGCATTTGTGACCATACAAAGCCTCAAAAGGAGCAACCTTTATGCTCGTATGATAGCTGTTGTTGTACGAGAACTCAATTAAGGGCAAGTGGGTATCCCATGATTTGCCAAAATCGATCACGCAGGCTCGGAGCATATATTCGAGTGTTTGGATGGTTCTCTCACTTTGGCCATCGGTTTGCGGGTGGTAAGCAGTGCTCATGTCTAGTTGTGTTCCCATTGCCTTCTGGAGCGACTGCCAAAATCGTGAAGTAAATCTACTATCCCGATCCGAGATAATAGAGACCCGTACCCCATGAATTGTCACGATCTCTCTTATATAGATTCGTGTTAATCTTTCCATCTTGTACGATTCCTTGATTGGTAGGAAATTGGCGGATTTGGTTAACCTATAGACAATCACCCAGATAGCATCCAATCCGTCCGCTATCCTAGGTAATTTGGTTATGAAATCCATGGTTATGGTTTCCCATTTCCACTTGGGTATCACTGGCTGTTGTAATAACCCCGAGGGCTTCTGATAGTCCACTTTCACTTTGGCACAAGTGAGACACTTGCACACGTAAGTGGCGATCTTTGCTTTCATATTTGGCCACCAATAATGTTGTTTAATGTCTAGGTACATTTTATCCGAACCTGGATGGACAGAATATCGCGTTTTATGAGCCTCGTTCATGACTATCTCTCTGAATCCTCCAAATTTTGGGACCCAGATTCTATTAATGAAGTAGTAATCTTCTTCATATTTGGCTTCAAGGTTTTTATCCATCCCACATAGCGTTTCATTAGCGGCATTCTCCGACTTTAATGCTTCTGATTGAGATCCCTTGATCTGTGAGGTTAAGTGGGAGTGGATGGTTATCGATAATGTTTTCACCTGACGACCTGAGTATTCTTTCCTGCTCAGGGCATTGGCTACCACGTTATCCTTGCCTGGGTGGTACTTGATCTCACATTCATAAACATTTAGCAGCTTAACCCACCTACGCTGCCTCATGTTCAACTCCTTTTGATTTAGAATGTGCTGGAGGCTTTTGTGATCCGTGAAGATGGTGCACTTTGTACCGTAGAGGTAGTGCCTCCAAATCTTTAGGGCGAAGACAACGGCTCCTAGCTCGAGATCGTGGGTGGTGTAATTCACTTCATGTGTCTTTAATTTGCTGGACGCGTAAGCTATCACCTTTCCACACTGTATGAGGACACATCGTAACCCTTGGTTCGAAGCATCACAGTATACTACGAAGTCTTCGGTTCCCTCTGGTAAGGATAGTACCGGAGCACTATAGAGGGTTCGCTTCAAGATTTGGAAGGCAGCTTCTTGCTTGTCCGTCCAGTTGAAGGGCACGCCTTTTTGTGTCAGAGTGGTGAGGGGCTTGGCTATTTTGGAGAAGTTATGAATAAACCTTCTGTAGTAGCCTGCGAGGCCCAAAAATTGTCGGATTTCTATTGGTGTCTTCGGGATCGCCCAACCTTCAAGGGCCTTGATCTTGGAACGATCCACGTGAATTCCCTCCTTACTAACTACATGATCCAAAAAGTTTACACTGCGAATCCAAAACTCGCATTTGGAGAGTTTCACATATAGCCTTTCATCTCGTAGAGTTTCCAAGATTTGTCGGAGATGTTGATCGTGCTCCTCCTTACTTCGGGAGTATATGAGAATACCATCAATGAAGACGATTACAAAATTATTGAGAAATGGACGATAGACTCGATTCATGAGGTCCATAAATGCTGCGGGGGCATTTGTTAGAACGAAGGGCATCACAACGAGTTCGTAATGACCGTATCGAGTTCGGAAAGCAGTTTTTGGGATGTCCTCTTCTCGGATTCGGAGCTGATGATAACCGGATCTTAGATCTATTTTGGAGAAGTAACTAGCCCCTTGAAGCTAGTCAAATAGATCGTCAATCCGAGGGAGTGGATATCGATTTTTGACAGTGAGTTTGTTCAACTCCCGATAGTAGATGCACATTCTGAAGGATCCGTCTTTCTTCTTGACAAACAAGACCGGAGCTTCCCAGGGTGAGAAGCTTGGCCTGATGAATCCTTTGTTCAGAAGTTCGCTTAATTGACTAGATAACTCCTGCATTTCAGCGGGAGCTAACCTATAGGGTGATTTGAAATTCAACCTATCTTTCTGGGGGTATTCCTGGAAGGTCTTCAGGAAATACATCCGGGAAGTCGCATGCCACCGGGATGTCTTTAATGTTTACTTCTTCTTTGGCTTTATCCACAACATGAGCGAGGAAGGCATAATTTTTCTTGTGCATGCACTTCTGTGCCTTGATGCACGAGATAAGACGAAGATTGGCGCCAGGTTTATCACCATAGATTATTAGGGTTTCATGATTGGGGAGGTGAAGGCGAACGATCTTCTCATGGTAAATAATATCGGCACGGTGGGGGCTTAGCCAATCCATGCCGATTATCACATCAAAACTCTTAATATTTACTGGCATCAAATCTATTTGAAATGAATGGTTGTTTAGTGTTAATGTGCACCCTACATATACATCTTTGGTTGTTTCGGTTTTCCCATTACCCATCTCCACCGTGAAGGCTTCGCTTAGCTTCTGGGATTGTTGGTTTAGTAAGTGTTTGAATTTGTTACTAACAAAGCTCTGCTCAGCTCCACTATCGAATAAAATGCATGCGTAAGTGTTGTTAAGTGGGAACGTACCAGTGACAATTTTCGGGTCTTAGACTGCCTCTCCTTGAACCAAAGTCAGGACCCTCCCTGATCCTCCTTCCCCTTGGTTGTTGGCTTTGGGGAAATTGCGTCTGAAATGGCCAGTTCCTCCACATCCATAACAAGTGTGACTAGCCCCAGCGTTATTGTTGTTGTGGTTGTTGTTGTTGTTGTTGTTGTTGTTGTTGTTGGTGTTGTTGTTGTTTTTGTTGTTGTTGTTGTTGTTGTTGTTGTTGTTGTTGTTGTTGTTGTTGTTTTTGTTGTTGTTGTTGTTATTGTTTTTGTTGGTGTTTGGCTGTTGGTTCTGTTGGGGTTGAGATCTACAGTATCGAGTGGTATGGCCCTTACGGTTGCAATTAGTGCACTGTAATTCTCTGCACTCTCCATGGTGGTGAAATCCGCATTTGTTACACTTAGGTAAGGTTCCCGAGTAGGGTTTGGTGGTTGTTTGCACAGATGAGGCTGGAGCATGTGGTGCTGAGGCAGCCTGAGCAGTAGCAACATCGACTGCTACAGTTTGTTGCTTCTTCGATGACTCTTGGTTTTGTCATCCTTTTCGTTTGTTGTCCTTGTTTTTCTTGTTATCTCTTTCCTTTTTAGTCTCGGTTTCCCCGGCTTTGGCACCCTTCTTGTTGCCATGGTCGTATAACTTCTTGGCTAGTCTTTTAGCACTGTCATACGTTTCAGGGTTTGCTGCTATTACATTTCCTTGGATTGGAGAGGTTAATCCCCAAATAAATCTTTTAATCTTCTTCCCTTCAGAAGTGATCATGCCTGGACATAAGAGTGACAATTCACTAAACCTCGAGATGTACGCATCAATGTCTGAATTCTGAACTGTGAGATTCCACGGTTCCTGCTCCATTTTCTGGATCTCCCCTCTTGGACAGTACTCTGCCATTAACATTTTCTTAAGCTCCTCCCATGGCATAGCATTCGCCAGTGGGAGTGTCATGGCTTCCACATGACCATTCCACCAAGAAAGCACTTGATCGATAAAGGTGCAAGCTGCAAATTTCACTTTGCATTCCTCAAGACATCCGCAGATTTCGAAAACCGATTCCACTTTTTCTATCCACCGCTTTAGAGTTATCACACCCCCCCGTTCCATTGAAAGTTCGAAGCTTGGAATTCGTGAAATATTTGTAGGTACAGACCTTTGTAGGTCCTTGGTTCACTCCATGATTCGACCTTCCAGCTCCTTGCCCGTTACATCCACCGTTGTTCCCGTTGTGAATGTGTGCCAGTGCTGCTGTAACGGCAGCTAAAACTGCTGCTTGGAATACAGTCGAGTTCACTTCGGGTGGAGGAGGTGGTGGTGGTGTTGTTTTGCGGTTTCTGTGTATTGGTCTTTGAGGCATATTCTGTCATGGCACGGAAAGATGGTGAGTATTCAGCGCATTTTGTTTTCGAGATTCCTTTAATATAGAACAGTTTCGGTGATTTGGTTGTGCGTGTAAATGAATGCCTGGAATCAACATGAAATAAAAATAATAGAACACATATGTGACAACCGTCAATTTCTAGTCAAGTCAAAGTTAAATAAAGTCAACAAGTCAAACCGGTCAACTCAGCTAACCCTTGTATATTAGGGTTTACATTATGATTACTACTGTACAACTCGCTATTTTAATAAGAAGTTATCACTTGGAAAATTCATATGTTTAGAATTCTTAAACCCTAATCAGGGTAAGTGATGAAACTACTTGGTAAAACATTATTCCGTACCCCTCGGGGGCGTATAACATTCATAACAAGGCTTAACGGGGTTTACAAACCTTGCGTTGCGAAGCTGAACATCCAAAAAGGTCACAAACGAAGTCTCTCTCAATCTCCCTTTATCAATCTCTCTCTCTATCTCTCTCAAATCTCTCACAAATGTCTCTCATAACCTCCCTCAACTTTTTAAAATCATTCGGGGCATCCCAACCCTTAACTTGGCCAAAAATTACTCAAAACGGGAAGTTATTTGAAAAACAGCCCTTAATGACCGAAACCCTAATAGAACCGAAACCCTAATAGAACCGAACAGCCCTTAACGAACCGAAGCCTCTTATGGACCAAAGTCACCTTCGGGTTCGGCTCCTTGTACCTTCGGTTCGGATTCCTGAAGCGCCTCTCGATCCATTTCGCTTCTTCTGCCTTCGGTCTATTTCGCTTCCAAGCCACCTTCGGTCCTACCCTCGCAACCGAACCCTTCTCGGACCAAAGCTGCTTTCGGTTCTTAGCACCATGGACCGAACCAACCTTCGGTTCTAAGCTCCAAGGATTGAGCTTCGCCTCCTGACCTCGGATTTTCACATATTCGCACCTTTTTCCCGGTTTTCGACTATTTTCACGTTTTAAGCCCGTTTTTGGTTATTTTAACGCGGGATTTTTCATATAAATCCATATTTATCAATGTCAACTCTCTAAGATCAGAACATATCCATATCTTGGAGATTTCTAAGATAAAATCCCTACTATTGTTAAGAATAAAATCTTGACACATTAAGGCATTCTTTGACTTTTCTTACCAACTTATGACACCTCCAGGTCACTATTCATGCTTTATGTCACTATTCCTATCATCCCTAGTCTATTCCTTGTCCCCTCACACCCTTCTCCAGCAAGTTATCTTGATCAAGTATTGGGAAATCCTTGTCTCTCCTCCAAGATATTCACTCTTTCACCAGAAGCAAATACACTTTTTCTCTCTCATTTCTCTCCAAGATTTTGAGATTCTCCAGAGGTTTTGAGCTTTTCATCCTTTTTTGGTAACTAAATTTCATCCATCACTTGATTATTTTACACCTCTTCACTCAAATCATGGGTTCCGTACACAAATATCATCATATTTGTTGCTAGATCTTCGAATCTTCAAGTATCTCCCAAGTGTTCTTGACTTGGAAACTTCTTCTATTTATCATCCATCCTAAGAGATCACTCAAGGTGAGTTCATACCCCTACCTTTTCATGTTTTCTTCAAGTTTTAGGGGGAGAATACAAGTTAAAATACCAAAAACTTAACTAAATTCAAACATCAGCTTTCAACAGGAAAGTTTAGTCCCATTCACGGACTGTTTTGACCATCTTAAGCTTAATATCTTTCAAAACTGTTTAATATGAAAATAGTTCACGTTGATACCTTTAAAATAACTACTTGCACATCTCCATAAGATTTTTCTACAATTTATGGCGATTTTTACAAAACAGCCTATCATTTCAGAAATGATTTCAGACCAGTCTGTGGAAATGAACATTTTCACACAAGTTAGAGACTTCTACAAATTATAATAAAAATTATGGACAAACTAGATACATTTTCTAAACTCTCAGAGTTTACGGATTCAGTTTTCGACTTCGTATGATTTTTCTATGACTTTTATAAAACAGTGGAGAAAAGTTAAAAACGAGTTAACAGCTTACAATTTTCGTAACACTTTGTAACATGTTTAGCAAAGTGTAATCTTTGATGACTTCATATTTTGCATGTGTTTTTCTGTTGTGATATATTTATATAACAGAAAATATTCTCAGAAATATAAAAGTCCTTTGTAATTAAAAATAATGCATGATGAAATATAATAAGTATAGTTATGCATTGGTTAAACTATTACATACACATGAAGGGTTTTACCTTGATACAAACGGATTTTCAATTAGTACATGATCAACTATAATAGGTATAGTTTATGAATTTCACATCACTAATTTAGTACACATATGGAAATTTCACTTCCACCACAGAAAAGGTTTTTCTCGAACACTACACGTAAACTCGTTAACGTAAGTTGTGAGACAATTCTTCAATTGTACTCTTAGAGTACGGGTTAAAAATTCCTGTAAGTTATAACCAAAATCTCTTGTAGGGAGAGCGTGATAATTGTGTATAGATCTATATTGGGATTGGCACCCCACACTTTGCTGCTAGCTATAGCGAGACTTGCAGGTGTACGGGTGACACAAGTCATAGGATCTTGACGTTTGAAAAACGTTGTAGCAGGTTCATTCTAGTTATAGTATGGTTATAACGACTCACATAGGGAGTTAACAACATTTCAAGTTTACAGGAAAATATTACTTACAAAAAGGGGTTTTATCTATCTAAAACTGCATACTCTCAGTCTTGGGATTTAAGACTACACGACTTTGTATAAGGAAAATATTGGATTTTTCTTGAGTATTCATTTACATTTACAAACAAAGGTTTTTCCAACATTTCATCCAAAAGCTTATGAACTCACCAACTTAATTGTTGACACTCTTTCAAAACTACTTGTATTCTTAGTAAACCAGTGAAACAGGTAACCAACTGTTTTTGAGGATGGGACGCAAGACGTCAATTTATACATTTTTGTCATCATAATTTAATTGATTTTGAAACATGTAAACTCATTCTATGGTGTAACTTTTTCAATTATATTTATGATGGTTGTATTTAGTATGAGCACTATTATACTTGTTGTTGTGATACTATACATGAAGTCCCCCACCCCGGAATGTTTCCGCCATCCTTGGTTCGGGGGTGTGACAGATTGGTATCAAAGCATTGTTTATAGTGAACATAGTATATCAAACCACATAAGATATACAAACTATAAACACAAAGGGACTAAGATTCTCTGATTTAAAGGTTTTCCCTACAAATATACTTTTAAAAATAATAAAAGCATTATTTTTATGATAAAGTATAGGTATATACATGCATACTGGTATAGTGTCACGTCCAAGGAAAACGCAAAAGTTAAAAATAGAGGAATTGTGCCATGTGAATATGCCTTGGGATATGCAATCAAGTCTGGGAGGAATATAGCCTGATCAACTATATTCGTCCGAGAAGTGACTAGTATATGCCGGGGGATAGTCGTAGTGGACAACAAGTCTATCAACTTACCAACACGCATGCAGGAAACACGTTAAGAATCAAACACAACCGTTAAAATACAATAGGAGTATTTTATGTTAACTAAGCACAATATTTCTAGATTCATTATGTGCCTCTTACACCCCTATTCTCGTACAGACGATATGGCAGGATTTCATTTACCCGGAGACCCCTACTTTCCGAACCAGGGGAATGGTGGTTGGTTGGAAGCAAAACCGGAAGAGGATCCGGAGGAAGTATTCGAGGAGGAGCCCGAAGAAGACCCCTAAGAGGACGAAGAAGAGGAGGAATTGGAGGACGAAGAAGAAGAGGAGGAGCCGGAGGAGGAAGTCATCAACCCTCCTTACATCGCCAGGGTGCCTGCGAACCGATTTGGCTACAATGGGCCCGAACCCCGTTAGGCAACGGTGATCGAGAGATGGAGTCGTCAACAACGACAACGATCACCATTTGGCGATCAACGGGGTTACTACGACCTCAGTCATGGGGGACCAGCTGACAGAGCCCTTCCAGTCGTGATGCAGCAGATCACGAACCTTGGGGACCAGAATCAGGAAATGGCGAATCAAGTTCGGGATCTCAACGCGGTCGTAGAAGCCTCAGGTGCTCGTACCAGGGACTTGGAATGAGACTTCTATCCCATGGACCAACTCATCGAGGACCTTACCACCGTTCGGGCGGAGGTAAGGGAGTACCAGGTAAGGCACGCGGCTCTCGAGGAGAGAGTTGTCGCGGCCGAGCGCCGAATTGTGGAGTTGCAGGGACCCTCGACCTCGTTTCAAGGCCACAGTGGACCAACTGATACCACCCTCCTCGAGTAGTGTTTGCACTACTCGCATTTTGTTATAAACTAGGTTTATGGGTTTGTGTTGGGGATACTCTTTCTTGTAATTAGGTTTGACCCTGCGTCTAAGTAGCTACACTAGTCGAAGGGTCTATGTGCTGCCAAAAGTTTCTGTTACGTTGATATAATGTAGATCTTCTATAAGGTCAAATTTTCCTAAAAACATGTACTAAATTGTGTTAATGAAAATTGGCATGCATTTTATTTTATTGGGAGTTCACCTCAGATTGCATAACATAACATTACAAACGATTTGCTTATGGTAACTATGAGATTATTTGATATATGGGTAATTAAGAGGCGATCGACTTAGAAATGGTGAGTCCGCCTTGGATCCTGTTCCTTGTTTGGTTGTGGGCTCAGGGCAGACTCATTAAAGTTCGACGGTCTGTTGAACCTTAGTTACACACAACTAGTATACATTAAGTGGTCTTATGAGTGGATCAGGCATGTAAGAAAGATTACAAGATTTCATTTGATTCATTAGTACTAAATTCACAAGTTCATTTATATAGACTTTTGCTATGAATTGTTTGCAACATCCAAAAAATCGGGAAATACTATACTTGAAAACTAATAACCTAGTTTTGCAGCACCCGACTAATAGCCATTACTAAAAGACTTATACTTATTTCGTCTTTGAAATTCTATAACAGAAAGATGCCGCCTCGTAGATCTGCTAGGCGCACTGGCGGAACGCAAACAAATCCACCACCGTCGCCTCTCCAGTATGACCCTGTTATGTTCCAAGCCGCGGTCACGGCCGCGGTGGCAGCTGCTATGTCCCAAATCAGCACTGACGGTGCCAGGAGGACAGGGAGCGGTACTAATAACTCCACTCAAGGAGATAGCCAAGGGCGTTCGAGAGAGTGTTCCTTTAAGGACTTCACTAATGGCAAACCCGATTCGTTCAATGGTAGCGGGGGAGTCATCGATTTGATGCAGTGGTTCGAGAAGAACGAATCTGTCTTCGAGATTTGTGCGTGCCCCGAAGCAAACAAAGTCAAATTCGCAGCTCGCACTTTCACCGACAGGGCCCTTACTTGGTGGAACGGCCACGTAAAATCTCTAACTCTCGCCGTGTCTAATTCGATAAGCTGGGAAGATTTGAAAACCATGATGCTGAAGGAGTATTGCCCAAGGGGTGAAGTGCAAAAATTAGAACACGAACTGTGGAGTCTCAAGATGACGGGCTCTGACCTTGCAGCTTACACTGCCCGATTCAATGATCTAGCACTCCTCTATCCAACGATGGTCACTCCGGAAAGCAAGAAGGTGGAACGATATCTCTGGGGATTATCTTCCCAGATTCAAAATAGCGTGTTGGCCTCACGGCCAACTACCTTCGAGAGTGCCAAGGAGTTGGTACAACAACTCATTGGTCATCGGGCCAGCCATGCCACTGTGACAACCACCTCCGATCAAGCACGAGGAGGGAACAACAATAGGAAGTTCTGGGATAATAAAAAGAAGCAACCGACGCAGGACTCCACAAAGAAGCAACAAACTGTTGCCATCCATGCTGCCACTACTCCTTCCACTCCAGCACCACTGAGACAATATGCTGGAACCCTCCCCAAGTGCAACAAGTGCAGCTTTCACCACAACGGTCCTTGTCGTGAAATGCACTGCAACTGCTGTAACAAGAAGGGGCATACCGCCCGTTTCTGCAGGGCGTCTGCCCAACAAGCCAACTCGGCCGCCAACGTCGGAGCAAGCCGAGTCTGTTACGGTTGCGGGGAGACTGGGCACTACAAGAGGGAATGCCTAAAAGCTAAAAACGCAACCACCGACGGTGTCGGAAGGATCTTGGCCTTAGGGCAGGGGGAAGCGAGGGAAGATCCCACGGTGGTTACCGGTACGTTTCTCCTCAATAACTCATACGCATGCATATTATTCGATAGTGGAGCGGAGAGGAGTTTCGTTAGCCACAAATTCAAACAATTGTTAAAACAAATCCCCAGTCACTAAAAGATACATATGTTGTAGAAATGGCAAATGGAGAAAGAGAAAGCACTAACGACATATACTCAGGGTGTACCCTCACTCTAGACAATCACTCATTGAATATCGATCTATTGTCGGTTTCAATAAAAAGCTTTGACATCATCATCGACATGGATTGGTTAAGCTCAAATCGTGCTGAAATTCTGTGTTACGAAAGGGTCGTTCGCCTTAATCTCCCAAGTGGCGAAACTCTCGTCGTCTACGGCGAGAAGCCTAGTGCAAACCTACAAATCATCTTTTGCGTCAAAGCCCAAAAGTATCTCCGAAAGGAATACCACGCCTTCTTAGCCTACGTAGTGGATAAGAAACAAGAGGTGAAGAACGTCAAAGATATCCTGGAGGTCTGTAATTTACCGGACGTATTCCCAGAAGACCTTCCCGGAGTCCCAACCGCACGACAAGTTGAATTCCAAATCGACCTAATCCCCGGAGCTACCCCCGTAGCCAAAGCGCCCTAGCGTCTAGCGCCAACCGAGATGCAAGAACTATCCAGCCAACTAAACGAACTGCTGAGCAAAGGGTTCATTAGACCCAACTTCTCGCCTTGGGGAGCTCCAGTTCTGTTTGTGAAAAAGAAGGATGGATCGTTTCGCATGTGCATCGACTACCGCAAGTTAAATAAGCTTACCATCAAAAACCGATACCCTTTACCCCGAATCGACGACCTATTTGACCAGCTCCAAGGAGCATCTTACTTCTCGAAGATGGATCTGACGTCGGGATACCATCAACTACGAGTTCAGGAGGAGGATGTTCCCAAAACGATGTTCAGAACGCGGTACGGTCACTACAAGTTTTTAGTAATGCCCTTCGGGTTAACAAACGCACCCGCAGTGTTCATGGATCTAATGAACCGGGTGTGCCGCCCTTACCTAGACAAATCCGTGATTGTCTTTATATACGACATCTTGCTCTATTCAAAGAGTAAGGAAGAGCATAGCTAACATCTACGACAGGTATTGGAGATTCTAAGGGAGGAAAAATTATATGCAAAATTTTCGAAGTGTGAATTTTGGATCCGAGAAGTGGACTTCCTCGGTCATGTGGTTAGCGAGAAAGGGATACACGTGGATCCCTCCAAAATCAAGGCGATTGAGAACTAGTCAGCACCAAGGACGCCTACAGAAATCCGCCAATTCATAGGCCTCGCTGGCTACTACCGAAGGTTCATCCAGAACTTCTCCAAGATTGCCAAACCACTTACCACTCTAACCGAGTGTGACTTTCAGCTGGGGAGAGAAACAAGAAACCGCTTTCAAAATATTAAAGCAGGCCTAGTGCAGCGCCCCGATTTTATCCCTGCCCGGGGGAACCGAAGACTTTATGGTCTACTGCGATGCATCAAACCAGGGTCTGGGGTGTGTGTTAATGCAACGAGGAAAGGTAATTGCCTATGCATCGAGGCAATTAAAAACGCACGAGGTCAACTATGCCACGCATGACCTCGAATTGGGAGCAGTAGTATTCGCCCTAAAGATCTGGAGGCATTACCTTTATGGGACAAAGTGTACCATCTTTACCGATCACAAAAGCCTTTAGCACATCCTCAATCAAAAAGAGCTCAACATGAGGTAGAGACGATGGGTAGAACTACTGAATGATTACAAGTGTGAGATACGTTATCACCCATGTAAAGCCAACGTAGTAGCTGACGCCTTAAGTCGAAAAGAATACTCGGGTCGACGAGTAAAGTCATTAACCATGACAATCCATTCGCACCTATCCATGAAAATCAAAGAGGCCCAGCTGGAAGCTTTGAAGCCTAAGAATGTGACAGGTGAGGCATTAAGAGGAATGAATAAGAATTTAGAAGTCAAGGACGACGAAGCTCGTTATCTCATGAACCGAATTTGGACACCGAAATTCGGCGGGTTCAGGGACTTCGTCCTGAATGAAGCACACAAAACTCGATACTCCGTACATCCCGGTTCAGACAAGATGTACCTGGACTTGAAGAAACTCTACTGGTGGCCAAACATGAAAGGCGAAATCGCTACATATGTGAACAAGTGTCTGACTTGCGCCAAGGTTAAGGTAGAGTACCAAAAACCTTCAGGTTTACTACAGAAACCTACGATACCCGAATGGAAGTGGGAACGAATAACCATGGATTTCATAACCAAACTGCCTAAGACAATGGGTGGTCTTGATACCATTTGGGTAATCGTCGATAGATTGACCAAATCAGCGCACTTCTTGCCAATAAAGGAGACCGACAAGATGGAAAAGTTGACTAGGACGTACATCAAAGAGGTGGTACGACTACATGGTGTGCCGATATCCATTATCTCTGACAGAGATAGTAGATTCACTTCAAGGTTCTAGCAGTCCTTACAGAAAGCTCTAGGGACCAGGCTAGACATGAGTACGACCTACCATCCACAAACCGACGGGCAGAGCGAAAGAACTATTCAAACCTCGGAAGGTATGCTAAGAGCGTGTGTGATAGACTTTCGTAAAGCTTGGGATACCCATTTACCACTGGTCGAATTCTCGTACAATAACAGTTATCACACTAGCATCAAGGTTGCACCATTTGAATCCCTTTACGGCCGCAAGTGCAGATCACCTCTGTGCTGGGCTGAAGTGGGCGACACGCAACTAGCTAAGGGACAAGTCCCTAACAGCACCCTCACTGGCCCTGAAATCATAAGGGAAACTACGGAAAAGATTGTTCAAATTCGAGAAAGACTGAAAGCATCTCGAGATCGACAAAAGAGTTACGCCGACGAGCGACCCAAACCCTTGGAATTCTAGGTTGGGGACCGGGTGCTACTGAAGGTCTTACCATGGAAAGCAACGATACGTTTTGGTAAATGTGGTAAACTAAATCCATGGTATATCGCATCGTTCGAAATCCTTGCCAGGATTGGCTCGGTGGCATACAAACTTCGGCTACCACAGGAACTTAATAACGTACATCCTACCTTCCACATATCAAACTTAAATAAGTGCCTATCCGACGAGACCCTCGTGATACCACTCGATGAAATTGAAGTTAACGAGAGTCTCCACTTCGTGGAAGAACCGGTTGAAATCATGGATCAATAGATCAAAAGAACAAAACAAAGTCGGATCCCTATCGTGAAGGTCCGTTGGAACGCTAAACGAGGACCCGGGTTCACCTGGGAACGCGAGGATCAAATGAAACAAAAATACCCGCATCTTTTCCCCAAATCTTAAAGTCCCAGTCAAAACTCTAATTTCGGGACGAAATTCCTTCTAACAGGGGGGTGATGTGACAACCGTCAATTTCTAGTCAAGTCAAAGTCAACAAGTCAAACCGGTCAACTCAGCTAACCCTTGTATATTAGGGTTTACATTATGATTACTACTGTACAACTCGCTATTTTAATAAGAAGTTATCACTTGGAAAATTCATATGTTTAGAATTCTTAAACCCTAATGAGGGTAAGTGATGACACTACTTGGTAAAACATTATTCTGTACCCCTCGGGGGCGTATAAGATTCATAACAAGGCTTAACGGGATTTACAAACCTTACGTTGCGAAGCTAAACATCCAAAAAGGTCACAAACGAAGTCTCTCTCAATCCCTCCTTATCAATCTCTCTCTCTCTCTCTCTCTCTCTATCTCTCTCTCTCTCAAATCTCTCCCAAATCTCTCTCATAACCTCCCTCAACTTTTTAAAATCATTCGAGGCATCCCGACCCTTAAGTTGGTCAAAAAATTACACAAAACGGGAAGTTTATTTGAAAAACAGCCCTTAAGGACCGAAACCCTAATAGAACCGAACAACCCTTAAGGAACCAAAGCCTCTTATGGACCGAAGTCACCTTCGGGTTCGGCTCCTTGTACCTTCGGTTCGGATTCATGAAGCGCCTCTCGGTCCATTTCGCTTCTTCCCCCTTCGGTCTATTTCGCTTCCAAGCCACCTTCGGTCCTACCCTCGCAACCGAACCCTTCTCGGACCGAACCTGCTTTCGGTTCTCAGCACCATGGACCGAACCAACCTTCGGTTCTAAGCTCCAAGGACCGAGCTTCGCCTCCTGACCTCGGATTTTCGCAGATTCGCTCCTTTTTCCCAGTTTTCGACTATTTTCACGTTTTAAGCCCGTTTTTGGTTATTTTAACGCTGGATTTTTCATATAAATCCATATTTTATCATTGTCAACTCTCTAAGATCATAACATATCCATATCTTGGAGATTTCTAAGATAAAATCCCTACTATTGTTAAGGATAAGATCTTGACACATTAAGGCATTTTTTGACTTTTCTCACCAACTTATGACACCTCCAGGTCACTATTCATGCTTTAGGTCACTATTCCTATCATCCCAAGTCTATTCCTTGTCCCCTCACACCTTTCTCCAGCAAGTTATCTTGATCAAGTATTGGGAAATCCTTGTCTCTCCTCCAAGATATTCACTCTTTCACCAGAAGCAAATACACTTTTTCTCTCTCATTTCTCTCCAAGATTTCGAGATTCTCCAGAGGTTTTGAGCTTTTCATCCTTTTTTGGTAAGTAAATTTCATCCCTCACTTGATTATCTTACATCTCTTCACTCAAATCATGGGTTCCTTACACAAATATCATCATATTTGTTGCTAGATCTTCGAATCTTCAAGTATCTCCCAAGTGTTCTTGACTTGGAAACTTCTTCTATTCATCATCCATCCTAAGAGATCACTCAAGGTGAGTTCATACCCCCACCTTTTCATGTTTTCTTCAAGTTT
This sequence comes from Lactuca virosa, assembly GCF_052849685.1. Lineage (NCBI taxonomy): Eukaryota > Viridiplantae > Streptophyta > Magnoliopsida > Asterales > Asteraceae > Lactuca > Lactuca virosa. Next base: position 474,046,982 of record NC_136429.1, on the reverse strand, counting down.
TAGGGGGAGAATACAAGTTAAAATACCAAAAACTTAACTAAATTCAAACATCAGCTTTCAACAGGAAAGTTTAGTCCCATTCACGGACTGTTTTGACCATCTTAAACTTAATATCTTTCAAAACTGTTTAATATGAAAATAGTTCACGTTGATAACTTTAAAATGACTACTTGCACATCTCCATAAGATTTTTCTACAATTTATAGCGATTTTTACAAAACAGCCTATCATTTCAGAAATGATTTCGGACCAGTTTGTGGAAATGAACATTTTCGCACAAGTTAGAGACTTCTACAAATTATAATAAAAATTATGGACAAACTAGATACATTTTCTAAACTCTCAAAGTTTACGGATTCAGTTTTCGACTTCGTATGATTTTTCTATGACTTTTCTAAAACAGTGGAGAAAAGTTAAAAACGAGTTAACAGCTTACAATTTTCGTAACACTTTGTAATATGTTGAGCAAAGTGTAATCTTTGATGACTTCATATTTTGCATGTGTTTTTCTGTTGTGATATATTTATATAACAGAAAATATTCTCTGAAATATAAAAGTCCTTTGTAATTACAAATAATACATGATGAAATATAATAAGTATAGTTATGCATTGGTTAAACTATTACATACACATGAAGGGTTTTACCATGATACAAAACGGATTTTCAATTACTACATGATAAACTATAATAGGTATAGTTTATGAATTTCACATCACTAATTTAGTACACAAAGGGAAATTTCACTTCCACCACAGAAAAGGTTTTACTCGAACACTACACGTAAACTCGTTAACGTAAGTTGTGAGACAATTCTTCAATTGTACTCTTAGAGTACGGGTAAAAAATTCCTGTAATTCATAACCAAAATCTCTTGTAGGGAGAGCGTGATAATTGTGTATAGATCTATATTGGGATTGGCAGCCCACACTTTGCTGCTAGCTACAGCGGGACCTGCAGGTCTACGGGTGACACAAGTCATAGGATCTTGACGTTTGAAAAACATTGTATCAGGTTCATTCTAGTTATAGTATGGTTATGACGACTCACATCGGGAGTTAACAACATTTCAAGTTTACGGGAAAATATTACTTACAAAACGGGGTTTTATCTATCTAAAACTGCATACTCTCAGTCTTGGGATTTAAGACTACATGACTTTGTATAATTTTCTTGAATATTCATTTACATTTCAAAGAAAGGTTTTTCCAACATTTCATCCAAAATCTTATGAATTCACCAACTTAATTGTTGACACTCTTTCAAAACTACTTGTATTCTCAGGAAACCAGTGAAACAGGTAACCAACTGCTTTTGAGGATGGGACGCAAGACGTCAATTTAAACATTTTTGTCATCATAATTTAATTGATTTTGAAACATGTAAACTCATTCTATGGTGTAACTTTTTCAATTATATTTATGATGGTTGTATTTACTATGAGCAATATTATACTTGTTGTTGTGATACTATACATGAAGTCCTCTACCCCCGGATGTTTCCGCCATCCTTGGTTCGGGGGTGTGACAACATCACGATAAAATATATAACCGCTTTCACTAGTAATAATCCTTTTTAGTAAATTTGCCTTTATAAGGCATACCATACATAAAAATCCAACAACGTAACGAATCCATGAGTAGAGTAATCACTTAATCATGAAGTCGGTAGTACATAAATGAAATCATAACAGTAGTGGATGAAAGTGATCCTAGTTACGGCGAGAAGGGTATGGTGGGGCTGATGACGAGGTAGATGCACCCTGGAGTCTGGCCAGATGATGCTCGGTGGCTCGAAGCCGGGCTTCCAACGCTGCCTGTTGTGCTTGATATTCCCTGACCACCTTATGAGTCATCCTTTCTGCGCGCTCAACTGCCGATCGCATCGTAACCATTTGACCGGCGGTTGCCTGTGCCTGCTCACCGTTCTCATGCGTCCTCCTAACCATTACTGGTAGGGCTCGATCGGCAGGTCCACCGTGACTCGGGTCGTAATAGTCCCGGTTCATACTGAATGGGGGACGCACCCCCTGCTGGCGACTCCACCTCCAAATCCCGTGTACCCATAGGGGCGTAGGGCCGTTGGGACCCATCCTGTACGGGGGCACTCTGGCCATGTATGGTGGATTAATGACTTTAGACTCCGCGTCCGAGTCATCTGCATCACTACCATCATCCTCCTCCTCATCTGAGTCTGCTACCGGTTTTGCCGGTCCTCCTACAGGTTCTTCTTCGGGTTCGTCTTCTGGTTCCTCCTCCGGCTCTTCCTCCGGTTCCGGCTCTAACCATCCTCCATTCCCCTGGTTTGGGAAATAAGGATCTCCCGGATGATGGAATCCAGCCATAGGGTATGCATGAGAGGTGAGAATTGTGTAAGGAGTGTGTATTTAGCATTCCGAAATACTCTTATAGTATTTTAATTGTTTATGTTTGAGTTCCTTAAAGCTTTTTGGATACAAGGTTGGTAAGTTTCTTCTTCGGGTTCGTCTTCTGGTTCCTCCTCCGGCTCTTCCTCCGGTTCTGGCTCTAACCATCCTCCATTCCCCTGGTTGGGGAAATAAGGATCTCCCGGATGATGGAATCCAGCCATAGGGTATGCATGAGAGGTGAGAATTATGTAAGGAGTGTGTATTTAGCATTCCGAAATGCTCCTATAGTATTTTAATTGTTTATGTTTGAGTTCCTTAAAGCTTTTTGGATACAAGGTTGGTAAGTTTCTAGATTCATTGCCCACCATGATCACTCCCAAACACATGTTGGTCGTATTTTGAAAAAATATAGTTGATCAGACTCTATTTACCCCCAATACGACTACATAACTGTCCGGGTTTAACCACGATGTTCAATTTCCTCCAGAGACTTTTAGTGTCATTGTATTAATGCACACCTAGCTATGTATTTTAATTATTTTATTCAGAGTAGTTTAGTCCCATTGTATTTATAGTTGCATATCTTGTATGATTAGATATGCCAGTTCACTATAAATAATGCTCTGATACCAATCTGTCACACCCCCGAACCAGACGGCGAAAACGTCCGGGGGTTGGGTGACTTCATTTTTGTAGTATCATCACAGTGTATATAATTGAAACCAAACATCATCGTCATCACACATGCAATATTACAACTGTCATTGTTTACATCAAGTATTGTATTTCAAATTACATGCCAAAATATTCAAGGTACGATGGTAACAAAACACAACAAAATATCCAGGTATTCTTGCTGACCAACCTGCTGAACGATTTCCTGAGAATACAAGTTAATTTGAAAAGGGTCAACATATATAATGTTGGTGAGTTCATAAGCAGGTTTGAGTAAAATATTTTGTTTTACTTTGTAAACACCATAAAATCCAATATTTTCTGAAAAACAATTTGAGATGTTTGTGTCCGATCTTGTATTAATGTATGTGTGTTAATGTTTGAAAATGTATAAAGTGAATGGTCCCAGACAATCCGATATTGCCTGTCTATAAAAACGTTGTAGTCTTATCAGTGTAAGTTTCCGTGTTACCAAACTGTAAAGGTATTCCGTAAATTTTATAATGGAGTTAATTCCTCTAAGTGAGTCGTTTTAACCATACTTGATAATGACTAATCCGCCCGTCATGGCGTTTTTCAAACGCCGACTTGTTAGGTAAGGTTTGTCACCCTAGACTGGCCTAGTCTAACTGTAGCGAACAGCTCAGGTGTGGGGTGTCACCCCCGTATAGATCTATACACAAACTCTCGCTCTCCTTCCTGGAGACTCTGGTTATAACTACAGGCTACGGTTGTACACTCGATAAGTGCCAAACGACGTGTCTCACAAGATCCTTAACTGAATTTACGCGAACATTGAATTGCACAAGGTATATTGCTTCCGTGTAAGTTTTAAGTTTACAAGCCAAACAAGTATATATGAATGAATGAATGAAGTCAACAAGCATGTAGGTGAATATTCCAGGCCCAACAAGCATGTAAATGGACCACTAAGGCCCAATAAACATGTAATGTATATTTCAGGCCCAATAAGCATGTAAATGGACCACAAAGGCCCAGTAAACGTGTAATGAACATTCCAGGCCCAACAAACATGTAAATGGACCGCTAAGGCCCAATAAACAGATAATATATATTCTTGGCCCAATTAAGGTGTAAGTGACGTAATTAATCTGTTTGTTGTTATGTTATTTGGTTAAGCTTAATTATTCACCAAAATAACATAAGAGGCCCACTTTTGTAAAAAGCTGTTTTTGGTCTTTAAAACCAAAAACATTTACAATTTAAGCACATTTTTGGTAAAAATGACACTTTAGGTCATTTAAGACCAAAAGTTTACATTTGAGGACTTAATTTGAGTAAAATAACATATTTAACCCCACTTTTTTCAAATGATCATTTTCGGCCCAAGTGTATGAAGTTTTTATATTTTCGGCCCAAAGGCATAAAATTTATCCTTTTCGGCCCAAATTTGATAAAATTGTCATTTTCAGACCTTATAATCGAACATAAGATTTTTGGCTCAAATTTTTTCAAAATGACACTTAAGCCCACAAAAGTCCAAAAAGTTACAAATTTAGCCCAAAAACCGTGAAAGCCCAATATGAGGCCCATTTGTGAAAGTTCACACTTTTAGCCCTTCTAGAATCATAAATACCATAAAGATCTATATTTATGCAAATAAATCATTTCAAAATCGTGAGTTATGTATAGTAACTTCACTTTTTGATTATTTTGTCATTTTTGGCCCTCTTATGTAATTTTCTTAGTTTTACACAACTTTGAAGTGTTTTAAACCTTTTCTTCTCATAATAAGTTGTAATAAGTGTTATGTTCTATAGTTATCATCATATTTTAGCATATTTTCAAGTTTATGAAGTTTATAACACATAATCACATTTATATCATGAAAATCACACAAAATCATGCATATACACATAGATCTACACAAAACAACTTGTATTCTCCCCCAAAACATAGTAAAAATCGAAAATAGGGGGTATGAACTCACATTGGTTTGATGATTTCGGTTTTTGATGAAGAATGAGAAGGATCTCGGCCCTAATAAGCTTCTTGAGTGGAGTTTTCGAACCTAAGATGGATCTAAGAGCATGGATCACGAAATGATGTGTTAAGGAGTGAAGATTATCATAAAATGAAGTTAATCATCATACTTAGAGAGTAGCTTACCAAATGAGTGGATTTTTGGTGGAGTATCCTTGGATTTACACTCTAGAACACACGAATTTTGGGAGATGAAGATGAGAGAATTTTAGATGGTTTTGAGAGGAGTTTTGTAATGTTGGAAGTTTGAAAGGAGAGTGGTGAGTGAAGAGAGGCTTGGCCGAGAATAAGAAGGAGAAGGAGAGTGATTTGAAATGAGGTTATTACATGGAGGTTTAGAGTCCTAGAAACATGAGATTTGTTGCTTGGTTAACGTCTAAACATTAGTGAGGTGGCAACTCCCTAATTATCCTATTGTTTTTCTTCTTCTTTTTTGCTATATATCCGAGAATTAGGGGAAAGAAAAGAGAAAGAAGAGTTTGGGCCTTTTTTTTATTATGTTCGAAATTATGTGGCCCAACATGAAAGTTTTCGGGCTATTGCGCCCTTATGAGGGTTTACGGCCCAATAATGATAAAGAAAGGGGGTTTACGGCCCATTAAGGTTCAAGAAACCCTTTACGGCCCATTAAGGCCCACGACCACAAGGTGAGACATTTTAGGCCCAATAAGGCCCATGAGAAGTCTTATGGACCAAAATGCTATTGTTTAATGAATGTGGTTCCAATTAGGGCCCATTTGAAGGCTCTTGGCTTAAAAGGATCAAGTTGAGGGTTTATTGGTCCATTAGGCCCAATAAATGATTCCTGGCCCATTAAAATGTTTGAACCGGGATATTAGGGTTTTCAAACCCACAGTTGAGTAAATGAGATGTATTGAATTAGGTTTTGAACTTCACTCATGAGTTTTGATTCAAATGGTTGATTTTGAATGAGCGTAGTACATGACATCAACTTAGATTACAAGTTATGCAAGAGTTGATTTACATGAAGACAAAATTTCTTAGCCAAAAATACTAGTTGTGACAGATTTGTTAGTAAGATTTCTCTATTTTCACGTATTTGGGTCTAGTGCTATAGTGCTATAAGATACTCTTATAGTATTTTAACTGTATGTTAGGTTCTAGTGTTACCTTTGTATAAAGTTTGGTAAGTTTTAGACCTGTTGCAACACCACTATCACTCCCCAACACATGTTGGTCGTATCTCAAATACATATAGTTGATCAGGCTATATTTATCCCAGATATGATTACATAACTATCCAGGTTTAACCGTAGTGTACAACATCTAAATACTTTTGTTTTATGCTCCTTGTGATACTGTTTCCGGTATGTATGTATACTTGTATACTTCTTATAAAATACTTATATTTTAAAAGTATACTTTTAGTTCAGAGCGCTTCGGCCCCATAGTGTTTATAGTTGTATATCTTGTAAGGTTTGATATACTTAGTTCACTATAAACAATGCTCTGATACCAATCTGTCACACTGTAACATCCCGTTATTTTCTACTTGTAAAGTTAACTTAAATCTTATTCTATCTAAAATAAGTTAGAATAATGTTTTATAAGTGTTTACACCTTGTGTTAAAAGTGTTATTTGTTCAAGAAGGGAGTTATTAGAATCAAGAAACTTCGCATTCTTTTTCTTTCTTTTACCTTCAGACCGCATACGAGGGCCGCAAACCCTCGGACCGTGAACGAGGCCGTGATCAGGCTTCAGTCGTGATCAGGCTTCGGGCCACAAACTCATCGGATCTTATCACTTCGGGAATCAAACCTTATCGCCTCGAATCTTGTTCTCGACCACGAACCGCTTCTAGGCCATGATCATCTTCTCGGACGTAATCGTCTTCGGATCGTGTAAGAGGTTCAAGGCCGTGAACCCCTTTGGACCGTGAACCCTCACATATATATACAATTCATGTGATTTTTACTTCATTTCTTCACTTTCAAACGAGATTTCAACCCTTTTCTCTCAAGTATCATCAACCAAGAACAACTTCTCTCCTCAAGAACATGCTCAATTCATCCTTTCTCATCATATTCAAGTGTTAATCACTAGTTCTTCATAAGATCTAACAGGCTTCATTAGACCAAGCTTCTCACCCTGGGGAGCGCCGGTCTTGTTCGTGAAAAAGAAGGACGGATCATTTTGTATGCGCATAGACTACCGAGAATTAATCAAACTTACCGTTAAAAATCGATACCCTTTGCCATAGATAGATGACCTCTTTGATCAACTCCAAGGAGCTAGTTTCTTCTCTAAGATTGACCTGAGATCAGGATACCATCAGTTACGAGTCCAGGAGTCCGACATTCCAAAGACTGCTTTTAGAACTCACTACGGTCAGTACGAATTCGTAGTGATACCCTTTGGTCTGACGAATGCACCTGCATTATTCATGGACCTGATGAATCGAGTGTGTCGACCTTACTTAGAAAAGTTCGTCGTAGTATTTATTGACGATATACTAGTCTATTCTCAGAGTAAGGAAGAACACCGCCAACACTTTGTATGCAAAGTTCTCTAAATGTGAATTATGGATTCGAAAGGTGGAGTTCCTAGGTCATGTAGTCAGCAAAGATGGGATACATGTTGATCCCTCCAAAATCAAGACTATCGAAAGTTGGGCGACCCCTCGAACCCCAACAGAAATTCGAAAATTGTTAGGTCTCGCTGGCTACTACAGGAGATTCATTCAGAACTTCTCAAAGATTGCGAAAACACTCACCACCTTGATTCAAAAAGGTACGTCATTCGAATGGGAGGAGAAACAAGAAACTGCTTTCCAGACCTTAAACCAAGCCCTCTGCAGTGCACCGATCTTGTCCCTCCCAGAAGGGACGAAATATTTTGTAGTCTACTGCGACGCGTCAAATCAAGGGGTAGGTTGTGTTCTTATGGAATGAGGAAAGGTTATATCCTACGCCTCGAGACAGCGTAAGAACCACGAAGTCAACTATACCACCCACGATCTCGAACTGGGAGGAGTGGTTTTTGCCTTGAAAATCTGGAGGCATTAGCTGTATGGTACAAAGTGCACAGTCTTTACTGATCATAAAAGCCTTCAATACATCTTTGATCAGAAAGAACTCAACATGAGGCAGCGACGATAGGTAGAACTACTAAATTATTACGAATGTGAGATTCGTTATCACCCCGACAAAGCCAATGTGGTAGCAGATGCCCTTAGTCGGAAAGAGTACTCGGGCCGCCGAGTAAAGTCTCTAACTATGACTATCCATTCCCACTTATCCGCACAAATCAAGGAGGCTCAGTTGGAAGCATTGAAACCTGAGAACATGACAGGTGAAGCCTTGAGGGGAATGGAAAAGAATTTGGAAATCAAGGGTGATGCAGTTCATTATTTCATGAATTGAATCTGGACACCGAAGTATGGTGGGTACAGAAATGTTGTCATGAATGAAGCCCATAAAACTTGATACCCTGTTCACCCGGTTTCAGACAAGATGTATCTGGAAATAAAGAAGCTCTATTGGTGGCCAAACATGAAAGCCGAAATAGCTACTTTTGTGGGCAAGTGTCTAACTTGCGCCAAAGTCAAAGTAGAAAATCAAAAGCGCTCAGGTTTACTTCAATAGCCAGAAATACCTAAGTGGAAGTGGGAACGAATTAGAATGGATTTCATAACCAAGTTACCAAGAACAACGAGTGGTCATGATACCATTTGGGTTATTGTCGACAGATTAACCAAATCCGCCTACTTCCTGCCAATAAAAGAAACAGATAAAATGGAGAAGTTAACAAGGACGTACATAAATGAAATAGTACGGTTTCATGGTGTGCCAATATCTATTATCTCTGACCGAGATAGTAGATTTACCTCACGGCTTTGGCAATCATTGCAAATATCATTGGGAACAAATATTGACATGAGTACAGCGTACCATCCGCAGACTGATGGGCAAAGTGAGAGAACAATTCAAACGTTGGAAGACATGTTAAGGGCTTGTGTGATAGATTTCGGTAAAGCTTGGGATACCCATTTACCACTTGTTGAATTCTCTTACAACAACAGCTATCACACTAGCATTAAAGTTGCTCCCTTTGAATCTGTCTATGGCCGTAAGTGCAGAACCCCTCCGTGTTGGGCTGAAGTAGGCGATACGCAACTAGCCAAGAACCAAATACCTTATAGCACTCTAACCGGTCCCGAGATCATTCATGAAACCACAAAAGAGATTGTTCAAATCCGGGAACGATTGAAAGCTTCTCAAGATAGACAGAAGAGTTATGTGGATAAACGACGAAAACCCTTGGAATTCCAGGTTGGTGATCACGTTCTATAGAAGGTCTCACCCTGGAAAGGATTGATACGTTTTGGTAAACGTGGCAAGCTAAATCCAAGGTACATTGGGCCATTTCAGATCATTGCTAGAATTGGTCCTGTTTCTTACAAAGTCAATCTACCACATGAACTCAGTAACATTCATCCCGTATTTCATGTCTCAAATCTGAAGAAGTGTTTGTCCGTTGAGACTCTTGTTATCCCACCCGACGAAATCGAATTAAATGAGAGTATCAACTTCATAGAACAACCCATAGAAATCCTAGACAGGGAAGTCAAGAGAACCAAACAAAGCCGTATCCCGATAGTGAAGGTTCGCTGGAATGCAAAGCGGTGACCTGAATTCACTTGGGAGCGGGAGGATCAAATGCAACAGAAGTATCCATATCTTTTTCCCTAGTCTTTCTGTAACACTATAGTCCTAATTTTGGGACGAAATTCTCTCTAACGGGGGGATAATGTAACATCCCGTTATTTTCTACTTGTAAAGTTAACTTAAATCTTATTCTATCTTAAATAAGTTAGAATAATGTTTTATAAGTGTTTACACCTTGTGTTCAAAGTGTTATTTGTTCAAGAAAGGAGTTATTAGAATCAAGAAACTTCGCATTCTTTTTCTTTCTTTTCCCTTCGGACCGCATACGAGGGCCGCAAACCCTCAGGCCGTGAACGAGGCCGTGATCAGGATTCGTGCCACAAACTCATCGGATCTTCTCACTTCAGGAATCAAACCTTATCGCCTCGAATCTCGTTCTCGACCGCGAACCGCTTCTAGGCCGTAATCATCTTCTCGGCCGTAATTGTCCTCGGACAGCGTAAGAGGTTCACGACCGTGAACCCGTTTGGACCGTGAACCCTCGCATATATATACAATTCAGTTGATTTTTACTTCGTTTCTTCACTTTCAAAGAAGATTTTAACCCTTTTCTCTCAAGTATCATCAGCCAAGAACAACCTCTCTCCTCAAGAACATGCTAAATTCATCCTTTCTCATCATAGTCAAGTGTTAATCACTAGTTCTTCATAAGATCTAACAGGTATCTTTTCTTGATCTTGTTATCATTTCAAGAACATCATTCAATCTTCTTATAAACCCGGTAATTTCACTAGTTTACACGAAGAACACATGAAGAACATGAAGAACACCCATCGGAAAACCATTGAATCTTCTTAGAAACTTGCTTAGGATCATCAAGTGTTCATCATTCATCAAGAACTCAGGGTCGTGAATACCTCCAGGGCCGTGAACCCTTCATGTTCTTGGGCCGTGAACACCCCTCCTGGCCGTGAACACATATCAGCCTCCATTCGAGCTTCTAACACACATATTTGACTTGTTTCGCTACGAGATTTCACTTGTGGAAATAAACGTCCTATATCAAGTCATCAATCGAATCACCCTTTAAAAGGTGAGTTCATACCCCCATATTTTCATAGTTTTTACAATTTTTTTTTGGGGGGGGGGGGGGGGGAATACAAGTCTAACCCAAGGATTTTGTGTTACCAACAAATGGTTTCAAAATGTCTCACAAAATGGATTTCTATTATTTTCAAATCAAATGGTTTCAAATTGTGTTAAAGTGACATCAAGTCACCAAAAGTATTTCAAAATGTTAAACTCTTTAAAATATTTTATAAACTTATATTTTTCCCTAAAAATCATATATATATATATATATATATATATATATATATATATATATATATATAAGATTTAAAGGGCTTAAAACTGATAACTCACCTTATTCCCTTTTCCTTGTTTGGACGTGGGCTTGAAGTGTCGGTTATTTGTCCGAATGTCGTTTAAATTTTAGTTATATATATATATATTTGTATATGTATATAAATATAAAGGCTATTTCATTCAGTTTCAATACCCTTTGTAACATGTCGAGCAAGGGTTAGATTTATAATTCAAGAACAATAATTCACGAGTCAAGTATACTAGAGTACACCGTTTTACAAGAATAAGGGTTAGATTCAAAACTAAACAAGGGTATACAATTTACAAATACATTCCAAGTATACTAAATAAGGAACATACTATCAATCATTTATTTCAGAATGATTGGGTTTTCATTATTATTATACACGTAACGTCTATATGCTTTTTATGAGTCAATAGATTCAGGTTGTTTAATTCACTTAAACAACATAGTTAAAGTCATGATATTATAACCATAATCTCCAGTCTGGGATCAAAAGAAGTGTGTATAGATCTATATTGGGATTGACAACCCCGCACTCGGGCTACTAGCTATAGTCGGGCATACACGCCTATGAGTGAAAATTGTTATCAACAGTTTTGATGCCTACAAAACATTTATTTCAGGCCATCTAGTCTTAGTATGGTTATAATAACTCATTAAAAAGATATTAACAATATGTTTGTGTATAATTAACTGAATTTCAAAGTACTAGTTTACAAGATACAATTTTACAGTATTACATTATAGTGAACTCAGTATATCAATCCATAAAAGATATACAAACTATAAATACATTGTGGCTGAGAGCTCTGACTACAAGTGTACTTTTTAAAAATTTAAGTATTTTTACAAGAAGTATACTAAAACTTATACATACAAGAACAATATCACAGTCGTAACAACATAAAAGTATTTGGATGTTGAACACCGCAGTCAAACCTGGGCAGTAATGTAATCATATCTTGGATTAATATAGCCTGATCAACTATATTGGTTTCAGATATGACCAACATGTGTTTGGGAGTGAAGGTAGTGTTGCAACAAGTCTAACACTTACCAACTATACATGTACAGAAGAACTCTAGAACTAAACATAAAGCTAAAATACTATAGGAGTATTTTAGGCACTATATACTAAGAACAAACTACATGAAAACAAATGACTCCTGCAGGTAGATCTATAAATACAAAGTGTATATATTATGGTTATATATAATTAAGGTTATATATAGACTTAGAATACATGATTTAGCTTAACTTCCCTTTTCCTTGTTTGGATGTGGGGGTAGAGTAGAATCATTTATTCGAAGGTCTATTAGACTTAAGTTATATATAATTAGTATATACTTTATAATTATAGATGGACCCAATAGGAGTTACACCATATAGAATACATTACGTAAGTTTCTCTCATAGAAACCTGTATTTGCAATTTATCTATACTAATTATTTTAGATATTTCTTATATCCCTATTATCGTTTAGATAACAATGGCTGGATTTCATCTACCCGGAGACCCGTACTTTCCCGATCAGGGAAATGGAGGATGGCTCGATGAAGAGCCAGAAGAGAATCCTGAAATTCCCTTAGATGATGATTTTGCAGAAACTTTTCCTGAAGATATTGATTCAGAATCAGAAGCCTATAATCCACCACCAGTTCATCAGAATCCCTATCCGCGACAAAACTTCCAAGGCCCGACGCCTCTATGGGCAATAAACTTAGACAGGTGGAGTAACGAACAAGGTCAGAACCATCCTTATCAAGGAGACCGAAACTTCTACAATCTGGACACAGGAGGCTCAACAGACAGAGCCCTCCCGGTGTTAGTTCGTCGTGTGGCGCGTAACGATGAACATGGAAGAGCTGCTATCGGCCGAGTCATGCAGGTTGATGCTACTACTGGAATCAACACCGTTCATATTTATAACCTAGAAAACAGTCATAATGCGACAAGGGATCGTACTAATTTCTTGCTGAGAGAACTGGAGGCATCCCAAACCGAAGTTAGAGAAATGCGAGAACGACAAATATTACAAGACACGCGTATGTACAAGACACGAGTATGTACGAAATAGAACGCCAGTTAGCCAAATCTAGGGTTGGATCCAGTAGGAAGTAGATTATACTCTACTCACCCTCTGCTTACTTTTATTTGAATATAGTCTAAGTCTTTGGATATGTTATAGTGTTATTTTTCATGTTTTTCAGTACGACCGCGAAAATTTCATTTTCGGTAGGTCAGTTTAATGTCGATGTTTTTCCCAGTATCGTGGTGTATTGTAGACCTGTTTAGGGTCAAGTTTTCCGGACTTTATGTATTTCATATTGTGACAACCATCAATTTCTGGTCAAGTCAAAGTCAAATAAAGTCAACGAGTCAAACCGGTAAACTCAATTAGTACTTGTGTGATAGGACTTACTCTATGTGTACTAATTTACAACTCGCCATCTTAATATAAAGTACTGCTTGGAGTTTTCAATGTTCAGAAAATCTAAAATTCTAAAAGGAGTAAGTGATGTGATAACTCAATAAGACACCTTTAAGTACCCTACGGGGGCGTATAACACTCATAACAAGGCTTAACGAAGCTTACGATCCTTGCACTACGAAGAAAAACACTAATAAAGGCCCCCGACAAAATCTCTCTAAATCTCTCCCACTCTATCTCTCTCTCCCAAATCTCTCAAAGAATAGGAAATCTCTCCCAAATCTCTCTCAAAATCTCTTTCAAACTTTTTATAATCACTCGGGGCATCCCGACCTTTAATTTATTCGAAAACAACTCGAAACGGGAAGATAAATGGAGAAACAGCTTTAAGGAACCGAACCCTCTTGAGAACCGAAACCCCTTAAGGAACCGAAACCCTAATGAGAACCGAACCCTCTTTAGGAACCGAAACTCCTTTAGGAACCAAAACCTCTCAAAGGACCGAAACCTCTTAAAGAACCGAAACCCTCTAAGGAACCGAACCTCTCTTAGGAACCAAGACCTATTAGGACCGAACCCTCCTTATAGAACCGAACTCACCTTCGGTCCGGAACATGCCCGTTCGGTCTATTTCGGTCCATTTCGCTCCAACTCGCTTTCGGTTCCCTCCTGACCAAGTCCGTGTGCAAGGCTTTAGGACCGAACCTACCTTCGGTTCTCACTCTATAGGACCGAACCTTCGGTCTGGTCTCGCAAGTTCGCTCCTTTTTCCCGGTTTTCGACAAGATTCGTCTTTTAAGCTCGTCTTTCATGATTTATACGGGGATTTTTCACCCAAACCCATATTTTAATATATTAAACTCCATAGACCCATAATTTAATCATATCTGTGAGGGAAAATCATATCTTTGGACAATATCTTGTACAAGGTATGGCTTTGGAGTGTTGACTTTGCCAAGAATCTATGACATCAACCACCCACCCACTCCATGACCACTCCATGTCACTATTCCCACCTTGCTCTAGTCAATTCGAGATCTTCCCATACCTCCATCAAATCTCCTCCATCAGCTCACTCTCTAATCTCTCACTCTTCCACCTATAAAACCCCACTCTTCTACTCCCAAGACACCCTTTTACTCCCTCTTATATTCTCTCTAGAAACTCGAGTTCCTCCAGGAGGTCCAAGTCCTTCCCCTGTTGCTGGTAAGTTTTCCTTTCTACACATAAACATTCTACACAACATTACCAAAATCATATAATTCTTACACAAATATCGACATATTTGTTCTTAGATCTTCAAATCTTCAAGCACCTCCCAAGTGTTCTTGACTTGGAAACCTCTCTTCTTCCACATTCATCTCAGGAAATCACTCAAGGTGAGTTCATACCCCTACATTTTTATGTTTTCTTTTAGTTTTAAGGGAGGGGGGGGGGGAATACAAGTTAATACATCAAAAACTTAACTAAGCTCAAACAATAGTTTTCATTAGAAAAGTTGAGTCCCATTCACGGAGTTAGAGACTTCTCCATACGATTTTTCTACCATTTATGGTGATTTTTACAAAACTGCCTATCACTTCAGAAACGAATTCGGACCAGTATGTGAATATGAACAATTTCACACAAGTTAGAGACTTCTAAAAATCATAATAAAAATTATGAATAAATTTGATACATTTACTAAACTCTCAGAGTTTACGGATTCAGGTTTCGACTTCGTATGATTTTTCTATGATCATTTTAAAATAGTGTAGAAAGGTTAAAAACTAGTTAACAGTTAACTACTTACACTTTGTAACATGTTGAGCAAAGTGTCTATCCTTGATGACTCTATCTTTTACATGTGTTTTCTGTTGAGTTACATTAAATAACAGAAATGATTCACTGAATTTTAGGAGTCCTTTATCATTACAAATATACTAGATGAAACATAAAAAGTATAGTTTACGGATTGTACTTTTCAAACATACTACATAATGAGGGGATTTATTTCCATTACACAAAAAGGTTTTATATTCAGTTCACACGTAAACTCGTTAACGTAAGTTGTGAGATAATTCTTCAATTGTACTCTTAGAGTACGGGTTACAAATTATTGTTAGTTATAACTAGAATCTCTTGTACGGAGAGCGTGATAATTGTGTATAGATCTATATTGGGATTGACACCCCACACCTTGCTGCTAGCTACAGCGGGACATGCAGGTCTATGGGTGACAAAAGTCATAGGATCTTGACGTCTGAAAAACGTTGTAGCAGGTTCATTCTAGTTATAGTATGGTTATAACGACTCACATAGGGAGTTAACAACATTTCAAGTTTACGGGAAAATGCTACTTTACAAAAAGGGGTTTTATCTATCTAAAACTCCATACTCTCAGTCTTGGGATTTAAGACTACACGACTTTGTATAAGGAAAATATTTGATTTTTCTTGGATACACATTACCATTACAAACACATTATAATTACAAAACACGCACATACTCTCGGTCTTGGGATTTAAGGCTACATAACATTTTATAAGGAAAATATTGGATTTTTCTTGAGTATTCATTTACATTTACAAACAAAGGTTTTTCCAACATTTCATCCAAAAGCTTATGAACTCACCAACTTAATTGTTGACACTCTTTTAAAACTACTTGTATTCTCAGGAAATCATTGATAACAGGAAATCAACAGCTTTTGAGGATGGGACGTTAAATCGTCAAACATTTCATTTTGTCATCATAGTGTAATTGATTTTGAAACATGTAAACTCATACTACGATGTAACTTTTTCAATTATAATTATGATGGTTGTATTTATTATGAGCACTATTATACTCGTTGTTGTGATACTACATGAAGTCATTCCCATCCCCGGACGTTTCCGCCATCCTTGGTTTGGGGGTGTGACAGATTGGTATCCGAGCATTGGTTATAGTGAACATAGTATATCAAACCACATAAGATATACAAACTATAAACACAAAGGGACTAAGATTCTCTGATTTAAAGGTTTTCCCTACAAGTATACTTTTAAAAATAATAAAAGCGTTATTTTTATGAAAAAGTATAAGTACATACATGCATACCGGTATAGTGTCACGTCTAAGGAAAACACAAAAGTTAAAAATAGAGGAGTTGTGCAATGTGAATATGCCTTGGGATATGCAATCAAGTCTGGGAGGAATATAGCCTGATCAACTATATTCGTCAGAGAAATGACTAGTATATGCCGGAGGATAGTCATAGTGGACAACAAGTCTATCAACTTACCAACACCCATACAAAAAACACGTTAACAATCAAACACAACCATTAAAATACTATAGGAGTATTTTATGTTAACTAAGCACAATATTTCTAGATTCAATATGTGCCTCTTACACCCCTATTCTCGTACAGACGACATGGCAGGATTTCATTTACCCGGAGACCCCTACTTTCCGAACCAGGGGAATGGTGGTTGGTTTGAAGCAGAACCGGAAGAGGATCCTGAGGAAGTATTTGAGGAGGAGCCCGAAGAAGACCCCAAAGAAGAACTCGAAGAAGAATTGGAGGAAGAAGAAGAAGAGGAGGGGCCGGAGGAGGAAGTCATCAACCCTCCTTACATCGCCAGGGTGCCTGCGAACCGTTTTGGCTACAACGGGCCTGAGCCCCGTTGGGCAACAGTGATCGAGAGATGGAGCCGTCAACAACGACAACGATCACCATTTGGCGATCAACGGGGTTACTACGACCTCAGTCATGGGGGACCGGCTGACAGAGCCCTCTCAGTCGTGATCCAGCAGATCACGAACCTTGGGGACCAGAATAGGGAAATGGCGAATCAAGTTCGGGATCTCAACGCTGTGGTAGAAGCCTTAGATGCTCGTACCATGGACTTGGAAAGATATTTTTATCCCATGAACCAAGTCATCGAGGACTTTACCACCGCTCGGGCGGAGGTAAAGGAGTACCAGATAAGGCACGCGACTCTCGAGGAGAGAGTGATCGCAGACAAGCGCCGAATTGCGGAGCTACAGGGAGCCTCGACTTCGTCTCAAGGCCCGCAAGGGACTAGCTGATACTACCTGCCTCGAGTAGTGCTTGCAACTACTCACGTTTTGTTATAAATTAGGTTTACGAGTATGTGTTGGGACTACTCTTTCCAGCAAGTAGTTTTGACCCTGCATCTAAGTGATTACACTAGTCAGAGGGTCTATGTGATGTCGAAATTTTCCGTTATGTTGATATAATGTAGACCTTTTATAAGGTCAAATTTTCCTAAGAACATGTACTAGATTGTATCAATGAAAATTGGCATGCATTTTATTTTATTGGGAGTTTACCTCATAATGCAAAACATAGCATTACAAACGAATTTCTTATGGTAACTCTAAGAATATTTAATATATACCTCCAGGCTATATGTAATGAAGAAGCAATCGACTTAGAAATGGTGAGTCCCCCTTGGATCCTGTTCCTTGTTTGGTTGTGGGCTCAGGGCAGACTCATTCAGTTCAACGGTCTATTGAACCTTAGTTACATACAACTAGTATACATTGGGTGGTCTTATGAGCGGATCAGACATGGAACAAAGATTACAATATTTCATTGAGTCATTACTACTAAATTCAAGAGTTTATTCATATAGACTTCTACTATGAATTGTTTGCAACATTCGAAAAATCAGGAAATACTATACTTGAAAACTAATAACCTAGTTTTACGACACCCTACTAATAACCATTACTAAAAGACTTATACTTATGTCATCCTTAAAATTCTATGGCAGAAAGATGTCACCTCGTAGGTCTGCTAGACGCACTGGCGGAACGCAATCAAATCCACCACCGCCGCCTCCCCAGTATGATCCTGTTATGTTCCAGGCTGCGGTTACGGCCGCAGTGGTAGCTGCTATGTCCCAAATCAGCACTGATGGTGCCAGGAGAGTAGGGAGCGGTACTAATAACACAACTCAAGGACATAGCCAAGAGCGTTCGAGAGAGTGTTCCTATAAGGACTTCACTAATGGCAAACCCGATTTGTTCAATGGTAGCGGGGGAATCATCGCTTTAATGCAGAGGTTCGAGAAGACCGAATCTGTCTTCGAGATCTGTGCATGCCCCGAAGCAAACAAATTCAAATTCGCAGCTTGCACTTTCACCGGCAGGGCCCTTACTTGGTCGAACGGCCACATAAAATCTCTAACTCTCGCCGTGGCTAATTTGATAAGCTAGGAAGACTTGAAGACTATGATGCTAAAGGAGTATTTCCCAAGGGGTGAAGTGCAAAAATTAGAGCAAGAACTGTGGAGCCACAAGATGGCGGGTTCTGACCTTGCAACCTACACTGCCCGATTCAATGATCTAGCACTCCTCTGTTCGGCGATGGTTACTCCGGAAAGCAAGAAGGTGGAACGATATCTCTGGGGATTATCTTCCCAGATTCAAAATAGCGTGTTGGTCTCACGGCCAACTACCTTCGACAGTGCCAAGGAGTTGGCACCACAACTCATTGATCAACGGGCCAGCCATGTCACTATGACAACCACCTCCGATCAAGCAAGAGGAGGGAACAACAAAGGGAAGTTCTGGGATAATAAAAAGAAGCAACCGGCGCAGGACCCCGCCAAGAAGCATCAAACTATTGCCATCCATGCTGCCACTACTCCTTCCACTCCAACACCACTGAGACAATATGTTGGAACCCTCCCCAAGTGCAACAAGTGCAACTTTCACCACAACGGTCCTTGTCGTGAAATGCACTGCAACCGCTGTAACAAAAAGGGGCATACCGCTCGTTTCTGCAGGGAGTCTGCCCAACAAGCCAACCCGGCCGCCAACGCCGGAGCAAGCCAAGCCTGTTACGGCTGCAGGGAAACTGGCACTACAAGAGGGACTGCCCAAAAGCTAGAAACCCAAACACCGGCGGTTTCGGAAGGATCTTGGCCTTAGGACAGGAAGAAGCAAGGGAGGATCCCACGGTGGTTACCGGTACGTTTCTCCTCAATAACTCATATGCATGCATATTATTCAATAGTGGAGCGGAGAGGAGTTTCATTAGCCACAAATTCAAACAATTTTTAAAACAAAATCCCCAAACACTAAAAGATACATACGTTGTAGAAATGGCAAATGGAAAGACAGAAAGCACTAACGACATATACTTAGGGTGTAACCTCACTCTAGACAATCACTCATTGAAAATCGATCTATTGACGATATCAATAAAAAGCTTTGACATCATCATTGGCATGTATTGGTTAACTTCAAATCGTGCTGACATTCTGTGTTACGAAAGGGCCGTTCGCCTTAATATGCCAAGTGGCGAAACTCTCGTCGTCTACGACGACAAACCTAGTGCAAACCTACAAATCATCTCTTGAGCCAAAGCCCAAAAGTATCTTCGTAAGGAATACCACGCCTTCTTAGCCCACGTAGTGGATAAGAAACAAGAGGTGAACAACATCAAGGACATTCCGGAGGTCTGTAAATTCTCGGACGTATTCCCAGAAGACCTTCCCGGAATTCTACCCGCACGACAAGTCGAATTCCGAATCGACCTAATCCCCGAAGCTACCCCCACAGCCAAAGCGCCCTACCGTCAAGCGCCAGCCGAGATGCAAGAAGTATCCAACCAACTAAACGAACTGCTGAGCAAAGGGTTCATTAGACCCAGCTTCTCGCCTTGCGGAGCACCAGTGTTGTTTGTGAAAAAGAAGGATGGATCATTTCGCATGTGCATCGACTACCGCGAGCTAAATAAGCTTACCATCAAAAACCAATACCCCTTACCCCGCATCGACGACCTATTTGATCAACTCCAAGGAGCATCTTACTTCTCAAAGATCAATCTGAGGTTGGGATACCATCAACTACGGGTTCAGGAGGAGGATATTCCCAAAACGGTGTTCAGAATTCGGTACGGTCACTACGAGTTTGTAGTAATTCCATTCGGGTTAATAAACGCACCCACATTATTCATGGATCTAATGAACCGGGTGTGCCGGCCTTGGCTAGACAAGTTCGTGATTGTCTTCATAGACGACATCTTGGTCTATTCAAGGAGTAAGGCAGAGCATAGCCAACATCTACGACAAGTATTGGAGACACTAAGGGCGGAGAAGTTATATGCAAAATTTTTGAAGTGCGAATTTTGGATCCGAGAAGTGGACTTCCCCGGTCATGTGGTTAGCGAGAAAGGGATACACGTGGATCCCTCCAAAATCAAGGCGATCGAGAACTGGTCAGCACCAAAGACGCCTACATAATCCACCAATTCTTAGGCCTCGCTGGCTACTACCTGAGGTTCATCCAAAACTTCTCCAAGATTGCCAAACCACTTACCACCCTAACCCAAAAGAGTGTAACATTCAGCTTGGGAGAGAAACAAGAAACTGCCTTCAAAACCTTAAAACATTCCCTGTGTAGCGCCCCGATTTTATCCCTGCCAGAGGGAACCGAAGACTTTGTGGTCTACTGCGACAGATCAAACCAGGGCCTAGGATGTGTGTTAATGCAACGAGGAAAGGTCATTGCCTACGCATCGAGGCAATTAAAAACGCACGAAGTCAACTATGCCACACATGACCTCGAATTGGGAGCGGTAGTATTCACCCTAAAGATCTGGAGGCACTACCTTTAAGGAACAAAGTGTACTATCTTTACCGATCACAAAAGCCTTCAGCACATCCTCAATAAAAAAGAGCTCAACATGACGCAGAGACGATGGGTAGAATTATTAAATGATTACGAGTGTGAGATTCATTATCACCCAGGTAAAGCCAACGTTGTAGCTGACGCCTTAAGTCGAAAAGAATACTCAGGTCGCCGAGTAAAGTCATTAACCGTGACAATCCATTCGCACCTATCCATTCAAATCAAAGAGGCCCAGCTGGAAGCTTTGAAGCCTGAGAATGTGGCGGGTGAGGCATTAAGAGGAATGGATAAGAATCTAGAAGTCAAGGAGACGGAGCTCGTTATCTCATGAACCGAATTTGGACACCAAAATTTGGCGGTTTCAGGGACGTCGTCCTGAACGAAGCACACAAAATTTGATACTCCGTACATCCCGGTTCGGACAAGATGTACCTGGACCTAAAGCAACTCTACTAGTGGCCGAGCATGAAAGCCGAAATCGCTACATATGTGAGCAAGTGTCTGACTTGTGCCAAGGTTAAGGTAGAGTACCAAAAGCCTTCGGGTCTACTCCAACAACCTGCGATACCCGAATGGAAGTGGGAATGAATAAACATGGACTTCATAACCAAACTGTCTAAGACAACGGGTGATCTTGATACCATTTGGGTAATCGTCGATAGATTGACCAAATCCGTGCACTTCCTGCCAATAAAGGAGATCGGCAAGATGGAAAAGTTGACTAGGACGTACATCAAAGAGATTGTACGACTACATGGTGTGCGGATATCCATTATCTCTGACAGAGATAGTAGATTCACTTCACGGTTCTGGCAGTCCTTACAGAAAGCTCTAGGGACCGGGCTAGACATGAGTACGGCCAACCATCTACAAACCGACGGGCAGAGCGAAAGAGCTATTCAAACCTCGGAAGATATGTTAAGAGCTTGTGTTGTTGACTTCGGTAAAGCGTGGGATACCCACTTACCACTTACTGAATTCTCGTATAACAACAGCTATCAAACTAGCATCAAGGTCGCGCCATTTGAAGCTCTTTATGGCCACAAGTGCAGATCACCACTGTGCTGGGCTGAAGTGGGAGATACACAGTTAGCAAAAGGGCAAGTCCCTAACAACACCCTCACTGGCCCTGAAATCATAAGGGAGACTATAGAAATTATCATACAAATTCGAGAAAGACTGAAAGCATCTCGAGATCAACAAAAGAGCTACGCCGATAAGCGATGCACACACTTCGAATTCCAGGTTGGGGACCGGGTGCTACTAAAGGTCTCACCATGGAAAGGAACGATACGTTTTGGTAAACGTGGTAAACTAAATCCAAGGTACATCGAACCGTTCGAAATCCTTGCCAGGATTGGGCCGGTGGCATACAAACTTCCACTACCCCAAGAACTTAATAGTGTGCATCCTAGCTTCCATGTGTCCAATTTGAAGAAGTGCTTGTCTGACGAAACTCTCGTTATTCCTCTTGACGAGATCGAGGTCAACGAGAGTCTCCACTTCGTAGAAGAACCGGTAGAAATCATGGATCGAGAGATCAGGAGAACAAAACAGAGTTGCATCCCTATACTGAAGGTCCGTTGGAACGCTAAACGAGGACCCGAGTTCACCTGGGAACGCGAAGATCAGATGAAACAACAATACCTACATCTTTTCCCCAACGCCTGAAGTCCCAATCGAAACGCTAATTTCGGGACGAAATTCCTTCTAACGGGGGGATGATGTGACAACCGTCAATTTCTGGTTAAGTCAAAGTTAAATAAAGTCAACGATTCAAACCGGTAAACTCAATTAGTGCTTGTGTGATAGGACTTACTCTATGTGTACTAATTTACAACTCTCTATCTTAATATAAAGTACTGCTTGGAGTTTTCAATGTTCAGTAAATCTAACATTCTAAAAGGATTAAGTGATGTAATAACTCAATAAGACACCTTTAAGTACCCTACGGGGGCATATAACACTCATAACAAGGCTTAAAAAAGCTTACGATCCTTGCACTACGAAGAAAAACACTTATAAAGGCCCCCGACAAAATCTCTCTAAATCTCTCCCACTCTAACTCTCTCTCCCAAATCTCTCCAAGAATAGGAAATCTCTCCCAAATATCTCTCAAAATCTCTTTCAAACTTTTTATAATCACTCGGGGCATCCCGACCTTTAATTTATTCGAAAACAACTCGAACGGGAAGATAAATGGAGAAACAACTTTAAGGAACCGAACCCTCTTGAGAACCGAAACCCCTTAAGGAACCGAAACCCTAATGAGAACCGAACCCTCTTAAAGGACCGAAACTCCTTTAGGAACCGAAACCTCTCAAAGGACCGAAACCTCTTAAAGAACCAAAACCCTCTAAGGAACCGAACCTCTCTTAGGAACCAAGACCTATTAGGACCGAACCCTCCTTATAGAACCGAACTCACCTTCGGTCCAGAACAAGCCCGTTCGGTCTATTTCGGTCCATTTCGCTCCAACTCGCTTTCGGTTCCCTCCTGACCAAGTCCGCGTGCAAGGCTTTTGGACTGAACCTACCTTCGGTTCTCACTCTATAGGACCGAACCTTCGGTCTGGTCTCGCAAGTGCGCTCCTTTTTCCCGGTTTTCGACTAGATTCGTCTTTTAAGCTCGTTTTTCATGATTTTTACGGGGATTTTTCACCCAAACCCATATTTTAATATATTAAACTCCATAGAGCCATAATTTAATCATATATTTGAGGGAAAATCATATCTTTGGACAATATCTTGTAGAAGGTATGGCTTTGGAGTGTTGACTTTGCCAAGAATCTATGACATCAACCACCCACCCACTCCATGACCACTCCATGTCACTATTCCCACCTTGCTCTAGTCAATTCGAGATCTTCCCATACCTCCATCAAATCTCTTCCATCAGCTCACTCTCTAATCCCTCACTCTTCCACCTATAAAACCCCACTCTTCTCCTCCCAAGACACCCTTTTACTCCCTCTTATATTCTCTCTAGAAACTCAAGTTCCTCCAGGAGGCCCAAGTCCTTCCCCTTTTGTTGGTAAGTTTTCCTTTCTACACATAAACATTCTACACAACATTACCAAAATCATAGAATTCTTACACAAATATCGACATATTTGTTCTTAGATCTTCAAATCTTCAAGCACCTCCCAAGTGTTCTTGACTTGGAAACCTCTCTTCCTCCACATTCATCTCAGGAAATCACTCAAGGTGAGTTCATACCCCTAAATTTTCATGTTTTCTTCTAGTTTTAAGGGCACGGGGGGGGGGGGGGGGGGGAATACAAGTTAATACATCAAAAACTTAACTAAGCTCAAACAACAGCTTTCATCAGAAAAGTTGAGTCCCATTCACAGACTGTTTTCGCCATAAAAAACTTAATATTCTTCAAAACTGTTTTATATGCAAGTAGTTCAGGCTTATACCTTTCAAATGACTACTTTCACATCTCAATGCGATTTTTCTACAATTTATGTTGATTTTTACAAAACGGCCAATCACTTCAGAAATGAATTCGGACCAGTATGTGAATATGAACAATTTCACACAAGTTAGAGACTTCTAAAAAATCATAATAGAAATTATGAATAAACTAGATACATTTACTAAACTCTAAGAGTTTACGGATTCAGTTTTCGACTTCGTATGATTTTTCTATGATCATTTTAATACTGTGTAGAAAGGTTAAAAACTAGTTGACAGTTTACTACTTACACTTTTTAACATGTTGAGCAAAGTGTCTATCCTTGATGACTCTATCTTTTACATGTGTTTTCTGTTGAGTTACATTAAATAACAGAAATGATTCACTGAATTTTAGGAGTCCTTTATCATTACAAACATACTAAATGAAACATAAAAAGTATAGTTTACGGATTGTACTTTTCAAACATACTACATAAAGAGGGGATTTATTTCCATCACACAAAAAGGTTTTATACTCAGTTCACACATAAACTTGTTAACGTAAGTTGTGAGATAATTCTTCAATTGTACTCTTAGAGTACGGGTTACAAATTCTTGTTAGTTATAACTAGAATCTCTTGTAGGGAGAGTGTGATAATTGTGTATAGATCTATATTGGGATTGACACCCCACACCTTGCTGCTAGCTACAGCAGAACCTGCAGGTCTACGGGTGACAAAAGTCATAGGATCTTTACGTTTGAAAAACGTTGTAGCAGGTTCATTCTAGTTATAGTATGGTTATAACGACTCACATAGGGAGTTAACAACGTTTCAAGTTTAAGGGAAAATGCTACTTTACAAAAAGGGGTTTTATCTATCTAAAACTCCATACTCTCAATCTTGGGCTTTAAGACTACACGACTTTGTATAAGGAAAATATTTGATTTTTCTTGGATAATCATTACCATTACAAACATATTATAAGTACAAAATACGCACATACTCTCGGTCTTGGGATTTAAGGCTACATAACATTTTATAAGGAAAATATTGGATTTTTCTTGAGTATTCATTTACATTTACAAACAAAGGATTTTCCAACATTTCATCCAAAAGCTGATGAACTCACCAACTTAATTGTTGACACTCTTTCAAAACTACTTGTATTCTCAGGAAATCATTGATAACAGGAAATCAACAGCTTTTGAGGATGGGACGTTAAATCGTCAAACATTTCATTTTGTCATCATAGTGTAATTGATTTTGAAACATGTAAACTCATACTACGATGTAACTTTTTCAATTATAATTATGATGGTTGTATTTATTATGAGAACGATTATACTCGTTGTTGTGATACTACATGAAGTCATTCCCATCCCCGGACGTTTCCGCCATCCTTGGTTTAGGGGTGTGACAGATTGGTATCAGAGCATTGTTTATAGTGAACATAGTATATCAAACCACATAAGATATACAAACTATAAACACAAAGGGACTAAGTTTCTCTGATTTAAAGGTTTTCCATACAATTATACTTTTAAAAATATGAAAAGCGTTATTTTTATGAAAAAGTATAAGTACATACATGCATACAGGTATAGTGTCACGTCTAAGGAAAACACAAAAGTTAAAAATAGAGGAGTTGTGCAATGTGAATATGCCTTGGGATATTCAATCAAGTGTGGGAGGAATATAGCCTGATCAACTATATTCGTCCGAGAAATGACTAGTATATGCCGGAGGATAGTCATAGTGGACAACAAGTCTATCAACTTACCAACACCCATACAAAAAACACGTTAAGAATCAAACACAACCGTTAAAATACTATAGGAGTATTTTATGTTAACTAAGCACAATATTTCTAGATTCATTATGTGCCTCTTACACCCCTATTCTCGTACAGACGACATGGCAGGATTTCATTTACCCGGAGACCCCTACTTTCCGAACTAGGGGAATGGTGGTTGGTTTGACGCAGAACCGGAAGAGGATCCCGAGGAAGTATCCGAGGAGGAGCCGAAGAAGACCCCAAAGAAGAACTCGAAGAAGAATTGGAGGAAGAAGAAGAAGAGGAGGAGCCGGAGGAGGAAGTCATCAACCCTCCTTACATCGCCAGGGTACCTGTGAACCGTTTTGGCTACAACGGGCCTGAGCCCCGTTGGGCAACAGTGATCGAGAGACTGAGCCGTCAACAACGATAACGATCACCATTTGGCGATCAACGAGGTTACTACGACCTCAGTCATGGGGGACCGGCTGACAGAGCCCTCCCAGTCGTGATCCAGCAGATCATGAACCTTGGCGACTAGAATAGGGAAATGGCGAATCAAGTTCGGGATCTCAACGCTGTAACATCCGGATTCCCAGGTATTCTATGTTATTCATTTATTTTGAGTTTTGAGGAGGGACTCGACGAGTTGACACCTAGACTCGTCGAGTAGGATCGCGTTTTGCTGACTGGATTAATGAAGGGACTCGACGAGTCGATGGGTGGACTCGACGAGTCCGCACTGTGGACAGAAACCCTAAATCTTTGGGATTTGTGCCCTATTTAGGGGTCCTTATAGCCCTCATTTCTGGCTACCAGTCCAGAGAGAGAAACCCTAGAGAGCTTGAACGAGTTGTGTGAGAGAGAAAGCCATTTCAACCCCTTTTTGGTGTTGTTTTGCAAGGAAGAAGGTGTTTCCAGCTAGAGGAGGTCAAGAGGGTTGCTAATCCGTGGTTTCCAAGCTTGGATCTACAGTGTTGAGGTAGCAAATCGATCCTTTATCTGTTTGGTTTAAGATCTTTGAATTTTAGGGTTTTCTATACCCTTTATTGGCTTGAAATGTTGAGTATGTTGTCCCTTTGAGTGTAAGACTCTGGATCTGGACCTCTAGAGGTCCAAAGGGCCTTATTCATTCTGCTTTATGTTGGTTCATGGAGGGAATGAGACTATGTTGCCATTTTTGAAGCCATTTCACCAAGGAAAGCCTTGTGTGTGTTGCATGAGTGTCAAGACTGAACCTTTACGTGATTATCGTGTTTGGGAAGGTCAGATCTATAGGTTAGAGGAGCAGATCTGACCTCAGAAGGTCATTTGAGTGTTGCCATGGAAGGAACTCGCCGAGTCCATTAGTGTACTCGACGAGTCGAGTCGGGGTTGCCCCGCGATTCGTGACAGGTGTAACCCGTCGAGTGGAGGGATGACTCTGTCACACCCCGATCCTTGTCGGAATCGATCAAGGCGTGATATATTGTTCAAAGTCTCATGACAACTAGGTTATAATGTGATTAGATTCAATTAAGTACTAAGTATGCAAACAAGATCCACAACATACAAGTACAAATACAAATGCAAACCACATTTAATACATAAAATTTAAATTGTCTTGTGGATTTCTAAGGCACAACCTATTTTTCATCATTCTTCATTCTTCAAATCTGTATCATGGGTAAAAACAGGTCAACTACGAGAGTTGGTGAGTAATCAAATTTTAGTAGAGAAAATTGTGAAGTTGAAACATTTATAATTTGAAATCTGTTTTCTTTTGAAGTCGCCAAACAATTGTATTTGAGATAACGGTTTATAAATCAAAAATTGATTAACAATTGATAACAACAACAATAAGTCCTCACCCTATATATATACATATGTATATATATAAATATATAGGATGGAGCATCTAATCATCGTACACACTCAACCACGTGTGATCAATCACCTTAGCGTCCCAAGGCGGGGTGGTTAACCCAATAGCGCTATTATTGTCCATAACGTACCTCAAGAATACGGGCATAGTCATGGAGATTAGACTAAAAATGATAATGCACTACAAGTACATGTAGCGTAAACAAACAATAGTTATACAATTAATGACTCACGTATAAATGTCCCAACAATGTATCAATTGTGATAAAACAATAAAATGAAGTTGGAACATATTAGAACCACATGATACACCCCAAAAGTATTGAAAATTATAAAATATGGGGTAGATTACTCACATTAGTCCCAAAACGAAATGCGTGTGTCGTACGATAGACGATTCGGGTCAAAATGGCGTAGAACCTAATATAATTAATAGTTTTGGTTTAGGAACTGCTAAACGAGAATGGAGTATTAATACAAATAATTAGACGCATATTCTTATATTAGATGAATTAACAATAATTCATTTTGATTATAATATTAAAGTATTTATTTGTTAAATGAATTTTAAATTGAATTACTTACTTTGCATAATTAATTTATATTTTCAATTTAGGCCAGATTTTAATAATTTCTTATTAAAATAATAACTTGCCCAATTATAATTATTTACAGATTTTAACAATTATTTATATGAAGTAATCATTAAAATGCATTTTTACATGCTTAAATACTTAGGAAAATAGTTTTAAATAGTAAACAGTATTGAAAAATTATGAAATTATTAGGAAATCATTATTTCATACAATATGAATTACTGTAAAATTTGTATATTTTTCTGAACTGTTTTAGTATTTATTTAATATTTTAATGATTAAACAACACAAAATTCGGGAAAAATAGTAAATGATTCTCAAAAAATCTGTAAAATTAACCATAGTTGTATAACATGATGTAGAGCCCAGTGTATAAGTTTCAGATATTTGTGACTATGGGAAGTATTTTTTATATATTTCATTATTAATTAATCAATAAAATCATAAGTAATAGTAAACAGTAATATAAATGCATAAAACGTCATATATCATGTTTAAGCAGTATACAGGTCATCCCAGAATTTTCTCAGAATTTATTGAATGCAACAAGTATTTTATGTGAATTATTGACCTACTTTATTGCAATAATTATGATAATTCAATAAAAATAGGTTATTTTCTGAAAATTTCCAGAACTTCTTATTTTATTGATGGTATTCTGAGAAAAATCAGGTTTATGCAAAAAATGAGTTTTAGATATTTTGGTGGTTTTAATTTGTTTCTTGTATGAATTTGAAACTTTTAACAACATACCTTGATGAATGCTTAAAGAGGGATGAAGATTTGAGTATAATAGATTGTTCTTGGATGGAATATGAGTAGTCTTGGAGGAAATTTCGAGATTGAGAGTGAGAGAAAGAATAGAGAAGATTTAAGTGGTGAAGAGAATAATGTGTTGGGAGAAAAAGGAAAGGAAAGTGGATGGGAGGTGTGAGTGGGAGACCATGGGAATAATCTTTTTGCTTTTGGTGGTCTTCATAATTTCCCACTAACACAAGCATCTTTTACATAATTAATATAAGAGTTTTATAAAATTTAAAGTAAAGTTTATAAAAATTAGAGTTTTATAAAATTTAATGTAAAGTTTATAAAAATGGAGTTTTATAAAAGATAGGTTATTATTTGATTATAACAATCTACTTTGATTTGAAGTTTAATTAGAGAATTCAAGTTTGATTCTTTTAATTTAATTAGAGCATTATACTTTGATTTGATTTTAATATGGTATCATAATTTACTTTGATTATAGTTATAACGTTGTACAATACTATGTTGCTATTAACGTCAAGTTATATCGTATTGTATGGGTTTTGATCCTATTAGCGTCAAGTAATCTTGAGTAGGGTTTATTAAATTTCCAATTGGGTTGGGTTGACCCGAATCCATTTTAGGCGGATGTCACAGACTCGACGTGCCAAGTGAGGCTAGAAGGATTCAGAGGACCCGCATGGACTCGCCGAGTCGCCCAGGTACACTCGACAAGTCGGGTCAAAGTTTGACCGTTGACTTCAGTTGACCTTAGGGTTTTGGTCAAGCTGATTCAGGAGAGTTCAGGGAGGGGTGGAATGGTCTTCTACCCAATCCTTAGAAATGAGTCTATGAGAGGGTATTGATCAGGAATGTTATTATGTTAATAGGAGGAGGCTAGGTCGGGTTATCGAGCACAAGAGGTCATCCGACATCGTACGAGGTGAGTCTTCTCACTATACTGTACCTAGAGTGGTACCTATGTGTGACCGGAAGGTCTTATATGCTATGAGATGTATGTGCTGCATGCTGTTATATGATATGGATGTGTTATGTATGTTATGAATGCTAAGGACCGGAAGGTCATTATGATATGGACCGGAAGGTCAACATGATATGGACCGGAAGGTCATTACGGGTAAGACCGGAAGGTCTATCAGGGTTGTGGGACGGAAGTCCCCTGAGACACAGCGACCGGAAGGTCTTATAGCCTTGAGTGGAGTATGTGCGTATATGGTATTTTGGGGAACTCACTACGCATTTATGCTTACAGTTGTTGTGTTATGTGTTTCAGGTACTAGCGAGGATCGCGGGAAGGCGCCGGCATGATCCGTACACACTCATGGAGTTTATGTTTTGAGATTCCGGGATATGTTTTGTTATGATAACATTGGATACATTATGTTTTGATATTACCTTATGAATAAAAGTATGTTTTAAAAAGGAAAACATGTTTTGGAAATTTACGTTGTTACAAGTTGGTATCAGAGCCTTGGTTTGAGGGATTCGGATGCACCTGCGGGTGTATCTGAACTCAAACTGAGGATTTGAGAAAGTTTTTCATAAAGGAAACGATTTTTCTAAAAAGTAAACGAATTTGAGAAAAGCAGAAGGAAGCAGTGTGTACGATCAGTCAGCGCCTGAACGGTGATTTCCCAAAATACCCTTACATTTTGTGTTATGAGATATGTTATCATATGTTACGCATGCTAGAGTAGGCTAGGTATTCATATTAGGACTAGAGTGGCCTGATTTGTGACACCTTAGCCTAGGAAGATTTCTGCTGCTATGAGATGCTTGAGAGTGAGTATGTAGCAGTGAGGAGCTTATGAGAGGTCTACCGAAGGGTAGCCTATGGTAGCGAGATGTAGAGTACTTTTGATCTGGGATCCTAGGGGGTGGACTTGGGGTGAATACTGATGCGGTATGGATGGTAGTATAGGGCCCGTACTACTGAAGACACCGGATCAGTGCGTAGTCCAAGTAAAAATCCTTAGGGTACTAGGGAGCAAGTAGGGTTGAGTTATCGAGTACTAGTATGCTCGAGCAAGTCTCTGATATTTTTTATGTTGCATTTCAGAGACATCATGGTTGGGACACACCACAGACCTGGGACGAGGCGTGAGTGACGAGGAGCTTCGTCAAATGATCCACGATGAGGTGGATGCGGCAATCCGGGCTGAGATTCCGGAGATGTTTGGGTCTATCAAGACCACATTGATTGAGACCTTTGATGAGCGGTACGCAGCGGTTACTGAGGCTGCGGTTGCTGCAGCTACTGCCGCTGTTGCTGCTGCTAGACCTCAGGGGGGTGACTCGTTGCTATTCTGGGAGTTCAGCAACACGAAGCCACCAGAATTTGATGGGACGCAGGATCCGATTACTGCGATGAGATGGATTTCTGATATCGAGGGATGCTTCTACACCTGCTCGTGTCCGGAGCATTTGAGGGTTCGATTTGCACTGAACCAGCTTCGCTTGGGAGCGAAGGACTGGTGGAAGTTTGTGACGGCAGACTTCACTACGGCAGAGCTTACTTCGGTGACCTGGGAGAGGTTCACCATGATGTTTCGAGACGAGTATGTTCCCCCTGTAGAGAGGGAACGTTTAGCCCAGGAGTTCTTGTCCCTCAAGCAGGGAACTGAGTCTGTCACGATGATTACGAGGATGTTTCATGAGAGGGCGTTGTTTTGCCCCGAGCACTTGTTGTCTGAGCAGGCACGTATGAGTCGGTACTTGAGCATTTTGAGGAGGGATATCAGGGAGTTCGTGGCGAACTCATCATACCGGACATTTGCTGAGCTCCAGGCAAATGCCCGGAAGAGGGAGATTGAGCTGGAGACTCAGGTCCGGGAGGAGGCCGCGTCTCAGGGGAGGGACCGGCGGCCGGCACAGTCTCAGCCGACAGCCAAGCGGGCAAAGCCCGCCGATTCGATATCTGGAGGGGTGTCGATCAGGTGCTTGCTACAAATGTGGCAAGGAGGGGCACATAGCCAAGGATTTCCCCAAGGGGTTCATGGTTTGCTTTCATTGCAACCAAACTGGACACCGGAAGGCCGAGTGTCCGCAGCTGCGGGGGACAGCACAGGGAGCACCGCAGGGATCTGCCCCTGCTGCCGTGCGAGCTACTGAGGTTCGACCGATGAAGGCCGAGGCACCGAAGGCTCGTGGGAGAGCCTTCCAGTTGACAGCGGAGGAGGGGCGTGCAGCGCCTGATGTTGTGGCTGGTATGTATTCTTTCATTTATTTATGATGAGTTTGGGATATTGTGCTTATAATATGATATGCGTAGGTACTTTTCTTGTGAGTTATGTACCTGCTTTGGTGTTATTTGACTCGGGTGCGAGTCGGTCATTTGTGTCTTTAGCGTTTATTCAGCACCTCAGTATCCAGCGGGAGGCGTTGAGTCGACCTCTACTAGTTTCCATAGCTGACGAGTGGGCGGTGTATGCTATGGATGTGATTCGAGGTTGTGTACTCGAGATCTTCGGTGTTGAGTTCCCGATAGATCTAGTCCTGATTGCGATGGGGGACGTGTGTGTCATAGTGGGCATGGATTGGTTGAGCCGATTTGGGGTTGTTATAGACTGCGAGCGACAGTTGGTGACGATACGAGACCCTAGAGGGGGAGTACTTACGGTATACGGCGAGGGTACCCGATCGGGGTCAGCGTTCTGTTCGGCTCCTAGAGTGAGGCAGAGTCTACAATAGGGTTGCATCGGGTTTGTAGCTTATGTGATGGATACGCGAGTGGCCGTAGGGAGGCCGAGCTCGGTTGATGATGTTCCGATAGTGCTTGAGTTCCCGGATGTTTTTCCCGAGGAGTTGTCGGGTGTGCCTCCCGAGAGGCAGGTGGAGTTCCGCATTGATTTGGTTCCGGGAGCGGCGCCTATCGCCAAGGCGCCCTATCGCCTTGCGCCACCAGAGATGCAGGAGTTATCCTCACAGCTTCAGGAGCTGTTGGGGAAAGGATTTATCAGGCCGAGTAGCTCACCTAGGGGAGCGCCGATCCTTTTTGTCAAGAAAAAGGATGGTTCACACCGGATGTGCATTGATTACCGGGAGTTGAACAAGTTAACGGTCAAGAACCGTTACCCACTGCCGAGGATTGATGATCTGCTCGATCAGTTGCAGGGAGCATCTTGGTTCTCCAAGATAGATTTGAGGTCTGGATATCACCAGATGAGGGTGCGAAATGAGGATATCCAGAAGACGGCGTTCAAGACTCGTTATGGGCATTACGAGTTCGTGGTGATGCCTTTTGGGCTCACCAACGCCCCGGCAACGTTCATGGATCTCATGAATAGGGTGTGCAGACCGATATTGGATCGTTCGGTGATCGTATTCATCGACGATATACTGGTGTATTCGAGATTTAGAGAGCGGCATGAGGAGCATTTGAGAGAGATCCTCGGAGTATTGAGTTCGGAGAGGCTTTACGCCAAATTCTCCAAGTGCGATTTCTGGTTACGAGAGGTCCAGTTCTTGGGGCATCTCGTTAACCAGAATGGGATATTGGTGGATCCGGCCAAGATTGAGGCTGTGATGAGTTGGGAGGTACCGATATCCCCCACCGAGATCAGGAGTTTTCTGGGGTTGGCCGGCTACTATCGGAGATTTATCAAGGATTTCTCCAAGATTGTCGTGCCCCTCACCAAGTTGACCCGGAAGGGCGTTGCTTTTTCATGGGGTACGGAGCAGCAGACCTCGTTTGAGACTCTTCGCCAGAGGTTGTGCGAAGCCCCGGTGTTATCCCTTCCAGAGGGAATGGAGGAATTTGTGGTGTACTGCGATCCATCGATATCGGGATTGGGTGCGGCGCTTATGCAGCGGGGGCATGTGATAGCGTATGCATCGAGGCAACTGAAGCCTCATGAGACGAGGTATCCCACCCACGATCTGGAGTTAGGGGCAGTGGTGTTCGCTCTCAAGATCTGGTGTCACTATCTGTATGGGGTTTGGTGTACCATATACACGGACAACAAGAGTTTAAAGTATTTGATGGATCAGCCCAACCTGAATATGCGCCGGAGGAGATGGTTGGATGTGGTGAAGGATTACGATTATGAGATCCTATACCACCCGGGCAAAGCTAATGTTGTAGCTGATGCTCTGAGCCGAAGGGCAGAGAGTGCCCCGATTCGAGACACTTGTATGCGATTGACGATGATGACTCCAGTGTTGGACACCATTCCAGAGGCCCAATCAGAGGCGATAATACCAGAAAATCGCAAGAGGGAGCGGGTGATCGAGCAGGTGTCTGAGTTCGTTACCGATAGCCGAGGGTTGATGACCTTTCAAGGTCAGATTTGGGTGCCATATGCAGGCGGGGCAGGTACCATTTTGATGGAGGAAGCGCATAGATCTAGGTTCTCGATCCATCCCGGAGCCACTAAGATGTATTTGGATTTGAAGAAAGACTATTGGTGGCCCTGTATGAATATAGATGTTGCGTGGTTCGTTGAGAGGTATTTGACCTGTCGCCAGGTTAAGGCCGAGCACCAGCGTCCGCATGGCAAGTTGCAGCCACTTGAGGATCCCCAGTGGAAGTGGGAACAGATTTCCATGGATTTTATCACCAAATTGCCAAGGACCGCGAGGGGTGTCGATGCAATTTGGGTGATTGTTGATCGGCTGACGAAGAGCGCTCACTTCCTTGCTATTAGTGAGAGCTCTTCTGCAGAGATGTTGGCCGAGTTGTATGTGAGAGAGGTGGTATCGCGTCATGGAGTACCGGTCTCGATTGTGTCAGATCGAGATGTACGTTTCACTTCCAGGTTCTGGAAGAAGTTCCATGAGGATTTGGGTACGAGGTTGCATTTCAGTACCGCCTACCACCCACAGACTGACGAGCAGAGTGAGCGGACGATTCAGACGCTCGAGGACATGCTTCGAGTATGTATGTTGGAGTTCGGAGGAAGTTGGGACACATACTTGCCGTTGGCTGATTTTTCCTATAACAACAGCCACCATTCGAGTATTGGTATGCCTCCCTTCGAGTTGTTGTACGGTAGGAGATGTCGGACTCCCATTTGCTGGGGAGAGGTAGGGCAGCGCGTGATGGGTAGCACTGAGATAGTGCTTCAGACGACTGAGCAGATACATCAGGTTAGGCAGAGGTTGTTGACCGCTCAGAGTCGCCAGAAGAGTTATGCGGATAGGCGACAATTCGAGCTTGAGTTTCAGGTGGGAGACTTCGTACTCCTGAAGGTGTCTCCTTGGAAAGGAGTGATCCGATTCAGGAAGAGGGGCAAGCTGGGGCCCCGGCACATCGGTCCGTTCAGGGTGACCGCGAGGGTGGGCATGGTAGCGTATCGTTTGGAGCTACCTGCGGAGTTGAGCCAGATTCATGATACCTTCCACGTGTCTCAGTTGAGGAAGTGTATAGCCGACGAGTCGGCGGTAGTGTCGCTGGAGGATGTTCAGGTGGATGCGAGATTGAATTATGTTGAGAGACCGATCGCGATCCTGGATCGGAAGATCAAGGTTCTGAGGAACAAGGAGGTGCCCCTGGTTCAGGTCCAGTGGCAGCATAGGAGAGGGTCCGAGCTGACTTGGGAGCCGGAGTTAGAGATGCGGGAGCAGCATCCAGAGTTGTTTGCCGAGCGAGACTTCGAGGGCGGAGTCTGATTCTAGTGGGGGAGAATTGTAACATCCGGATTCCCAGGTATTTTATGTTATTCATTTATTTTGAGTTTTGAGGAGGGACTCAACGAGTTGACGCCTAGAATCGTCGAGTAGGATCGCGTTTTGCTGACTGGATTAATGTAGGGACTCGACGAGTCGATAGGTGGACTCGATGAGTCCGCGCTGTGGACAGAAACCCTAAATCTTTGGGGTTTGTGCCCCATTTAAGGGTCCTTATAGCCCTCATTTGCGGCTACCAGTCCAGAGAGAGAAACCCTAGAGAGCTTGAAGGAGTTGTGTGAGAGAGAAAGCCATTTCAACCCCTTTTTGGTTTTGTTTTGCAAGGAAGAAGGTGTTTCCAGCTAGAGGAGGTCAAGAGGGTTGCTAATCCGTGGTTTCCAAGCTTGGATCTACAGTATTGAGGTAGCAAATCGATCCTTTCTCTGTTTGGTTTAAGATCTTTGAATTTTAGGGTTTTCTATACCCTTTATTGGCTTGAAATGTTGAGTATGTTGTCCCTTTGAGTGTAAGACTCTGGATCTGGACCTCTAGAGGTCCAAAGGGCGTTATTCATTTTGCTTTATGTTGGTTCATGGAGGGAATGAGACTATGTTGCCATTTTTGAAGCCATTTCACCAAGGAAAGCCTTGTGTGCGTTGCATGAGTGTCAAGACTGAACCTTTACGTGATTATCGTGTTTGGGAAGGTCAGATCTATAGGTTAGAGGAGCAGATCTGACCTCAGAAGGTCATTTGAGTGTTGCCATGGAAGGAACTCGCCGAGTCCATTAGTGTACTCGACGAGTCGAGTCGGGGTTGCCCCGCGATTCGTAACAGGTGTAACCCATCGAGTGGAGGGATGACTCGACGTGCCAAGTGAGGCTAGAAGGATTTAGAGGACCCGCATGGACTCGCCGAGTCGCCCAGGTGCACTCGACGAGTCGGGTCAAAGTTTGACCGTTGACTTCAGTTGACCTTAGGGTTTTGGTCAAGCTGATTCAGGAGAGTTCAGGGAGGGGTGGAATGGCCTTCTACCCAATCCTTAGAAATGAGTCTATGAGAGGGTATTGATCACGAATGTTATTATGTTAATAGGAGGAGGCTAGGTCGGGTTATCGAGCACGAGAGGTCATCCGACATCGTACGAGGTGAGTCTTCTCACTATACTGTACCTAGAGTGGTACCTATGTGTGACCGGAAGGTCTTATATGCTATGAGATGTATGTGCGGCATGCTGTTATATGATATGGATGTGTTATGTATGTTATGAATGCTAAGGACCGGAAGGACATTATGATATGGACCGGAAGGTCAACATGATATGGACCGGAAGGTCATTACGGGTAGGACCGGAAGGTCTATCAGGGTTGTGAGACGGAAGTCCCCTGAGACACAGCGACCAGAAGGTCTTATAGCCTTGACTGGCGTATGTGCGTATGTGGTATTTTGGGGAACTCACTAAGCATTTATGCTTACAGTTGTTGTGTTATATGTTTCAGGTACTAGCGAGGATCGCGGGAAGGCGCCGACATGATCCGTACACACTCATGGAGTTTATGTTTTGAGATTCTGGGATATATTTTGTTATGATAACGTTGGATACATTATGTTTTGATATTACCTTATGAATAAAAGTATGTTTTAAAAAGGAAAAATTGTTTTGGAAATTTACGTTGTTACAAACGCTGTGGTAGAAGCCTCAGATGCTCGTACCAGGGACTTGGAAAGATATTTTTATCCCATGGACCAACTCATCGAGGACCTTACCACCGCTCGGGCGGAGGTAAAGGAGTACCAGATAAGGCACGCGGCTCTCGAGGAGAGAGTGATCGTGGACAAGCGCCGAATTGCGGAGCTACAGGGAGCCTCGACCTCATCTCAAGGCCCGCAAGGGACTAGCTGATACCACCTACCTCGAGTAGTGCTTGCAACTACTCACGTTTTGTTATAAATTAGGTTTACGAGTATGTGTTGGGACTACTCTTTCCAGCAAGTAGTTTTGACCCTGCGTCTAAGTGATTACACTAGTCAGAGGGTCTATGTGCTATCGAAATTTTCCGTTATGTTGATATAATGTAGACCTTCTATAAGGTCAAATTTTCCTAAGAACATGTACTAGATTGTATCAATGAAAATTGGCATGCATTTTATTTTATTGGGAGTTTACCTCAAATTGCAAAACATAGCATTACAAACGAATTGCTTATGGTAACTCTAAGATTATTTAATATATACCTCGAGGTTATATGTAATGAAGAAGAAATCGACTTAGAAATGGTGAGTCCCCCTTGGATCCTGTTCCTTGTTTGGTTGTGGGCTCAGGGCAGACTCATTCAGTTCAACGGTCTATTGAACGTTAGTTACATACAACTAGTATACATTGGGTGGTCTTATGAGCGGATCAGGCATGGAACAAAGATTACAATAGTTCATTGAGTCATTACTACTAAATTCAAGAGTTTATTCATATAGACTTCTACTATGAATTGTTTGCAACATTCGAAAAATCAGGAAATACTATACTTGAAAACTAATAACCTAGTTTTACGACACCCTACTAATAACCATTACTAAAAGACTTATACTTATGTCATCCTTAAAATTCTATGGCAGAAAGATGTCACCTCGTAGGTCTGCTAGACGCACTGGCGGAACGCAATCAAATCCACCGCCGCCGCCTCCCCAGTATGATCCTCTTATGTTCCAGGCTGCGGTTACGCCCGCAGTGGCAGCTGCTATATCCCAAATCAGCACCGATGGTGCCAGGAGAGCAGGGAGCGGTACTAATAACACAACTCAAGGACATAGCCAAGAGCGTTCGAGGGAGTGTTCCTATAAGGACTTCTCTAATGGCAAACCCGATTTGTTCAATGGTAGCGGGGGAATCATCGCTTTAATGCAGTGGTTCGAGAAGATCGAATCTGTCTTCGAGATCTGTGCATGCCCCGAAGCAAACAATGTCAAATTCGCAGCTTGCACTTTCACCGGCAGGGCCCTTACTTGGTCGAACGGCCACGTAAAATCTCTAACTCTCGCCGTGGCTAATTCGATAAGCTAGGAAGACTTGAAGACTATGATGCTAAAGGAGTATTTCCCAAGGGGTGAAGTGCAAAAATTAGAGCAAGAACTGTGGAGCCTCAAGATGGCGGGTTCTGACCTTGCAGCTTACACTGCCCGATTCAATGATCTAGCACTCCTCTGTCCGGCGATGGTTACTCCGGAAAGCAAGAAGGTGGAACGATATCTCTGGGGATTATCTTCCCAGATTCAAAATAGTGTGTTGGCCTCACGGCCAACTACCTTCGACAGTGCCAAGGAGTTGGCACAACAACTCATTGATCATCAAGCAAGCCATGTCACTGTAACAACCACCTCCGATCAAGCAAGAGGAGGGAGCAACAAGAGGTAGTTCTGGGATAATAAAAAGAAGCAACCGACGCAGGACCCCGCCAAGAAGCATCAAACTATTTCCATCCATGCTGCCACTACTCCTTCCACTCCAACACCACTGAGACAATATGTTGGAACCCTCCCCAAGTGCAACTTTCACCACAACGGTCCTTGTCGTGAAATGCACTGCAACCGCTGTAACAAAAAGGGGCATACCGCCCGTTTCTGCAGGGCGTCTGCCCAACAAGCCAACCCGGCCGCCAACGCCGGAGAAAGTCGAGCCTGTTACGGCTGCGGGGAAACTAGGCACTACAAGAAGGACTGCCCAAAAGCTACAAACGCAAACACCGGCGGTGTCGGAAGGATCTTGGCCTTAGGACAGGAAGAAGCAAGGGAGGATCCCACGGTGGTTACCGGTACGTTTCTCCTCAATAACTCATATGCATGCATATTATTCGATAGTGGAGCGGAGAGGAGTTTCATTAGCCACAAATTCAAACAATTTTTAAAACAAAATCCCCAAACATTAAAAGATACATACGTTGTAGAAATGGCAAATGGAAAGATAGAAAGCACTAACGACATATACTTAGGGTGTACCCTCACTATAGACAATCACTCATTCGAAATCGATCTATTGACGGTATCAATAAAAAGCTTTGACATCATCATTGGCATGGATTGGTTAAGTTCAAATCGTGCTGACATTCTGTGTTACGAAAGGGCCGTTCGCCTTAATCTGCCAAGTGGCGAAACTCTCGTCGTCTACGGCGACAAACCTAGTGCAAAACTACAAATCATCTCTTGCGCCAAAGCCCAAAAGTATCTCCGTAAGGAATACCACGCCTTCTTAGCCCACGTAGTAGATAAGAAACAAGAGGTGAACAACATCAAGGACATTCCGGAGGTTTGTAAATTCTCGGACGTATTCCCAGAAGACCTTCCCGGAATTCCACCCGCACGACAAGTCGAATTCTGAATCGACCTAATCCCCGAAGCTACCCCCGTAGCCAAAGCGCCCTACCGTCTAGCGCAAGCCGAGATGTAAAGAAACTCTACTAGTGGCCGAACATGAAAGCCGAAATCGCTACATACGTGAGCAAGTGTCTGACTTGTGCCAAGGTTAAGGTAGAGTACCAAAAGCCTTCGGGTCTACTCCAACAACCTGCGATACCCGAATGGAAGTGGGAACGAATAACCATGGACTTCATAACCAAACTGCCTAAGACAACGGGTGGTCTTGATACCATTTGGGTAATCGTCGATAGATTGACCAAATCCGCGCACTTCCTGCCAATAAAGGAGACCGGCAAGATGGAAAAGTTGACTAGGACGTACATCAAAGAGATTGTACGACTACATTGTGTGCCGATATCCATTATCTCTGACAGAGATAGTAGATTCACTTCACGGTTCTGGTAGTCCTTACAGATGGCTCTAGGGACCGGGCTAGACATGAGTACGGCCTACCATCTACAAACCGACGGGCAGAGCGAAAGAACTATTCAAACCTTGGAAGATATGCTAAGAGCTTGTGTTGTTGACTTCGGTAAAGCGTGGTATACCCACTTACCACTTACTGAACTCTCGTATAACAACAACTATCATACTAGCATCAAGGTCGCTCCATTTGAAGCTCTTTATGGCCACAAGTGCAGATCACCACTGTGATGGGCTGAAGTGGGAGATACACAGTTATCAAAAGGGCAAGTCCCTAATTGCACCCTCACTGGCCCTGAAATCATAAGGGAGACTACAGAAAAGATCATACAAATTCGAGAAAGACTGAAAGCATCTCGAGATCAACAAAAGAGCTACGCCGATAAGCGACACAAACCCTTGGAATTCCAGGTTGGGGACCGAGTGCTACTGAAGGTCTCACCAAGGAAAGGAACGATACGTTTTGGTAAACGTGGTAAACTAAATCCAAGGTACACCGAACCGTTCGAAATCCTTGCCTGGATTGGGCCGGTGGCATACAAACTTCGACTATCCCAAGAACTTAATGGTGTGCATCCGAGCTTCCATGTGTTCAATTTGAAGAAGTGCTTGTCTAACAAAACTCTCGTTATTCCTCTTGACGAGAGCGAGGTCAACGAGAGTCTCCACTTCGTAGAAGAACCGGTAGAAATCATGGATCGAGAGATCAAGAGAGCAAAACAGAGTCGCATCCCTATACTGAAGGTCCGTTGGAACGCTAAACGAGGACCCGAGTTCACCTCGGAACGCGAAGATCTGATGAAACAAGAATACCCACATCTTTTCCCCAACGCCTGAAGTCCAAATCGAAACGCTAATTTCGGGACGAAATTCCTTCTAATGGGGGGATGATGTGACAACCGTCAATTTCTGGTTAAGTCAAAGTCAAATAAAGTCAACGAGTCAAACCGGTAAGCTCAATTAGTGCTTGTGTGATAGGACTTACTCTATGTGTACTAATTTACAACTTTCTATCTTAATATAAAGTACTGCTTGGAGTTTTCAATGTTCAGAAAATCTAAAATTGTAAAAGGATTAAGTGATGTAATAACTCAATAAGACACCTTTAAGTACCCTACGGGGGCATATAACACTCATAACAAGGCTTAACGAAGCTTACGATCCTTGCACTACGAAGAAAAACACTAATAAAGGCCCCCGACAAATTCTCTCTAAATCTCTCCCACTCTATCTCTCTCTCTCCCAAATCTCTCCAAGAATAGGAAATCTCTCCTAAATCTCTCTCAAAATCTCTTTCAAACTTTTTATAATCACTCGGGGCATACCAACCTTTAATTTATTCGAAAACAAGTCTGCGTGCAAGGCTTCAGGATCGAACCTAG
Organism: Lactuca virosa; assembly: GCF_052849685.1. Lineage (NCBI taxonomy): Eukaryota > Viridiplantae > Streptophyta > Magnoliopsida > Asterales > Asteraceae > Lactuca > Lactuca virosa. Next base: position 474,004,628 of record NC_136429.1, on the reverse strand, counting down.
CTTCGGTTCCCTCCTGACCAAGTCTGCGTGCAAGGCTTCAGGACCGAACCTAGCTTCGGTTCTCACTCTATAGGACCGAACCTTCGGTCTGGTCTCACAAGTTCGCTCCCTTTTCCCGGTTTTCGACTAGATTCGTCTTTTAAGCTCGTTTTTCATGATTTTTACGGGGATTTTTCACCCAAACCCATATTTTAATATATTAAACTCCATAGACCCATAATTTAATCATATCTTTGAGGGAAAATCATATCTTTGGACAATATCTTGTACAAGGTATGGCTTTGGAGTGTTGACTTTGCCAAGAATCTATGACACCAACCACCCACCCACTCCATGACCACTCCATGTCACTATTCCCACCTTGCTCTAGTCAATTCGAGATCTTCCTATACCTCCATCAAATCTCTTCCATCAGCTCACTCTCTAATCCCTCACTCTTCCACTTATAAAACCCCACTCTTCTCCTCCCAAGACACCCTTTTACTCCCTCTTATATTCTCTCTAGAAACTCGAGTTCCTCCTGGAGGCCCAAGTCCTTCCCCTGTTGCTGGTAAGTTTTCCTTTCTACACATAAACATTCTACACAACATTACCAAAATCATAGAATTCTAACACAAATATCGACATATTTGTTCTTAGATCTTCAAATCTTCAAGCACCTCCCAAGTGTTCTTGACTTGGAAACCTCTCTTCCTCCACATTCATCTCAGGAAATCACTCAAGGTGAGTTCATACCCCTAAATTTTCATGTTTTCTTCTTGGTTTAAGGGGGGAATACAAGTTAATACATTAAAAACTTAACTAAGCTCAAACAACAGCTTTCATCAGAAAAGTTGAGTCCCATTCACGGACTCTTTTGACCATCTTAAACTTAATATTTTTCAAAACTCTTTTATATGAAAGTATTTTAGATTTATACCTTTCAAATGACTACTTTCACATCTCCATACGATGTTTCTACAATTTATGGTGATTTTCACAAAACTGCCTATCACTTTAGAAACGAATTCGGACCAGTCTGTGAATATGAACAATTTCACACAAGTTAGGGACTTCTAAAAATCATAATAAAAATTCTAAATAAACTAGATACATTTACTAAACTCTAAGAGTTTACGGATTCAGTTTTTGACTTCTTATGATTTTTCTATGATCATTTTAAAACTGTGTAGAAAGGTTAAAAACTAGTTAACAGTTTACTACTTACACTTTGTAACATGTTGAGCAAAGTGTCTATCCTTGATGACTCTATCTTTTACATGTGTTTTCTGTTGAGTTACATTAAATAACAGAAATGATTCACTAAATTTGAAGAGTCCTTTATCATTACAAACATACTAGATGAAACATAAAAAGTATAGTTTACGAATTCTACTTTTCAAACATACTACATAAAGAGGGGATTTATTTCCATCCCACAAAAAGGTTTTATACTCAGTTCACACGTAAACTCGTTAACGTAAGTTGTGAGACAATTCTTCAATTGTACTCTTAGAGTACCGGTTAAAAATTCTTGTTAGTTATAACCAGAATCTCTTGTAGGGAGAGCGTGATAATTATGTATAGATCTATATTGGGATTGACACCCCACACCTTGCTGCTAGCTACAACGAGACCTGCATGTCTACGGGTGACAAAATTCATAGGCTCTTGACGTCTGAAAAACGTTGTAGCAGGTTCATTCTAGTTATAGTATGGTTATAATGACTCACATAGGGAGTTAACAACATTTCAAGTTTACGGGAAAATGCTACTTTACAAAAAAGGGTTTTATCTATCTAAAACTCCATACTCTCAGTCTTGGGATTTAAGACTACACGACTTTGTATAAGGAAAATATTTGATTTTTCTTGGATACACATTACCATTACAAACACATTATAAGTACAAAATACGTACATACTCTCGGTCTTGGGATTTAAGGGTACATAACATTTTATAAGTAAAATATTGGATTTTTCTTGAGTATTCATTTACCTTTACAAACAAAGGTTTTTCCAACATTTCATCCAAAAGCTTATGAACTCACCAACTTAATTGTTAACACTCTTTCAAAACTACTTGTATTCTCAGGAAATCATTGATAACAGGAAATCAACAGCTTTTGAGGATGGGACGTTACATCGTCAAACATTTCATTTTGTCATCATAGTGTAATTGATTTTGAAACATGTAAACTCATACTACGATGTAACTTTTTCAATTATAATTATTTGATGGTTGTATTTATTATGAGCACTATTTTACTCTTTGTTGTGATACTACATGAAGTCATTCCCACCCCCGGACGTTTCCGCCATCCTTGGTTTGGGGGTGTGACAAATATGCCAATACAATCGACATGCATTTTCATACTCTTTGAAAAATAACCACTCAACTTCATATTATCCTGTTACAAGTTGTACTTGTAGTAGACTTCTATTTTCAATTCCTTATAAGATTCATATTGAACTAAGTGTTTTTAGTTCAAAGATATCATATTCATGTTCATTTTTGATATCTGACTCTCTCTTCATCTTCTATTTCTTAAAGTGAAAGATGCCTCCACGGAGAAACCCAAGGCATGCCAATGTTAATGAAGCGCCGACACCACCTCCGCCACCACCTCCTCAATTTGTCACTGCCATGTTTCAGGAGGCGGTCACAGTAGCTGTCGCAGCTGCTATGTCTCATATAAACACCACTGGCGCAAGTGGATCAGGGAGTGGCGCACACCCCTCCAATCAGGGTGAGAGTCACGGGCACCATCGTGATACACCTATAAAGACTTTTCAAACGCCAAACCCAAAATCTTTAACGGGACTGGGGGAGTTATGGCGTTAAGGCACTGCATTGAGAAAACAAAGGCAGTCTTCGAGATCTGCTCCTGCCCGAAGGGTAGCAAAGTTAAATTCGTTGTCTGTACCTTTGCTGATAGAGCCCTAACATGGTGGAACGACCATGTTAAGTCACCGACCTTAGCAGTGGCTAACTCAATAAGTTTGGAGAACTTGAAGACAATGTTGATGCGGCAGTACTGCCCGCGGGGTGAAATTCAGAAACTCGAGCAAGAGCTATGGGGTCTTGCTGTGGTTGGTTCAGACACAACAACCTATACTAATAGGTTCTGCGACTTAGCGATTCTATGTCCAGATACGGTAGCTCTGGAGAGCAAAAAGATTGAAAGGTACATTCGGGGACTGACACCTCAGATTCAGGGAAGTGTTATTGCTTCCAGGCCTGTTACCTTTGACAGTGCCAAAGAGTTGGCACAGTCGCTTATTGTCCATGGAGCCTGTCAAAACTCTGTGGTTACTACTCCAGAACAACCCAAGAGAAACAACAACAACAACAACAATAACAACAACAAGAAGAAAGGCTGGAATAAAAGCAAGGGAAAATCTTCTTAGGAACCCTCGAAAAAGCAACAGTTAGTGGCGGTCCATGCTGCTACTGTACCTGCTGCTGTTCCTGCTAACCCCACACCAACTAAGTCTTATGCTGGTAATCTCCCTAAATGTAACAAGTGTAATTTCCACCACAACGGAAATTGCCGAGAAATGCAGTGTCGAAACTGTAACAGGAAAGGGCATACTGCCCGATTCTGTAAATCACCACCCCAATCGATTACCCAAGTACCTGTTGCAGGAGTGAGCCAAACATGCTATGAATGTGGAGAAGTAGGGAATTTCAAGAAAAATTGTCCTAAGTTAAAGAACGCTGGTGGTACTGGAGGAGTCTTGGCTATTGGTTATGAAGAAGCAGTAGCGGATCCAAATGTGGTGACCAGTACGTTCCTTCTCAACGAATCTTACGCATGCATTCTTTTCGATACCGGTGCAGACAAAAGTTTCGTAAGCCATAAGTTCAAACTTCTTCTAAAACAAAATCCCAAAGCATTAAAAGATACATTCACCGTTGAGATGGCCAACGGAAAAACCGAAAGTACCAATGACATTTACATAGGATGCATACTTACTCTAAATAACCATACATCCCAAATTGACCTTATGTCGGTCTCAATTAAAAGTTTTGACATTATAATTGGCATGGATTGGTTAAGTCTTCATCGTGCTGATATCCTATGTTTTGAGAAAGCCATCCGTCTTAATATGCCAAGTAATGAATTTTTCGTTATCTATGGCGACAAATCTAATGCGAATCTTCGAATCATTTCTTGCGTCAAGGCTCAGAAATATCTTCGCAATGATTACTAAGCCTTCTTATCTCACATTGTTGATAAGACACAAGAAGTGAAAAACATCAAGGATATCCCGGAAGTTTGTGATTTCCCTGATGTATTCCCTGAAGATATCTCAGGAGTCCCTCCTGAACGCCAAGTCGAATTCCGAATTGACTTGATTCCCGGAGCTTCATTAGACCAAGCTTCAGAAATGCTTCAGAAATGCAAGAATTGTCTAACCAGTTGAACGAATTACCCAGTAAAGGCTTCATTAGACCAAGCTTCTCACCCTGGGGAGCGCCGGTCTTGTTTGTGAAAAAGAAGGATGGATCATTTCGTATGTGCATAGAGTACCGGGAATTAAACAAGCTTATCGTTAAAAATCGATACCCTTTGCCACGGATAGATGACCTCTTTGATCAACTCCAAGGAGCTAGTATCTTCTCCAAGATTGACTTGAGATCAAGATACCATCAGTTACGAGTCCAGGAGTCCGACATTCCAAAGACTGCTTTCAGAACTCGCTACGGTCACTACGAATTCGTAGTGATGCCCTTTGGTCTAACGAATGCACCTGCAGTATTCATGGACCTTATGAATCGAGTGTGTCGACCTTACTTAGAAATTTTCGTCATAGTCTTTATTGATGATATACTAGTCTATTCTCAGAGTAAGGAAGAACACCGCCAACACTTGCGACAAGTATTGGAAACCTTGAGGGCAGATAAATTGTATGCGAAGTTCTCTAAATGTGAATTCTGGATTCGAAAGGTGGAGTTCCTAGGTCATGTACTCAGCATAGATGGGATACATGTTGATCCCTCCAAAATCAAGACTATCAAAAGTTGAGCGACCCCTCGAACCCCAACAGAAATTCGACAATTTTTAGGTATCGCTGGCTACTACAGGAGATTCATTCAGAACTTCTCAAAGATTGCGAAACCATTCACCACCTTGAATCAAAAGGTATGGCATTCGAATGGGAGGAGAAACAAGAAACTGCTTTCCAGACCTTAAAACAATCCCTTTGCAGTGCACCGATCTTGTCCCTCCCAGAAGGGACGGAAGATTTTGTAGTCTACTGCGACACGTCAAATCAAGGGCTAGGTTGTGTTCTTATGCAACGAGGAAACGTTATATCCTATGCCTCGAGACAGCTTAAGAACCACGAAGTCAACTATACCACCTACGATCTCGAACTGGGAGCAGTGGTTTTTGCCTTGAAGATCTGGAGGCATTAGTTGTATGGTACAAAGTGCATAGTCTTTATTGATCATAAATGCCTTCAATACATATTTGATCAGAAAGTACTCAGAATGAGGCAGCGACGATGGGTAGAACTACTAAATGATTACGAATGTGAGATTCGTTATCACCCCGATAAGGCCAATGTGGTAGCAGATGCCCTTAGTCGGAAAGCGTACTCGGCCGCCGAGTAAAGTCTCTGACTATGACTATCCATTCCCACTTATCCGCACAAATCAAGGAGGCTCAGTTGGAAGCCTTGAAACCCGAGAACATGGCAGGTGAAGCCTTGAGGTGAATGGAAAAGAATTTGGAAATCAAGGGTGATGGAGTTCATTATTTCATGAATCGAATCTGGACACCAAAGTATGGTGGCTACAGAAATGTTGTCATGAATGAAGCCCATAAAACTTGATACTCTGTTCACCCGGGTTCAGACAAGATGTATCTGGATCTAAAGAAGCTCTATTGGTGGCCAAACATGAAAGCTGAAATAGCTACTTTTGTGGGCAAGTGTCTAACATGCTCCAAAGTCAAAGTAGAAAATCAAAAGCCCTCAGGTTTACTTCAACAACCAGAAATACATGAGTGGAAGTAGGAGCGAATTAGAATGGATTTCATAACCAAGTTACCCAGAACAACGGGTGGTCATGATACCATTTAGGTTATTATCGACAGATTAACCAAATCCGCCCACTTCCTGCCAATAAAAGAAACAGATAAAATGGAGAAGTTAACAAGGACGTACATAAACGAAATAGTTCGGTTGCATGGTGTGCCAAAATCTATTATCTCTGACCGAGATAGTAAATTTACCTCACGGTTTTGGCAATCATTGCAAAAATCCTTGGGAACAAATCTTGACATGAGTACAACGTACCATCCGCAGACTGATGGGCAAAGTGAGAGAACAATTCAAACGCTGGAAGACATGTTAAGGGCTTGTGTGATAGATTTCGGTAAAGCTTGGGATACCCATTTACCACTTGTTGAATTCTCCTACAACAACAGCTATCACACTAGCATTAAAGTTGCACCCTTTGAAGCTCTCTATGGCCGTAAGTGCAGATCCCCTCCGTGTTGGGCTGAAGTAGGCGATATGCAACTATCTAAGAACCAAATACCTGATAGTACTCTAGCCGGTCCCAAAATCATTCGTGAAACCACAGAAAAGATTGTTCAAATCCGGGAACGATTGAAAGCTTCTCAAGATAGACAGAAGAGTTATGCGGATAAACGACGAAAATCCTTGGAATTCCAGGTTGGTGATCGCGTTCTATTGAAGGTCTCACCCTAGAAAGGATTGATACATTTTGGTAAATGTGGCAAGCTAAATCCAAGGTACATTAGGCCATTTCAGATCATTGCTAGAATTGGTCCTGTTGCTTACAAAGTCAATCTACCGCAGGAACTCAGTAACATTCATCCCGTATTTCATGTCTCAAATCTCAAGAATTGTTTGTCCGATGAGACTCTTGTTATCCCACTCGATGAAATCGAATTAAATGAGAGTCTCAACTTCATAGAACAACCCGTAGAAATCCTAGACAGGGAAGTCAAGAGAACCAAACAAAGCCGTATCCCGATAATGAAGGTTCGCTTGAATGCAAAGCGGGGACCTGAATTCACTTGGGAGCGGGAGGATCAAATGCAACAAAAGTATCCACATCTTTTTCCCTAATCTTTCTGTGACACTATGGTCCTAATTTCGGGACGAAATTCTCTCTTACGGGGGGATAATGTAACATCCTGTTATTTTCTACTTGTAAAGTTAACTTAAATCTTATTCTATATTAAATAAGTTAGATTAATGTTTTATAAGTGTTTACACCTTGTGTTCAAAGTGTTATTTGTTCAAGAAGGGAGTTATTAGAATCGAGAAACTTCGCATTCTTTTTCTTTCTTTTCCCTTCGGACCGCATACGAGGGCCGCAAACCCTCGGGCCGTGAACGAGGCAGTGATCAGGATTCGGGCCGCAAACTCATCGGATCTTATCACTTCGGGAATCAAACCTTGTCGCCTCGAATCTCGTTCTCGACCGCGAACCGCTTCTAGGCAGTAATCATCTTCTCGGCCGTAATCGTCTTCGGACCGTGTACGAGGTTCACGACTGTGAACCCCTTCGGACCGTGAACCTTCGCATATATATACAATTCAGCTGATTTTTACTTCGTTTCTTCACTTTCAAACGAGATTTCAACCCTTTTCTCTCAAGTATCATCAGGCAAGAACAACCACTCTCCTCAAGAACATGCTAAATTCATCCTTTCTCATCATATTCAAGTGTTAATCACTAGTTCTTCATAAGATCTAATAGGTATCTTTTCTTGATCGTGTTATCATTTCAAGAACATCATTCAATCTTCGTATAAACCCGATAATTTCACTAGTTTACACGAAGAACACGAAGAACACGTGAAGAACATGAACAACACCCATCGGAAAACCTTTGAATCTTCTTAGAAATTTGCTTAGGATCATCAAGTGTTCATCATTCATCAAAAACTCAGGGCCGTGAATACCTACAAGGCCGTGAACCCTTCATGTTCTTGGCCCGTGAACACCCCTCCTGGCCGTGAACACCCCTCCTGGCCGTGAACAAATATGAACCTCCATTCTTGCTTCTAACACACATATTTGACTTGTTTTGCTACGGGATTTCACTTGTGGAAATAAACATCCTATATCAACTCATCAACCAAATCACCTTTTAAAAGGTGAGTTCATACCCCCGTATTTTCATAGTTTTTATAGTTTTAAGGGGGGGGGGGGGAATACAAGTCTAACACAAGGATTTTGTGTTACCAACAAATGGTTTCAAAATGCCTCACAAAATGGATTTCTATTATTTTCAAATCAAATGGTTTCAAATTGTGTTAAAGTGACATCAAGTCACCAAAACTATTTCAAAATGTTAAACTCTTTAAAATATTTTATAAACTTATATTTTTCCCCAAAAATCATATTTATATATATATATATATATATACATATATATATATATATATATATATATATATATATATATATATATATATATATAAGATTTAAAGGGCGTAGGACTGATAACTCACCTTATTCCCTTTTCCTTGTTTGGATGTGGGCTTGAAGTGTCGGTTATTTGTCTGAATGTCGATTAAATTTTAGTTATATATATATATTTGTATATGTATAGAAATATAAAGGTTATTTCATTCAGTTCCAATACCCTTTGTAACATGTCGAGCAAGGGGTTGCATTCATAAACAGTTAGTATCAATACAGATAGTACATATAAATTATAATCGGTATAATTTATAATTCAAGAACAGTAATTCTCGAGTCAAGTATACTGGAGTACACCGTTTTACAAGAATAAGGGTTAGATTCAAAACTAAACAAGGGTATACAATTTACAAATACATTCCAAGTATACTAAATAAGGAACATACTATCAATCATTTAGATTATTATTATACACATAACATCTATATGCGTTTTATGAGTCAATAGATTCAGGTTGTTTAATTCACTTAAACAACATAGTTAAAGTCCTGATATTCTAACCAGAATCTCCAGTCGGGGATCGAAACAAGTGTGTATAGATCTATATTGGGATTGATAACCCTGCACTCGGGCTGCTAGCTACAGTCGGACATACACGCCTATGAGTGACAATTGTTATCTACAGTTTTGATGCCTACAAAGCGTTTATTTCAGGCCATCTAGTTTTAGTATGGTTATAAAAACTCATTAAAAAGATATTACAAGATACAATTATAGTATTACATTACAGTTTATACAGGTTTTACAAAGGAATACAAATAAAGAACATTGGTTTACACACAAAACATTTTTATGAGATTAAAACTACTTTTCATATACAGTAGAAAATATATGATTTTCTGGACAGCTTACATATTCAAAGAACAGGAAACATACTTTCAAACATAAATACTTATGCACTCACTCAACTTTATGTTGATACTCTCTTTTCAAATTACTTGTATTCTCAGGGAATCAGTGAGCTGGTACTCCCCGAGCTTTTGAGAAGATGGAGTCGTTTTGAGTCATTTCTCCTGTGTTTTGTTATAACTATTTTGGTGTCAATATACAGTGATTGAACACATGTAAAAACTTATACCTATTAATGCAATGGTTGTTTGTACTTTGATCACTATAATTTATGTATTGTGATACTACAAATGAAGTCGTCCGCCCCTGGACGTTTCCGCCGTCTGGTTTGGGGGTGTGACACACACCCCCAAACTGGAACGGCGAAAACGTTTGGGGGTGGAGGACGTCATGTACAATATCACAACAATTGTATAATAGTAATCAAAGCAAACACAACGATTACATTGATGGAATATAGTATTTACATCAAAAATAAAAGTATAGAAGACGCGACTCTAGAAGACGCGACTCTAGAAGCTCCGTCTTCTCAAAACCTGTGGGTGTAGATGTCTACTGGTTCCCTGAGAATACAAGTGGTTTTGAAAGTGTATAAACATTTAAGTTGGTGAGTTCTTTAGTATGTTTTTGTAATGAAATCTTGTCCTTGAATCTGTGAAAATGTTTGTATGATTCTCAAGAAAATCCAATATTTTCTTTAGTAGTGAAAAGTAGTCTTAGGCCTTAAGACCAAAATGTATGTTTGTTACTATATTCTGTAATTGTATATGAATGTCTTTGTATGTGTGCCTGGATACCACCAGCTGTTTTGTATTATATTGTTTTGTATGAAAATTCTTGTATGAAATCCCTGGATATGACCAGTAGGTATGTAAAGAAATGTATTGTATGAAAACCTTTGTATGAAATCTGTATGAAAACCCTGGCTACCACCACTAATGTATCGTATTGTTTTGTATGAAAACTTTGGCTACCACTAGTAATGTATAGTAGTTTTATTACTTAAAATAAGACCATGTGTTGTATTCCCTGAAATCCTCCAGTTGTAGTGTATAGTAGTTCTATTAATTAAAATAAAACTAATTGAAGAGTTGAAATCCCGTAAGCAAATGTTTTAGTTTATACTGCTGTGAGTTTCGTATAACCATGCTTGATATGACCTAGTGACCCCAACGACGTTCTTCAGGCGTCTAAAACATTATGACATTTGTCACCCCAGGACTGCCGGCCTAACTGTAGCTAGCAGTTCAGGTGTGGGACAGTCAGTCCCGTATAGATCTATACATAAATCTCACTTTGTCCCTCTAGGAGACTCTGGTTATATTTTATAGGATTTAGTTCCGTACCCTGGTGGATACAATTGAAGTAGTGCCTCACAACCTTGTATTAACTAGTTTACGTGTAATGTTGTAGTGTTCTCTTGTACTTAAAACTGTAAGTATAACTTGTATAAAAAAATAATTATACTTCAATAATTATTTAGTATTGTACTCTTGTATTCGGAAAATAGTATTGTATACCATAAACTATATATACCGTAGTTTATATGTTCATTTCTATATAAAGCTCTTGAATTAGTAAAACCATGTAATATATCCCAAATTATACCTATTATAGTTTGTATGTATGTTCTCGTTTCATGTATTGAATTCTGTAAAAGTTCTGTAATGTTCCCAAACTATATCGACCATAGTTTGATTGTATATTATATATTGTACTGAAAACTCTACAATTATGATTGTATGTTGAAAACTACCCTTATGCTCAACATGTTACAAAAGGGATGAAAATATCTGAATTTTTTTATAAAATGTAGTGATTTCTCGGTTGGTATCAATTGCAAAAGTTTTTAACCTATTTGAAATCGTTTGTATAAAAACACAAACATCCTTGTGTTTTACTTGTATTCCCCCCCCTGAAAACATTAAAAACAGTGAAAATGTAGGGGTATGAGCTCACAGTTGTTTATGTCTACGTGCTGGACATCGAGACTGGAAAGATGACCCTCGAGTTGACGTTCGCGGAACTAATGGTATCCTAGTAATATTTAAACACATAATTGTATTTAAATTAGCGAAACCATTAATTAAAGTGTTAGAAAACACTTGTTTTTGTGTTAGGATATGTTACCGAAAAATTGCACAAGTGTTGAAGGGTTTTCGGTTCCAAGGATTTTTCGGCCGTAAACGGTTTGCGGTCCTGAGCTGTTTTCGGTCACTTGAAGATTTGAAGGCTGTTCTTGGTGTTCTTGGTGAATAATATGAAGATTCAAAGGATTGTTCTTGAAGATATGAACGTTATTGGATGATACTTGTCAGTGATTTCGAGTGACAAAGGTGAGAAATGACTAAGTTTTCGGATGAAACATATATATCCGGTTGGGTTTGCGTTCGGAAAGGGGGTTATCGACTGCAAACAGGGTTTTCGGCCGCAAACAGTTTGCTGCCACGAGATTCTTGGGTTTTCAAGTGTTTTTGATTCCGAAAACTTACATAAACTTATATAAACTTCATTTATATAATTAAATTATTTTCTAATCTCTATGAACTTAACGAAATAAACAAAGACTCGAATTTTATTTATCGGCTTTGACTTTTGTTGACTCGGAAAGTAATGGGTTGTTACAAGATCCTTGACAATAAATGCAATTTTACTTAATCATTTAAGTTGCCATGATCTATCAATATAGATCCTTATTCCAGGTATTAGTATGTCGACTACATATAAGACTAGGAATGCTACTGCGCTCCCACTAGCTTTGTATACAACACAAGAGTCTTATTGATTTATAATTAAATCACACTATGTTTAATTATCTTATAAGAAAGGAGATTCTTACATTGAGATGGCAGCTTAAATATGAGAAGATTTTCATTAATGTATGTTTATCATATGAAAACTCACTTACTCTTTATAGTGAAACTATATCGAGGAAGATTAATCAAGTCCATACTTGAGAATCATACATGAATGCATCTCTATGTGTTTTATTAGTTTCTGATCTGTTGGGTCTAAGAGTTGTGTCATTGGGCCTACTACTTCGGTCCATTGTTATCACGGTTTGGGCTTGTCCAGCCGTGTTTATGACATTAGGGTTTAGTATATAAGATGCATGCATGCATCGTTCTTTGTAAGCTTCATAATTATTATTCCTTTATTGTACTGTAACCCTAGCACACCTCTATAGTCGAAGTTATTTATCGAGCTCTTCTGAGGTGGAGCATATTAATCATTCATCTCTTGTTTGATTCATCATGTGTTCTTTACTTTTATTGTTTTTGACCAAATCTGTTACGAATCGAAACGATCTTAGAGAACTTAATTCTCATCAATTAGTATCAGAGCAGGAGACTGTGTAATTCATACGCATCTCTTCTGTTGGAAGAATCTCTTTAGGGTTTCCGCTTTTATTGAAATCGTTGAAGCTGTCATCTCATTATTGACATTGTTCCACGTTTTTAATAAAACCCTAATTCAATCTTACAAGTCTGGTTCTTGACAGATATTCAAAACAGGTCATCATGTCTCACGAAGATTCACAAACAAACCCCATCAACATATCCAACATCATCAGATCTACTACAAGAATCCCGATTTTATACACTCAAGATTATGAAGTCTGGACGCATCACTTTGAAGACTATGTTCTTGGTTTAGAGGATAATGGTTATCTAATCTGGGAAGCTATCACATTGGGTCCGTTTACTCACTTTGGAACAAATAGAATCATCAAAACTCAAAAGGAGTACAATCAGCTGATGATCGACGTGGATAACGTTCCTCAAGACGAGAAGGACAAACTGATGAGCAACATTAAAGCTATGAGGATGATCATATTTGCCTTGCAATCTGATAATTTTCGCCTAGTCAGTTCATGCACGACGGCAAAACAAATCTGGGATAGGCTGAAGGAGCTATATTCCACAGATGAGGATCTAGAGCATTCAATTCAAACTCTTTTTCTCTCTGAGTTCGGTGAGTTCAAGCAAAAGCCGGAAGAAAAACTTACTAAGGCGTTCGATCGTTTCAATCATCTTCTCAGCAAGATGATCAAGCACGGTATTGGAAGAGAAGTTATCAAGCAGAAGGTCACTTTCATGAATGGTCTGAGGCCCAAATGGATGGTTGTGGTTTCGACTGTGAAAGCTCATGAACAGTTCAAAACCTATACGTTGGCGAAGCTTGTGGGAATACTCAAGTCACATGAAAGTGTAGTGACTAAGGAAACGAAGGTGGTGTCTAGTATGGGATCTTTGGCTCTTCTCTCAAAGGGCAAGAACGTGGCTGAAGAAGAAGAAGAGTTAGATCTGTCTGAATGTGATCTGACAAATGATGAATATGCATTAATGATCTCTAATCCCAAGAAGTTTGCTCGCAAAAAGTTTCCTACCTCTAAGAACCGAAACTGGCAAGGGAGCTATAGTTCATAAAAGGCAAAAGAAGAGGTTAAGAATGCTCCTCAGCAAGAAGAACCGAAGAAGGAGAACAAGCTTGTGGGTGACTCTGGATATGACTGCAATTTTTGCCACGACAAAAATCACTTTGCCAAAGATTGTATGGTTAGAAAGTTGTCTGAGAAGATGGAGAAGATGATGAAGCATACCATTCACGCAAGCTGGAGGAAATAAAGAAGAAGAAAACCTCTAACAATTCTATGAATGCTTTAATTGTGCAGGAGAACTTGGTTGATGATGAGTTCGGAGGAGTAGAGGTCTGGTCTACCGACTCTGAGGATGAAGAAGTTCTCAAACCTACGCATGGTATGGCTTTTGTGGCGAAGGAAGATAATGCTGAATTTGCAGGAAGATGCTTAATGGTGACTCTTGGTGTGTCACAAATGAGAGGATACATAACGGACGGTGGATCTGATGAAGCGAAGGAAAGAGAAGACAGATGCTTCGCCGCCAAACCAATGGAGGAGTAGATCAACGAATGTGATCAGTTAATCAAGAAGGTACAATCTATCCTCGAATCTCTAAAAATACCAGTTAATAACTATGAAAAGGAATTAAACGAGTTAAAATTCAAGTTTTATAGTTTAAGTGGTAGTCTAAAACAAACTCGCCTCACGAATTCTAACCTAACTGATCAAATTAGCAGGGTGTCTTCCAAGATTGAGGAGCGAAGGATGTGGATAGAGAAGAAGGAATTAGAGTTAGTTAGGGCAAAAGATCAACTGATTTATTTGCAACGTGATAATTTGAAGTTTTTGAAACAAAGGAATATTTTTTGCTTAATTGCTTAACGTCTTTATTCCAATATTACTCAGTTGTATTTAAATTGCGAGATTGGAGATAAGATTCACAAAATTATTTTGTCTTTCCTTGAGTTAAAGGAAGACGAAATAGATGTTGATTCCTATAAATGTGAATGTATTGTCTCTTTAGATGAGATTTTTGATGCTTACAGAATCGGTCTGGACAAAATCGAGTCCTTTATCAAGTCCAAAGACCACAAGGACATGCTTAAAAATCTTTTGGACGAAAATGATAAATTAAAAATCAAGACCGAAACTGTACAGAAATTTGACTCATTGAGTACCAAGTTAAGTTCAGAAAACAAGATAAATCTGGAAAACTCTTCTGAATTTGACGAGGACAGTGATATGAGTGAAATTTCTATGGAGGATGTAATTGACTGTTCAGAATTTGTCAAAAGCCAAACCGAACCTACCAAAGGAATCTCAATGAAAGGAAACAGTTTTGGAACTCCCAAAACTCCAATTATGTTCGCATAGAAAAGGTGTCCAATCACAAGGCAAAAGAAAGATCAAAGGCTAACATTAATCCATGTACTCACTGCAAATCCTGCAGTCAGACGAACCGAAAGACCAGTTTCGGTCCCAAATCTAGCAGTGAGAAGAACCGAAAGGCCGGTTTCGGTCCCAAAACCAGCAGCGATAAGAACTGAAAGACCTATTTCGGTCCTAAATCCCATCCTCCTCATTCTCAACCAAAGCAAAATCCTAACAAGGATATCAAGGGAAAAGGAAAGCTCGTCTCAAAATACGAAACGCAAACGAAGAAGACGACAGCTAACACTAGGAAACATGAGAACAAGTTTTTTAAGAATCAAAATAAAATTGCACAATCTAATTCAAACAAAGCGAAAACTAACAAAGTCAAAGTTTTCACCATAAAAAAGAAATATGAAACCACTTTAATAAAGTGAACTTATATGGTTGATCTTTCTATTGCTATTCCCTGTTCTGTAAAAGGCTCACGTGGACCCAAGCAACTTTGGGTTCCTAAATCTGCTTGATTTTTGTAGGTTATCAGTGACGAGCAGTTTGACGACGAATGGTATATCGATAGTGGCTGCTCGTGTCACATAACAGGGAGACGGGAAGAGCTGAGGGAGTTTCGGGCTCTAAAAGATGGTGGTTGTGTCAAGTATGGAATCAACTCATATGACATGATAAAAGGATATGAAATGATTACGAACGGAGATTTTTCCATTCGAAAGGTGGCATACGTGGAAGGATTGCAACACAATCTTATAAGTGTTTCGCAACTGGTAGTAGGGACTGGCTTGAAGGTCTCATTTGATGATGAAGGTTCCGAGATTGTTGAAAAGAAAACTAAAATAGCTCTGTTGAAGTCCCAGCGCAAAGGCGAAATGTATCCATTGAATCTGAACCCAATACAAGGGAAGCCAGTTGTATGCCTTCTAACGAAAGCTAATTCTAATGAAAGCTGGCTATGGCATCGAAGACTCTCGCACCTTAACTTCAAAGACATCAACAAGGTGGTTCTTGGTGATCATGTACGTGGACTGCCACTTCTAAAGTTTGATAAGGAACACTTGTGTGCTGCATGCGAAATGGGAAAGCAAAGCCGAAAGAGTCATCCCACACGTGTTAACACAAAGATCACTGAACCTCTTGAGCTTCTACACATCGATCTATGCGGTCCATTGGCCATAGAAAGTATTGGTGGTAATAAGTACATTCTTGTTATTGTCGATGATTTTCACCTTTCACCTGGGTTTTCTTTCTAAAACAGAAATCAGAGGCAACTCCGCAACTCAAAATCTTCATAAAGGAGGTGGAAGTAAAGCTGAGAAAGATAGTAAGAAATGTCAGAAGTGACAATGGGTTAGAATTCAAAAAACACGACTTTGAAGAATTTCTGGCCGAAAAAGGAGTAACTCACAACTTTTCCGCTCCCTATACTCCACAACAAAATGGTGTAGTTGAAACGCGAAACCATTCGTTATGTGAAGCCGCCCGAACCATGCTTAGCTTCGCTTCTCTACCTCTGTACTTCTGGGCTGATGCAATTTCTGCTGCTTGCTATACCCAGAACCGAACCTTACTCAATAAGAGATTTTCAATCACACCGTATGAAATTTTGAATAATCACAAGCCTAATGTTAAATTCTTCCATGTCTTCAGTTCCAGATGCTTCATCTTCAACTCTAAAGATAACCGAAACAAGTTTGATGTGAAGGCAGACGGAGGGATTTTTCTAGGCTACTCTCTTACCTCCACGGCATATGGGGTTCTGAATAAAAGATTAAAGAAGATAGAAGAAAACTATTATGTCACTTTTGATGACAATTTCGTGAAGAAACTTCAATCCAACGAAAGTCCAATGGAGGAGATCTTTCCACAAACAGGTCAAGTCACAGCTCCAATAACAAATTTGTTTGAAGAGTATACGTTGCTCTTTGATGAACCGGAGAATGCAATTCTTTCTGAAGTGAAAGCAGCTAATAACAAGGTTGACAACCTGAAGGAGACAATCAATGATGCTGCAAAAGCCATGGAAAGTGAACTCAAAGACCTAAGCGAACCCAATGGTCCAAGCGAACCCACAAATGATCGCCCTACTTTCTAGGGGGAGCGTTCGTCTACATCAAAGTGCTCTGATTTGCCTTTCCAGGGGGAGAACCCATCTCCAACAATGAACCATGAAAGTCCAATCGAGGGGGAGAATTCTGAACCTAATGTTGAAATTGTTTCATCGTTCGACGGGGAGAATCGTAATACGAATGATGATGACATTCAGTCAGAATTTGAAGAAGAAGTCAATGCCAAATTGGATCCTGCTTATGATCCTAACTACCATCCTCTCACTAAATGGATAAAAGATCACCCGAAAACTCAAGTCATTGGTGAACCATCTGAAGCAGTTCTTACACGCTCTCAACTGAAATTGAAGCAAACAGCTCTATTCTCTCAAGTAGCATTTTGTATGTTCAATTCATTTGTCTCCAAGATTGAGCCGAAAACGGTTAGCACTGCACTTGATCACTCTGATTGGGTACAGGCTATGCAAGACGAACTCAATGCGTTTGAGCGAAACCGAGTCTGGAGTCTGATTCCTCCACCAAAGGATGCATATGTGGTTGGATTAAAATGGGTATTCCAGAACAAGATGGACAAATAAGGGAACATAAGATGCAACAATGCTAGACTAGTGGTTAAGGGATATTGTCAGGAAGAAGGTATAGATTATGAAGAAACATTCTCTCCTGTAGCAAAGTTGGAATCAGTTCGGATCTTTCTGGCATACGCTGCTCACAAGAATTTCGAATTTTTCAAATGGATGTCAAGTGTTCATTCTTGAATGGAGAACTAGAAGAGACTGTATATGTGGAGCAACCACCTGGATTTGTGAACGAGAATTATCCTGATCATTGCTATATTTTGGACAAGGCGGTTTACGGTCTGAAGCAAGCCCCGAGAGCATGGTATGAAACACTAACTCGCTTTCTTAAAATGTCAAAATTCAAAAAAGGTTCGGTTGACCCAACCTTCTTTCGCAAGAAAGAGGGTAACCATTTAATGATCGTCCAAATCTATGTCGATGACATCATCTTCGGTTCTACGAATCCCATCTTAACGGCTGAATTTCGGAAGTTGATGAAGACTAAATTTGAGATGAGCTCAATGGGTCCGATTAACTTTTTCCTTGGACTGAACATAAGACAGGGACCAGAAGGCATATTAATGAATCAGGAGGCTTACACGAAGACTCTACTGGCGAAGTTCGGTATGATGGGAGATTCTAAAGTAAAGGTTCCAATGGCATTCGTTAAGAAGCTAACACCATCTCTGGAGAAACCGGCTGCTGATATGACTCTCTATCGTCAAATGATAGGGTCTCTAATGTATTTAACAACTAGTAGACCAGATATTATGTTTTGTGTCTGCTATTGTGCCAGGTTCCAAGCTAATCCACGCGAACCTGATATGATGGCTGTGAAAAATATCTTCAGATATTTGAAGCGAACCTCATCGCTTGGTCTTTGGTACCCTGCGAAATCAGACTTCTTTGTTCAAGCATTCTCTGATGCCGATCTTGGAGGATGTGGTCTACACCGAAAGAGCACAACTGGCGGGTGTCAATTCCTTGATGGAAAACTTGTCAGCTGGCAATCCAAGAAACAAACGTGCATGTCTCTTTCTACGGCCGAAGCTGAATACATCGCCGCAGCTTCTTGCACTTCACAGGTCATATGGATACCATGTCAACTCAGAGACTATGGCCTAAACATGAAGAAGATTCCCATCTATTGTGACTCAGAAAGCGCTATTCAGATATGTCACAACCCATTGCAACACTCGAAAACGAAACATATAGCACTGAGATACCACTTCATCAAGGATCACGTAGAAGATGGTAACGTTGAGATCCACTTTGTTCGGTCCGCTGATCAACTAGCTGACATCTTCACGAAGGCCTTACCAGAAGCAAGTTTTAATAAAATACTCCAAGGCTTAGGGATGATGGAAGCTGAGTCAGTACCGAAACCCCTTTCGCCTCATTAAAATTAAGCAAGCAAAATAGAGCGAACGCTCGGTCTATTTCGGTTCCAAATTTTTTGGGAACTGAAATGAACCGAACGCTCGGTCCATTTCGCTTCATCACTCCAAAGGTGAGGTTTCGATTGTAAACTCTGTACACCATGTATTCCTTTTCTCAATTCGTTTTATGATTTTCATTTCTTTTCATAAAATCCAAAATTGTTTTCTTTTCTGTTTTTATTTCTTTTCAGAAAAATTAATAAAATCCAAAAATATTTTCTTTTCCGTTTTTATTTCTTTTCAGCAAAATTCATAAAACCCAAAAATATTTTCTTTTGTGTTTAGTTATTTCTTTTCTTTTTAAAATATAAAAACAAAATCCCAAAAATATCACACTGAAAGGACTCTTGGATAACTTCCACTGATGGAGTTGGGGCAGGTATAACTCTCTTTATCTTTGTACTAGCTACATGTCCCTAGAAGTATGTTGGTGCATGTTGTCCAAAGCCTCAAGGTCTTCAAGTGAAGCCTTACTGATTCGATATATATACAAATCGCTTCTTCCCAATCAGGCTTATAAAATCACTTAAGTCACGGGCTACCTTACTCTTCTCATACGGAGTTTAGAGTTTTCTGCTCGGTCCTTACTATATAGCAGAGGTACATTCGGTTCTTTAACCACCTTCATACTTTTCTCCATCACTTTCGTTTCATAATAGTAACCCTTGAGACTCTCAGAATTTACCATTGAGGTTTATGGTTGCACAAAATCTGTATGTATGATCTTAGTTTCGTCAACCACGATCTAAGTGAAATCCAAAGTCCAACACCTACAATGAATTGACGGTGAACAATGAAATGTTCTAGTTTTCACCCAAGTATTAACGAAACCACTTTTATGGATGGTACCAAGGAATCTCTTTTCATTTTTTGAGTGTTCTTTATGAAATTGTCTAACACCAAGACTTTTCTACCCAAAAGATCCAGTTTAATTTTTTTTAGATTTCTATAATATTACCAAGTCACTGAAAATTGAACAAACCTACTTGTTTTATAGGCTACACCGATCTCACAAGTACTACAACCAACTTCCGGTCTTATATTAAGTTTTGTAGATTGATTGAAGAGAAAGCCACCCTACTAGCCTTACACTGAAAAGATGCCTTTCAATGCTTCTTAATAAGCATTTGATCGTATTTC
The DNA here is from genome assembly GCF_052849685.1 of Lactuca virosa. NCBI lineage: Eukaryota > Viridiplantae > Streptophyta > Magnoliopsida > Asterales > Asteraceae > Lactuca > Lactuca virosa. Next base: position 473,984,372 of record NC_136429.1, on the reverse strand, counting down.
ACCGGGAAACTACACAGCCACTTCTAAGTCTCTCTTGACTTTGAAGGAAGATATTCGTGCCCGGGATCCACAGATTTATGTCTTAATTGACATCATTTATATCCCACAAATACTTTGTTTTATTTCTTTTCTTTGACACTCTAATGCACGAAGATCTTTATGATTTTCTACAAGTATTGATCATGGTACTAATGGCTATTTCTCAGATCTATAGTTTCGGTTCAATACATAATGATATTCGACTATGTTTGGAAGCGAAGGCTAGACGATTCTAATGCAAGCGAAAGGGTGAGTTCTATTTCAAAGGGAATTTGAAGCGTTTAAAAATTGAAGAGGCAGTGAATAGATAAGACTTGAAAAGGCGCGTGAATTTGAACCGTTTTCTTTTCTTACGCCGCCTGACACGATTGACACACTTTTCGGGGTAACAGTTGTCAAATCACACTTTTGCAGGCGTCGTTTCAGAAAATCGTGCAATCATCACTCCGAATTTTTCTCTCTCCTGGTAATCGTATAAAGGGTTTTCCCACTTCCCTTTTACGTCATTTACCACTTACAAAATCCTCTCGAGCATTAAACGGTGATTTCTCTCTATTGTTCATCTTCTTCACTTCAAGCTTCAACAATGGCTGACTCATCGTCTGTTCAAGAACAAAGCGCATAGTCGTCGCTTCTCACCATCAAGGCGAATCAAAACCTGATCATTGAACTATCTCCTTTTCAGTACGATCCTTACATGCTTCAGGTGGTTGAATGCGTCAAATATTCACCACTTGTGATTGCTCTAACCAAGGTGGAATTTGTCCCGATGTCTTTACTCTCTAAAGTCTATTCAACGGCGTCATACGATAAAGCCAAGGAGAGGATCTTCTTTCACATTTTGGATTTGAAGACTTCGATTTCAAAAGATAGGTTTTGCTCACTGCAAAGGCTAATCATCGACGACTCCATGGTCAACCCAGACTCGATCATCACGACCCAACTTTTCACCATGTTTTACGATATGGGGTACACTAAAGTTCTTACCACAGTGACAAAGTTCAAGAAATCATGCCTTCATCCACAATGGAATGGCCTATTTACTCTTTTTTTCAAGGGTTTATCGGAGAGAGTTACAGGGTCTGACGGAGCAAGCAAAGAGTTTATGACTCTTCTCTATGGTCTTTACCACGGGATCAACATGGACTATGGGTCTATTCTCTGGACTCAACTGGTACAAAGCCTTACTACGTCCTCTCGTTATTCTGAAATATCATGTGGCAGGTTTTGGACTCTTGTTACTCAATGGGCAATGGAGAAATTCCACATTCCTATAATGGCTAATTCTTTGATGTCATCTATTGCCACTTTTCACACGACAAGGATCATTGTAGCCGATCCAACCAAATTTTTGTTCATCGGTTCCATTCCTGAATTTATGTACAAGTGTGTGTCTGGGGAAAGTAAGCTTATTAGCAAATACAAGAAGCTTCCTCCTACGGGACCGAGGCAGCTCACCCCTGAAATGCAAAACTCGCTGGATGCAACTGATAAACCAGCGAAACGAGGGAAGAAGGCCGATCAACGCAAAAGAGAGAAGGAAGGGCCTTTATCTAAAGCTGCTCCGCCTAAAAAGTGAAAGTCAGAACAAGCAGCTCCTTCCTCTCCTAAGAAGCGAAAGATCAAGAAGAAGGTGCCCAAGCGAAAGACTCTGTCTTCAAGTGATTCAGATTATGTTCCATCTGACCATCAACCTGAACCAGAGTCAATCGAAGGTGAAAGTCTCAGGAAGAGAGTTTGCTCCGAGGGAATACGCCTCTTACTTCAACAGCTCATCGTGGTAACTGAAACTCATCTCCTTCCTCTCCTACTCATTCTGTTCCAATAACAATTGCTCCATGCCCTCCTCCAATCTCTAGTTCAACTGCAACCTCAATACCAATCCCAATCCCTTTGTTCACCAAAATTACCACTACCACCACTACTACAACCGAACCTCCAGTTCGTGTCAACGTATCTGATACGGGGGCACCTACTTTAGGAACCGAAACCCCAGTTACCTCTAAACCTCTCTCTCCACCTGTCTCAACCGAATCTGACACCGTTCTTGGTGGGGAGGATGATGACTTTGATTCTTTCTATTTTAGCCCCTATAGAGTTCATAGCGATAATGATGATGATGATGCTCCTATCACAAAACGACATTTAAAAGATCTTAATGAGAAACTTGACAAGCTGATTTCCTCTTCCTCTTCCAGTCCAAGCGAAACCTACTCAGAGGCTGATATCAAGGCTTTGTTGGCCACATTTATCAAGGAGCATGACTCCTCCATTTCCAAAGCTACCAAAGCCATTGAAGCTTCCACCTCTTTTTGCCAGAAAGCTACCATTGATGTTGCAAAATCAACAAAGGAATGTAAGAAAGCGACCGAAAACGTCGAAAAACTAATTTCTGATGCTACTGTCTTTTTAGATTCTCTTCAGGTTGCTGCTCAAAAGAACGCCGCAACTGTTAATGCCACTGTTGAAAATCTCAGTAAATCGCTTCAAGCTAAGAAGAAGTATTTTGAAGAAGTACTCCAAAGCATCAAGTCTGACAACACCGACCTTCACACATCCGTCAATGCCCGTCTTGATAAACTCGAGTCCGAGCTAGTTGTGGAAAACAAGATCATGGATGAACTGGATCGTCGCACTGCTCAGCTCAAAACTCAGACCTTGAAGCTCACTATGACGACCAAGGAAATTGATGAACTCAAGTCTGAGCGAGCAGTTATCAAAAGCTGTGTTGGTGATGTTCATTCTCTTATTTCCAATCTACTATAGGAACATGATTCGGTCCTTACTCTCACTGTTCGACGACACTTAGTTGAGAAGCTACGACCCGCTCTTGACATGCTGAGCCGAATTGAAGGTGTTTCGGATACTGTTGTCCCTCCGAAACAAGGGGGAGAAGCAAGTCAGGGTCAACCACAACAACCTCCAACAAGCAAACCCGTTCCAATTTATTCACAACCAAAAGTCACCACCGAACCTAAGGGTAATGAAGCTTCGGGTTCTGGTGTGAAGGACAAAAACAAGAAGATAATCGTTGAAAGTGATGAGGAAGAAACTGAAGAAGATGCTCTTAAAAGAAAGCAATGTGACCGAGAGCTTGATGAAAATCTTCGCATCGCAAAAGAAGAAGAAGAGAGGGAAAGAAAGCGAAAAGAAGCTCACGACGCATTGGCAAGTAGAAAAACTTTAAGTCCTTTGTGGTCGTTGGAGAGACTATAAAAAGAAGCAAGTGAGTCTCCTAGCACTCATTGGCTTGAGCCGGTCATCTCGTTTGATCGTGAGAATTCAAAAGACTCTCTGTTCGACATGCCTATCACCCGAAAGGCATTTGTGTTTCATTGCTTTGAGCCAATCGCTGCTGTTCCTTCTCCTGACCCGAAGGTTGATCAAGAATTAATTGACTACTATCTCTCTTTCTCTCAACCACAATACTTGACCTGGAGCACACAAAAGATCACAACAGTCAAAGTATTGAAAAAACTCCAGCGGGAAGTTTTATAAATGTAAAGTTCAAAGTGACTCGAGGCTCTGACAACTCGGTCTATATGATTTCTCTTGCTGATCTGCCGAACTTAAACCCACATGACTGGATCCTCTTGAACAACATTCTGCTAACTGATCAACAGCAGTACGAGCCAATCATCGATCACATCAAGAGAATGTTAGTTTCTTACATTCATGAGGTTGCCAATATGGATCAAGAGATCGCCTCTGCCTTAAGGAAGAAGCCTACAATCAAACCAATTGGGAAGGCAAGAGATGTTAACAAGATGCAGATGGGAAAGATTGACCCGAAGTATCATACAGTCACGTTCACTAGAGCCGAAGGCCAAAAGTGCTTGTTTGCTCTTGATGATAAACACATGTTCTCCACTTCTTGTCCGGAGCACATTCTTGACATTACTCGCAGGTGTAAGGTAAACAGTGAAGCTGATAAGAAAAAATTTTCGGATATACTTCGGTGGTATATTGACTTCCGTCAGACTCTTCTTGCCATCATACCGAAGCTATTCAATACTGTGAAGAAATCTACTCTCACTCAACCGAAATGATCTCTCGCCTCAATTGACGCAAAGGGGGAGATTGTTAGGTCTAAGAGTTGCGTCATTGGGCTGCTACTTCGGTCCATTGTTATCACGGTTTGGGCTTGTCCAGCCGTGTTTATGACATTAGGGTTTAGTATATAAGATGCATGCATGCATCCTTCTTTGTACGCTTGATAATTATTATTCCTTTATTGTACTGTAACCCTAGCACACCTCTACAGTCGAAGTTCTTTATCGAGCTCTTCTGAGGTGGAGCATATTAATCATTTAGCTCTTGTTTGATTCATCGTGTGTTCTTTACTTTTATTGTGTTTGACCAAATCTGTTACGAATCTAAACGATCTTAGAGAACTTAATTCTCATCATGATCAACCTTTGAGCATATTCAACAACAGTTGAAAACTTGCTAGTTCCAAACTATGATGCATTTAGCTTATGGTTCTTTAGCTCTTAGAGCTCCAAATTGCTCACACTTAGAAAAAGAACTTTCTAATCACTTGTCTTATGGAATGGCAATTAGTGGGATTAGTAGAAACTGCATCCTAATTAACATTATGAAAAAATATTATTTAACACATAATACATTGTTTCAGATCATGAATGTGAACATCCATAAAATGATAAGTAAATCTATATTTATTCATAAATTTATAATAGTTACATGTACCTATAAAATAGGCACAAAACATCTACTGTTTAAAGAAAGACTACAACAACACTTGTTATATCTTCAGCACGGAATATCATTCGTTTGTAATCAGTTGATTATTTCATCCCATCATCAGCACATAATATCATTTATTAGTGTCACATGAAGTATAACATGCTCAAGTGAATGATGGAAAAATAAATAGTTCTATCATATAGAAATCTAAAGTCTTGTCCAAGTTAGACTTATTCAGCTCGATGAAATTAGAGGATTATTTGGTTCTTTCTTGATTTTTGGGTTTATGTTGTATTCCCCTTAACTGAACTATAAGTCAATTTGAGTACACAATCTCCTAGACTTCCATTATTCAATGTTTGAACATATTTGAAGCACTTTCTACTGTTCTTATTGAATATCTGTTTTATTTGATGAGACATATGATATGTTTCATAATTATCCAAGACTTTCTGCAAGTCAAGGTTAATTACTCCAGTATAATGTGAGACACATCAACATCAACACAATAATACTTTTATCAAAGTATCATGATCTGACCGACTGGCTTGCAGAGGTTATTCAAGTATGGGATCTTTCAGTAAACATAATTTCTATTTATCCTTAAGGTGGAACCTCAAGATATTATACCAGTTATAGAAATTATAACCATTAAATGTTACTGTCTCTTGAAACTCAACATGAGAGAGGTTTTGCAAGGCGTAAAATTATTAACAGTTATCAACATAATTTATCAAAGTTTCATTTAGTATTTTCAATATTTAGTCTTTAAAAATTAATACCTTTTATTATTTCTTAAAACATTAATTTATTAAAGTCTAGGATCCAAGTAACGAAAGAAGTAAATGGTTAATCAAACTCGATAGGTAGCGATTACCAATTGCATACAGTGTGTAACTCCTACATTATGGGATCCTAAACAACTATTCCTTAATTTGACATGTTTATCCCATCTATGCCTCAGACCTCTCATGCTTAGGTGACCTTTATCACACAAGATTCCGATCAAGTCATCCTACTTGAAACAACTTGTAGTATGGTAACTAACCATTGACAAAGTGACCCTTTAGAAACCAGAAACTACAAAACTACCCCGAACATCATAATCCAATCCTAATGACCAGGTGACCATGTGACACTAAGACCATACAAAATGATAACGAGTGTTCTTCAAAAGGACGACAATGACTTGCATTTTTAGAAACGGTTTTATATATGTTTTACACTTATAGTTTATAAAAACATGGTCTCATGAATATTGCATGCATCCAACAATTCATTTACGCTTTTGTAAAATTCATATCACTTGTTATGAGGTTCTTTAGATGACAAATAAAACTTCATTTTATTTGCCATTAGCGCGATCAATTATATACTAAAATCCGTTATTTTAAAGTTTAGTCGTAGATCGGTTTTAAGAATCGGTAATAGTCTTAATAAAATTTCATTTTATATGTAAGACTTGGAGTTTTGGATAAGTTATAAAATCACTATTCTAAATCTCTTTTAACAATAAAAAACTTATGACTTCATGAATTTATAGAATAAAATCGTTTTATTTTATAAACTCAATTTTATACATCTTATGATAGAAGTCATATTTTGATAAACCAAAACTTGGATGATGATACTTATGTTTTAAATGTCATTTAGCATGCATAAAACATAATATCAACATGTTGCGTTATGTTTAAAACACTAATATCTTATATTAAGTTTTGACGCAACAAATAATCATTAGTTTTATTATTTGCATTTGTAAGGTTATAAAACGATATTAGTCTTTTTAATAAAAACTCCTTATTTATTATAAAGACATGAGGTTATATAATTTTTAAACATCTTTTAAACCATTTCAAATATTTTAAAGTTGAGTATTTATAAGTTTTACAATAAAACTATTTTTTTAAAAAAATTTAAAAATCGATTTTTAACCGATAAAAAAACGTTTTTATAAATATCTATTTATAAACATCTTATGTTATACTTTAAATATTTTTACTCAAACTCCAAGTGATATTATCTTATGTTAGAATGTTGTTTGACATGTAAAACTCATTTTCATACACAAAACATAACATACAATAACATAAAAATAAACATCACATGCATGCATTATAATGTATATAAACCAAGCTATGTCTAGTAATAATTTTTGTAAGCCATCACAAGAATCAACAAATGAAAAATTACCTATTTATCTATTACATCTTATGAATAAATAAATATCAACCAAACACAACACAAATGTCCAAATGGCTTGTTTATACACAACAACATATCAAATATTATAACAAACAACACTTTGTTTTTTCTAAGACAACTTTTATATAACAAAAATGCATGAAAAATGGTTATATATAAAAATAAATAATTTTAACCAAGAAGTTGTCAAAGAAGACAAATATGGATTTTTCATAACCAAAAGAAATCCATGCTTGTTTTCCAAACACCAAAGATTATCAAACATAAAAAAAATCATTCTAACATATAAAAAATGGCTCTGATACCACTGATGAGTTTTGATACGAAATATAAGTTTGTTTTTCACAAAAAACTGGCAACGGAAGTCTTTAAAAATAACAAGTTTATTTTTTAGTTCATAAGAAAACCAACTGATCCGTATCCATTTATAGAGGTCAGAATGAAATAAAAACAACCAAAGAGTGTTTAGAATGATAACCTTTGAAGCCTTTGAACCCACTTTGTTTTATGGTGTTGATGAAGATGGAAAGATCAAAGAATGTGATATTCTCTACAAGTATCCACCATCAAGATTAAGACACTTGGAATGCTAGTTCCTTCTTGTATTCTTGAGTTTCTTAAACCTTTAAGTGCTTAACTCAAATAAGCACTAAGTGAGAAAACTCAAGAGGGCTTCTAATCACCAAAGTAAAGCACCAAACTTCAAAAGAAGAGAGGTCTTCATAGTCACAGTTTTGGTGAAGAAAAATGAGGAAGAAGAGAGTGTTTCACACACAAAAATGCAAGCCTCATGCATCTCTTATATAGTCCATGTAAGGTAAGGCCTAACCATTAAAATACTCTAAAGTAATGACTAGCCTTTAGGAGCATGGGAGATAAAGCATGGAGGTTGACAAACAACTCCCATATTTTAATATTTTTGGCCATACCTCTTGAAAATAGGAGGATTCTTTAATTTATATAAACTCTAAGTTTATAAAATATAAACTTTGTCTTTAGGTAGAAGACAAAAGAATCCAACTAGTCCAAAATGTTGTGCATGACTTATTAATTCACACCATATGAAATAATAACTACTTATACTCTCTTATAATTATTATTTTCACAAAACAATAATTATTCTCTTATTAAATACAAGAATTGATATTATTTACTAATAATCTTATTAATAATAAATAGACAAAATGTGCCAACTTGATAAAGGTGTGACCCTATAGGATCATATATTATTAGCAATATCACTCCATAATGATTCTTGGGCATATAGATTCAACAGAAGAAATAGGAAGGGAGGTCGTATTACTATTGAACATCACTGTCATTTTGATATATTTAATGAAACAACTGATTTCGGTTACAGGAAATTGACACAAGGTTCAATGGAAGAGTTGTAGAGCTTTTAGAACTTAGTGTTGCTTTGGATCCGAAAGTGGGATATAAACGCTTCAATCCTGATCCTATTTGCAAACTTGCAAAACAATATTATTGATGGGTTTTAGGTACAACAAATAAACTAGAAAACAATTCCTAAGTTCACATGCAACCTACTTTGGATCTATGTTTTAACTATTGAACATACAACTTTGAATTGCAAAACTAGAACCCTAGAGGAGAGAGGCTAATTTCGAAATTAACAAACTAGGGTTTAGGGTTTACATACCTTTCAATTGTTATAGCAAACAATTGATATTCCCTTGATCTTGATCTTGATCTTCTTGGAAGCTTTAGCACCACAAGTGTAATGCCTCTAATGGAATCACACCCAAGAACTAGCAAGAAGGAAACTTGGAGGAGAGAGGATGGAGAGAGTATGCAATTTCGGCCTTAGGGTTTTTTCCAAAGAAATCAGTGACCAAAAGCATGAACCAGGAGGCTCCTTATATAGTTGAGGGATTTAGGGTTTAAGGGAAACCCTAGTTATCCTTTGCTTAGGGCCTAAGAAAACCCAAGGGCCTTATCCAAGCCCCTATGGACGAAATTATTAGGGTTTCCCCTAAAGATTTCGTCCACCCTCTTCCAAGGGGGTTCTAGAGCCTTCCACTCAACTATTAGATAATTGCAAACTAGTCCCTGCACCTTATAATTAATTCTTTTAACCCCAAAATCAATTCTGATTAATTTCTGGCTAACAATTAATTAAACATAATGATTTCTAATTAATATATTAATCCATTAACATATTAATAAATCATTTATATATATATTAATTTATTAATCTTATAAATTAATATCTCTCCTTTCATAATTTCCTTGTCCAGTTGCTAAGTTGAGGGCAACCCAAAAGGACTGTGCTGCTATCAATTCAAGTACATACCAATTATAGTTATGGGCTTAGACACCTAATCCAACAGTCTCCCACTTGGATAAGTCTGTAACTATAATTGCTAGTATGCCTTCTAAATTTGACCAGCAAATTGTAGCTTCCAAAAGCTGCTGCCGAACTCTGACCCAGTCAGTTACGTGTCCTAAGATAAGTGATCATATAATCCTTCATTCTGCTGGATATCCCTAGACATAAGACATGGAATGTAATCAATCTCTTTGTCCAGAATCTATGTTTCCCGATTCCTGATTTGTGATGATGTAGGACTTCTAATCGAACACATCAATTTAGTCCTGGCTGGGCCCAGCACATAAGTCAACACCAAATCATCGAGGGGCCCACATATATCGCTTTTCCTGTTAGGGCAAAAGGAACGAATAAACGTTGACTCATATGCTTGTATCTTTTACTCATCAAATTATGCATGACAATACGTTTTATAACACCAAGTTACTGATGCGTTTTCGTATCACCAATGCACAACCGACTTGTAAATTACAACTCATATATCTTCGTTTCAAGATTATAAGATATTATCGTCTCAGTGTTACTCGTGATGAATTCCATGAAGTAATACTCTGAGCGAGGGTTTATCCAATACTCAAATCTCAATTTCTGAGTACTCATGAACATTGCAACAATTCTATTGCCATGTCTATCCTTAGACAATCTGCAATCCAATTCATGACAGTCTTAATTTACTACTTACTTCCAAGAGTACGAGCGACTGTGGAGTTTGAATAATCTCATTATTCAGGAAGTAAAACATGCAAAAATGAAACACAATAATAAACAATCGACAAAAGGTAGTAGCCAAACTTATAAATAATACTTTATTATTTAATCACCAAAAGTCAATTACATTTACTTTGTTACAAGTTTCAAAAACTAATCTAACTACTAAAACTAATATCATCTTTCAGTCCTATGCTCCGAGCATGCTGAATATGCTTAGCCCTACTCAGACCCTTTGTGAGAGGATCTGCTGGGTTATCTTCAGATGACACCCTCTTTACTATAAGATGGCCTTCTTCTACTCTATGTCTGATGAAATGGTACTTTCTGTCGATATGTCTGGTCTTACCATGATCTCTTGGTTCCTTTGTCAAGGCAACCGCTCCTTCATTATCGCAGAACAGTTCCATAGGCTCCTGGATGGTTGGAACAACTCCGAGATCCCCGATGAAGTTCCTCAACCAAGCTGCTTCTTTCGACGCTTCACTTGCTGCTATGTACTCTGATTCACAAGTAGAATCAGCCACCGTATTTTGCTTGGAACTCTTCCAAGTAACTGCTCCTCCATTCAGTAAAAACACCCAGCCCGACTGAGAACGGAAGTTATCTCTATCCGTCTGAAAGCTGGCATCACTGTAACCATCTACTCTCAAAGTATCACTGCCACCAAGCACAAGGACCCAGTCCTTTGTCCTTCGCAAATACTTGAGTATATTCTTAACTGCTATCCAATGAGCTCTACCTGGGTTTCCCTGATAGCGACTAACCATGCTCAAAGCAAATGCCACATCAGGGCGAGTACATGTCATAGCGTACATGATCGATCCGACAGCGGAAGCATAAGGTACACGACTCATGTCATCTATTTCAACATCTGTACTCGGGCATTGAGTCTTACTCAATTTGGTATTGCTCTGGATAGGTAGCTCTCCCTTCTTGGAATTTTCCATACTAAACCTCTTTAGTACCTTATCCAAGTATGTGCTCTGACTAAGTCCAATTAGTCTCTTCTTTCTATCTCTCAATATTCTAATCCCAAGAATATAGGCAGCTTCTCCAAGGTCTTTCATTGCAAAACACTTTCCAAGCCAAGACTTAACCTCTTTCAAGGTTGGAACGTCGTTACCAATGAGTAATATGTCATCGACATATAACACCAGAAAAGTTACTATACTCCCACTAGCCTTGATATACACACAAAACTCATCTTCACTTCTAGAGAAACCAAACTCTTTGACTTTCTCATGGAAGCAAAGATTCCAACTGCGAGATGCTTGTTTCAATCCATAAATGGATTTCTCAAGCTTGCACACTCTATTGGGAAACTTTGCATCAACAAAACCCTCTGGCTGACTCATGTAAACATTTTCAGCCAACTTCCCATTAAGGAAAGCAGTTTTGACATCCATCTGCCAGATTTCATAATCATTAAAGGCAGCTATGGCGAACAATATCCTAATAGATTTAATCTTAGCCACTGGCGAAAAAGTCTCATCATAGTCAACCCCTGGGGTTTGAGTAAAACCTTTTGCAACCAGTCGAGCCTTGAATGTGTGCACATTTCCATCCATGTCTGTCTTCTTCTTGAAGATCCATTTGCACCCAACTGTCTTACGACCTGGTGCACTATCAACCAAATTCCAAACTTGGTTGTCATACATGGACTTAATCTCCCTGTCCATTGCCTCTTTCCACTTGGAAGCCTCTGGGCCTGCCATTGCTTCCTTATAAGTGACTGGTTCATCTAAGTTTACCAGTGTTCTGTCACTTATGAATGTGTCACCATCTGAAGTAATATGAAAACCATACAACTCAGGTGGCACACTCACCCTAGTGGATCTTCTAAGAGGCAATGAGTTATCAATTGGTTCAACAGGAACTGTTTCCTCTGGTTGAGTGCTAGTGTCATCTAAGGTTCCTTCATTGGCTGACTCTTGAATTTCTTCAAGGTTAATAGTGCTCCCACTGTCCTCTTTGAATATGAGCTCTCTTTCAAGAAAGACTCCTCTTCGTGCTACAAAGACCACGTTCTCACTAGGCCTGTAGAACAAATATCCAAAAGACTGCTTTGGGTAACCAATGAAAACACATTTCTCACTTCTAGCTGCTAGCTTGTCGTGAGTCTCTCGTCTTACGAAAGCTTCACAACCCCAGACTTTAATATGTGCTAACGAGGGAACTTTCCCTGTCCACATTTCGTGAGGTGTTTTGGCAACCTTCTTTGTAGGGACAAGATTGAGGATGTGGGCGGCTGTCTCTAAGGCATACCCCCAGAAGTGAATAGGAAGCGAAGCCCGACTCATCATAGAACGAACCATGTCTAACAAGGTTCGATTGCGCCTCTCAGCTACACCATTTAACTGTGGTGTCCTAGGAGGAGTCAATTGTGAGACTATCCCACATTCTTTCAGATAGTCGTTAAACTCGATACTAAGATACTCCCCGCCTCTATCGGATCTAAGTATCTTTATCTTTCTGCCCAATTGATTTTCGACTTCATGCTTAAACTCTTTGAACTTTTCAAAAGTTTCTGACTTATGCTTGATCAAGTAGATATATCCATATCTGCTATAATCGTCAGTGAAAGTCACATAGAATCGATTAGCATCTCTTGTAGTTGATCTGAAGGGCCCACACACATCCGTGTGTATGAGATCCAACAGACCTTCACCTCTTTCACAAGACCCTGTGAATGGTGATTTTGTCATCTTTCCCAAAAGACAAGATTCACACATGTCATCTGACTTTAGGTCAAATGATTCCAACACTCCATCCTTTTGGAGTTGGGCTATGCGTTTCTTGTTGATGTGTCCAAGACGACAATGCCACAAGCATTCCTTGTCTACACTATTAGACAAGTCAATATTAAGTACACTATTTCCTAGGCTATCAACACAAGTCACTGTTTCATACACACCATTACAAGGCAAAGCTTCAAACATAAAAACACCATTCTTATAAACAGAAATTGAACCATTCAAATCATTAAAAGAATATGTAAAACCTTGTCTGAACAATGCATGAAATGAAATAATGTTTCTCGTCATCTCAGACGAATAGCAACAATTTATTAAATCTAATCTAACATCATTACTAAGCAGAAGCTGATAAACTCCGATCTTGGTTACTGGTGAAGACTTTCTGTTTCCCATGATCAGGTTTATCCTTCCTCGCTCTATCTCCTCACTTTCCTTTAGACCCTGCAAATCAGAACACATATGAAAACCACATCCTGTATCAAGGATCCATGAACGAGAAGATAATGAGTTATTAGCAGAAATAGTGTAAATACCTGCCGAAGATGGCTTCACTTTGCCATCCTTGATATCTTGCAGATATTGTGGGCAAGATCTCTTCCAATGCCCCTTTTGGTTGCAGTAAAAGCAAACTGCCTCTTTTGGATCAGAAACATGGGGAGTGGAACCATTGGGCTTAGCCTTTGGGCAATTACTAGATGACCCAGCTTGAGCCTTGCTCTTCCAGTTTTGCTTGGGAGGACCTTTCCTCTTTTTCCCCTTTCCCTGTCCAATAGCCAAAACAGGGGCACTCGTAGGTGTGGAGGGTATACTTTTACCCTTCATCCCTGCCTCAGCTGTCTGCAACAAGTTGTGCAATTGGGCCAAGGTCTGCTCAGTATTGTTCAAATGGTAAGTTAGAATAAACTGACCATAACATTCAGGAAGTGAGTTCAAGACCATGTCAATGGCCAATTCCTCATCAAAGTGAATATTGAGCTTGACCAAACGCTCTATGTAGCGTTGCATTCTTTGCACATGTGACACAACTGACTCCCCATCTTTCATCTTGCAAGCCATGAGTGACTTGACTACTTCGAACTTTTCTTGACGAGCTCGCTTATGGTACTTTTCCATAAGGTCCTTGTTCATTTCGAAAGGCCAGTAGTCCTCATAGTACCTCTGCAGTTCTGGGGACATAGTTGCCACCATGATGCATGCCACTTTGGTAGCATCATCGTAATGTTTCTTGTAGGCAGCAAGATCTTCAGGAGTAGCTTCATTCTCATCAAGCTCTTTGAGCTCCTTTTCAAGAACATATTCTTTTTTCTCGAAACGAAGAGCCATCTTGATGTTGCGCATCCAATCGTTATAGTTTGAGCCATCCATAACGACTTTGGAGCAAATATTGAGCAAAGAGAAGTTTTGGTTGGAGGAGGACGAAGCAGAAGTGTTTCCAGGAGTAGACATCTGAAAAGAAAGAAAGTTTTAGTTAGATTTCAAGATACCTTAATAAAATAACCCAAAGATATAATATCAAGGTTAGGATCCAACTATGAAGATTCACAACTCAGAAATGGGATGCCGAGATCCAAGTGCAAATTTCATAAAGGTATGTGAATGATGATTCACCAATTCCACCATTAGACGAAACAAACGAAGTGAAATTCCTAATTCTTTTGAGATACATTGAAACTATTCAATGGCATGTTTTAATATCAGATTATGCTCTTCTATTTGTGACTGGGACGCCGAGGATCACAAACAAGATGTGAATAACCATGCAAATGTGCTTGGTAACCTCATTGTCTTTATCATTAACTATTGATGTGCTGGTAAACCACACACGCTCCATCAAAATGACAATTATGAGATACCCATTACTACTCTTTATTAGTGCCTTTTAGTGTGCTGGTTAACCACACACGCTCCACTAACGACCAATAAAGCATAATGTGCAATTTCATGAATTAGCATACTTTTCACATTTTTTCTTAAAGTAACTAGAGTTGGGATTTTGAAAATAATGTTCTAGTACTTTCTTTAATATCATTATACTTTTAATGAGAAGTAGTTGTCCTATCAAATCTGTTCTGCTAACGACCCTCCACTAATCAAGGAAGCGGTGGGTGAGAGTGGACACCCATTCAACTACCATTTTATAGGCAGTTTCCTTATACCCCCCTTATAGATTAGCTTCGTGAATGAGGCATACTAGCGATTTGACTGACCATGTTCTTATACATATATAATATTAAACTTTTAATTATAATATATATATAAGGTGTGTTTTAAAACATTTTAAAACTTCAAGGGTTTATAAATTTCGAAATTTAAGCTATTAAATTTAAATTTAAATAAACCAATTAACTAGATTTAATATTTATCTTTTAATTAACTATTAATCAAATTATTAAATCTTGTAAGGATTATCTAATTAAATTAATCCATTAATTTAATCCTAATCCTTATCCCTCTAAATTTCGAAAATTAGGGTAAGGATAATTATCCAATTAATTTAATTAAGTAACAATTATCCAAAACAAGAAACCCTAGTTATCCTCTAGCATATTTCGAAATTTACAAGGGAGGAGGCTAGGGTTTTCAAAACCCTAACCCTAATTTCGATTAGGGTTCTTTGGAGGCTAGGGTTTTCGAAAAAACCCTTTGATCCAAAACCCTAGAAATCGAAAATTTTGGCCTTCAGGGTTTAATAGCTATAAACCCTAATTTGCAATTCAACAATTGTAGCAATTCAATTTAAAACAACAATGGCTCTGATACCACTGATGGGTTTTAGGTACAACAAATAAACTAGAAAACAATTCCTAAGTTCACATGCAACCTACTTTGGATCTATGTTTTAACTATTGAACATACAACTTTGAATTGCAAAACTAGAACCCTAGAGGAGAGAGGCTAATTTCGAAATTAACAAACTAGGGTTTAGGGTTTACATACCTTTCAATTGTTATAGCAAACAATTGATATTCCCTTGATCTTGATCTTGATCTTCTTGGAAGCTTTAGCACCACAAGTGTAATGCCTCTAATGGAATCACACCCAAGAACTAGCAAGAAGGAAACTTGGAGGAGAGAGGATGGAGAGAGTATGCAATTTCGGCCTTAGGGTTTTTTCCAAAGAAATCAGTGACCAAAAGCATGAACCAGGAGGCTCCTTATATAGTTGAGGGATTTAGGGTTTAAGGGAAACCCTAGTTATCCTTTGCTTAGGGCCTAAGAAAACCCAAGGGCCTTATCCAAGCCCCTATGGACGAAATTATTAGGGTTTCCCCTAAAGATTTCGTCCACCCTCTTCCAAGGGGGTTCTAGAGCCTTCCACTCAACTATTAGATAATTGCAAACTAGTCCCTGCACCTTATAATTAATTCTTTTAACCCCAAAATCAATTCTGATTAATTTCTGGCTAACAATTAATTAAACATAATGATTTCTAATTAATATATTAATCCATTAACATATTAATAAATCATTTATATATATATTAATTTATTAATCTTATAAATTAATATCTCTCCTTTCATAATTTCCTTGTCCAGTTGCTAAGTTGAGGGCAACCCAAAAGGACTGTGCTGCTATCAATTCAAGTACATACCAATTATAGTTATGGGCTTAGACACCTAATCCAACAATTATATCTTGATTTCACTTCACAGAATAGGAAATAGATGTTTTAAAATTTCAGTTGAAGCACTTTGAAGTTTATGTGAAGGACCATTCATTTTTGGGAAAGTTGTCATCTATTGTTGAAGTATGTCAAGGTTTGGTAGACAAGAAAAGTGAGTCATTACTATCTTATTCACAGGTTGATTCGACTTTTGTTAACCCTTCTGGTGTCTACTTCAACTACTAAGCGTGCATTTTCCGCCGTGAAAGTTTTGAAGAATAGACTACGTGATAAGATGGATGATGATTTTATTGCTGATAGTCCGGTTCTTCACATCGAGAAAGATATCACCAATATTTTTAGATTAGACTCCATTTTAGATAATTTTAATGATGTAAGAGAGCGTTATGTGCAACTGAAATGAACAATTTACTTTTGAAATGCATATATTGTTACATTATGTTATCATTTGAAGTAGTTTGCTATTCTTTTATAATTTTATAAATTATTTGTCCTACCCTAAAATAAAATCTTTGTAACGTTACTGATTGTAAGTATTAATTGTTCCAATTACCGGTGTTCATGGTTTGGTTTTTTTGGTTTTTAGGTCAAGCCGAAGTCAAACCGTTAGTATCACTTTTTGAGAATCGAATACCTAAGCCGAACTATTGGAAATTAAAATCAAACCAAACGAGTAGATACTAACTGTTTGACTCTGTTTTGGTTTCATGGTTTAAGCTTTTTAGGCTCATTTGAGTCGAACCCATTAGACTATTACTCAAAAAAGTCTCTTACTAAACCAATAAAACCTGAACGGTTCACTCAAAAACCGGTTGAATGAGAGCTGGGTAAATCACAAAAAAATCGAATTTTCTTTAAAAAGAAAATTACTTAGCTAGGCTCAGCTAGAACTTCAGCAATAGAATCAAGTTTCGATAGCATCCCGATCAAAGGAAAGGTCCACAAAACTACAAGAAGAAACAGGGTAGCGCTCTCATTTTATAAAGTAAACAAACCATCCATGTTCCTTATATTCGTCTTTTATCAGTCAAAAACTAGTCGAACCAGAGATGATTAATTCACAAAAAAATAAATAAATAAATAAACAGATTTTCTATAAAAAGAAAATTACTTATCTAGGCTCGGCTAGAACTTCAGCAATAGAAATGAGTTTCGATAGCAACCCAATCAAAGGCAAAGTCCACAAAACTACAATGAAGAAACACGGTAACACTCTCATTTTATAAAGTAAACACAAATCATTAACTATATATATATATATATATATATATATATATATATATATATATATATATATATATATATATATATATATATATATCATGATAAAAAATTTTTATTTAATTTTTGTAAAACATTTTCACAAACCAAAGTATAATCAACCATTGTTTCAAGACAAATCCATAAAATCAGAGTAACAAAAATCTCTCAAAACATATATCAGCAAGAGGATGTGTACGATCACACATTCGCCTTGCCCCGATCCTCTGATGTATCTGAAACCATGAAACCAACAAATGTAAGCCAAAGTTTAGTGGGTTTCCCCAAAATACCCCACATAACAATACATATTCAATGCATGTATATTGGACCCAAACAACAGACTGGATTGCCTCTAAGCCCACAACATAAGACTGGATTGCCCACCCCTTGCCCATATCTCATGACTGGCTTGCTCCTGATCCCACATCATAAGAATGGATTGCCCTCTCAACCCTCAGCTTATGACTAGATTGCTCGCGGGTTTGTTGGCTTATAGTACAAAGCAGTGCCGCCTCAATGCAACCGCACTATATCGAAATATGCAACAGATAAACAATATCCAACAAATACAGATAATCATACAGATCTACCAATCTAACATATCACTACATCATAGCAACGTCCTATACACAAGGGTACATAACATAATCTAGTGGGTCAACATTGGTTCCTTCGACCCACGAGTACAGTGAGGAAAACTCACCTCGAAGCCTAGAAGTTAGCTGAACTGATCGTTGATCCAATTACCAGCTTTACAGATCAATTATACAATAGAAAGGGACCAAGTCTCATTCTACAACTTAAAATACTCTAAATGACCTAAAGTCCAACTTGGTCAAAGGCAACGGTCAACAATCTTGTCAATAGCCTAAAAGTCCGAATCAGTGAGTTTCCACGTCGTGGCCATCCATTGGCCATGCCGTGGCAGCATAAGGACAAAACAGTCGAATCCTTACCCAGTCGCCACGTCGTGGCAACCTAAGGTCAAGCCGTGGGGACTGGTCTGAACAACTTAACGTGGTGGGCCATAAAAATCGTTGCTTTATGGACATGCATGTCTAATGCATGTCTGTTCCATTTTAGGTTAAAAACATGGAAACTATAAACTCAAGGCTTGTGCAAGGGACCAAAACTCCTAGGATCCTCAGATCCGGAACATATAACACTAAGATGACCATAAGGATCCATAAACTTTCCAACTTTATGGAATCTAACCTTCCAAAATCCATCACCATAAATATTAAGGAACAAAAGGGCTAGGTCTAGAAGCAAATAGCATAAAAATTGGATCTTGAGGACTTACAAAAGTCCATAAACATGCACAAGAAGGATGGAGAGAGTTGCTTGGTGAAATAAAGCTCAAGAGGTACCTTCTTCTTTTTCTTCAAAGCACTACCAAACACCACAAAAAGCGTAAGAGTTAGCAAAAGAGGTTAGGATTTCCTTTAAGAGGTTGAGGGAGAGTGTTTGAGGCTGAGGGTGGGCAACCCTGGCCATCATATCCCTTAAGTATGGGCACAAACCTTGGAATTAGGGTTTGTCATTAATAATCGGTCACGCCGTGGCGAATAGATTTCTATGTCATGACACTTACCTAACCTCCACGCATTTACCGGTCATGGCCACTTTATGGGACTCATTCACCACGTCGTCGCCACCAGAAATTCAAAACGTGAAATTTAATACATTTTAAGAGAGACATACTCGAAACTAGGTGTTACGATTCTCTCCTACTTGAACTAAATTTTATACTCGAAATCCGCAACTGAAAATAGATCTGGATAGTGCTCACGTATCTTTACCTCGGGCTCCCATGTCCACTCGGAACCCTTCCGATGTTGCCTTTGAACCTTGACCAAAGGTACCACCTTGTTGTGCAAGGCCTTCATCTTCCTTTCTAGTATAGCCACTGGTCTCTCCAAATAATTCATGCGTTCATCGACCTTAATGTCATCCAAAGGAACCACCACCGAATCATTACCACACACTTCCAGAGCTGAGAAACATGGTTGGTGTTGTGAATCTGAATAAGTTCCCCAGTCAGATCTAATTGGTAGGCTACCTTGCCTACCTTGGCCACTACCCGAAATGACCCAATGAATCAGGGACCCAACTTGCCTCTCTTCCTAAAGCGTATTACACCCTTCCAGGGGGATAATTTTAGCAAAAACATGTCCCTGACCTATAACTCTATGTCAGATCATCGTCTATCAGCATAACTCTTCTGTTGGCTCTGAGTTGTCTGTAACCTCTACTTGATTTGTTGGATAAGCTTCATCGTCTAACGGACCACCTCAGTCCTCCCCATGACTCTGTGGCTGACCTCTCCCCAACAAAATGGTGTACAACACTTTCTCTCATAGAGATGCTCGTACGACGGTGCACCAATACTAGAATAACAATTGTTGTTGTAAGAAAAGTCATCTAGTAAAAGGTAGTAATCCCAACTCCCACCGAAATCGATGATATAAGCCGTCAACATATCCTCGAGCATCCGAAGGGTCCGTTCACTCTGAACATCAATTTGAGGGTGAACATCAATTTGAGCATCTGAAGATACTGTCTGGCCGTGGCTGTTGAACAAAAAGCGGATCCAACCATGGCACCTTCGCCATAAATGGTCAGTTCTCCCCCACTTGAGGTTCGAACTACATAAGTTGCCTATCACAATCTATCACTGCTCCAAACCTGCTTAACCAGTCCATCCCTACGATCATACACACATCCCCCATAGGGCTGGGAATCAAGTCGATTGGGTAAGACACCCGAATATCTCCAAGGTACAATCGTGAAACACGCTCGAAGCATAAACCTTGTGTTCTTTACCGATGGAAACTCGCAACAGACACTCCGCTCCCCTAGGGTTAAACCGAAATCCCTACAGAAGGACTAAGATACAAAGAATGAATCACAACCGAGTCAAAAAGCACAAGAGCAAGTAAGGAATTCACTAAAATGTACCTATCAAAAGTAAAAGCATAAGCATATAGGAAAAAACTTGAGAAAATAATAAATGAATACATACCAGTAACAACGCCATATGCCTCCCTAGCCTCCTCTGTTGTGAGCTAAAAAGCACAAACCCTGGCCTTAGGGGCCTCAACCCTCCCCAACTGTCACACCCCGAAACCGTTGGCGGAAACATTCCGGGGCGGAGGACATCATGTATAGCATCACAACCAATGAATAACAGCAATCATAGCAACACAACCATTACAGTGAATATTTGAATAAAAATGTTTACAACGGTTTGAAACTCAGTCTGAAATACATCCAATAGTTTTTCAAAATAAAAGCTTAAAAACTCTAAATGCTTCGGTTCCTCGAAAATCCAGCAAGTACTTGTCTACTGATTTCCTGAGAATACAAGCAGTTTGAAAAATACCAGCATAAAGCTGGTGAGTTCATAAGCAGTAATTTGTAATGAAAACTTGTTGATGAGCGAGCCGAAGTGTTTGTGTAATCTCAAGAAAATCCGATATTTTCTTTAGTGAAAAACGTAGTGTTATCGATTTCGTATAAAACCATGAATGCTCGTTTCTGAAAAATCGTAGTGATATGCAAAATACTACTTCATGTGACTAGCTAAAGCTAATCATGAAGTATATGTATTTAAATGTAAAACCGTAGCATGAATGATTCGGTTTTGAAAACCCTGGCTCGGCCAGTATGCATAGTGTGTTTAGTTCTATTTGGTATAAATAAAACTATTGAAGAAAACCAGGTTGGTAAACTATCTGTGATTTATACATAATGTGAGTCGTATAACCATGCTTGATATGACTAGTGACCTTTCCAACGTTCTTCAGGCGTTGATGTTAAATGACATTTGTACATCTTAGGCGTGGCCGCCAAACTATAGCTAACAGTCCAGATGTGGGATTGTCAGTCCCGAATAGATCTATTCACGAACCTCATGCTCTCCCTCCAGGAGACTCTGGTTATACAGTGGTAGGATTTATCCCTGTACACCTAAGGGTACAGTAGTGAAGTAGCACCTCACAGTATCGTATAATCTAATTTACAAGTAATGCAGTAGCGTTCTACCGTAGTGAAAATCCGAATGTATACCGCGTATAGTGACAAGTTACAGTTACAAAAATCATAATAAAGTAATGATATAAACTGTAAACGGTTTCTATTCCAGTGCATATGTTTAGTAGAGAAAGTTTTCATGTTTGATAAGTTTTTTGAGAAATCCCAAACTATACCGATTATAGTTTGTATGAATAACGTAGTGAATAGCGTATCCGTAAAACTATGCAATTTTGTGAAAACGTCCCTTATGCTCGACATAGTACAAAAGGGAGATAAAGTATGAAATTTGCATAAGTTTTATATGTATTTCTGAAAACACTTTTGTTTAGCTTGAAAGAAAACATTTATGTTTAGCTTGTATTCCCCCCCCCCTGAAAACATTAAAAATGCGTAAAAATGTAGGGGTATGAACTCACAGTTCTTGTTGTGAAATCGATGACTGAAATGAAGATCCTCGAGTTGTTGCACGCGACACTTAACGAAATCCTATTATCAAATAAATACGTATATGTATCTAAATTAGCGATTTCGTTAGATAATGTGTCGGAAAATACTTGAATTTGGTTGAGGAATGTTACCGAGACTCGCTTGAACCGAAGGAATGAGTTTTCAGCCAAAAGTACCACCAAAAAGGTGTTTACGGTTTCTGAAGACTCGGTGAGTTTACGGCCGTAAACTCAAGAATAGAGTTTACGGTCTTTGAAGGTTGGACCGTAAACTCAAGAACAGGGTTTACGGTTCTTAAAAGGTTGGACCGTAAACTCAAGAACAGGGTTTACGGTTCTTGAAGGTTGAACCGTAAACTCGGAAAACGAGGTTTTGAATGCTGATTTCAATGCGAGGGGTGATTCCAGACGTTCCAAAGTGCCCCAAACGGTGATTTTCGACGTTTCCCGGAGTTTGAATGCGTTTTGAGGAGTTTACGGCTGAAGAATCTTTAGAGAGAGAAGATGAGAGAATGTGGCAAGAAATGTTCTAAGGAGAGTGGGGGTATCGTATTTATAGGGTGAAAATTGGGTCCACTCGTCACTGACCGTAAACAGGGTTTACGGTCGTAAACCAGTTTACGGTCGTAAACGAGTTTACGGTCGTAAATCCCATTTAGACCAAAAATGTAGTTTTCGAGATTTTCAGGTTTCAGCGCGATTTTTGGTTTCGACTCGTAAATAATTTAATTAAATATAACTAGATTATTTTAATAAACCAAAAGTTTAACGGAGAAGTTAACAAAATTTGAATTTTTATTAAAGGAATTGCGTATCAGAAGTGGAAAAAAAAAGTTTCGGGTTGTCACATCATCCCCCCGTTAGAGGGAATTTCGTCCCGAAATTCGAACCTAGAATACAAATCATGGATTGAGGAAAGAGATGCGGATACTTCTGTTTCATCTGGTCTTCGCGCTCCCAAGTGAATTCAGGTCCCCGCTTGGCATTCTAGCGAACCTTCGCTATCGGGATGCGACTTTGTTTCGTTCGTTTGATCTCTCTGTCCATGATTTCGACAGGTTCTTCCACGAAGTTGAGGTTCTCGTTGATTTCAATCTCGCCAAGAGGAATCACAAGTGTCTCATCAGACAGACACTTCTTCAAGTTTGATACGTGGAAAATAGGATGAATGTTGCTGAGTTCTCTCGGTAAAAGAAGTTTGTATGCTACGGAACCGATCCTAGCAAGGATCTCGAATGGTCCAATGTACCTTGGGTTTAGCTTTCCATGCTTTCCGAAGCGTATCATGCCTTTCCAGGGTGAGACCTTCAGAAGGACGCGGTCACCAACCTGGAACTCCAAGGGTTTACGTCTCTTATCGGTGTAGCTCTTTTGTCTATCTCGTGAGGCTTTCAGTCGTTCCCGGATTTGTACAATCTTCTTAGTTGTCTCTCGGATGATCTCAGGACCAGTGAGAGTACTGTCGGGGATTTGACCCCTGCCTAGCTGCGTGTCACCCACCTCAGCCCAGCACAGAGGGGATCTGCACTTGCGGCCGTAGAGGGCTTCAAACGGCGCAGTCTTGATGCTGGTATGGTAGCTGTTGTTGTAGGAAAACTCCACCAAAGGAAGATGAGTGTCCCTCGACGTGCCGAAGTCAATGACACAGGCTCTCAACATATCTTCCAAGGTCTGAATTGTTCTCTCACTCTGTCCATCGGTCTGCGGATGATAAGCCATGCTCATATCCAACTTAGTTCCAAGAGCCTTCTGCAAAGACTGCCAGAACCTCGATGTAAATCAGCTGTCTCGATCGGAGATAATGGATGTAGGTACACCATGAAGGCGAACTATTTCTTGAAGGTAGATCCTTGTGAGTCTCTCCATCTTGAAGTTTCCCTTGATTGGCAGGAAGTGGGCGGACTTCGTCAATCGATCGACAATTACCCAGATGGCGTCGTGCCCACTAGGAGTTCTGGGTAACTTGGTGATAAAATCCATAGTTATCCTTTCCCACTTCCACTCAGGTATTTCCGGTTGTTGAAGTAGACCTGAGGGCTTTTGATATTCAACCTTCACGTTGGCGCAAGTCAGGCACTTGCCCACGAAGGTAGCAATCTCTGCTTTCATGTTTGGCCACCAATAGAGTTGTTTGAGATCCAGATACATCTTATCCGAACCTGGCTGGACGGAGTATTTAGTCTTGTGAGCCTCATTCATGACAACCTCTCTGTAACCACCGAACTTTGGGGTCCAGATTCGGTTCATGAAATGGTACACTCCGTCTCCCTTGACCTCCAAGTTCTTGTCAATTGCCCGCAAAGCTTCATCTGTCACGTTTTCGGGTTTTAAGGCTTCCAGCTGAGCCTCCTTGATTTGCGCGGATAGATGGGAATGGATGGTCATTGTTAGTGCCTTCACCTTACGCCCTGAATACTCTTTTCGACTGAGGGCGTCTGCTACCACGTTGGCCTTGCCGGGATGGTAGCGAATTTCACACTCGTAGTCACAGAGTAGCTCGACCCATCGTCGTTGTCTCATGTTTAACTCCTTCTGATTAAAGATGTGATGCAAGCTCTTATGGTCGGTGAAGATAGTGCACTTGGTTCTATAAAGATAATGTCTCCAGATCTTTAACGCAAAGATCACTGCTCCCAACTCCAAATCGTGAGTTGTGTAATTGACTTCATGTGTTTTCAACTATCTTGAGGCATAGGCGATGACCTTTCCTCTTTGCATGAGAACACATCCTAGGCCTTGATTGGATGCATCACAGTAGACAACGAAATCTTCTGTCCCTTCGGGCAGGGACAAAATAGGTGTGCTGCATAGGGCCTGCTTCAATGTTTGAAACGCAGTGTCTTGCTTGGCTCCCCAACTAAAGGTTACCTCTTTTTGCGTCAGGGTAGTTAAAGGCTTAGCGATTGTGGAGAAGTTCTGGATGAACCTGCGATAATAGCCCGCGAGACCCAATAATTGCCGGATTTTTGTAGGTGTCTTTGGTGCAGACCAGTTCTCAATCGCCTTGATCTTGGAAGGGTCCACGTGTATTCTTTCCTTGCTAATCACGTGACCAAGGAAATTCACCCTCCTAATCCAGAAATCGCACTTCGAAAACTTCGCGTACAACTTTTCTGTCCTTAACTTTTCCAACACCCGCCTTAAATGTTGTTTATGGTCGTCCTCACTTCGCGAATAGACAAGTATGTCATCAATGAACACAATCACAAACTTGTCTAAGAAAAGACGGCACACCCGATTCATTAAGTGCATGAATGCTGCCAGTGCGTTAGTCAGACCAAAGGGCATTACTACAAACTCGTAGTGTCCATAGCGAGTTCGGAATGCTGTTTTAGGCAATCATTCTCATGGACTCGCAATTGATGGTACCCTGATCTTAGATCGATCTTTGACAAATAATTGGCACCCTGAAGTTGGTCGAAAAGATCATCGATTATGGGTAAGGGATATCGGTTCTTGATGGTCAGCTTATTCAGCTCTCGGTAGTCAATGCACATCCGAAAGGATCCATCTTTCTTTTTTCACATATAAGATCGGAGCTCCCCAGGGTGAGGAACTTGGTCTTATGAATCCGTTGCTAATCAGCTCATTGAGCTGACTGGATAGTTCTTGCATTTCCGCTGGTGCTAAACGGTACGGAGATTTAGCTATAGGAGTAGCTCCGGGGATCAGGTCGATACGAAACTCAACTTGACGCTCAGGAGGGATTCCTGGGAGATCTTCAGGGATGACATCAGGAAAGTTACAGACTTCGGGGATGCTCTCGAGGTCTCTAACTTTTCGCGCTTCGTCGACAACATGAGTTAGGAATGCATGGCACTCCTTCCGTAGATACTTTTGAGCTTTGATGCACGAGATGATACGGAGGTTCGAGCCAAGCTTATCACCGTATATCATAAGGGTTTCGCCAGAGGGAAGATTGAGACGGATAGCTTTCTCAAAGCAAAGAATATCAGCATGATTGGGGCTTAACCAGTCCATGCCGATAATGACGTCGAAGCTCTTAATGGACACAGGCATAAGGTTGATGGGAAAAGAATAATTGTCTAGAGTAAGAGTACAGACTATGAATATGTCGTTAGTGCTCTCTTTCTTTCCGTTGGCCATCTCGACGGTAAATGTCTCGATTAGGGGTTGGGATTTACACTTGATTATATGTTTGAATGAATGACTAACAAAACTCCTCTCCGCACCAGAATCGAAAAGAATGCATGCATAAGAGTTGTCAAGGAGGAACGTACCCGAAACCACGGTAGGATCAGTAACTGCTTCATTCTGGCCCATAGCCAAAACTGTCCCTGTATTGCCACCAGTTGTTACTTTGGGGCAGTTTCTCCTGTAGTGCCCAACCTCTCCACATCCATAGCAAGTTTGACCAGCGCCCGCTCCCGGAGACTGGTTGGTTGGTTGAGCCGGTGTCTTGCAGTATCGAACTGTGTGTCCCTTCTTTCCACAGTTGTTGCAGATCAACTCACGGCAGGGTCCATGATGATGGAAGTTGCATTTGTTGTACAGAGGTAGTTTCCCAGCATAACCACCGGTAGGGGATGGGTTGGTTGGAGCAGCAGCAGGAGCAGTAACAGCATGAACTGCTACTATTTGTTGTTTCTTGGAGGGCTCCTGCAAAGACTGACCCTTTCACTTGTTGCCAGACTTCTTCTTCTTCCCACCGCTATCCTTTTGGGGTTTAGAGACATCTGTCACCTCATCCAGGTCGATTCCATGATCGATCAGAGTCTGTGCCAGATCCTTGGCGCTCTCAAATATAGTCGGCCTAGCAGCCAAGACATTTCCTTTGGTGGGTTGTGTCAGTCCCCATATGTACCTCTCGATTTTCTTTCTTTCCGGGGTGACCATTCCCGGACAGAGAAGCGCCAGATCACAGAATCTAGCAGTGTAGGTAGCGATGTCGGAACCCTTCATCTTCAAGTTCCAGAGTTCGTGCTCCAACTTTTGCACCTCGCCCCTCGGGCAGTACTCAGCTAGCATGAGCTCCTTCAGCCTTTCCCAACCCATGGTATTAGCCACTGACATTTTGACTCGACCATTCCACCAGGTCAAGGCTCTGTCGGTGAAGGTGCAGGCGGCGAACTTCACCTTGTTTGCTTCAGAATAGACGCAAATTTTGAAGATGGATTCGATCTTCTCGAACCATCGAGTCAGGGTGACAACACCTCCATTTCCATCGAAGGACTTGGGTTTTGCAGTCATGAAGTCCTTGTAGGAACACTCCTTCTGATGTCCCTGACTTCCATCTTGTCTCTGGGGGTCGGTTCCACCTCCAGCTCCACCAGCGTTCACTTGTGCCATTGCTGCAGTCACGGCGGCGGTAACTGCTGCCTGAAACATGACAGGGTCGAACTGAGGAGGTGGTGGTGGTGGCGGAGTGGTGTCGTTCCTTCTGATGGGTCTTGGTCGAGGAGGCATCTTGTTCTAGAAATAATCAGGAAGAAGAGGGTGGTAAGTCCTTGAGATATATATAAAAGAACAAAATATATCTCATCCTGATAATGGAAGTATTCTACCGAGCGATAATCATAGAAAGGTTATTAACACAGATAAGTTATCGCTTAGGGAAGGAAAGGTAGCAATACTTAGAGTGAATCTGTATACAGAGTTTGGTTCTAGCGAAAATACTCCTATAGTATTTTATGAGCGGTGATTTTGGTAAGTTTTAGGCCTGCTGTAGCACCACAGTCACTCCCAAACACATGTTGGTCATGTCTCGACTGGATATAGTTGATCAGGCTATGTTTACCCTAGACATGACTACATAACTGCCTAGGTTTAACCGCAGCATTCCAGCATCCGTAATACTTTTGTTTAGTTCTACTAGCGACACGAATCCTGTTATGTATGCATGCTAGTATACTTTTATAAAAATACTTTATATTTTGAAAGTATACCTTTAATGTAGAGCGCTTAGGCCCCTTAGTGTTTATAATTGTATACCACGTAAGGTTTGGTATACTAGTTCGCTATAAACATGGGCTCTGATTCCAATCTGTCACACCCCGAAACCGTTGGCGGAAACATTCCGGGGTGGAGGACATCATGTATAGCATCACAACCAATGAATAACAGCAATCATAGCAACACAACCATTACAGTGAATATTTGAATAAAAATGTTTACATCGGTTTGAAACTCAGTCTGAAATACATCCAATAGTTTTTCAAAATAAAAGCTTAAAAACTCTAAATGCTTCGGTTCCTCGAAAATCCAGCAAGTACCTGTCTACTGATTTCCTGAGAATACAAGCAGTATGAAAAATATCAGCATAAAGCTGGTGAGTTCATAAGCAGTAATTTGTAATGAAAACGTGTTGATGAGCGAGCTGAAGTATTTGTGTAATCTCAAGAAAATCCGATATTTTCTTTAGTGAAAAACGTAGTGTTATCGATTTCGTATACAACCATGAATGCTCGTTTCTGAAAAATCGTAGTGATATGCAAAATACTACTTCATGTGACTAGCTAAAGCTAATCATGAAGTATATGTATTTAAATGTAAAACCGTAGCACGAATGATTTGGTTTTGAAAACCCTGGCTCGGCCAGTGTGCATAGTGTGTTTAGTTCTATTTGGTATAAATAAAACTATTGAAGAAAACCAGGTTGGTAAACTATCTGTGATTTATACATAATGTGAGTTGTATAACCATGCTTGATATGACTAGTGACCTTTCCAACATTCTTCAGGCATTGATGTTAAATGACATTTGTACATCTTAGGCATGCCCGCCAAACTGTAGCTAACAGTCCAGATGTGGGATTGTCAGTCCCGAATAGATCTATTCACAAACCTCACGCTCTCCCTCCAGGAGACTCTGGTTATACAGTGGTAGGATTTATCCCTGTACACCTAAGGGTACAGTAGTGAAGTAGCGCCTCACAGTATCGTATAATCTAGTTTACAAGTAATGCAGTAGCATTCTACCGTAGTGAAAATTCGAATGTATACCACGTATAGTGACAAGTTACAGTTACGAAAATCATAATAAAGTAATGATATAAACTGTAAACGGTTTCTATTCCAGTGCATATGTTTAGTAGAGAAAGTTTCCATGTTTTATAAGTTTTTAGAGAAATCCCAAACTATACCGATTATAGTTTGTATGAATAACGTAGTGAATAGCGTATCCGTAAAACTATGCAATTTTGTGAAAACGTCCTTTATGCTCGACATAGTACAAAAGGGAGATAAAGTATGAAATTTGCATAAGTTTTATATGTATTTCTGAAAACACTTTTGTTTAGCTTGAAATAAAACATTTATGTTTAACTTGTATTCCCCCCCCCCCCCTGAAAACATTAAAAATGTGTAAAAATGTAGGGGTATGAACTCACAGTTCTTGTTGTGAAATCTATGACTGAAATGAAGATCCTAGAGTTGTTGCACGCGACACTTAACAGAATCCTATTATCAAATAAATACGTATATGTATCTAAATTAGCGATTTCGTTAGATAATGTGTCGGAAAATACTTGAATTTGGTTGAGGAATGTTACCGAGACTCGCTTGAATCGAAGAAATGAGTTTTCAGCCAAAAGTACCACCAAAAAGGTGTTTACGGTTTCTGAAGACTCTGCGAGTTTACAGCTGTAAACTCAAGAATAGAGTTTACGGTCTTTGAAGGTTGGACCGTAAACTCAAGAACTGGGTTTACGATTCTTGAAGGTTGGACCGTAAACTCAAGAACATGGTTTACGGTTCTTGAAGGTTGAACCGTAAACTCGGAAAACGAGGTTTTGAATGCTGATTTCAATGCGAGGGGTGATTCCAGACGTTCCAAAGTGCCCCAAACGGAGATTTTCGACGTTTCCTGGAGTTTGAATGCGTTTTGAGGAGTTTACGGTTGAAGAATCTTTAGAGAGAGAAGAGGAGAGAATGTGGCAAGAAATGTTGTAAGGAGAGTGGGGGTATCGTATTTATAGGGTGAAAAATGGGGTCCACTCGTCACTGACCGTAAACAGGGTTTACGGTCGTAAACCAGTTTACGGCCGTAAACGAGTTTACGGCCGTAAACTAGTTTACGGTCGTAAATCCCATTTAGACCAAAAATGTAGTTTTCGAGATTTTCAGGTTTCCGCGCGATTTTTGGTTCCGACTCGTAAATAATTTAATTAAATATAACTAGATTATTTTAATAAACCAAAAGTTTAACGGAGAAGTTAACAAAATTTGAATTTTTATTAACGGAATCGCGTATCAGAAGTGGAAAAAAAAATATTTTCGGGTTGTCACACCAACGCCCATCTATGATTCGAAGAGTGGTCGTAGCCGGTGCCTACACTGGTTTGGCGGTGAGCATGGGACAGTTGGTCTTCGCACAGCCAACCTGAAGACAATGATAACAAATCCCGATGCTTAGCAGAGGAGCCTGCTAACGACAATCCCTCGCATAATGCCCCTCCTTACCGTAATTGTGGCATGTTGTCGCTGATTAGCATTCTCCCTCATGCATTTTCCCGCACTTGCCACAAGTGCGTCCCCTCTATCCTCTGCATCATGACTCAGCGGGCTTAAACCGCTTCGCTGCTGGCTGTGTCTGAACCAGGTTCTGTCTCCTCTCTCTCTTGTATGGGTCTCAACCTCAATCTCCCTCATCCAAGAGAAACATTGTAGCTCGGAGAGGACACTGTACCTCAGAATCAATACAAACTCATCGATTTCCGTCTTGAGCATGCTCAAGTAACGGGGCATCTGAACCTGATCCGAAGAAGCATACTTGGGGTAGAAAAGGGCTCTCTCAGTAAACATCTTGGTGATCTCTGTCACCGACTTTGTCGCCTACTTCAATGGTAGATACCCTTGGGCTAGCCTCCCCCTTTCAACTAAGGGAATAGAATCGGCGCAGATCATATCAGTAAACTTCTTCCCAAGTGTTGCACCTCTAATGGAGTCACAACACCCAATGCAAAGAATGACTTGGAGATAGGTGGAAAATCGGCTAGGGTTTCAATCAAGAGTGCATAGGCCGAAAATCCCATGTAGAGGGGTTCCTGATATAGTTGTGGTTGTTAGGGTTTTCTGGTGGAAACCCTAATACCTTGCTTAGGCACCAAGCAGCCCATGGACCTCCCTTCTGGAAGGCCTTGGACGATTTCTATAGGGCCTCCCTATAGAAATTCGTCCATCCCATTCCAAGGTAGTCCAGCAACCCAGTTTGCAACTATCAATGATTTGAAAAGCAGCCCCTCTACTATTAATCAGTTCATTTAATCCCAAAATTAATATCAAATTAATTTCTGATTAATTACTAATTAATAATATGATTTCCAAATAATATATTAATATTATAATATATTAATAAAATCATTCTGAGTACCAATTTATTATTCATATAATAAATCCTACTCTCTCTCTCTCTATCTCTCTCTCTCTCTCTCTCTCTCTCTCTCTCTCTCTCCCCCCACTAGTCATCCTATCAAGTTGCATGAGTGAAGGCAACCCAAAAGGACCATGCTACAAATCAAATGAAGTACATACCAATTACAGTTACGGGATTAGACACCTAATCCAATAGTCTCCCACTTGGATAAGTGTAATAACTATTATTGCAAGCATAACTTCAGAATTTTACTAGCAATCGTAGCTTTCAAAAGCCGCTGTCGAACTCTGATCTTATCATTAACGCGTCCTTTAGATAAGTGATCAAATATTCCTCCGTTCTGCAAGATATCGTATGGACATGAGACATGGATTATAATCATTCTCTCTGTCCATGTGTTGTTTCCCGACTTCCGATTTACGACGACTGACTCGGACTACAATTGAACATATCAACTTAGTACAGGCTTGGCCAAGCGCTTAGGTTGTCATGACTAAATCATCGAGGGGCCCACAGGTGTTGCTTTTATCCCATTTAGGGTCAAAAGAACGGATAAACTTCGACTCATATGCTTGTACTATTTACTCATCAAATCACACACAACAATACATTTTATAACATCAAGTTACTGATGCGTTTACGTATTATCAATGTACAACTGACTTGTAAACAACAACTATATATCTCTGTTTCAAGAATATAAGATATTATCCTCTCACAATCACTCATGATAAAATCCATGAAGTGATTCAAATGAGCGTGGGTTTAATCAAATACTTAAATTCTTATTTCAGGAGTACTCACGAACACTGCAGCAAACATTTGCTATGCCTAAGCACTTAGACAATCTACAGTCGGATTCATGACAGTCTTACCTCATTACTTACTTCCAAAGTATGATCGACTGTGGATGTTTGAATAATCTTATTATTCGGGAAGTAAAACATGTTAAGTGAAACACAAGAATAACCTAATCCAATATGGTCTCAAACTTTGAATATAAATAAAACACTTATTATTTGATCACCATTTTTATTAGCCTTTATTCATTGTTTACTGTTTCGACTAATCAACTCAATACTTGAATTAAAACAATAGTCAGCCCATGTTGCAAGCATGCACACTATGTTTATCTATGGTCCTTTCCTTATGAAATAGATCAAATGAACACATTTCTAAAGATGCTCATTTCACAATTCCAAATACTTATCACAAGTGTGAGAATGCCAAATTCTTGTCAATACTAGAATCTGTTAGAGTCTAAACTTACATGCAATGATCCTTTTGTAATGTCTAGGTGTTGGTGCATGGAAATGCTCCACAAATAATGAGTGTTTATTAGGTTGTATTTTCCCTTTATTTTATTTTAGGTGTAAATACTCTCCCTCCTATATAAAGGGAGAGTTGGTCATTTATTACTCTAGCTAGCTCATTTTACTTTTCTTAGTGATTACTTTTCTCACAATGTAATCCTAGAGAGAGAGAAAGTTGGTGGGTTCTCCCACCATGGTCTTCATGAATATCAATATTATTCTCTCTTGTACTTAGTCTTTTTTTTATGAACTCCTAATATGTTCTTCGTGTTCATACTTCCAAAAACACGATTAATCTCGAGATATCTTTCTTCCGCACTCACCGTTCTTTATAAAAATGGGTCTCAACAATTGGTATCAGAGCCGTACCTTGAAGATCTCACGATTATTTCAAGGGAACGACTCCCGTTCGGTGATTATCTTGTGATTTTTTCGTGTTTCTGCAAGAAATTTTTTTTTTCGGGTTTCTTACCAGAATTTTTTTTATGAAGTTCGTTCTTAGTTCTATTTTCTGGGGTGATTCTATCTTAGTAAAATAAATTGTTGCTGCTGCTGCTCGTTCTATTTATTGCTGGAAGAAGATGTTCTTAAAAGTTATTATTATTATTTTTTTGCTGTTGATGAAATGAAGAAAAATGGGAGAAGAATTAATTTTGTGGTCTCTTAAAAAGTTGAAGATGTATTCCAGGGAGTTATTTTTTCCTTGGATGAGAAGACACAAGATTATGGGCTTATTTTTCTTGAAGAAAGTGGAGAAAAGCATTTATTTTCGAAGATTTTTCTTTCCCAACAACTTTCATCATCTTGAGGTATGAAGCATCTATTCTTCACACTTTAGTTGCTGTGAATCTTTAATTTGAAGTGTTTGGACGTAATTTCCTGTTTGCATAAAGCACTTTGTCCTTTTTACTCTTTTGGGTAAAGAGTATTCCACTATTTGCTCCCTCAAAAAGATAAAAACCATGTGACATTGTCCTTTCCCATCACCTTTTGTCCCCTAAAAACCCCCTGCACACTCTTCTTTTTGCCTTCCCAAGACCCACCTTTGACTTAGAATGCTTTATAAAA
The DNA here is from genome assembly GCF_052849685.1 of Lactuca virosa. Classification (NCBI taxonomy): domain Eukaryota; kingdom Viridiplantae; phylum Streptophyta; class Magnoliopsida; order Asterales; family Asteraceae; genus Lactuca; species Lactuca virosa. The sequence goes on along the minus strand of NC_136429.1, from coordinate 473,950,519 downwards.
AGATTCCCTCATTAAAATATGAATAAATGGTCTTTGCGGTACCATTTTTCATGAAAAATAGTATTTTTCGTCATCTGTTCAGCCCCTCTCAGCCCCCCGGACCGCAGCCAAAAACTGCCTACCGGAGCCTCCTTAGAAGCCTACCCGCAGCCCTTCTTAGCCTTCATCTGAGGTCCTCTTAGGTCCCTATCCGTAGCCGAGAGACTGCAGTCATTTGCTTATTCCGGACCGAAGCCATCAGCAGCCTCGGACCACAGCGGCCATCAGCAGCTCGGACCGCAGGCATTCCCTACCGCAGCTTCTGACCGCATCCTCGGCCCGCAGGCGATCTCTTCTAAAGCCTCATCCGAAGTCGCATGCCTTCGCGCCTACCGCAGGCATTTCACCTCGGTTCGGACCGCAGTCACCCATCATCCGCAACTCACCCATCGTCCGCACCCTGCTCCTTCTCCATCAGCAGCGCCCCTTCCATCTGTAGCCTCCCACCGCACCCACTTCCTTGACCCGCAATCACCTCCTACCGCATCCTCCTTAGACTTCGGATCTCCCTCTCTTCAGCCCCCCTCCCCTCCTCCTTCCTTCTTTCTTCAGGTCCCCCTTCCTCCTCCTCCTCCCCCCTCCTTTCCTCCTCCTTTTTCCTCCCCTCCCCTCCTTTTTTAAAACCCTCCTTTTTTCAAGACTTTATTTTTTTTATTCAGATTTTTTTTCTGCATGATTTTTTTTAATTAATTTTTTTTTCAGCCAATTTTTTTTATTTAGCCAATTATTTTTTTTTAACACCAATTTTTTTTATTTAGCCAATTATTTTTTTTAACAGCAATTGTTTTTTATTTTAGCCAATGATTTTTATTTAGCCATTTTTTTATTAAAACCAATTATTTTTTATTACACCAATTATTTTTTTAACACCAATTTTGCCACAACCGAACTTTGGATTGTCACATTGGTTCATTTCATGTCGGTTATTATTATTGGAAGAATACTCCTACCGTAGTCGGACTTCATATTATTTTTGTGATGCTTGCACCGCAACGGCGATTGATCAACGAAGTTGTTTCGCATTCTTCACTTTATGAGATTTTATGACTTGTCGCTCTTGATTTTTGGTTGACGAATCATGTATCTTGAGCATGTGGACTTTATTCTCTATTGAAAACCACTTCAAGTGTTCCGGCACCGCAGTTTGGATATTTGGATGTATTTTTGGCACAACAGATTATTCTCAGCACAGCTTCAGCAACTATGTCACCCGCCTCCTCATGACCGCAAGAGTATCTCTTTTACTCTGGCTCGTTTCTTATCGAGACCCTTCATACATCTAGGGAGAGCTTCTCTATTAGCTCTTGGTATCCGACACTCTCCATCCGATGATTTGTTGATTTTTGATATCCGGTCATTGGTTATCAAAAATAGAGAGAGAATATCCTTCGGATTTGGTTATTATGATTGTTTGAGTTTGGATTTTGAAGACTTCTGAAGACGATTATTTATTTAGTGATGCGATGTGGCACTTCTTTTTGGTCTTTACGGATCAAATTTTTGGCATTACTCGATGTTTTCCGATTCAGATTATTTATTATTCGGACTCTACCACAGGATGATTTTGTGTTCGCATCCGGTTCAGATCTTATGGTTTCACGAGCTTGGATTTGTGATATGTTGAAGTCGAAGATTATTTTGGGAATGTGACGTGGCACTTATTTTTGGTCCTTGGATCAAATTTTCGGCATTGTTGGACCATGTTTTTGGACTCACATTATTTTTATCCGGACTTCATTTTATGGATGCTTCACATTTTTAGCAAGTTATTCTTTGAAGAATTTCGGTGTATTATGATTCGAGAACATGAGATGTTTTTCAGACTTTTGAAGCCGAAGTGTTTCTTTTATTGGATCTTCTACTTGCTCATGGTGACCTCCTTCTTCGGGTGATTATGACTGGTTTGAAGATTTGGATCTTATTTTTTCTGCTTCATTGGTTGTGCTTTGAAGCCGACGACCTTCATTTTTAGAGATCCATGGCCAGTTTCAGACTTCACATACACTTCAGAGTTTCAGAGACATTTCAGCACTTGGTTTCATTTTATTACCACACTTGCTAGTCGGATTACTGTATTATAGCCTTGTATCACTTGTTGTATCTCTCATCATTTGTAAGCATTTAGGGAGAGAATGTTGGTGCATGTAAATGCTCCACAAATAATGAGTGTTTATTAGGTTGTATTTTCCCTTATTGTATTTTAGGTGTATTTACTCTCCCTCATATATAAAGGGAGAGGTGGTCACTTTTTATGTAGTATTAGAGTTACACTTCTAACAATGTAATCTCTACAGAGAGAAAGTTGGTGGGTTCTCCCACCCAGGGAGAGTTTCTCTCCCACCATGTTCTTCATGCAATATTATGATTATTCTCTCTTTTAGTTCTTGGTCTCTTTTTATGAACTCATAATATGTTCTTCATGTTCATACTTCCAAAAACACGATTAATCTCGAGATATCTTTCTTCCACACTCACCGTTCGTTATAAAAATGGGTCTCTACACTAGGCACCAAAGTCATAGAGACTTGGCCAATGATATTACAAAACATTCCATTGGAGATTTGTTACAAAACAATTCCATGGAAATGAAGTCTCACATTCAAAGAGCATTGCTTGAACATCCTTCTTGCATTAAAGTTTCTAACTTACACATATATTCTTAGTATCCAACTCCCATTATGGAAACATTTCCATAATTTCCATATGACAATCCATTCTTAATAAAATCCTATCTATTCGTAATTATATCAATATGGTCCATCCATTACTATACTTCTAACTATCCACAAGCAACCAATCTTAGGTAAACATTAGATTGTCCTTGATAGTTGTTTAACAACTTTAGTCATATCTGGTTCCTGTCATTTTTCCCTCTTAATGCGCTAGGCATTTGAAAAAATCAGAACAGTCGAATATTATAGCATATGCAATCGATCCATACCCGAAGCATATGAGATACGATTCATAATGTCTTACATAAAGACCTGAAAGTTTCTTGCTATAATATTTACGTATATCGAATCTTCCTATGTTGAATCACTTCAACATGATATTCATATATGTCCATGACTAAGTTTGATTAAAATTTCAATCAAAACTTTTAGATTCGAAATAAAGTATTGATGCCCTCTCCTTTAAGCCTCACTATAGCGAAACAATTTCCAAATCCTGCAACTTTTCAAATTTAGAACTTTTTTTCCTATAAATACCATTGCTAACTTGCAACATTTAACATAATAATCACACTCCAACTAGCATAACAATTATGTTCTTACCAGCATAACAATTATGCTTCCACTAGCTTTGACATGTACCCAGAAATCAGCTAGACTTCTAGAAATCAATATCTATCACTACTACAAAAATAGCCTTTTACAACGCGCAATGTGTGTCGTAAAACGCTCAGACGACACGCAAATGCGTGTCAAGGAAGGCGCTGTCATAACGAAAGACGACACGCTTTTGCGCGTCGTCTATTTACGACACGCATTTACAACGCGCTGTTATGACACACATTTACGATGTTCCTTTCTGACACGCAATGCGTATCATGTAAGCCCTTGTCATAAACGAAGACGACACACACTTGCATGTCGTAACCATACAACGCACACTCATGACTCGCATTGCGTATCAAGGAAGCCCCTGTCATAAAGGAAGACGACACACATTTTTGCGTGTCATAATTTTAAATGTTTTAAAAATAATATATTTTGATAGATATCGTAATTTTCAAATTAAATAACAATTAGAAGTCTCATAATAAAAAATAAAATAAAATAAATAAGAAAGATAATTCATTGCACTAATATATCAAATACAAATAATCATTTCAATAGTAAGTAAAGGTAATACATTGCTAATAGTGCATAATATTTATTGTAGAAAAACAGAAGATGTACACTAAAAGGAACCCGTGAGTAATTTCTCCTTTGAAAATCTTCATGGAGCTTTAAGTCTTGCAACCTCACCACTTGAAGATGCATCAAGCATTGTCAACTCTTTTTCTACAAGCTTGTACCTAACACATTCCATATATTCATGCCCAGAATCAGCTACTTGAAAATGGTTCAGTCAACCACCAAATCCGATGAGTTGCAAATAATATATATATATATATATATATATATATATATATATATATATATATATATATATATATATATATATAAACAACTCCTCACTAATTGAAAAGTTAAAGGATACTGCCCTTACCATCTCATTGACAAGCCCTTCATCAGCACGATCCCTTTTTTGCAAATAATAATAATAATAATAATAATAATAATAATAATAATAATAATAATAATATAACATACCATAACGTAAAGCTAAAATACAAAAGGTTTCAAGAAAGTTATAGTTGGGTAGCAACTCCTCACTAAATTCCTAACACTCAACTTCAGGTAGCCCGAAATGCCCCTGGCTTGTAACCATGCAATTCTTGTAGTTTTCCTTTCCTGCAAGGCAAATAATCATATTAATTCCACAAAAACCTCTAATTTTTTCTTATATATATATATATATATATATATATATATATATATATATATATATATATATATATATATATATATATATATATATATATATATATATATAATTAATTATTTACCTTAAATGGAGACACAGAAGAATATTCTAGAATGTAATGGCCAACACTATTCAAGAGGACTAGTAACTTAGCTAAAGCAGGCCACAAGCCAGCAACAATAGATACAAAACAGTCTGTACATATGGAAATTAGAAAAGATTATCATTATAATTTATAGAATTAAAAAAAAGTTTATAGAAGATTGAGAAAAAACCTCTGAATGAGTTCCCAACAAGATGAATTGGTTCCCCAATAACATCAACTATAAAATCTCTTATAAACTTATCTCACAAAAGTTCAGTGTATATAACATTTGGTTTCTCTGATCTTCCAAATCCTAAAAGTGTAATGGCCCAAACATGTTTGCCATTTTCAACTATATTCTTAATATTGTCATGATAATGCTCCAAAAAAGCACCAAACCCATTCACAAGAAGAATTACAGGACCTTCACATCCCACAAGAGCATACTGAAAAAATTAAAGCAAAAATTGACCCAAAAGTCAGCTTGAGGAGTCTCAATTGAACCTACAACAGCTACCTGAAGGATATATATATATATATATATATATATATATATATATATATATATATGTTGGTGGTTGTTTTTTTAAATATATATATATATATATATATATATATATATATATATATATATATATATATTTATATGTATGTATGTTGGTGGTTGTTTTTTACTATAAAAACTAACCAGCCCAACAACAGCAGATATGAGGAATTTCACCCAGTCCATAGGGGTCAAACTATGATTCTTGTTTTCCGGCTGTCAATAAATACATAGAAAATTAAAAATATTTTCAATTTGTATAATAAAAATCCAATAAAAAATAAAAGAAACCTACTAGGACTAATTCCATATTTTCCATTGGGATGTTTTTTAAATGCTTTACATGGATTCCCCTTTCCTTTTCTCCTTTAGGGCTTGCTCGTCTGCATATCGATCATTATATTATTGTGGTTTTAACATGTTGAATCATAAAAAGTGACCCTCTTGAACTTCAGCTACCGCAGCCGACAAGCACCCGCAGTCAAGCTCCTTCATCAGCAACCGCATCCGGAGTCTCTACCTACCGCAGTCTCTTTACTAGATTACTTTACTTGTCTTTTATTGTAATACTCTCTATTGTCCAGTATGCCTTGCATGGCTACTCTTAGAGATGTAATCTAGTGTACTTCGTGAGTCTCTATAAATAGAGCTCATTCTCTTGTATTCAATACGAATCTATCTATTCTGAATACAACTTTGAAGTAGGTCTTCGGAGCAAATCTTTTGTGACTTAATCACTAAGTTTGATCTTCCTTCTTACTCTCAAATCTTACTAGAATACAACTGATTATAACCTCTCTTCAGAGCAAATCTTTTGTGACTTAATCACTAAGTTTGATCTTCCTTATTACCTTGGTTTGAATGCATTCCTTGTTATGAATCAACTTCTGTGTATACTTGATATAACAATTGTTGTCATTTCTATTTCTTTACTTTTCCGCAACTAACTCTCTAACTATCTAACTCTAACTTATTAATATTATTGTTGAGCTTTTAGATCCTTCAAGATTAACTATTCCGCAATCTACTTGTTCTAACGTTTGTTCAAGTGTGTCTCTAAGTTTTTCTCTCAACAATTGGTATCAGAGCCATAGTGGTTGCTTTTTGAAAACGGAACTCTGATTTTCAAAGAGCCTTCTATACCACTAAAGCTCATTTCTTAAACGCAAAAAAAAACTTCAAAAATATGGCACAATCGTTATTTCTGAATGTTTCCAACAGTGTTGGTGGTTCTAATAGAGCCCCAATACTAGTAGCAAATGAATATCTACAGTGTTGAGGGTCCCGAAGTCTCGAAAGACTTTCCATCTCTGTCCTCAGACCGCAGTGTCTCACACTGTAGTCAAAAGTCCGACAAAAGTCCCACTTAAGTCCCAACTCAGACTTACTCTGCAGTAGTCAAATCATCACTACCACAGTCATCAGTAAAAGGAACTGTGACTCTTCAGCCAATTCATCATGAATTACCCATAGAAAACTTTGAAGTAGGTCAATGCTCTCAAACCCCTGAATCTTCAAGTTCGGATGATTCAAGCCCACGTTTTCAAAAATTTTCTAAAAATTCCAGGAAACCGCAGTTGAACATCAAGGACTGCGGTTCTCCAAAAAGTTTAGCAAAAAAGGCTTTCAAAGAGGAAATTCGCTCCCGAGGCACAAATAGACAAATCTTTTCGAAAAACAAGAAGCATGTCAGACTTCCAAAGTCCACAAGTCCAGAGAAATTTGTTTTCTCACACTACTTTTTGAAAAACTCTCCCATCAAGAAAACATACAAAAAGGAATGTACAGTTTCAACAGTCATTCCCATTTCATCTGACACAACCCAAAAGGGTGTAAAGTCTTTTCGAAACAATGGTTTTCAAATCTATTCCTCAGATGATCCGAAATGGAAAGGTATTTTACCCACTCCAACACTTTTAAAGTCACATCAAAATCTTAACAATTGGAAGGGTATTCTACCAAATCCAACAAAAAGAACACAAAGATCTACACGTGCTAAACCTTTGTCAAAACAAACTTTTCAGAAACCAAACAACACTCATGTCAGATCTTTTCAAACTCGGACCGGTCACAAGCCCAACTCATCCTTTAGACCGCTGACCAAACGTGGTGTCAGAACAAAAGACAAAATCTCTTTTTGTAAATGTCAGTGTAGTTGTCAAAAGGATTCATCCTATGTCAAATCTAGTCGGAGTCAGAAACCTCGTACCTTTTCAAAAACTCACAACACTCCAAATCTGCACAAACACCCAGGACTAGGATTAAAATTTAACAAGAGACCCGTCCCTGCAACCTCGGTCCATACATCATTCAGAAACTCATCTGTTGTCCCAGGCTCCAAACTAGTTTGGATGCCTAAACTAACCGTGTAATTCTCAGGCTTTGTGCAAGGAGGAACAAGAAGAAGAATGGTTAATCGACAGTGCCTGCTCCTTGCACATGACTGGAAGGTTAGAATACCTTCGGGATTTCAGGACAATATGCAATGGTGGAAATGTCACATTCGGCAACAATGCGAATGGAGTCATCCGAGGTTACGGTGTTCTCACTACGGGGAACTTCTCTATTCAAAAGGTTTCTTATGTAGAAAGCCTTAAACACAATCTCATCAGTGTTGGCCAACTATGTAAGGCATGACATCGAGTTGAATTTGATGATCAATTTTGCTATGTAATGACAAGTGATAGGATCACGTGTCTGATCAAATCCCAATCCGAAGGTACCATGTGTCCTTTGGATGTCTGTCTGATCATTGGTAGACCGCAGTTGTGCTTCCAATCCAAATCTGTATCCGAAGTCAGCTGGCTATGGCACCGCAAGCTAGCTCATCTCAACTTCAGGTACATCAACAATTTGGTTACCGGAGAACTAGTCAGAGTGTCTCCCTATTCTCAAATTTAGCAACGATACTCTCTGCCCTGCATGTGAATGTGGGAAGCAATCCAAAGCAAGTCACCCCATGGTGATTTATTCTTTAATCTCTGAACCACTAGAGCTCTTACATATTGATATCTGCGGTCCATCCACCGTAGCCAGTCTCCATCATAAGAAATACATACTGGTTATTGTAGATGACTTTACACGCTTCACATGGGTCTTCTTCCTTAGACTCAAGTCAGAAACACTGCAGATTCTCATCAATTTCATAAAAGAAAAAAGAGCTTCAGATCAAGCTTCCAGTAAGATGTATCCGCAGTGATAATGGAACCGAGTTTACTAATCATCTTCTCAACAGTTTCTTGGTTTCCAAAGGCATCACTCACAACTTCTCAGCTCCTTATACACCACAACAAAATGGGGTAGTAGAGAGAAGGAACCGCACTCTAGTAGAAGCAGCCAAATCCATGCTCAACTTCGCACACCTTCCTCTCTACTTCTGGGCTGAAGCTGTAGCAACCGCATGCTTTGTACAAAATCGAAGCATTGTGTGCAAACGCCTCAATAAAACACCGTATGAGGGCCTTAACAACCGCAAGCCAAATGTTCGCTTCTTTCATATCTTTGGGTTTAGATGTTTTGTGATCAACAACCGCGATCATCTTAACAAGTTTGCACCGAAGTCTGATGAAGGCATCTTTCTTGGCTATTCCACTAACAAAGTTGCTTACAGGGTCCTCATCAAACGTACAAGGCTAATCATTGAAAGCTTCGATGTGAGATTTGATGATTCTCACATCCGCAACGCCCCTCCATCCACTGAAACCACAGCAATCATGGAAAGCGATATTCCTGCCTCTTCAGGTCCTTTAAATCTAGTTGAAGTCAATTATGACAATCTTTTCGACCCTGTTGAAATGGCGAAACTATCTGAAGTTCTTGTGTCACTGGCAGCTCAACAACAACACGCTGATGTTTCTGGTCCATCACTATCCGAAGTAGCATCTCTTAATACTTCCACCTCTCCGGTTGAGGGGGAAAGCTCTACTCCGGATCAAGCAACAACCGTTGAGGTTCCAGTACTTGATGCTGCTCAAGTTCCTATCCGCAGAGAATCATTAACATCAAACGTATCTTCGGATTCGGATGATGAACTCATAGAGAACATTGACACAAGAACCGATTCAAGGATTATCACTCTTCCATCCGCAGTTCAGGGGGAACCTTCTCAGGTTCCAGAGGAACTCCCATCAGTAATCCAGGGGGAACCTCTTCCAACTGCTCAAGAAAATTCCATTCTCGTTCCAACAAACAAAGATGATTCCGCAGGATGTTCTGAAGTCCAGGGGGAACTGCCATCTCCAACCGCAGAATCTTCTGATATTGAAGATATTCCCTCTACCGCAGCTACTGATCATCTACAACCCCGTCTACATGTATGGACGAAGGACCACCCACCAGGTCAAATCATTGGCAACCCATCCGCAGGTATCCAGACTCGATCTTCCAAGGACTTATCTGATCATTGTCACTACACAGCATTTATGTCCTCAGTCGAGCCCCGAACAATCAAAGAAGCATTACTAGAACCTGATTGGATATCCGCAATGCAAGAAGAGCTAGAAGAATTCAAAAGGAACAAAGTGTGGAAGCTCATCCCGAAGCCACACGGTCACACCATTGTTGGTACTAGATGGGTATTCAAAAAAAATGGATGAATCTGGTGCGGTAGTCAGAAACAAGGCAAGGCTAGTTGCAAAGGGCTACAGTCAACTTGAAGGTGTTGACTATGATGAAACGTATGCTCCGGTGGCACGAATGGAAGCCATCCAAATCTTCTTAGCATACGCAGCCCACAAAAACGTCAAGGTACAACAAATGGACGTTAAGAGTGCATTTCTCAATGGGGAATTAAAAGAAGAGGTTTATCTTCAGCAACCTCCAGGCTTTGAAAGTATTGAATTCCCAGACCACTGCTACAAACTTGAAAAAGCAGTCTACGGTCTGAAGAAAGCCCCAAGAGCATGGTATGAGACTCTCTCTGAATTTCTTGTCTCTTCCGGATACAAAAGAGGAGTGATTGATCCTACCTTATTTAGAAAAGCAAATGGTGACCACCTTATGCTTGTACAAATATATGTGGATGATATCATCTTCGGATCGACTGATCAAGGAATGGTGGATGAATTTGCTAAGCTCATGACCAACAAGTTCAAAATGAGCATGAATAGAGAGATTAACTTCTTTCTAGGACTTCAAGTGAAACAAGTTCCACAAGGGATATTCATTCATCAAGAGAAATACACCACTGAACTGTTAAAGAAATATTCTATGGACAACTGTTCTTCTGCTAAGGTCCCTATGGCCTTCGGATATAAGATCTCTGCTGATCCCTCAGCCGAATCTGTGGATCACAAGACTTATAGAGGTATCATAGGCTCTTTGATGTACCTCACCCCAAGCAGGCCAGACATTGTCTTTGCAACAGGTGTATGCGCAAGGTATCAGGCTGACCCAAAAGTGTCACATATGACCGCAGCCAAACAGATACTACGGTACCTGAAAGGAAGCAAATCTATTGGATTATGGTACTCCGCAGACAATGATTTCAGCCTTCAAGCATTCACAGATGCGGATCACGCCGGATGCAGACTAGATCGAAAAAGCACTTCAGGTGGATGTCAATTTCTAGGAGGAAGACTCGTCAGCTGGTCATCAAGAAAACAAAGTTGTGTATCTCTGTCTATCGTAGAAGTTGAATATGTGGCCGCAGCCAGCTGTTGTTCACAAGTCCTATGGATGAAAACACAACTTATGGACTACAGATACAGAATGTTATGGATACCAATATACTGCGACTCTGAAAGTGCTGTAGCGATTTCTCATAATCCTATTCAGCACTCCAAGACTAAGCATATTGAACTACGGTATCATTTCATCAAAGACCACATTTTGAAAGGTAACATTGAACTCATCTTTGTCCATACTCATGAAGAGATTGCTGATGTATTCACAAAAGCGCTCGACTCCACAAAACTTAACACCTTCCTGCAAATGTTAGGAATGATGAATCCAGACCCGCAATTCTTTTTCAATTGATAGATACCGTAGACCATCGCAATCACATTGATAATTTCTCAACTGTTTCATCAACCCTTGAATCATGGTGTGCTATTTAAGGAAGATCGATAATGTCAAATACTTCATTCCTATGACTGCCATGCATCGCCTCACCAGGAACCAACTTGATATCTGCCGAACCGTAGTTGAAAAATCGAAGCACACTACTGCAGAAGTCAAGTTCGAGATTTTAAGGAGAATCATCTGGTTGGAAAACATCAGGAAGTTTTGGTGGATCCTGATCAAGTTTCTTAAACTTGATAGCTGAACAAAATTTAAAGAGGTCACTTAGGGGGAAATTGTTGAATCATAAAAAGTGACCCTCTTGAACTTCAGCTACCGCAGCCGACAAGCACCCGCAGTCAAGCTCCTTCATCAGCAACCGCATCCGGAGTCTCTACCTACCGCAGTCTCTTTACTAGATTACTTTACTTGTCTTTTATTGTAATACTCTCTATTGTCCAGTATGCCTTGCATAGCTACTCTTAGAGATGTAATCTAGTGTACTTCGTGAGTCTCTATAAATAGAGCTCATTCTCTTGTATTCAATACGAATCTATCTATTCTGAATACACATCTCTGAAGTTATCTTTTCTATCTCTCTATCTAATTACTCATCCCTTCTTACTCTCAAATCTTACTAGAATACAACTGATTGTAACCTCTCTTCGGAGCAAGTCTTTTGTGACTTAATCACTAAGTTTGATCTTCCTTATTAACTTGGTTTGAATGCATTCCTTGTTATGAATCAACTTATGTGTATACTTGATATAACAATTGTTGTCATTTCTATTTCTTTACTTTTCCGCAACTAAATCTCTAACTATCTAACTCTAACTTATTAATATTATTGTTGAGCTTTTAGATCCTTCGAGATTAACTATTCCGCAATCTACTTGTTCTAAAGTTTGTTCAAGTGTGTCTCTAAGTTTTTCTCTCAACATAACATTATATTTATACATCATACATGTACAACCACAAAGAAAAAAGGATTTAAAAATAATATTTAATTAAAAAGAAGTGAAAATACCTGTAAACAGCAATTATTCTATCAAATGTAGGTTCTTGTATTGTGATCTTACTCATCAAACTCTGTAAACTGATATGTAAGTTCTCAATCTGGACCCTTTCAACATACATATCATCTGGAAATTGGTCATTTGTAATGTCATCATCTTTCTTTTGATCATTCATAACTCATGTACTGGGTTTTTTAGAAAAAAGCTTTTTTATCCTGCAACCATAATCATGAATTGGACATCAACAAACTCTCTATATAAATAACTAAAGTTTGTAAGCAAACTTACCTTGTTATTCTCATAATCCATCCCCATAAACGGGAGATAATCTTGCCCACTTTCTCCATGATGAAGTAATCAGTAGTCTTATCAAGTCCAATGCCTCTCCGGAATATCACATACTACTGGAAAAAATAATTGTATAAACAATAAGATCAAACATAGTTTTTTGTATTCATAGTGATGTTGTAACAGTCCAAATTTTCAAATAAATTTTTCATTTTTAAATCACATAAAACCCAATATCACATTTCTCAAAACCACAAAATGTATAATTTGTCAAAATACAAGTCAACAAATGTTTGGTAGTATCCTAGAATCCTCAGAAACATAATCTCTAACTGGTGTGTACAATCAAGCCGACACCTTCCTACGATCCTGAGAGGTACCTGAAACACATATCACACAACATTGTAAGAACGAAGCTTAGTGAGTTCCCCAAAATACCACATGCAAATAATTAGCCTCTCATGGCTATATCTCGATAAGGACCCTCCGGTCCATGTGTCTCAGTGTGGACCCTCTGGTCTCACAACTCGGGTTGGACCCTCTGGTCCTAACCAATAAAGCACAGAATAATATACATCATAAATCACAAAGACAAATGCATGATATCATACAACTCAGCATAAGAATATAAGACCCTCCGGTCACACTGTATTACCACTCAGGTAAGTATAGTGAGAAGACTCACCTCGTAAGTAAGCAAGTAAATCTATCATCCCACGAACAGTCTAGACTCCGCCTACATAATATAATCATCTCTAATTAACACTTTATAATCACAATTCTAAAAGTTAGGCTAACCCCTTCTCTCACGCCCGGAAAGGGTGAAAGACTATTTTACCCCATCCATGGTCTCCGCAACTCATGTCTTGTCCAAACCCTAAAAGTCAACATAAGTCAACGCTCGAGTCAACAGTCCATGTTGACCCAACTCGTCGAGTGCATTTATTCGACTCGTTGAGTTCCTTCGTTTATCTGAAAAATGAGGAAAATCCAACTCAACTCATCGAGTTATCTCACCAACTCGCCGAGTTGCAACGCGTACAGGCTATCGGGGAAAACCCTAGCCAACTCGTTGAGTTGGCTCATCAAATCGTTGAGTCCCTTCACTCCATTCTCTCATTCAGACATTTTTAAGCAGAACTAAGGCCTCATACTCTAGATCTAGCCTTCTAAGGCTGAAGTATCACGTAAAGCTACAAACTTTACGCCCATGCATGGCATCTAGGGCTCAAAACGCCAAAAAAAGCTCTATAAAGGGTTTAATGCATGAAAGCTGGCCAATAGTTTGATAAAGCTTGAATCTTTAGGCCCAATGGACCTCATATTCTCTAGATCTGAAGTCTCAACTTCATGGCAAGCTCAAACAACTTAAGGACCAAAAGAAAGGATGGAAATGGCCCTAAACTACCTAATGATGAGATCTAACTAAACAATGATCAAGGTGATCGCTTCTTACCTCCAAAAAGCAGCTATCACTGAAAGAACACCGGATCCAGAGGCTTCTTCTCATTCCAAGCCTTTTTGCTTTTCAATCCCCTTTCAAAAATGTACTAGTACACAAAAATCTTATCCTTTCTCTCTCTCACAACGACTACAACTTGTTTAGGGTTTCTCTCAGTGTGTCAAGATGATAAGGAAGGCAGAAATGAAGGCTTAAGGTCCTTTAAATATGACACAAACTGATGTGCATGGAAGTACCCACTAATTTTAATATTTATAACCTAACAAACTTAGACTAACTATGCACTTGTAGGCAGTGTACCTAGTCAGATTACAGTATAGCTTAGGTAAGTCGGGTGTCGATCACAGGGAACGGTGTTATTAATTAATCTATTTACTACTAAATTAATCTAATTATTAACAAGCTAAAAGGGTTTTTTATCTAATTTTGCAAGTTTAGATGAACTTAATTCTTTAACAAAAACTTAATCAATAAACAAAACACTTCTGTTAGTTTGAATCCGCCTTTGTTCAATGGTTATACATTAGTTAGGACGATTACTACTGGTTACCAATTAAAGAAGCATTAGCAATTTAGTTCTAAATGTACTAATTATTAATCAATTCATGTAAATCTATGTATGGTCACACAATAGTTAACAAAGAATCAATTATCAAATAAGATTGGAGCCATGAAAGATTGATTAATCAAAACACAATTACAGTCATAATATGAGTTCTCTAACACAGCTTAATTTAGTGATTCAATTACTTATCTAAGATTGGTTTGATCTTAGCTCTAATAAACTAGTGTTCACTATATTATTAGGTATTCAAATTCATGCAGATTTGTGTTCACTAACTACACAGAACAAGAATTTAAAGCAATCAAATCATTAACTAAAGCATGCTAGGTAAAATCAATCAACACAAGCATCTCACCAACAAGTAAAGTCAAATCTAATGCATTAAAACCATGAGTTCCAGCTTCATGTAGCTAACAGAAGCAGCTAGATTTAGCTAGACATACTAACAGCTAAACCAACAAAAACTATAATCAAAGACATGTTTAAGTGTACTAATCTTTTAAACCAAATTATGAACTTCTTCTTCCTTGGTATTAAAACCAACTTCCAGATCTTCTTTTCCTCTGAATTTCGTCTCCAGGAACCCTTCTCAGCCAGCCAAAAGTCCCCCCAATCGTAATGGAGAAGGGTATATATATTTTCTGGAAAATCACCGTTCACGTCGTGAGAATTTAAAACTCACGTCGTGAACTCGAGGTAATCGTGATCGTCAAGGATTCCTTCACCCGGATGCTTATCTTCTAACTCTTTCCACTCACGTCGTGAACCACCAACTGTTCACGTCGTGAGTACGTCTTTTTGGGTGTTTTTCTTGTCTTTCAAGCCTTCAACCTCCAAAGTTCCATCTTTAACGCTTTTAGTCCCTTTTCTTCAAAATGTCTTCTTTTTGGCTGCAAAATATAATTTAACCTTATAAGTACCATTATTCTATGCAAATGACCAACATATATATAAAAATGTACTTAAATATTGCCTAAAAATATGTATAAATATGGCAATATCAAAATACCCCACACTTAGGCTTTGCTTGCCCTCAAGCAAATCTAACTATTTTAAACTTAAACCTTTATCACTAACATTACATAGAACAATCCAATTCCAGCTAAGCCATTATGCCAAGACCTCAAAGCATGCATTTGTGTCTAAATTTTTCCTAAGTAACCCCCCCCCCATACTTTAAATACTCACAATCTTCATAAACACTCGCCCACTTCTTTCGAACAATGCTCATTTTATGCAACCCTCCGAATCCATCCCCAGAAATCTTACTAGCCTCAAGGTATTTTTTTAAAGCTACCCAAGCATACATAAACTAGAGAATTGCAACTTTTAGAAGATACCACAACTTGGAGCTCTTGAATTCTTCTTTACTTTAATATTCGATCTTTCACTTCATTGAATTTACTTCTTTCATGATTTTTGGCATCTTCAAATTTTTATTCTTTAGAACTTTGATCTTTGATCTTCATACTTTGATAGCTCCAAAATTCTTCAAGAATTTTTACTTTTTTGGTAATTTCTCTCTTTTTTTTTACATGTATAACTCACTTTTTTATATCACTCAAAAACCTACATGCTTAAGCAGAGGCGCTTAACTTCAACCTTTATTGGCTAATACATAGCTTTCCTGGATACATTTCAGGTTTAGGCTGCTAAACATATTGCATCCCTCAAACTAAGCGAGGTTATGTTTTTGTTCCATGATTTCACTAAAATAAGGGAGGCCACAAATGCACTATAACGTGTATTGGCTCAACTAAACATTTGAGCTCTTATCGGATCATCCCAATGCAACACTAGCAACTTAAGTTTAAATTATTATTACTAGATTCAATTATTAGATTATTATTTCGAACCTACGCCTAAAATTTAAAATTTTCAATTTTTCTAGCAATTATACCCCCTACCCCACACTTATTTCATACAATGCCCTCATTGTATGGTTAAAATAATATAAAAATAAAGAGAAGGGAGAAAAAGGAACAGACTCCCCTGGGATAGCGGCGTGATCATCTCCAAAAGTGCAGATGGAATGTGCATCTTGAATACAGTCTTTGAGAAATAGAAACTTGGACTTGAACTTGCGAAACCAGCCATCAATAAAAACTTCAATCTTCAAAAAGAATGGTGCAAGCCTCCAAATCATGTAGATAATGTGGGAAAGCATACGCCACATTGTATATTAGAGAAAACAGCCCATCGAATCGTCACAAAAAAATGTCATAAGGAATGGTAGTAATTCTGTGTGATGAAGAAGAACGGAATGAAATGAATATGGTGGAAATTCATAACTCACGACGTGAACAGTTGATGGTTCACGACGTGAATTCGCTGAAGCGCGCATGCTGATTTTCATTTAAACCTTACTCACGACGTGAGAATTATGGGGTCACGACGTGAGTCCTGGGTAAGCCAGAATTAAAACTGCCTCCTTCCTTATATATGCTCCACTCAACATCTTAACGAATTAAGACCCTTCTAAATGCAGTGTATTTTGATGACTCTTCTTACTATAACCTCTCTCTCGACTCATCCCACACTTATTTCCAATTGTGGGTTTCAACTTCCAACTTTGAAACTTGAACGACACGTGCCTAAACGAACACGATTCTTGACTCGACCTTACTCCTTTCCCAAGACTCCTCAGCAAACTGAAAGTTAACAACCAAAGAAGAGCAAAGTAACATAATATCTTAAAGTCTTACAATCCAAACAAATTTAAAAACAAAATAAAAACAAACCAAACAAGTCTAAACAAAAGAAAACTAATTGGTCAATCATCTTCATCCTCCTCGTTTGCTCCACTAGTGCCCGCCCCGTCGCCTCCATTTCCTCGATACTCCATCCACCTCGGGCAAATTGGGTAATGATACCCCAAATGAGGCGGCTACTCCACCCCAAGGTGTTGAACCACGTTCTCCATGGTACCCCCAATCCAATTGAGACTCAAGGATAACTGGTCAAAATACCCAGCCATATCATTCCCAAAAGGTGCTCCTACCATGGGTGCGGTTGGATGCATTGGATGTCCTCTCTCTCCTCTTCCTCTCACGTTCCTTCTCCTCGGTCGTGGCTGTGGTTCAGGTTGGTCGGTCGGCTGCTCATCACCATCATCATTATCCTCAAGAATTCCCCAATGCGACCCATAATTCTTGACCACCTTCATTGTCTCTAAATACCCCATACTAAACTCGTTCCCCTCCATGCATGTCAGAGAACGAGTGATGCCGGAAACAATGAGGCCATAAGATCGGGCCAAGCGCGTAACAAAGTGCCCTCCACAAATGGGGCTCCCGGGACGAGCACTCGTAGCATACTCCGCCAAGTATCGGGCCAAGAAATACGGAATGTTACAGCACACGCCGGGCTGTAAAATGCACCACAAAAAGAACAACTTGACCTTAGTAACCTTATCACCATGTCGTTTGTGGTGAATAGAAAATGTGATAAGGCGATGGATAAGGCGATGTATCGGTGATTTGATACTACTTTCGGGGGATACACCGGAATTGAACACACCGGCCGCGATATTGCTCCAAAACTCCCGTCCTGAAACCCCATCCGCATAACCACGTGTGGCGTCCCTCAAAAATAAAATAAACTCATGAGTTATGGTCTCATGAGCCTCGTACAACCCCATTCTTCGTGAAAACTCCACCAAACTGCATTCCCTATATTCCCCTCCTAGACGAAAAACCAAAGCTTGATGGAAAGTAGGATCTTGGACATTCTCATGGAATGTCACTGCTGAAAAGAATTCCACGCAAAGCTCTTTATAGACCCGCTCTTGGATTGCAAACAAATTGTACCACCCCTTGCACGTGAAGGAAAATCCATCCCCCAAAAATATCTTAGTAAGATATTGGGACATCCGATCCACCAGCCCAACCTCCCTCAACCGTGCCCACTGAATAGTGGGGGCAATAGCCAATTCCCGGTTGTCAAGCCATCCCAACCGATTGTTCCATCGCGTATATATATCCCGGGGTGTAGTTGTTGGAAAGTTGTAAAATGGATGTAAGGTCGCTACTCCAGTTGGAATCTCTCTTCTGGGAGCCATTTCTGCAAAAACATCAACAAATATATCTAAAAAAAACAACCCAACAGATTAGAAATTAACAGAACTGAAAAAAAAAATCCAGTCCCAGTATTCACGTCGTGAATCCTTCAGGATTCACGTCGTGAATTCGTAACTCAGCAACCAAAATCGCGAAAATCAGGAGGCAAATCAGGACACAATATTAATGGGGTTTACTCCTATACTAATCCCAAGCACAAAGCATCAACATTCCAAGACTATTACGGGATTTTAAGAACTAAATTCGACATTTCATCTAACTAACAAACCCTAACCCTAAGTTCAACTATAAGAGAAAAATTAAACTTAATAATTAAGAATCATTACCTTAGATGGAAGTATTAGGTAAGCAAAAACTAAAGTAGAGTGTTGTCGGCCAAAATCGGAGCAAGGGGGACCAGATCTCGTTTTTCACTTCGTGAGGAATAAACAAAAGGGGGTCAAACTAGTTCTTTACCCTTTAATCTATGGTCCCGTGTTTTTCAAAACTCACGTCGTGAGTCCTTAAGGATTCACGTCGTGAATTCTGTATGGGCTTAATATTGGGCCAGGCATCCCTCATCAAAAAGGGATTAATCTTGGGCCAATTAGTTTAATAGAAAATGGGCTGATAAGCATTAATGATATATTATCCGGTTTATTCAGAATTCACGTCGTGAATCCCCAATTGTTCACGTCGTGAATCCTGTACGAAAATTATTTTTTTATTTTGTCTAATAACTAAATTCTGAATTATTACCACTTCATTTTTAGGGCCCCCACACTCAGTGTTTAATTATGAACAAAGCGAGTTGGATGATATGATCTATGTTTCTAAACTAAAATGCAAAAAAAACTAAAAAGAAAAGAAAAGAATTGCAAACCAAACTCGGGTTGCCTCCCGAGAAGCGCTTCTTTTTCTTGGAGTCATGAGTCGGACTCCTTGCCTCCTACGTTGAGTCATCCGAAGAATCCACCACTAGGATCTTTTGTTCCTTGAAACGCCTTTTGTAAGCTTGAACTCGTCTTTTATACGCCTTTTTCGAATTTTCCTTTTTAGCTTTGACCTCGTCTTCATCAAGCTTACGTTTGGTCCCTTTAGTCTCTTCCTTACACTTCATAACATTCTTCTCTTATTCCCCCACTGGAATTGTTACTTTTGAAGTAACCTCCTCTTCATCACTCGTCATCTTATCATCTTCCTTGCTCACCCAAGAAGTTGGACTCGTGTAGGCAATGACTTCAACGAAATATGGAACAGATGCTCTTGGTTTTGTTCTTTTAACTTGGTGAATTGTTATTATTTCTTGTTCCATGAGCTTCTCTAATTCTTCAAGTTCATTGTCTTCATGAATGTTAAAAACCTCTTCTTGAGCATGATTCCCTTGAAATCCATCTTCTATCCCAAAAATTTCCTTTTCATTACCAACCCTCAATGTGAGCTTAGACTCCCGAATATCAACAAGAGCTCCAGCGGTGTTAAGTAACGGACGACCAAGGATAATTGGAACATTGGGATCTTCTTTCATATCTAATACTACAAAATCTATTGGAAAAACAAATTTCCCAATTTTCACTAGAATATCTTCCACAATGCCCCTGGGTTGTGTCACTGAACGGTTCGCCATGTGAATAGTCATCTTTGTAGCTTTCAATTTCGGAATATTCAATCTCTGATAAAACGAATAAGGCATCAAATTTATGCTAGCCCCAGAATCGGCTAAAGCATAAACCTTCGTATTGTTCCCAAACTCACATGGAAGAGTGAGGCGTCCAGGATCCCCCATCCTCTTAGGTATTTCCCCCAACACCGCTTTTGAGCTTTGCTCACTTAGGATCACTTTAGAATGCTCCTTTAATTGGTGACGAGTGTCTAATAAATCTTGTAAGAACTTAGTAGAATCTGGAATCTTCGCAAGTGAATCAATAAAAGGCGTATTAATAGGAATACCCTTTAATTGTTTGATAAACTCAAGATGTTCTCTCTCTAGTGGACTGAGATTAGCTCTAGACGGAAATGGCAAAGGTGGTTCATAAACTGGAACAAATATGGAATTTTTCTGTTCAGACTGAGCCCACGACGTGAGCATAGCGGGCTCACGTCGTGAACTTGGTGTTCCAGCAGCTTTTTCATTTTCGAGCTTTGGCTTCTTTGGCTTTGGATCGGGCTGTTGTGGCTCCAGTTCCAATGCTTCTAGCAACTCAGAGATGGCCTCTTCTTCAGTATATATGGCCATTACGTGAGATTGGGTCTTCTTTTCAGGATTTTTCGGGAATATCTTCTCGTGAACCAAAGTGGTTAGTTGACCAAGTTGCACTTCAACATTATTGATGGAGGCTTGTTGATTTTTTATTAAAGCCTGTTGTTCTACCATCATTGCGTGATGATTCTTCATCAAAGTTCTTTGTTCATCAATAGCAGAATCAGTAGCCTCGTGTCTCTTTTCTGAAGCTTCCATAAACTTAACTAACATGGTCTCTAAATCGGGTTTTTTCTCAGTTGGTGGCTGCTCGTTTTGGTAGAAGCCTCGACTTGTTTGCCTATACTTCTCTTCCTTTTGCCTCATGTATTCTTCATATGGCAGCCACTTTTTCTTCGGTTTCCTCCAGTCTTCATCATACTTGTCCCCACTCGAATAGCATACTTGAGCCTTTTTATTCCCATACTCATCCAAGTTGCAGTCCTTGGTCAAGTGTGGACCATTACACCATTCGCAACCAACTCTTATAGCATGATTTGAGTGGTCCATTTGTGTTAACCTCTGGTCCATATTATTCAACATAGCCATCATAGCTGCTATTTCTTCAGTTTGTGCACCTCCACTGCCCTTGATTCTATCTTGCCTAGGGTTGTGGTACTCACGAGAGTGCTTCGCGAATTCTTCAATCAGTTCCTTGACCTCCATTGGATTTTTCTTTGTCAAAGGTCCTTGAGAATCAAGGAGTTATCTTGTCATAACATTGACCCCATCATAGAAGATTGACATCTCTTGTTGAACATTAAGATCATGCTGAGGGCAATTTCTGATCAAGCCTTTGTAACGCTCCCATGCTTCGTATAATGACTCCCCCGGTTGTTGTTCAAAGTTGTTATTGCCTTCTTGAGTTTAGCTATTTTGGACGGTGGGCAAAATTGGTCAAGAAACTGCTCACGCATTTGAGCCCAAGTGATGATCGTACCCGGTGGAAGTGATTTTAACCACTCTTTAGCAACTCCCTTAAAAGTAATGGGAAGTATCCTGAGCAAAACAGTGTTTCTATTGACATTTGGGACATTGAAGTAATCCGCAATGTCATTGACTTCATCGAGATGCTTAAAAGCATCCTCATGATCCTTCCCATAAAATGAGATATCCTTCAGTGCCGTCAAGATGTGCCCCTTCAGCTCGAATGTGGCAGTGGCAGGTATTGCGGGTTGGACTAAACCGGGACCCACATCCTCTCGGATCCGCTTCTTGTAATCTCCCATGGACATCTCCTCAATGTTTTCCATTTCGTCCTCTTGCTTGTCTTCGGGCTCACTCGCAAATAATTCAAATTTTGGGTCTGACTCATATTCTGATTCGTGTGGATTAGAAACTGGACCAAGTTCTTCAACTTTGCCTTTATCCTTTGGGGTTGAACTTGACTCTCCTGCCTTCTTTCCCGACTTCCTTAAAAAGGCTGATTTTAGTTCTTGCAATGGTGTCTTCTTTGGCGTGTGATCTTCCTTCGCATTCTTATTCTTATTTTTGTGAAGGGCTGACTCCGGATCTTCAAGTGGTGGCACCAAATGTGTGTTAGAGCCTCTGGTCATGAACTCCTGCAAACTAAACAAAATAACAACGTAAAAACGAACTAAAATAGAAAAATAAACTAAAAACTAAAGAAAACTAAAAATCACAATTGTCATGTCGTGAATCTATAAGATTCACATCGTGAGTCCTGTAACAGATGAAAAAAAATCAAACCTTGCTGGAAAATAAATAATAAACTAAGCCGTTCCCCGGCAACGGCGCCAAAAACTTGATGTGCACGGAAGTACCCACTAATTTTAATATTTATAACCTAACAAACTTAGACTAACTATGCACTTGTAGGCAGTGTACCTAGTCAGATTACAGTATAGCTTAGGTAAGTCGGGTGTCGATCACAGGGAACGGTGTTATTAATTAATCTATTTACTACTAAATTAATCTAATTATTAACAAGCTAAAAGGGTTTTTTATTTAATTTTGCAAGTTTAGATGAACTTAATTTTTTAACAAAAACTTAATCAATAAACAAAACACTTCTGTTAGTTCGAATCTGCCTTCGTTCAATGGTTATACATTAGTTAGGACTATTACTGTTGGTTACCAATTAAAGAAGCATTAGCAATTTAGTTCTAAATGTACTAATTATTAATCAATTCATGTAAATCTATGTATGGTCACACAATAGTTAACACAGAACCAAATTATGAACTTCTTCTTCCTTGGTATTAAAACCAACTTCCAGATCTTCTTTTCCTCTGAATTTCGTCTCCAGGAACCCTTCTCAGCCAGCCAAAAGTCCCCCCAATCGTAATGGATAAGGGTATATATATTTTCTGGAAAATCACCGTTCACGTCGTGAGAATTTAAAACTCACGTCGTGAACTCGAGGTAATCGTGATCGTCAAGGATTCCTTCACCCGGATGCTTATCTTCTAACTCTTTCCACTCACGTCGTGAACCACCAACTGTTCACGTCGTGAGTACGTCTTTTTGGGTGTTTTTCTTGTCTTTCAAGTCTTCAACCTCCAAAGTTCCATCTTTAACGCTTTTAGTCCGTTTTCTTCAAAATGTCTTCTTTTTTGCTGCAAAATATAATTTAACCTTATAAGTACCATTATTCTATGCAAATGACCAAAATATATATAAAAATGTACTTAAATATTGCCTTAAAATATGTATAAATATGGCAATATCACAAACCCTGAAAATTAGGGTTTTCACACTTAGCTCCTACTCGTCGAGTTGGGGTCCTCCAACTCATCGAGTAGACTTTGGAAATCACGCGGCCTTTTAATCCTCTACTCGGCGAGTTGGGGCCTCCAACTCGTCGAGTTGCTATGAAAACATGAAATAAATTAATTAAATGTTATACCTGGGAGTCGGGATGTTACAATTCTCCCCCACTAGAATCATACTTCGCCCTCGAAGTCATTCCTCCGGAAACAACTCTGGGTACTGCTCCCATATCTCGGACTCCGGCTCCGAAGTCCACTCGGATCCCTTCCGATGTTGCCACTGAACCTGAAACAAGGGCACCTCTTTATTCCTTAAGACCTTCACGTTCCTATCCAAGATCGATATCGGCTTCTCGATGTATTTCAAGCGTTCGTCAACCAGGATGTCCTCTAAAGGGACCACTACCGTCTCATCGACTACACACTTCCTCAGCTGGGACACATGGAAAGTGTTATGAATATGGCTCAACTCTGCAGGCAGCTCTAACCGATAAGCTACCTTACCCACTCGTACGATAACTCTGAATGGACCGATGTATCTAGGGCTCAGCTTGTCCCGCTTCCTGAATCGGATCACCCCTTTCCATAGAGATACCTTGAGGAGGACAAAATCCCCGACCTGGAACTCTAGCTCTGAACGTCGCCGGTCTGCGTAACCCTTCTGACGACTCTGGGCCGTCAGTAACCTATGTCTGACCTGCTGGATCTGCTCTGTCGTCTTAAGCACTATCTCAGTGCTCCTCATCACTCTCTGCCCTACCTCTCCCCAACAGATGGGAGTCCGACACCTCCTCCCGTATAAAAGCTCAAAGGGAGGCATACCGATACTGTAGTGATGACTGTTGTTGTAAAAAAACTCAGCCAAGGGCAAGTAAGTGTCCCAACTTCCACCGAAGTCCATAACACATGCACATAGCATGTCCTCGAGCGTCTGAATCATTTGCTCGCTCTTCCTGTCTGTATGTTGGTGATATGCGGTACTGAAATGCTATCGGGTACCTAACTCCTCATGAAATTTCTTCCAGAACCTGGAAGTGAAACGCACATCTCGATCTGACACTATCGATGTTGGCACCCCATGTCGTGCCACCACCTCTCGAACGTAGATCTCGGCCAATTTCTCCGCAGAAGAGCTCTCACTGATAGCCAGAAAGTGAGCACTCTTCGTCAATCGATCTACAATCACCCATATCGCATCGACACCTCGCGCGGTCCTCGGTAAGTTGGTGATAAAATCCATGGAAATATGTTCCCACTTCCACAAGGGAATCTCTAAAGGCTGCAACTGGCCATGAGGACGCTGGTGCTCCGCCTTGACCTGACGACAGGTCAAGCATCTCTCGACTACCCATGCCACATCTCTCTTCATATAGGGCCACCAATAATCCCTTTTTAAGTCCAAATACATCTTGGTGGCCCCCGTATGGATCGAGAATCTCAACCTATTGGCCTCCTCCATCAAAATACGTCGAGATCCACCCGTATCTGGCACCCATATCCGCCCACGAAAGGTCATAAGCCCCCTACTATCCGTCTCAAATTCAGAAATCTGCTCGATCACCCGCTCTCTCTTACGGTTCTCTAGTCTCACGGTCATCACCTGGGCCTCTTGGATGGAATCTAAGACTGGATTCATCACCGTCATCCTCATGCACACGTCTCGGATCGGAGCACTTACTGCTCTAGGACTCAGGGCATCGGCTACCACATTAGCCTTGCCAGGGTGATACAAAATCTCACAGTCATAGTCTTTCACTACATCCAACCACTTCCTCTGTCTCATATTCAGGTTGGGCTGATCCATAAGGTACTTCAGGCTCTTATGCTCCGTGTATATGGTCCGATGTCGGGGCAAGCCCGAGGACTGTTTGTATGCTTGATGTCTTCATGATTCTTGTATGTGTTTGGTTGAATGTTTTCGGACTTCAGTCTGATCCTGGGGCAAGCCCGAGGAATGTATATATGTTTTGTTATGTGTTTATATGTGTTTGTTGATATGCTTATGTATACCGAGCATTGTTCGATGTCGGGAGGGGCCCGATGTCGTATTTCGGTCCGACGTCGGGTGAGGCATGATGCCGGATTTCAGTTCGATGTCGGACGGGGCCCGATATAGTAGGCTAGGCCCAAGTTATGCAGTTATATGATTATGTGATATGTGTATGGTGTGTGGTAATTTGGGGAGACTCACTAAGCTTCGTGCTTACAGTTTTCAGTTTTGGTTTCAGGTACTTCGGCTAGTAAGGGGAAGAGCTCGGGATGAATGCATTGCACACACCACTGCGTTTTAGCCTGGGATAATTTACTCTGATATTTGGACATGTTATTTTGATACAGTGTTTTGATATGATGTTTTGAGAGACTATCACTTTTGGTTTTATTTATAAATTAAAAATGAAAATTTTGGACCGTATTTTTGGGATGTTTCATCCAAAGCGTAATGATATGATTTTACAGTTTATATCAAAGTTAAATCCCAAACACGGAACTAGTCTGATACTTGATACTTATTACCAGTTGACAAAAAGAATTACGGATTCTATTAACTGATTAACTGGAATGATAAAACCCTAGCTAGGTTATCAGACTAACAAGAATTTAAAACCAAACATTCATTAAGCTCAAAGCTGAAAAATCTAGATAGAAACACAAAAAGAAAACCAGATATGAATACTAATTACATGAAAAGTACTAGTCTAATGTAGAACTGAAAATTAGGGTTTTAGCAAGACATGGCTAAAATCCGATCTAGAACAATAAAAAGAAACATTAAACTACTAAATCATACTAAACTAAACGTGGGAGATCATCCACAATCTTCAGATCTCTAGAAAGTGATGAAAAGTGCAGAAAATCGCCTCTAGAAGGGTCTTTCGTCGTCTGGAATCGTCTATGGAATCGACCTAGATGGTATGTGGTATTTATATAGTAGTCTGGGCAGCAAATAAGTGTTCTGGAAGTAAGCACAACCCATGCTGAGAGGGGGGGGGGGTGTGACATCCCCAATTTCACGGCCAGAAAAGACCGATTTCGTTTATGCTTTTTAAAATAAAATCAGAGTAATCATTTGATTAAAAGTGTTGCGGAATTTGTTCCCAGAAAAACATGATAAATATGTTATCAAATCATTTCTGACGAAATGTATTTTATTCATTTAAACCATTGGGATGTCATTGTCAATTCAAAAACATAAGCATAAACAAAACTTAAATTCATTTACACTAGTGATATATTTCTCTTTTAATCTCTCAGTGTAAAGCAACTTCGTATTGATACCTGTGGTACAAATAAACTGAGTGGGTCAGGCTTGGGAGCCTGGTGAGCATATAGGGTTTTCAACCCACAATAAATAAATTTATTATGTTTAAACATCAAACAATCAAGCTAATTACCCAACCCCATTATCTTCTTTATTTCTTAAGGATGTACCCTAAGAATCATCTATCACTTATTCCTAAGGTTTCCTCCTAAGTAATAGGCACGAAGTCACATCGTCGCCAGGGTTTATACAACAGGCACTAAGTCCATAGCTACCAGGGTTTTTAGAGTACATCTGATGAACATATAGTTCACAAACCTACAGGTTGCGAGCCTGCTAGTGTTCCATGGACCGTCTAGAATAGTCCATGGTTGTCATCCATACTCTGCTGAATGACGGGGCCATCGCTTGGCTCATCGCTTCTGACCATATTTTACCACCCATATATCATCGCTCATCATTTATCTCATCATTTTATCACACATCAACTTATTTCACCTACCCATGTTATACCCAACATATTTGTAGATAATATATATATATATATATATATATATATATATATATATATATATATATATATATAATTTAAATCATTTTAAACATGTATAAAACATTCTTTCATCTACCCACGTTTTACCCAACATATTTGTAGATATAAAATACATATACAGTTTAAAACCCGTATAAAACAATCATTCAACATCTATCTCAAATAAACAAACAACATATATACACATAGCACATATTTTATATAAAATACTTCATATCTATGTGTAAGGTGAAAGTGACTATACACTCACTTGATAAGACGATAATCGGGCAACACTTCGTTTCTTAAAAAGATTGTTTCCAATAAAACCGGGGGCTTTAATGAAAAACCGGGCCCTGCGAGGGTGGAGCTTCAAAACCAAAAAGATAAATTTTTCCGGGTCTTCGGGCACTTCGGAACGTATTTCGGGTGTTGGAAATAATCTTGGGGCTTCGGGGGAAGTCGAAATAGCTAAACTATAAATTTTGGGGTGAAAAAGTGTTAAATTTCCAATCAAACCCGGAAAGTCTCGCATGCTTTATATAGGGGGTGAGAGGGCTCGGATCTGAGGGCTGAGAAGGCTGTACGCGGCAGCAGATGCGAGGCCCAGGTGGCTCGGCTCGCAGGCAAGCACGCGTCGGACAGCATGGCTTCGGACGCTACACGCGTCGGACGGAGGTTGAACCGCGCTTCGGATGTGAGGGGTGGCGACACGCGTTTGCTGACTCACCGAGATCGGACACGGGGCAGTTCGCGAGAGCGGGTGACGTGGTCGGTATTGTTCATGCGAAAATTCCCGGTATTATCCATTATTTCTTGGTTTTTGAGCCAAAATCTTTCGAAATTCATAACTTTCGCACACGAGCTCGGTTTTTGACGTCCTTTATATGCACGCGTAGGTGAGAATATAATCTACAACTCTCGTTTAGACTTCGTCGGCTAATTTTGACTTTATTTTTAATATTATTATTTTTAACAGACCGGTACAGGTAAATCCGTTAAAAATTCATAACTTCTTCATCCGACGTCCGTTTTCGTCAGTCTTTTTACCATTGTAATACTATTGACGAGACCTTCGATTCTCGTTTAGGTTGTGTCAGCTAAAAATCACTCGATCTAAAATTCGAGTTTTTAGCTGTCTACTGCTAAGCTAAAACTTAGAAAAATCATAACTTCCTCATACGAAGTCAGATTTGGGCATTCTTTTTATGCACGCTCTCGGTTTAACGTATTCTATGACTTTCATTTAGATCGCTAAGGCCAAATATCGCTCTATCGTAAACTCAATATTTACGTCGCGCTGTGTCGTGCCGGTTATGTCGCGAAACTTCGACGAGTCATAACTTCTTCGTTATAACTCGGATTTTAGCGTTCTTTATATGTACAGAATCCTTGTAACATATACTACAACTTATTTAAGATTAATCCTTCTAAATAATCTTCCATCAAAAATTCATTTTTGATGCTCATTGTCCTTAAATTGACTAGCCCGAATCTGTGGGCGTTACAGGATGCCCGTGCTAGCTCATCACAACTTAATAATCCAAAATAAATCAGAAAAACTCAAAATATGGGGAATCACGGCCTGTGCTTGGGCTTCACAAGTTAAAATTCCCAAAATAAAGGCAGCTGGAGGTAGGCACGGCTCGTGCTTCAGGGACGAAATTTTAAAATGCCCTTAAAAAAAATCAGAAATCCTCCGGTTATGTTTTGTAAGTGAAGAACGACCAGTTTTTGGTGAGATATAGTCTGTATTTGGTCATTTTTTTAGCGTTTTGGCTCTAGATAATCTCCAGATGTGCTCCAAATGTGCTCTAAAGACTTTCAAACTCCTGCTCCACTTCAAATTACCTGAAAATAAACACTGAAACATGAGCAGTACGGGTATTCTTAAGAAATACATGAGTTGAATATTATTTAAACTAATGTACATAAAAAAACATAAAAAATGATTCAAATGATAAAAAAACTACCCTAAAAGATGCATAAAATGACATTTGTCTTTGTGTTTAAATCCCTCATTTGTAGCGATTTCCATATATTAGTTAGATTACCCTAGTATATAAGTTATTCTATGGTTCATTGTAAAACATGGCTTTGTGTATTCTCTCTATGTAAGAGTTATTAACAAAATTAGTTTTTGATTAATTCTTGTTCTTTATTGCTTGATTTTAATCATTACTATCCTTAAGTAGGTTTAATTAAGTTCTTGATAGTTCTTTTGAAAAAGTGCATTACAGGTGCATGATTTAGAAGAACTACCTATATGAGTGTGAAGTGTTGCCTCTTCAAAAAGCTTAGGCTATGATTTTATGCACTCATGAATGGATCGGACACATGGTCGTAGTGATTTCAAGTCAAAACATTAGAATTTAGGTACAAATTATGTGTATAATACCTTTAGTCACTCAAATGAGTTGATAGGTTTAATCCTTAGGAAACCCAGATTCTCGAGTATTGGAAATGTCCGTTATATTATTATGAAAATTCAATCTTCAAGATATTTTCATTTATGCATGATTTTGGTTTTGTGTTTGCTATTTTAGTTAATTAAGAATTACTCTAAAATGGGGGAGGAATGTTGGTAATTTTAGTGTTTCAACATTTTAATGTAATTATAGTTATTTTCAAGATAGGCGAGTTTAGTTTACTACCCGGGACCGGAGGTGTGGGGTGCACACTAAGAGTGTTAAATCTGAACTCGGGTATACGAGGTCTGGGGGCAGCTCCCTTGGGTACAGGGTTCCATGGTGCAGCGCTTCTTGCGAGGCCCAAGGGAAAGAGCCCATGGCAGTGACATCATGATGATGTAGGCACCGATTGTATCTATTAATAACCATCTTTTTGAAGGTTTTTGAGGATTCTAACACTCCTAAGGTGTACATGCAACCCTATAAACCTTGGATCTATGTTCTCTCTATTATACATGCAAATATTCAATATTCCAAGGTTTCATCCTAACTAGCATAATAAGAAGTAACTATACTACAAGAATCTAGTAGAATGACATACCTTTTGATGTAGTAGCTTGATACCATGAAGCTTAAGAGCCTAGTGCCTCAAGTGTGACACCTCAAATGGTTCACACAACACCAAGAACCCTTGGAATAACTAGAGAATAAGGATACATGCACCAAATCCGTTTTTGCCCTCTTATGTATACACACTAGTGCCAATTTCTTGAGCCATGCGGTCCTCATATATGGTGGCTATTAGGGTTACACCATGTAACTCATGTCTTTCCATATTCTCCATGCTCCATGGGTTAAAACCTCCATGGAGTATCCATGGGTTACACCATGGGTTTAACCCAACATGAAGAACTATGGATCATAAGCCTACATATATAAGAATGAATGATTTACACAATCAATCCCCATATATTTAATTAGTCTCCTTTTGATCACAAAATTAATTCCAAATTAATTCTTGATCAATACTAATTAAATAATATGATTTCATATTAATATATTAGAACTTATAATATATTAACAAATCATAAATATCCTTTTCTCACAATTATAGTTATGGACTTAGACACTAATCCAACAGTCTCCCACTTGGATAAGTCTAAAACTATTATTGTGTATGACTTCAAAACCCGACTTGCAATCGTAGCTATTAAAAGCTGATGTCGAACTCTGAACAAATCAATAACGCTTCCATTAGATAAGGGATCATATATTCCTCCATTCTAGATATCATATGGACTGGGACATGGATTATAATCATTCTCTCTGTCCATTTTTTGTTTCCTGATTTCCGATTTATGACGACCGACTAATTGAACAAATCAAATCAGTCTAGGCTTGGCCAAGCACTTCTGGGTGTCATCACTAAATCATCGAGGGGCCCACATATATTGCTTTTATCCCTTTAACGGTAAAAGGAATGGATAAACTTCGACTCATATGCTTGTTCTACTACTTGTTGAATCATACACAAAGGCACTTTTTATAACATCGAGTTACCAATGCGTTTTCGTACAATCAATGTATAACCAACTCATAGGCAACAACTTATATCTCTAGGTTTGAAGAATATAAGATATTATCGTCTCATGATCACTCGTGATAAAATCCATGAAGTGAGTCAAATGAGCGTGGGTTTAATCCAATACTCAGAACTTATGAGCACTCATGAATGTTGCAACAACTCTTGCTATGTTCCATACCTTGGAGATCTATAATCCAGCTTCATGACAGTCTTGATTCATATCTACTTCTAACATATGACCGACTGTGGATGGTTTGAATAACTTAGTCATTTGGGAAGAATGAGCTAGTTGTTCTGGAAGTCAAAACATGCAAAGTGAAACACAAGAATAATCGAATCCAATATGGTCTTAGAACTTATGAATATAAATAGAACACCTTTTATTTATCACCATATTGATTACACATTATTCATTGCATACTGTTTCAGAATATCAACTTTATACTTGACTTAAAACAATAGTTGTCCCATGCTCCAAGCATGTACACTATGTTTTCTAAACACTAGTCATGCCATACACCAAGTACGCACACTATGCTTGTCCAAACATTAGTTATGCCATACACCAAGTATGCACACTAAGTTTATCCATGATCTTTTACTTTGTGAAATAGATTGATTGAACATAATTCCAATGATTCTCATTTCACAATCCCAAATCCTTACCGCAAATGCAAGAATTCCAAATTCCTGCCATTTACCGAAATCTTGTTAGATTTTAAACTTATATGCATTGATCCTCTTGTAAAGATTATGCACAAAGTCACAAAGACTTGTCAACAGTCATTACAGAGTATTCCAATGGAAGTAATTCCATGGAAACGAAGTCTCAAATTCAAAGTACATTGCTTTGAACATCCTTCTTGCATTAAGTTTTCTAATCTTACACAGATTGAACAACTTCCACCTATGGAAACATTTTCCATATTCTCATTTTGACTATCACTTCTGAACAAGAGTTGCCTCTTTACAGAGTACGTCAATGTGGTCCTTCCCAAAAATTTACACCATACTTCCAACTGTCCCTGAGCAACCAATCTTTGGTAAACCATAGATTGTCCTCGACAATTGATTAATCACTTTAGTCATATCCGGTTCTAGTACTTTTTCCCACTTAATGTCATAGGCATTTGGAAAATTTTAGAACAGATGAATATTATAGCACATGCAATCGATCCTATATCTGAAGCATATGGGACGCGATTCATGATGTCTCACATAAAGACATGATATTGGACCAGCTATAATGTTTCTATTTCTATTTGCCAAGTTCTCATAATTCAGATTATGAAAAGGGATGCCGTAATCACAATCGAATTTTAGAACGCAAATAATGTTCCCATATATAGAATTTCCTTATGTTGAACCATTCCAACATAACATTCATATATATATTTGACTAAATTTGATTAAAATTTCACGATCTAAGTCTTTAGATTTGAAATGAAGTACAATTTCCTCTCCCTTAATTATAGCAAAACAACTTTTCCCAATTGAACTTTTGTTTTTCTATAATTAACATTGCCAACTTGCAACACTTATTATAATTATCATACTCCCACTTGCATGATGATTATTAGCATAACACTTATGCTCCCACTAGCTTTGACATGTACTCAGA
This sequence comes from Lactuca virosa, assembly GCF_052849685.1. Lineage (NCBI taxonomy): Eukaryota > Viridiplantae > Streptophyta > Magnoliopsida > Asterales > Asteraceae > Lactuca > Lactuca virosa. Next base: position 473,917,550 of record NC_136429.1, on the reverse strand, counting down.
AATCAGTTGGACTTCTACAAATCAATACTTTATTGACTTTCTTACCAAAGTTCAGATTCCTGATACGAGATGCGTTGATAAAACTTTACCAAAAACATACACCTTTCCTTAGATAGCACACATGTATGTATAAACAATTTCAGAACTATGAAAAGGGATGTCGTAATCACAGTCTCAATTGTTTAGACCTTTTCCATTCCTCACAAGTCCATGTTAGTGTGTCGGTTAACCACACACGCTCCACTAACGACTTTGATAATGCAAATATCATAATTGCTATCTACTTAAAATCTACTTTGTGAAAGAGTTTCCTCACCATCATTTTCATGAATCGGAGAGAAACCTTATGACACTTAGATTTTATGGTGTATGTATTCCTTTCCATGTGAATTTGTCTAAACCATAATCACAAGACACGGTTAGTGACAAATTCATATGGACTGATCTTGTGCAGTCTTAACTTCTTGCCACCTGGAAACACAAGGGCTTGCCATTGTTTCCAAGTTGTTATGCAACCAATTGAGAACTCTCAGAACTCATATGCGAAGTCAACTTTAACCGGAATGGGCACAGAAATTGGAATATGTCAATACGATAGGTTATAAACCTCACGTCGTGTACTAGTGATAAACTACATGTTTTATTCTTGATTAGACTCTTTCAAGATCTTTTAGACTCCCACTGGCCTCTTAAAATATAAGACTCACTTGCCAAATATTCAAGAGATAGTGTGGATTCTTATCAAGACAAATACTTCACACAATTGGCCTAAGTTGGTCTCTGTTTCATCCAAAACATCACAACTTACCAATTTCAACTGTACAAGAGTAGGACACATTTTACTCTTACATTTGACAAGTGTTAATGAACCTTCTTTAAGATGTATTACTCAAGTTACAATCTTGGAGTATGACTCTAAGAATTGTTTTGGAACGAAGTATGACTCATCTTCTTGATTTAACCATTTCAACAATTCATGACTCCTCTTCTTAGCCATAAGAATGCACTAAGACGTCCTTAGAGGATGAATTGTGATATGCTCTCACAATCATTAAGATGATCATAAAACATGATACTAAAGTACTCTCCCATCTTTTCAGACTTGAGAAACTTTTATCTTTTTGCCTAATTTGATTCTTCTCGTTTGTTCTGCCATACATCGAAACTTTTCCAATGTTTTAGAATTATACTTAAACTTGTAAGTATAACCATATTTACTAAACTTTAGTAAATCATGACGAATAGTCTTATCGAACTTTTATGGTGGACTTGACCAGTGCACAAGAATGTGTACTTGATCCCTTACTTCTTCACTTGACTCACATATACATGTGAATGAGGAATTAGTCTTAATTTTCCAAAGCTGAAAGTTCTCATTCATCGTACTATATAACTTGCATGATTCCAAGTTTCGGTCCAATTGAAAACTTGGGTGATGAGAATCTTTCCTTATTTGGTAAATTTAGACACTACCACAAATTTAAAGAATCAAATTCATAAATGCCATTGCAAGGAGATATAATAAAATAAAACAAATTTAATTTATTTATAAATGCGGAAAAACTTTTCCTTACAATGCAACTTTAAATGAAAAACTATGCTATTACACATTTTTCTAGCAATCTATCATAACTCCTAAGTAGTAGATCAAGAATCCGATCTTCGAACCATGATATTGAAATCCATCTTCGCAATCAGATTCAGCATACTCTTTCTTTAAGTTTCCTTCCCTTTGCTTGGTCCTTCCATACATCAAAATGTATTTAGAATCTCCAAATAGGAACTTGATTGAGTTAGATAGTGAACTTACCTGAAGCAGAGTCAAACTTTTTGACTTGACCTTCTCTCGGATCTTTCAGGTAGTTAAGGAAGCTTCGCAACCAATTCCCCTTCCTTTGGCAATAAAACAAATGGATTCTTTGGTAATGGTACACGAGTATGTCTCAGACTTAGCCTTTCTCTTTACCATTTGGTCAACCGAGTTGACTATGGCCGGTCCCTTTCCATTGGGAAGAGAAAGCTTTTCTGGATTTTCAATGTTACCATTGTCAATGTCCATGGAAGTTTGGGAAGTTGATATCCTAATCAAATTTGCTTTACCAGTGCTCCAAATCATTGTTGATTCAGCAGCACCTAGCAAATAGATAAGATCATTAAGGGTCATGTCATAGTCTGTTTCATAGTAGTCCCAAATGAAACTCACTATGTGACTTAGAAAGTGATTGAACAACCAACTTTCTCAAGACTTTTACACCCAACTCTCCCGGCTTGTCAATATGTGACTTCATCTCCAAGATGTGAGCACACATAAACCTTGCTTGCCAATAGGGCTTGAGTGACCTTTAACTATTCAAGAACTTGTGGGTTAGGGAGAATAATTGGAGGAGGTGGAGGTAGAGAAGTATGATTTCCATGAGATTTGGGAAGATCATAGTTGTCTAAACCAGACATCTAAAATGGGAGATATTCAAGTTAGTGGATTTAAGTCCTTAATACAACACCCAATATGAAATATTAAGGCTAGGACCCAACACAATATTTTATAAATTGGAAGAGGGATGCCGTAATCCAAGCTATAAAATATTTGAAGGTAGGCAAATGATGATTCACCAATTTCAACCATGAAAAACGAAATAAAAATATTAGGTTTTAATTGGATTTGAAACTCCTAGATCTTTTGAGATTCATTGAACTTTTCAATGGCATGTTTCAATCTCGATTGTGCCCTCTCAAGTTTTGCGACTGGGATGCCGAGGATCACAAAACAAGGTGTGAATAATCATGCAAATATACTTGGTACCCTTAATATTTATCACTTAATCGATGTGCCGGTTAACCACACGCGCTCCACCGATCCTATCATAAACATTAACTTACCATTTTCCTACCTTGTTAAATCCAGGTTAGCATGTCGGTTAACCACACGCGCTCCACTAACGACTTAAGCAAAGTGCAAAGTGTAATTTTATGGGTTAGCACCAAATTCACATTTTCCTAAAGTAACTAAGATTCGGAATTTATAAAAGGTTTAGTTACTTTATATTTATCATTATACTTATAATGAAGGGACAAGTATAGTCCTTGTCCTACCCGTTCGGCTAACGACCCTCCACCAGTCAAGGAAGCGTTGGGTGAGAGTGGACACCCATTAAACCTCCATTTTATAGGCAGTAACTTTATACCCCCCCCCCCTTTATAGACCGGCTTCGTGAATGAGGCCTACTAACGGTAAGACTGACTTGCTCTTATATATATATATATATATATATATATATATATATATATATATATATATATATATATATATATATATATATATATATATATAGGTTTAGGTTCTATGGAAAACAATAAACCCTAAAAAAAACCCCAAAAATCATAAAAATGCATAAGAAAATACTTAGAGATCACAAAACCTTTTTTTGAATTTTTTTTATAAAAAATCGCATTTTTTTTTAAAATTCGCTGAAAAAAAAAATAAAAAATCAATTTTTTTTAATAAAAAAAAATTTCAAATTTTTTTTTTCAGCGAATTTCTTTAAAACCTACGATTTTTTCATAAAAAATGTCAAAAAAAAGTTCTGTGATCTCTATGTATTTTTTTTATGCATTTTTATGATTTTTGGGGTTTTTTTAGGGTTTTTTTGTTTTCCAAATAACCCTTCCCTATATATATATATATATATATATATATATATATATATATATATATATATATATATATATATATATATATATATATATATATATATATATTAACTTATAATACTATAAAGTATAAGGGATGAATTTTAACTTTTAAAATTCTAGGGTTTGGAATTAAAGTGTGTGTGAGACTTTACAAATTCCAAAACTTGAGGGCAAGTTTTGAACTATTCAAAAACTTTTGGATTTTCATAACTTATGAGTTTAATTAAGGTTTTAAAAACTTTAATGAAGAGACTTTTGAACATCCATAACTTGAGGACAAGTTATGGAGTTCATAAAACAAAAAAAACAAAAAAAACTCTTCAATTTTGTAACCTATGCATTTTAATGGATCTTTAAAAGAAATGACTTTTGGTAATCCATAACTTGAGGACAAATTATGGACTCCATTAAAATACATTTAGATCAAGAATTAACTAACAAACAATTTTGCAAATAATTCCTATGATCTACCAAAACTCATATGTGTATGAACAATCATATCAACAATTTCAAGAATTACATAAACACACATAAAGCTTGAAATTTTGATAACAACTTTGAAATTGGTTTACCATAATCATTACCACATCAAAAACAGGTTTTATAAGTCCAAAACAGTTTAAGGTAATGATTCTAGACCAATTCAAGCCTTAAAACTCGAAGATATGCTGTCAGGGGGTCCAACTCGTCGAGTGTTTGAACCAACTCGACGAGTTGGATGAATTTAGGCATAGACTCGTTGAGTCCCATAATGGACTCGTTGAGTCAGCTGACCAGACAACATACAAACTTTGCTTTTTAGCAATTTGCATCAAGTATAAAAGAAAACAAGCCTAGGATCTGATACCACTGAAGGGTTTTGAGCATTCTAACACTCCTAAGGTGTACATGCAACCCTATAAACCTTGGATCTATGTTTTCTCTATTATACCACTGAAGGGTTTTGAGCATTCTAACACTCCTAAGGTGTACATGCAACCCTATAAACCTTGGATCTATGTTTTCTCTATTATACATGCAAATATTCAATATTTCAAGGTTTCATCCTACATAGCATAATAAGAAGTAACTATACTACAAGAATCTGGTAGAATGACATACCTTTTGATGTAGTAGCTTGATACCATGAAGCTTAAGATCCAAGTGCCTCAAGTGTGACACCTCAAATGGTTCACACAACACCAAGAACCCTTGGAATAACTAGAGAATAAGGATACATGCACCAAATCCGTTTTTGCCCTCTTGTGTATACACATTAGTGCCAATTTCTTGAGCCATGGGGTCCTTATAAATGGTGGCAATTAGGGTTACACCATGTAACTCATGTTTTTCCATATTCTCCATGCTCCATGGGTTAAAACCTCCATGGGTTACTCCATGGGTTTAGCCCAACATGAAGAACTATGGATCATAAGCCCACATATATAAGAATGAATGATTTACACAATCAATCCCCATATATTTAATTACTCTCCTTTTGATCACAAAATTAATTCCAAATTAATTCTTGATCAATACTAATTAAATAATATGATTTCATATTAATATATTAGAACTTATAATATATTAACAAATCATAAATATCCTTTTCTCACAAAAGTCTATCCAAATTGTTCCGATGCCATGCAACCCAAATGGATCATGCCAATCGGATCAAGTACATACCAATTATAGTTATGGACTTAGACACTAATCCAACACTTTTTGCGCCAATTTGGTGTAACCAACATTTAACCACTTTTCTTCTGGTATAAGTGCAATATAAAAGTTCCAGGAAAAAGGTTTACAATTCATACATATGAAATTGATCATTAACAACTCTTTGTCTCTCTTAAGAATACAAAGCATCACAAGGATTTATTGGTAAATATGCTTCAAAAGCATCTTGATTTTCAGATGAATTTCTTCCGGTATATCCATAATCCTTAATCAAATGTCAAAATCAAAATCCATTTTTATATGAATCATGTAACCAGACACAAACCGATAGGATCTATGGCTGGGCCAACTCTTTCATTAGGTCCAGGTCCAGGAATAGTTGATTTCTTCTAATAGCATATATTAAAACGACATGAAATGTGTTTATATGTATTATATACAAAACAAAAAAAGTTGTTCTTGAATGATTCATTGTATTCCTTCAAGCCAGCCAAAGCTGACAATGGAATGCAATGATCCATTACCTTGTTTATTCCATTCCATCATAGCAAAGTAAACAAAGCCTAACTAATAAAAACATGTATTATGTAATATGCATACATATACATGATATTGATAGGACCATGTTTGTTTCTTCAACTATGAGGGATAACTTTATTAGGATCAAGTTACACACTATAATCGCTTGAAGGAACAATTAAAAGTTCTTGCCTTACTTTCCATTCTTCACCCGACTTAAAAGTAAACGATTTTTCAATTGTTCCCCCCTCTACACAAAGAATGTGTTTCTACTCATCATTTTCAAAATAAAAATTGGATTTTTCCTTCTTATCCTATGGATTCCACATCACTAATGTTGAAAACAAATACTAAAAAAATAATCTAAATTTACTTAACAGATTGAAGAATTAAAATGTCAGAAAAGAAAATAAAAATCATCATCATCAAGAAGTCTGATATTGCCATATATATATATATATATATATATATATATATATATATATATATATATATATATATATATATATATATATATATATATATATATATATATACGTGTTATTTTAATACATTTTAGCTATATTTTGTTTTAAGTACAAAGATATTTGGTACTTATTAGTATAAATTATATTTTGTAGCCAAAAGATGACATTCTCAAAGAGAGGGGCCAAAACTGGACAAATCTAGAAAGATAGAGGTTGGTACATGGTTTAAGAAGAATAGAAGAAGAAGAGCGTACGTTTCATAAACAGAATATTCTTGAATACTAGCCTCGACGAATCCTTGAAGAATATGGACATAAAAAATTTCCCATGACGTGGCGAGCATTGTGTCATGTTGTGTTGACCGAATTATGGTAACTATATGAAGTCAAATTTTGGTCGAATTTCAGAAGAGAGATTCCAGAGACCTGCGATTAAAGGGCAACGATAACCCTTCCAAGAACCCTTGGAAGGTAGAATTTGATTGACGAACAAGTCTTAGAGAGATTTAAGTAAAGAATCATCATTAATCACTAGGTTTGCTTAGATTTTATGATGTTTAATCTAGTTTGCTATTTGATTATGAGTTTTGCTGCTGTAATAATGGGCTAATAACCCCTTACTTTCATTTAGAGTAGATGAACTCCTAATACTATGTGTTATTTTCATAATTAATGGATCTATGAAGTTATTTTTTTCTTTAAATATTGTTTAATAAATCTTAACCTACATTATTAAAGTTTTTATCTTTATTGCCTTGCCTCAAGTTTTTTGTAGTTGTTTATGACCATTAAATTGTTAGAGCTATAGATTGACTATATCCTATTATTGTAGTAAAGTTAGATGTTTAACTATGTTAGAGAGAAATATTTGACTATAATATTTTATTGATTACTTGACTTGACTATAGAGTAATGGTCTGTACATTTTATCATTTAGAGTCGACATTACCTTTAAAATAAATTTAGTGTTCTTAACTTGCATTACCATTGGGGTTAAAGTTCATGAATTGACTTATACTGGTTACTCTAACCATGATGAGTAGTAACTTTCTATTTGGTAACTAACTGAATTAATCCATTGTCTTGAAATCAAACATAGGAAAAAGGAGGGATTCGAAGTTAAACGAAAGTAGCTTTTATACTTGGATAAAAATCGTTTTTTCTAGTTGTTTACTTTTGTTTCGAGTAATTAATTAAATGTTTTATTTTAAGTTATTATGAACTTATAAAATCAGATAAAAACCCCTTTAAAGTTTGTTTCTTAGGTTAATTATTAGTAATATTTTCTAAATTAGAATTTTGTTCCCTATGTTCGACTCTTACTTTAGTATTACGCGACTAGATACACTCCCTATTGTGTTTTATCTAAGTTAATAATTAGGATATAAATTTAAAGCTTTTAAAAAGTGTTATATATACATAAAACACATTAAAGTTTTTGGCGCTGTTGTCGGGAAATGGTTATTTTATTTAAAGATAATTACTTTTGGTTAATCGATCATTTTTGTGGGGGTTAAACCCGTAAAAAGTTATTTTTCAGCTTAAATTAGTTTTCTGTTTCACCAGTTCCCACGACGTGGTCATCTATACACCACGATGTGAAAACCCGTGATTTTTAGTTTTCTATTTTATTTCGTTTTTGTTTGTTTTACACGTGTTTTCTAGTTTTGTTTTAGCAGAAAATATGGGGGACATCACAACCATGACAATGGAAGAGTACAATCGACGTATTCGAGACAATAACAGACTGGGTCTTGTACCACCAAAAATCCCAACCACAACAAAGTTTGAGCTCCCATGACACATTCTTAATATGCTAAAAAAATATACCATTCTTTGGGAAGGACTATGAGGACTCCTATAAGCACATAGATGAGGTGGTGGAGATTTCAAAATATTTTAACGCCCCAAATGTGACTAAAGATGCGGTGATGTTACGACTTCTATTGGTCACACTCAATGATGCAGCTAAAGATTGGTTGAAATCACTTCCCTTTGGAGCAATCACATCATGGGTAAATTTTAGAATTGAATTCGTACAAAAATTTACCCCTCTTCAAAAGTAGCAAAACTTAAGATAAATCTCCAAAACCTCCAACAACTGGATGTGGAGTAGCTATACGAAGCTTGAGAGCACTACAATAGATTATTACGAAAGTGCCCTCAACATGATTTCAATGTGCAACAGTAAATTTCAGTTTTCTACTGTGGAATCAACATGTACACTCGCCAACTTCTAGATTTTTATGGGCCCATGACAAAGAAGGATCTGGTAACTACCAAAGCTTAAATTGAAGAATTCGTCAAGCATTCAAGAGAGTGTCACAACCCAGGGGAGGATATCACTAGAATGAAATCAAATAGAGATGTAGGTCAAGATAGTATTGCTTCCAAAATTGTAAAGCTCGATGCCATAGATAATAGTATCACAAAGATGGGGGAATCAATTCATGCAATACAAGTTGGATGCGGAACTTATAGTGGACGACATCTTACCAAGGATTGTGAATTGGATGAGAACGAGTTCAATAAAGGTCGAATGTGCTATTCAAGTGGAGATACAAGGAAGCCAAGATGGACACCACATGAATATCAACATCTAATGTGTGACCTTTACCAAATGGAACAGGTTCAATCCGGAAAGATAACCGCTCTTGAATCAATACTAATTAGATTCATGGAAGCTAGCGAGAAAAGATATGATGCCACATATGTAGCACTTAGAGATCAACAAGTTTCTATCCAAAATCAACAAGAATCTATTTTGGAAATCCATATTCAAGTCGGCCAATTAGCAAGGCTTATATAAGAACGATTACCGAACACACTTTAAATTAGAACCGATCCAACCCCAAAATCTTATGTCATGGCCATATCCACAAAAGAAGAGAAGGAATTTGAACCTATGGTGGTCCTTGAAACAATATAAAAGCATTCCGATCAACCACCCGAAGAAAAAGAAAAGGAAGAAATAAATCGTGATATTGCCTAGGAGCCATGACGTGGAGGCCACATTGCCACATCGTAGGACCTGCAGTAAAATTATGATTCCTCATTTTTGGAATCATATTGACCACCTCTTCCTTACCCATATTGAGCCAAGAAAAAGCTTGTGGAGTAGGAAAACGCAAAGTTCATGGAACATGATGAACTTGAAAATTTTATGGAAGAAGAGTGGCTAGAATGAGAGGAACCTTTGCAAAAAGAGGAATCGAGAAAAGAAGTGAATCATTCAAAACCTTGAGTTTCAACTCCAAATTTGCTTTTAGAAGACCTCCAAATCAAGTCACGGAGACAAATAAAGAAAAAGAAGAAGAGAGCATAAAGTCAAATTTTGACAAGATAAACCTAGAGAGAGATAAGACGAGAGCTAAAGAAGTAGGAATTAACTTCAAACTCAAGCACAAGCATGAAGAAAATGCCAACATATTAAAGAAAAAGAACTCTAAAACGAAATATAATAGAAGGATGACAATTTACAAAAAGAAAAGACTCAAGGTGACGGAGAACGAGGATATTACACTTCCACCCGATACAACATAGAACGTGAAGCGACTCCTACAAAAGAAGTGCTTCATGGAGGCAAACCGAGTTCGATTTGCATTTTCTTTGGTTTTATTTTTAGTTTTATCGTTTTGTTTTGGTTTTTAAAGTTTTCAAGATTTGTCGCTTGCTCGTTCTCTGTTTTAATCGAGAGTGGGGTCATAAGAGTAAAGCAGTGGAAGTTTTTATCAATTTTGAAAGAAAAAAAATTGGGTTTTTGGAAATTACCTTACATCTACGATGTGGACATATTTTTCCCACAACGTGGGATTCGAAGAGAGTCCCAATTTCTGATATTCACTCTCACGACGGGACAAACACATGGTCACGTCATGAGGATTAGGGGGACAATATCAGTATATACCCTTTAAATAAACATTTGACTATCACTTTCAAATATAATTCACGATGTGCTCTCAACTTTTTGGTCCCCACACTTTGATTTTCGGTAAAATACCACTTTCTTTCCAAAATTGTGTTTAATCCATTTCAAAGAATTATGGGTCCAAGAAGATCTCAACAACAACCTCAAGGAGATTTGCCAAACCCCCACCCGTTTTACCAATTCATGTCTAACATTTTGTGCGTTATTTTTGTTGGATTAGTGTATAAGCCCATAACTATAATTGGTATGTACTTGACCCGATTTGGCATGGTCCATTAGGGTTGCACTTCACCGGAACAATTTATATGGATAGTCTTTTGAGAATAGTATGTTTATGATTTATATTAATATATTATAAGTTCTAATATATTAATATGGAATCATATTATTTAATTAGTATTGACAAAAGATTTATTTAGAATTAATTTAGTGATCAAAAGGAACTAATTAAATATGGACTCTTATATAGATAGCATGGGCCAAGTTCATTTAGGTTGGGCTAAGCTTGCATGGATAGTTCATGGAGTTTTTAACCCATGGATCCTATGGAAATGAAAGGTCATGGGTATTGGGGTTTACATGAATGTAACCCTAATCCTCCATAGTATATAAAGAGGTCATTGGCACTTGAAATTGGGACTAGTGTGTGAGAACAAAGGGTGGGCCGATTTCTAGAAGTGCTAGCTATTCTCTCAAGTTTTCCAAGGTGTTTTTGGTGATTTGTGATTCCACTTGAGGCTTCCACACTATTAGGGCTAAGCTCTTAAAGTTCAAGACTTCAAGATACACCAAAAGGTATGTTATCTAACTAGGCTTTTGTAGTATAGTTACTTCATATTATGCTGGTTAGGATGAAACCTTGGAATATTGAATATTTGCATGTATAATAGAGAAAACATAGATCGAAGGTTTATAGGGTTGCATATACACCATAGGAGTGTTAGAATGCTCAAAACCCATCAGTGGTATCAGAGCCAGGTTTGTTTTCAATTATACTTGATGCTATTTGCAAGAAAAATCGTTTTTTTTTTTGGAATCTGCCAGTTCACCACGAGGTGGTAAAATTTACCACGAGGTGTTGACTATTCAGTGAAAACAAATTTAGTTTTTTGACCTGTTTTGGATTAGAATCATTATCACAAAGTGTTTTTGTTCATAAAACTTGATTTTGATGTTATGGTAATGTTTATTCTCATCCAAATAAATGATAATTGTCAAAGTTTCAAGACTTGTTTTAGTTTATGTGATTAGCTAAGTTCTTGAAGATTGTTGATATGAATTATCTTCACTTATGAGTTTGATCTTGTTCATAGAAAAATTACTTGATTATGGTTTTAATTGGTAATTTGATCATAATGGTTTTTATAAACTCCATAACTTGTCCTCAAGTTATGGAAAATGAAGAGTTTTTCCTTTTAAAGATCCATTAAAATGCATAGGTTACAAAATTGAAGAGTCTTTTTGTTTTATGAACTCCATAACTTGTCCTCAAGTTATGGATGTTCAAGAGTCTCTTCATTAAAGTTTTTAAAACCTTAATTAAACTCATCAGTTATGAAAATCCAAAAGTTTTTGAATAGTTCAAAAATTGCCCTCAAGTTTTGGATTTTGTAAAGACTCACACACACTTTAATTCCAAACCCTAGAGTTTTAAAAGTTAAAATTCAACCCTTATACTTTATAGTATTATAAGTTAATAATATATATATGTATAAGAGCAAGTCATTCTTACCATTAGTAGGCCTCATTCACGAAGCCGGTCTATAAGGGGGGTATAAGGTTGTTGCCTATAAAATGGCAGCTTAATGGTTGTCCACTCTCACCCACCGCTTACTTGACTGGTGGAGGGTCGTTCGCCAAACGGGTAGGACAAGGACTATAATTTTCATTATAAGTATAATGATAAATATAAAGTAACTAAACCTTTTATAAATTCCCAATCTTAGTTACTTTAGGAAAATGTGAATTTGGTGCTAACCCATGAAATTACACTTTGCACTTTGCTTAAGTCGTTAGTGGAGCGTGTGTGGTTAACCGACACACTAACCTGGATTTAACAAGGTAGGCAAAGGGTAACTTAATGTTTATCATAGGATCAGTGGAGCGCGTGTGGTTAACCGACACATCGATTAAGTGATAAATATTAAGGGTACCAAGTATATTTGCATGGTTATTCATACCTTGTTTTGTGATCCTCGGCATCCCAGTCAAAAAACTTGAGAGGGCACAATCGAGATAGAAACATGCCATTGAAAAGTTAAATGAATCTCAAAAGATCTAGGAGTTTCAAAGCCAATTAAAAACCTAATAATTTATTTCGTTTTTCATGGTGGAAATTAGTGAATCGTCATTCACCTACCTTCAAATATTTTATAGCTTGGATTACGACATCCCTCTTCCAAGTTATAAAAGTATTGTGTTGGGTCCTAGCCTTAATATTTTATATTGGGTGCTATATTAAGGACTTAAATCAACTAACTTGAATATCTCCCATTGTAGATGTCGGGTTCAGACAACTATGATCTTCCCAAATCCCTAGGAACAAGCTTTCCTAATGAAGATGATGTCCCATGGTTGGTTCATGGAAATCATACTTCTCTTCCTTCACCTCCTCCAGTTATTCTGCCTAACCCACAAGTTCTTGAATAGTTCAAGGTCACTCAAGCCCTATTCGCAAGCAAGGTCTATGTGTGCTCACATATTGGAGATGAAGTCACATATTGACAAGCCGGGAGAGTTGGGTGTCAAAGTCTTGAGAAAGTTGGTTGTTCAATCACTTTTTAAGTCACATAGTGAGTTTCCTTTGGGACTGCTATGAAACAGACTATGACATGACTCTTAATGATCTTATCTATTTGCTAGGTGCTGCTGAATCAGCAATGATTTGGAGCACTGGTAAAGCAAATTTGATTAGAAGATCAACTTCCCAATCTTCCATGGACATTGACAATGGTAACATTGAAAATCCCGAAAAGCTTTCTCTTCCCAATGGAAAGGGATCGGCCATAGTCAACTCGGTTGACCAAATGGTAAAGAGAAAGGCGAAGTCTGAGACAGTCTCGTGTACCATTCCCAAAGAGTCCATATGCTTATATTGCCAAAGGAAGGGGAATTGGTTGCGAATCTTCCCTATTTACCTGAAAGATCATAAGGTTGGTCAAGTCAAAAGCTTTGACTCTACTTCAGGTAAGTCCACTATCTAACTCTATTAAGTTCCTATTTGGAGATTCTTTTCACATGATGTGACTGGGTCACATGTTGAAGTTTTAAGAATCAAAGAAAAGAGAGGAAGCTTAAAGAAGAGTAAGTTGATTCTGATCGCGAAGATGGATTTCGATCGCATGGTTCGGTGATCAGAATATTTGAGCTGCTGCTTAAGAGTTGTGATAGATTGCTTAGGAATAGATAACAACATAGTTTTCATATGCATTTGCATTGTAAGGATAATTTTTTCCGCAAGTTTTAAATAAAATAAAAGTTTCGTTTTTCTTTATTTTAAATATCCTTACAGTGGCATTTGTGAAAAATTGTTGTTTATATGATTCCATTGATACCAACATTGGAAAATGGATTTGATTCTTTCGTTTGTGGTAGTGTCACAATTTACCAAATAAGGAAAGATTCTCATCACCCAAGTTTCAGTTGGATAGAAACTTGGAATCATGCAAGTCGTATAATGAATGAGAATTTTCATCTTTGGAAAATTAAGACTAGTTCCTTGTTCACATGGATATGTGAGTCAAGTGAAGGACTAAGGGATCGAGTACACATTCTTGTGCACTGGTCAAGTCCACCACAAAGTTCGATAAGATTATTCGTTATGATTTACTGAAGTTCAGTAAATATGGTTATCCTTACAAGTTTAAGTATAATTCTGAAGCATTGGAAAATTTTCGATGTATGGCAGAACGAATGAGAAGAATCAAATTTGGCAGAAAGATAAAAGTTTCTCAAATCTGAAAAGATGGGAGAGTACTTTAGTATCATATTTTTATGATCATCTTAATGATTATGAAACCATATCGCAATTCATCCTCTAAGGACATCTTAGTGCATTCTTATGGCTAAGAAGAGGAATCATGAATTGTTGAAATGGTTAAATCAAGAAGATGAGTCATACTTGGTTCCAAAACAATTCTTAGAGTCATACTCCAAGATTGTAACTTGAGTGACATATCTTAAATAAGGTTTATTAACACTAGTCAAATGTAAGAGTAAAAGTGTCATACTCTTGTACATTTGAAATTGGTAAGTTGTGATGTTTTGGATAAAACAGAGACCAACTTAGGTCAATTGTGTGAAGTGTTTGTCTTGATAAGAATCCACACTATCTCTTGAATATTTGTTTGTCAAGCAATGGGTCTTGGCAAGAGAGTCTTATATGTCAAGAGGACAGTGGGAGTCAAAAAGAGTCTAATCAAGAATAAAACTTGTAGTTGATCACTAGCACACGACTTGAGGTTTATAACCTATCGTGTTAACATATTCCTATTTCTGTGCCCATTCCAGTTAAATTTGGCTTTGCATATGAGTTCTGAGAGTTATCAATTGGTTGCATAACAACTTGGAAGCAATGGCAGGTCCTTGTGCTGCCAGGTGCCAAGAAGTTAAGACTGCACAAGTTCAGTCCTATCAATTTGTCACTAACCATGTCTTGTGATTATGGTTTTGACAAATTCACATGGAAAGGAACACATACACCATAAAATCTAAGTGTCATAAGGTTTCTCTCCGATTCATGAAAATGATGGTGAGGAAATGCTTTCACTATGAGGTTTTAAGTAGATAGCAATTGTGATATTTGCATTCTCAAATTCATTAGTGGAGCGTGTGTGGTTAACCGGCACACTAACATGGACTTGTGAGAAATGGAAAACGTCTAAACAATAGAGACTATGATTACGGCATCCCTTTCCATAGTTCTGAAATTGTTTAGACACACATGTGTGCTATCTAAGGAAAGGTGTATGATTTTGATAAAGTTTTATCAAAGCATCTCGTAATAGAAATCTTAACTTTGGTAAGAAAGTCAATAAAGTATTGATTTCTATAAGTCCAGCTGATTTCTGAGTACATGTCAAAGCTAGTGAGAGCATAAGTGTTATGCGAATAATCGTCATGTTAGTGGGAGCATGATAATTATGATAAGTGTTGCTAGTTAGCAATATTAATTATAGAAAACAAAAGTTTCAATTGGGAAAAGTTGTTTTGTTATAATTAAGGGAGAGGAAATTATACTTCATTTCAATTCTAAAAGCTTAGATTGAGATTTTAATCAAATTTAGTCAAGTATATATATGAATGTTATGTTGGAATGGTTCAACATAAGGAAATTCTATATATGGGAACATTATTTGCGTTCTAAAATTCGATTATGATTACGACATCCCTTTTCATAATCCGAATTATGAGAACATGGCAAATAGAAATAGAAGTATTATAGCAAAAGACTGGTCTAGTATTATGTCTTTATGTGAGACATCATGAATCGTGTCCCATATGCTTCAGATATAGGATCGATTGCATGTGCTATAATATTCATCCTTTCTAAATTTTCCAAATGCTCAGGGCATTAAGAGGGGAAAAGTCTAGAATTGGATATGACTAAAATGATTAAGCAATTGTCGAGGACAATCTAAGTTTTACCAAAGATTGGTTGCTCATGGACAGTTGGAATTATGGTGTAAATTTTTGGAAGGACCATATTGATATATTCTGAAAAGAGGCAACTCTTGTTCAGAAGTGATAGTTAAAATGGGAGTATGGACATGTTTTCCATGGGTGGAAGTTATTCAATCTGTGTAAGATTAGAAAACTTAATGCAAGAAGGATGTTCAAAGCAATGTACTTTGAATATGAGACTTCGTTTCCATAGAGTTGATCTCCATTGGAATACTCTGTAATGACTGTTGATAAGTCTTTGTGACTTTGTGCATAATAATTACAAGAGGATCAATGCATAAAAGTTTAAAATCTAACAGATTTCGGTAAATGGCAGGAATATGGAATTCTTGCATTTACGATAAGGATTTGGGATTATGAAATGAGAATCATTGGAATTATGTTCAATCGATCTATTCCACAAAGTAAAGATCATAGACAAACATAGTATGCATACTTGGTGTATGGCATGACTATTGTTTAGAAAACATAGTGTACATGCTTCGAGCATGGGACAACTATTGTTTTGATTCAAGTATAAAGTTGATAATTTGAAACAGGATGCAATGCATAATGTGTAATCAATATGGTGATAAATAAAAGGTGTTCTATTTATATTCATAAGTTCTGAGACCATATTGGATTCGATTATTCTTGTGTTTCACTTTGCATGTTTTGACTTCCAGAATAACTAGGTCGTTCTTCCTGAATAACTAAGTTATTCAAACCATCCACAGTCGATAATACGTTGGAAGTAGGTATTAAGGCAAGACTGTCATGAAGCTGGTTTGTAGATGTCCAAGGTATTGGACATAGCAAGAGTTGCTACAACATTCATGAGTGCTCATAAGTTCTGAGTATTGGATTAAACCAACACTCATTTGACACACTTCATGGATTTTATCACGAGTGATCATGAGACGATAATATCTTATATTCTTCAAACCTAGAGATATGAGTTGTTGCCTATGAGTTGGTTATACATTGACTGTATGAAAACACATTGGTAACTCGATGTTATAAAACGTGCCTTTGTGTATGATTCAACAAGTAGTACAACAAGCATATGAGTCGAAGTTTATCCATTCCTTTTACCCTTAAAGGGATAAAAGCGATATCTATGGGCCCCTCGATGATTTAGTGATGACACCCCGAAGTGCTTGGCCAAGCCTGGACTGATTTGATTTGTTCAATTAGTCGTTCGTCATAAATCGAAAATCGGGAAACAACAAATGGACAGAGAGAATGATTATAATCCATGTCTCAGTCCATATGATATCTAGAATGGAAGAATATATGATCCCTTATCTAATGGACGCGTCATTGATTTGTTCAGAGTTCGACAGCGGCTTTAAGAGCTATGATTGTTAGTCGGGTTTTGGAGTCATACGCAATAATAGTTTTAGACTTATCCAAGTGGGAGACTGTTGGATTAGTGTCTAAGCCCATAACTATAATTGGTATGTACTTGACCCGACTTGGCATGGTCCATTTGGGTTGCACTTCACCGGAACAATTTATATGGATAGTATTTTGAGAATAGTATGTTTATGATTTATATTAATATATTATAAGTTCTAATATATTAATATGGAATCATATTATTTAATTAGTATTGATCAAGAATTAATTTAGAATTAATTTAGTGATCAAAAGGAACTAATTATGGACTCTTATATAGATAGCATGGGACAAGTTCATTTAGGTTGGGCTAAGCTTGCATGGATAGTCCATGGAGTTTTTAACCCATGGATCCTATGGAAATGAAAGGTCATGGGTATTAGGGTTTACATGAATGTAACCCTAATCCTCCATACTATATAAAGAGGTCCTTGGCACTTGAAATTGGGACTAGTGTGTGAGAACAAAGGGTGGGCCGATTTCTGGAAGTGCTAGTTATTCTCTCAAGTTTTCCAAGGTTTTTTTGGTTATTTTTTATTCCACTTTAGGCTTCCACACTATTGGGGCTAAGCTCTTAAAGTTCAAGACTTCAAGCTACAACAAAAGGTATGTGATCTAAGTAGGCTTTTGTAGTATAGTTACTTCATATTATGCTAGTTAGGATGAAACCTTGGAATATTGAATATTTGCTTGTATAATAGAGAAAACATAGATCCAAGGTTTATAGGGTTGTATGTACACCATAAGAGTGTTAGAATGCTCAAAACC
Organism: Lactuca virosa; assembly: GCF_052849685.1. Taxonomy (NCBI): domain Eukaryota; kingdom Viridiplantae; phylum Streptophyta; class Magnoliopsida; order Asterales; family Asteraceae; genus Lactuca; species Lactuca virosa. The sequence goes on along the minus strand of NC_136429.1, from coordinate 473,899,458 downwards.
CATCAATTTTAAGGACTTACAACAACTGATTGGGATGGCTGCACAATCTGGATTTTGTTGTATGGCCAATAATTGATTGGGCAAGGTTGAGTAACATCGAAATTATGGAAAGGCTAAATCAATACTTAACAAAGTTGTATGTTGGGAATGGAGTTTCTATCACTTGAAATGGACGGCGGAACCTATTTTCTATCGAAGAACCAGTTTATATGGAACTTTGTGTTGAATTCTTTGCAACTTTTGCTTTGAGGAGAATACGGAGGATCCATAATATCAAAAAGTGCTTGTATTCCAGCTTGGAGGTAAATACCGGAAATGTAGTTAGGAGAATGGGGTTATACAAACGGGATGATGCTATGTCACCATAATTCGACATGTTCTTACTGGTCGGGGCTAGAGATTATTCTGAAGGGGTAAACAATTATGGATTTTGGAACACTATTGCAAGTGGTAACTATTCTGGGGATTTCTCAAGAAAGTCAAATTTGGTCTCCGATCCATCGCTTTATCCACCACCTTGTCACATTTAGAATTAACCATAAAAGGCATAGGGATAAAGTCATGAGCCTCAATTTGTTTTATCTATGGAGTATCTTGACAACTGGGGTATTCTGCAATATTCCCTACTTCCTTGCTACATTTTTAAGGGAAAAATCAATTAGTTCACGAGCGGGAAGCCCAATTGTAGGAGGGCAATTTGTGACCCACCTACCAAGATCATATATTAACTTTATCCCGAGCATGGTTCGTTCGTTAACTTGTATTTCAGGAAATGATCTTTCCATGAATTTCTTAGAGACTATGAGGGTGGTGGTGAACATAGGAGGTATATATGGAATACCACCGGATGACCCGTAATTGCCAATAGAGGGTGTAGAGGAGACGATGCTAAGAGGACAAAGAAATATACGACCAAGTGGTAGAGAATGAGTACAACCTCCTCCACGAGATGTACATATAAGAGGAGTTCCAACTGATCCATTTCAAAACTGGGTTGGAACATATTTGGATAATCTTCGCGGAGGAGTAAACTAACTCGGTCAATCTATGGATACATTATTCTCACATTTCCATAATAAGCGACCGGAGAATATTCCACAACAATTACCTTATATTCTTACGTGGGAAGAATTGTGGGCGACTAGAGATTTTGGAGCGGGGACTAGCGGAGCTCATGCGAACGAGTGATTATTATTTTTATTTTATTTTGGTGTTTGTTTTATTTGTTTTTATTTTGGTGTGTTTAATTTTATTTTAATCTGAACTTGTAACCGAATGATTATATTTGTTTTCTAAGTATTACTCTAGGTTTTTTTGTCGTAGAAACTAAATAATTTTTTAGAGAAACAAAAGTTGTGAGCGTTTGAAGTTTATAATCGAGAACCAAAAATTTTGATAAGTGTGGGGTGCATATCAAGTGTGTTAGAGATATTGAGAATATCTATAGAAAAGAGGACTTAGATAGAGCCTAATGCCATTTAGAAGTGAATTGAAGACATATCAAGAAATGCCGTTTTGGCAAAAACCTGTTCTGGGGTTCTCTAGTTTTCACGATGTGACCACCCTTATGTTACATCGTGGAATTGTATTCCAATGTGATACCAAATTTAGAAGTTTACATTCTCACGATGTGGTGACTATTTTGTCACGTCGTGAGCATCAGTTGGTGATTAAGATAGTCTAACATACGATCACATGGCATGGTGCTTACTTTCCCATGTCGTGGCACCTAAACTTCATATTACTTGGAAGTTTTTTGCACCACATTTTTCGGAGTTAAAGTTCTTGGTTTTATTTTTCCGACACACTCACAATCAACAAAGGTCCCGTTTCCAACAATTTTAGGAGTTGCCCAAGCTTTCCCACAATAAATCAAATCCGATCTCGCCACTACTACCCCAAGGGAGTCTGTTCATTTTTTCCCTTTTTATTGTTTTTATTTTCTTTATTTCTTTTATGAATACAATGAGGGCATTGTATGAAATAAGTGTGGGGTAGGGGTCGAAAAAAGGATTTTCAAGCGTTAAAATTATTTTGAGGAAAATGCTAGAGATTTAAAAAAAAATTAATTAAATAGACTTCCAAAAATAGTCTAATTTTGAAAAATCTAGTACATTTTAAAATTTTGATATTATTGCATTAAGACTAGTTTGCTAGTGTTATGTGGGATAATACAAGGAGAACTCTAAGATTTAGTTGAACCAATATGTTATAGTGTATTTGTGGCTTCCCAGTCCTAGTAAAATAATGAGATAAAAACGAGAACTTGTGTAGTTTGAGGGACATAATAAGTTTTGCATCGTGTACTTGAAATATATTTAGGAAAGCTTATGTAGTCATTGCACTTTAGAATAACACGTTTAACCAATAAGGGTTGATGTTAAGTTCACTTGCTTAAGCATATGTTTTTCTTTTAGGTTTTTAGATCGAGTGAAAAAAGTGAGACATAAAAAAAAGAGAAAAGTTGAAGAAAAAAAGTTGTAAAAGTTGTTGAGTGAATAAAAACTATCAAAGTATGAAGATCTTGAAGAAAGTGAAGAATAAGGCAAAATTGCAAAAAGCCAAAGGCTTAGTAGTCAAAGTTGTAATTTTTCTTTCTAGATTATTTTTATCATATGTATGATTGGGAATTTAACAAAAATTACCTTGAGGTTAAGAAAGTTTTCTGAGGATGTATTTCGAGGGATGTAGAAATGAGTGTTGTTCAAACTAAGTGGGGAACGTTTATGAGAAAAGTAAGTATTTGGGACTTGGGAGGTACGTAGGATTTCTTAGACACAAATACATGCATTGAGGCAAGGCGTAATCAGTGAGTTAAAATTGGATTGTTTTGTGTGATGTTGGTGAGCAATATTTTGATGTGATGTATTGGAATAAGTTTTGCTTGGGGCTAATCAAAAGACAAGTGTGAGGTATTTTGATATTGTCGTATTTATACATATATGTATGTGTTATTTTAGTACATTTTAGCTATATTTTGTTTTAAATAGAAAGATATTTGGTACTTATTAGTATAAATTCTATTTTGTAGTCAAAAGATGACATTCTCAAAGAAAAGGACTAAAACTGGACAAAGCTGGAAAGATGGAGGTTGGTACATTCTTTAAGAAGAATAGAAAAAGAAGAGCGTGCATTTCATGAATGCCACGACGTGGCAATCCACTTGCAACAATGTGGTGGCTAGAATATTCTCAAATACCAGCCTCGATGAATCCTTGAAGAATACGGAAGTAAAATATTTCCCACAACGTGGCGGGCATTGTGGCACATCATGGCGACCGAATTATGGTAATTATATAAAGTCGACTTTAGATCAAATTTCAGGAGAGAGATTCCAGAGACCTACAATTAAAGGGCAACAATAACCCTTCCAAGAACCCTTGGAAGGCAAGATTCGATTGAAGAACAAGTCTTTAGAGATATTTAAGTGAAGAATCATCATTAATCACTCGATTTGCTTAGATTTGATGACGTTTAATCTAGTATCTTATTTAATTATGAGTTTTTTCTGTTGTAATCATGGGCTAATAACCATTTAATTTCGTTTAGATTAGATGAACTCCTAATACAACGTGTTAAATTCATAATTAACGGAGCTATGAAGTTAGTTTTTGCTTTAATAATGTTTGATAAATCTTCACCTAGCATGTTAAGTTTCTATCTTTATTGCCTTGCCTCAAGTTGGTGCAGTTAAACTATAGTTGAGTGCATGGACTTGGTTACCTAGTTGTTTATGACCATTAAATTATCAGAGCTGGAGATTGACTATATCCTAGTGTAGGTGGTAAAGTTAGATGTTTATATGTGTTAGAAAGAAGTATTTGCGAATAATATTTGCTTGATTACTTGAATTAACCATAGAGTAGTAGTATATAGATTTTATCATTAAAACTTCAAATTACCTTTAAAATCAATTTAGTGTTCTTAACTTGTATGACCTTTGGGGTTAAAGTTCGTGAATTGAGTTTATACTGGTTAGTCTAACCATGATGACTATTAACTTTTTATTTGGTAACTAACTGAATTAATCCATTGTCTTGAAATCAACCATAGGAAAAAGGTGGGATTTGAAGCTAAACAGAAGTATCTTTTATAATTGGATAAAAATCATTTTTTCTAGTTGTTTACTTTTATTTCAAGTAATTAATTAAGTGTTTTAATTTAAGTTTTTCTGAAGTTGTAAAAGCAGATAAAAACCCCTTTAAAGTTTGTTTCTTAGGTTAATTATTTGTAATATTTTCTAAATTAGATTTTTGTTCCCTGTGTTCGACTCTTACTTACATTACTTTACTATTACATGACTAGGTACACTGCCTATTGTGTTTTAGCCGCGTTAATAATCTACTCGAATAAATGAAGATTTTTTTGCCACATGTCACACTCTCATTCAATTTGTCAAATGTCATTTTATGGTTATTTTGAATTAATTTCTTTTCCACATGTCATTTTATTAGTTTTTCGATTTTAATAAATTTCATATGATACATTAATGTAATAATTACAAAAATGTAGTAATAAATAAATATCAATTTCATTAATTAACTTACCTTGTTATTTCAAAATTCTCAAATTAAAGCTCATTAGTTTATTTTGTTTATTTATTTAAATTTAAAAGATAAAAAAATCAATTTTAATAATTCATTATTTTTCTTATTTTTTTATAAATTCAAAGTTCTTAAATATTTAGACCTTTATATTTATTTTTTTTTAATTAACTCATGTAATACATGGGTCTTACACCTAGTTAGGATATAAATTTAAAGCTTTTAAAAGGTGTTATATATACATAAAATGCATGAAAGTCCATCTTTGCGAATGACAAATGTGCATTTCTTTTCATGATCCAGAATTGCAATCTTTCTTGGCGATCTTTGTTGACGTGCTTATATAAATCCTGTTGACCATCGTACAAAGGATATTGATCGGAAAACAATTGAAAAGTGAGATAAAAGGTTTAAAAAAAATATGTTCCTCTAATTCAAAGGTTATTGCATCCCCTTGTTTTGTATATCTTTACATGTTCTTCATATTGTCAAGAAAATCAAGTGTCTCCAATCCTTCTACTCGAACTTCACTGTGAAAACTAAAATATTAACATGTTTTACTTTAGAAAATAGAATAACAAGATACAAATTGTTATCTTTTTACTGAATATCAAATTGCAACGGAAACAAATCATTGATACTAGGGCAAATTGTAGAGAACATAAGAACATACTTTGAATGAGCATCCAAATGTTTGAAAAAATACGAATTGAAGCCTGAATCTCATTGAAGCTTCTTGTAGTCGGTGGAGTCAACAACTACATGGAAGAAGGATAATCGTAGGGAATGTCACAACTAGGAAATTCTATATCCTTGTAACTATAACAATGATAGCCATTGTAACCAAAATTTTGAAAGCATGCTTGATGTTTATTCAATGACAACATAACTCCATCAAAAACTCTATACAAACACTTCAATTGGTCAACGAAAGATTGGAAACACTAAAAATCCTGGTTTAAGTCCCTTATGGACTAGGATTTCCTTATTGGGCCTAATGGACCAATAAGTCTCCAATTTGACTATTTTGGGCTTAAAACCCTAAAATGGGCCCTAATTGGACCCACTTTCATGAAACCTAACATTTTGAGCCATAATGGATCCAAAATGAATTGAATTATCCTTAATGGGCCTTGTTGGGCCATAACAAAACAAATTAACCCTAATGGACCATAAAACCCACTCTTTTATACTAATTGGGCCGTGAACCATCCTATGGGCTTAATGGGCCAAAAACTTACTTAATGGGCTTTATGTTTTCGAACAAGACCAAGAACGAGCCCAACTAGCTCACTTCTTTCTTCTTTGGCCCAAATATCGGCCCATGTGTAAAAAAAAGGAATGGACAATTAAACATAAACATGTCACCTCAATATTGTTTAATGGTTAATTAAGCAATTTTTCAACATGCAACAAGGCAAGAATCTCATGTTTCCATGCACTCTTCTCACCCTTCTCTTCTTCTTCTACTCTCGGCCGAGGCAACCCACACACACACACACCACCATTTCAATTTACTTCAAACACTCTTCAAGAACTTCTACACTTCCTCAAAATTTTCGAAGCTTTGTTTGAATCTTCAAGGAGTTCTCATTTAGATTATCATCTTGGTAAGTTTTCATTTGGATTCATGGTTTAACTTCTTGATTTCCTCAAAGATCTCTCCTTAAACCATAACATTCCATGGATTATACCTCTTTGCTTCATAGATTTTGAAAACCACTCAAGGGAAGTTTGTTCAAGGCCGAAAACTTCTTCATTTCTTCTTCAAACCGAAACCACAAACCCAAGGTGAGTTCATACCCCCTTGTTTTCAGTTTTTACTTGTTTTTGGGGGGAGAATACAAGTGTTATATGTTGATCTATGTGTGTTTGCCTATTATATGTGATTTCTTTGGTTTGTGTTGTGAAAATGTGTTATTATTTGTTATATCTCGAGATCTATGGCTAAAGTGTGAAGGATACATAACAAATAACCTAATAAACAACATACTTCAAAGATCTAAGAGTCTTTATGATTAAGAAGTGAAAAACAAAGCCAAAGATTCTTTATAAGTGTCATTTTTGCAAAAATAACAAAGGTTGGGTTGAAAAATGATAATTTTCGATTTTATGAGGGGTATAAAGTATTTATTTATATAAAATCTGATTTTTATGAAAATAATACTTTTCAAAGGGTCAAAAACATAAATTTTAGTTTATTGGGCTTACATTTGGGCCTTATGGGTTTCTGGGCCCAAAATTGCGAAAAATGAAGAGTTTTGGGGGCTGAAGTTGTAAATTTATCAAATTATGAGTCTAAAACATAAATAAACTATTTCAGGGGCTGAAAATGACTTTAATGCAAAAATTTGACTAAAAATGCAAAGTTTTGGATTTTGGGGTCAAAATTGTAAAACTTACGGAATTTGGGCCAAAAGTGTAAACTTTTTACAAATAAGGGCTGGAAATAGCAAATACAATAGTTTTGGGCTGAAATTATTATTTAAATTATGTTTAGGCCGAAAATATCAAGAAAAATGATTTAAGGACCAAAAATGTCAATTTTCATCAAAAGGGACTAAAAGTGTCATTTTTATTAATAAAGGGGCTGAAATGGTCAAAATCAATATTTTTGGGCCAAATAGGCTACTATTAAATAATTGGGCCAAGAATATTAAATTTATAACGCATGGTTTTAAAAAATGTTTATATATATATATATATATATATATATATATATATATATATATATATATATATATATATATATATATATATATATATATATATATATATATATATATATATATATATATATATATATAACCAAAGCTTCGTTATAAATCAAACGTCAAAGTATTTTTAACATCGCGAATAAACATTTGGCATACAACAAAACCTACACTACGAACTTAAAATCGATAAACAGATAAATGATTCAATGATTGGGCCCAAAATCATATGTTCGTGCTATTGGGCTTTTGTGGCCCAAGTTCATGATTATTGGGCCCAATATATTCCAACATGTTTATTAGGTCTTGGTGACCCAATTACATGCCCAATGGGCCTTTATCAGTTTTAACATGCTATTGGGCCTTAGTGGCCCATTTGCATTGTTAATAGGGCCCTAAACATTCATCATATGCTTAATGGGCTATAACGTGTCCGTAGCATACTCGACAGTCTATAATAACATACATAATTAGTGGGCCACCGTTGTCTTCTTTCGTGTCTGTTAGGCTTACTTCATAGTAATGTAAACATCAATCGGGTTGTAAAACAATGTTATTCAATTTCATTGGGATTTAGTGAGAAATAACGGGTGGCACCAATAAGTGTCGGCCGTAGCCTGTAGTTATAATCAAAGACTCCTGGAGGGAGAGCGAGAGTTTGTGTATAGATCTATACGGGGGTGACTCCCCCACACCTGAGCTGTTTGCTATAGTTAGACTCGGCCAGTCTAGGGTGACAAAATCTTGATCAAAACCGGCGTTTGGAAAAATGCCAAGACAGGCGAATTAGTCACTATTATGCATGGTTATAACGACTCACATAGAGATCCATTACCATCTAAGTAGTCATGGGAAGTCATATTCATACACCGTGACGATGCAAAGTGATTTATACAATAATACAAAACTATCATACTATTTAAATTGGAAAACATCGGGTTTTCCGCGGAACGACATTAATCACTTCTACATACAACAACTACAATACAAGGAATAATTATGAAAGGCATTCACTCTTACATGTTTTGAAATCACATACATATACACTTATGGGATCATCACATCTTTTTCGTAAACAGTTTTTCTTACAGAAAATATCGGATTTTCTGGGTTGTACAAACAATACAAACTATTTTTTTTATATCAAACATGCTTATGAACTCACCAACATTATATATGTTGACCGTTTTCAAAATAACTTGTATTTTCAGGTAACCGTTAGAATGAAGAATCATCAAGCGTGTTTCTGAAATTTCTTTTGTGCAATGTCAATCGTTAGACAATTTATGTTCTGTGATGTTGTAATGTAAACAATGTACTTGATGTGAACAAGGTCAGTTGTAATCTATTAATGCATGGTGATGTTTATGTTATGTTTCATGTATATTCATTGTGATGATATGTCAATTTAAGTCACACGAGCCCTCGGACGCTTCCGCCGTCAGGTTCAGGGGTGTGACAGGTTGGTATCAGAGCTTTGTTTATAGTGAACTAGCATATCTATCCATACATGATATGCAACTATAAACATAATGGGAATAAATAACTCTGAACAAAAAATAAAATTTCATATTTATGTGCTTATATTAAAAACAACAATATAACAACATTTAAAAGTCTTTGGAGGATTCGAACATTTTCAATTGCGCTCGGACAGTTATGAAGCAGTAATGGGGGTAAATGTAGCCTGATCAACTACATTCACCCAAGGTACGACTGTCATGTGGCCGAGTGTGATTAAGATGATCGATGAAACAAAACTCAAATTTTATGTTCAAGAAGAGAAAGAATATAAGATCCAAATTAAACTAACTAAAATACTAGAGGAGTAGTTTATGGGTAGGTACTTATGCATTTTCCTACAGACGCTATGGCAGGATTTCATCTTCCCCGGGATCCCTACTTCCCCGCGCAAGGGAATGCAGGATGGCTCGAACTCGAAGAAGACCCCGAGGAGGAGCCCGCAGAAGAACTTGAAATGGAAGTCGAGGGCGGACCTACCGAGCTGGCAGTAGACTTGGAAGAAGAAGAACCCGAAGAAGACCCCGAGGAGGAGTCTGAAGAAGAACCTAAAGTGGAAGTTGAGGGCGGACCTACCGTGCCAGTGGTGAACTTGTAGGAAGAAGAAACCAGTGATGACGACGATGGTGATTCAGACGCGGAGTCCGAAGTCATCAACCCACCTTACCCGATTAGGGTGCCCGCTCATCGGATGGGCCCAAATGGCCCCACGCCTCCATGGGGTTTTGATATTTGGAGATGGAGCAGGCAGCAGGGGCAGCAACCCCCATATGGGATGGCACAGGGGGGGTAATAACCCTGAAAAGATGGATTGAAAAGGTGGAATCGGTGTTCGAGATATGCGGATGCCCTGAAGAATTCAAGGTGAAGTTTGCAGCATGTACATTTGTTGATCAAGCCCTCACCTGGTGGAATGGGCATGTGGAGGCTATGACTCTTCCGGTGGCTAATGCCATGCCATGGGCGGAATTGAAAGAAATTCTAATGGCTGAATACTGCCAGCGTAGCGAGGTTCAGAAAATGGAGCAAGAGTTATGGAACATCACAGTTCGAAACTCCGACATCGATGCCTACATATCAAGGTTTAGTGAACTGTCTGTATTGTGCCCTGGCATGATTACCTCGGAAGGAAAGAAGATCGAACGATTCATCTGGGGATTAACCTCCCCAATTCAAGGAAACGTGATAGCCGCGAATCCTGAAACCTTTGACAGCGCCAAGAGGTTGGCCAAGAAGTTGTACGACCACAACAACAAGAAGGGCGAAAAAGCAGGGGAAACTGAAAGCAAGAAGGAGAGCGATAACAAGAAGGGAAAAAATAACAAGCAGAAGGGACGACAAGGCTTAGAGCCGTCAAAGAAACAACAAACAGTGACAGTTCATGCTGCAACCACCCAAGTCCCCTCCACACCACATGCTCCAGCCTCATCCACCCCAAGTGCCCTTAAGCAGTATTCCGGAAATCTCCCAAAGTGCAACAAATGCAATCTCCATCACAATGGTGAATGCAGGGAGATGCATTGTACCGGTTGCAACCGAAAGGGTTATACGACAAGATACTGTAGAACCTATCCTCCCCAGAACCAGCAACAGGGAAACAACAACAACAAATCGCGACAACAAAAACAACAACAACAACACCAAAAACAACAACGGCAACAACACCAACAACAACAACGGCAACAACGGTGGGGCTAGCCACACTTGTTACGGATATGGACGGACTGGGCATTTCCGGCGAAACTGTCCCAATGTCAACAATCAAGGAAATGGAGGATCAGGAAGGGTTTTGACTCTGGGACAAGGCGAAGCAGTCCAAGACCCTACCGTTGTCACCGGTACGATTCTACTTAACAACACATATGCATGCATCTTATTCGATAGTGGAGCGGAGCGAAGCTTCGTTAGTAACAAGTTTAAACACTTACTAAATCAACAACCCCAGAAGCTCAATGAAGCCTTCACGGTGGAAATGGCTAATGGGAAAACAGATTCAACTAGGGATATCTATGTAGGATGCACGTTAACAATTAACCACCACACTTTCCAAATAAACTTGATGCCTGTGAATATTAGGAGTTTCGATGTGATAATCGGCATAGATTGGTTGAGCCCCCATCATGTCGATATTATGTGCCGCGAGAAGGCCGTTCACCTTCATCTACCTAACCACGAAACCCTAATCATATACAGAGACAAACCCGGTACGAACCTTCGTCTTATCTCATGTATTAAGGCACAAAAGCGTCTACAAAAGAAGGACTCTGCGTTTCTGGCTCACATTGTGGATAAATCCAAGGAAGAGGTTAACATTCAAGACATCCCAGTGGCTTGCGATTTCCCTGACATCTTTCCTGAAGATCTTCCGGGGATACCCCCATAAAGACAAGTCGAGTTCCGAATCGACCTTGTGCCAGGAGCTACTCCCATCGACAAATCGTCCTATAGATTGGCTCCTGCGGAAATGCAAGAATTGTCAAGCCAACTCAGCAAACTCTTGAACAAAGGATTTATCAGACCCAGCTTCTCGCCTTGGGGAGCTCCGGTCCTTTTTGTTAAGAAGAAGGACGAATCCTTTAGGATGTGCATCGACTATAGAGATCTGAATAAGCTCACTATCAAAAATCGCTACCCACTTCCACGAATCGACGATCTATTCAACCAACTTCAAGGAGCAAATTACTTCTCTAAGATAGATCTGCGATCCGACTATCATCAACTCAAGGTCCGAGAGGAGGATATTTCCAAGACCGCTTTCCGAACTCGCTATGGACATTATGAATTTGTTGTAATGCCCTTCGGTCTAACGAATGCCCCTGCCGCATTTATGGACCTGATGAATCGAGTTTGTCGTCCATTCCTTGACAACTTTGTAATCGTTTTCATCGACGATATCCTGGTCTATTCTTGAAGCGAGGAAGAACATAGCCGAAATCTCTGACAAATCTTGGAAACCCTGCGAGCCGAAAAGTTGTATGCGAAACTCTCTAAGTGTGAGTTCTGGCTCCGTAGCGTAAACTTTTTAGGTCATGTCGTCAGCCAAGAAGGGATACATGTCGAACCTTCCAAGGTTAAAGCCATTGAAGGATGGGCAGTCCCAACAACACCCACAGAAATTCGTCAATTTCTGGGTCTCGCAGGCTATTATAGAATATTCATCCAGAACTTCTCCAGGACAGCCAAGCCTCTTACCACACTTACACAAAAAGGCATACCATTCGAATGGACAGAGAAGCAGGAAGTTGCCTTCCAAACCCTGAAGAAAGCCCTCTGTATTGCACCTGTGCTATCCTTACCAGAAGGAACCGAAAACTTTATAATCTACTGCGACGCTTGAAATCAAGGTTTGGGATGTGTACTTATGCAGCAAGGAAAGGTGATAGCCTATGCATCAAGACAACTGAAAACGCACGAAGTGAACTATACAACTCATGATCTCGAATTGGGTGCAGTGGTCTTCGCATTGAAGATTTTGAGGCACTACCTTTATGGTACGAAGTGCACCATCTTCACCGACCACAAAAACCTCCAGCACATCCTGAACCAGAAGGAATTAAATATGAGGCAGCGGAGATGGGTCGAGCTGCAAAACGATTACGAGTACGATATCAAGTATCATCCGGGCAAGGCTAACGTGGTGGCTGGTGCCCTGAGCCGAAAAGAATATTCAAGTCGTCACGTGAAAACTCTCTCGATAACCATTCGATCCCACCTAATCTCGTAGATCAAAGAAGCCCAGTTAGATGCATTGAAACCCGAGAACACTATAAGTGAATCATTACTGGGGATGGAGAAGAACCTTGCAGTCAAAGAGGATGGAGCATACTATTTCATGGATAGAATCTGGGACCCTAAATTTGGGGGATTCAGAGAAGTAGTCATGAATGAAGCTCACAAGACACGATAATCCATCCATCCGGGATCAGAAAAGATATACCTAGATATCAAACAACATTATTGGTGGCCAAATATGAAAGCAGAAATTGCCACTTACGTGGGCCAGTGCCTCACTTGCGCTAAAGTGAAAGTGGAATATCAAAAGCCCTCGGGACTATTACAACAGCCGGTAATACCCGAGTGGAAATGGGAAAGGATTAACATGGAGTTTGTGACCAAATTACCCAAAACAACTGATGGATTGGATGCCATATGGGTGATAGTCGACAGATTGACGAAATCTGCCCATTTCCTACCAATAAAAGAGTCCTATAAAATGGAAATATTAACCAGGATATACATCAAGGAGGTAGTGAGACTTCATGGAGTGCCAATATCTATCATCCCGGATCGAGATAGTTGATTCACTTCACGCTTTTGGCAATCACTTCAAAAGGATATGGGAACACAACTCGACATGAGTACTGCTTACCACCCACAGACGGATGCTCAAAGTGAGCGAACCATTCAAACGCTTGAAGATATGCTTCGAGCATGTGTGATAGACTTTGGAAGGTCGTGGGATACCCACTTACCTTTAATTGAGTTTTCGTACAATAACAGTTATCACACAAGCATCAAAGTTGCTCCTTTTGAAGCATTATATGGTCGTAAATGTAGATCACCGTTGTGCTGGGCTGAGGTAGGTGACACTCAGCTAGCAAGAGGACAGACACCAAACAATGCTTTAACAGGGCCAAAAATCATACGTGAAACAACAGAAAAGATAGTTCAAATCAGAGCTCGAAATCAGGCATCACGAGACCGACAGAAGAGTTATGCTGATAAACAGCGAAAGCCCCTAGAATTTCAAGTCGGGGATCGGGTGTTATTGAAGGTCTCTCCCTGGAAAGGGGTGATTCATTTTGGGAAACGGGGGAAACTAAACCCACGACACATTGGGCCATTCGAGATTCTAGCCTGAATCGGTCCAGTGGCCTACAGGCTGCAGCTACCTGCCGAGCTCAGCAGCGTACACCCCGTGTTCCATGTTTCCAATCTGAAAAAGTTCTTATCCGATGAAACTATTGTCATCCCATTGGAAGAAATCGAAATCAACGAGAATCTCCTGTTCATCAAGGAACCAGTTGAAATCATGGACAGGGAAGTGAAGCGTACTAAGCAAAGTCGCATTCCGAATTTGAAAGTTCGATGGAACGCAAAGCGTGGACCGAAATTCACATGGGAACGCGAATACCAGATGAAGCAAAAGTACCCTCACTTATTCTCGCATTCTCAAATCTAGAGTCAAAAAGAATTTCGGGACGAAATTCCCTCTAACGGGGGGATGATGTCACAACTAGGAAATTCTATATCCTTGTAACTATAACAATGATAGCCATTGTAACCAAAATTTTGAAAGCATGCTTGATGTTTATTCAACGACAACATAACTCCATCAAAAACTCTATACAAACACTTCAATTGGTCAACGAAAGATTGGAAACACTGAAAATCCCGGTTTAACTCCATTATGGACTAGGATTTCCTTATTGGGCCTAATGGACCAATAAGTCTCCAATTTGACTATTTTGGGCTTAAAACCCTAAAATGGGCCCTAATTGGACCCACTTTCATGAAACCTAACATTTTGAGCCATAATGGATCCAAAATGAATTGAATTATCCTTAATGGGCCTTGTTGGGCCTAAACAAAACAAATTAACCCTAATGGACCATAAAACCCACTCTATTATACTAATTGGGCCGTGAACCATCCTATGGGATTAATGGGCCAAAAACTTACTTAATGGGCTTTATGTTTTCGAACAAGACCAAGAACGAGCCCAACTAGCTCACTTCTTTCTTCTTTGGCCCAAATATCGGCCCATGTGTAAAAAAAAAAGAATAGACAATTAAACATAAACATGCCACCTCAATATTGTTTAATGGTTAATTAAGCAATTGTTCAACATGCAACAAGGCAAGAATCTCATGTTTCCATGCACTCTTCTCACCCCTCTCTTCTTCTTCTACTCTCGGCCGAGGCTACCCACACACATACACCACCATTTCAATTTACTTCAAACACTCACCAAGAACTTCTACATTTCCTCAAAAATTTTGAAGCTTTGTTTGGATCTTCAAGGAGTTCTCATTTAGATTATCATCTTCGTAAGTTTTCATTTGGATTCATGGTTTAACTTCTTGATTTCCTCAAAGATCTCTCCTTAAACCATAACATTCCATGGATTATACCTCTTTACTTCATAGATTTCGAAAACCACTCAAGGGAAGTTTGTTCAAGGCCGAAAACTTCTTCATTTCTTCTTCAAACCGAAACCACAAACCCAAGGTGAGTTCATACCCCCCTTGTTTTCTGTTTTTACTTGTTTTTAGGGGGAGAATACAAGTGTTATGTGTTGATCTATGTGTGTTTGCATGTTATATGTGATTTCTTTGGTTTGTGTTGTGAAAATGTTATATTATTTGTTATATCTCGAGATCTATGGCTAAAGTGTGAAGGATACATAAACAAATAACCTAATAAACAACATACTTCAAAGATCTAAGAGTCTTTATGATTAAGAAGTGAAAAACAAAGCCAAAGATTCTTTATAAGTGTCATTTTTGCAAAAATAACAAAGGTTGGGTTGAAAGATGATAATTTTCGTTTTTATGAGGGGTATAAAGTATTTATATGTATAAAAGCTGATTTTTATGAAAATAATACTTTTCAAAACGTCAAAAACATAAATTTTAGTTTATTGGGCTTACATTTGGGCCTTATGGGTTTTTGGGCCCAAAATTGCGAAAAATGAAGAGTTTTGGGGGCTAAAGTTGTAAATTTATCAAAATATGAGTCTAAAACATAAATAAATTATTTTAGGGGCTGAAAATGACTTTAATGCAAAATTTTGACTAAAAATGCAAAGTTTTGGATTTTGGGGTCAAAATTGTAAAACTTACGGAATTTGGGCCAAAAGTGTAAACTTTTTACAAATAAGGGCTGGAAATGGCAAATACAATAGTTTTGGGCTGAAATTATTATTTAAATTATGTTTGGGCCGAAAATATCAAGAAAAATGGTTTAAGGACCAAAAATGTCAATTTTCATCAAAAGGGACTAAAAGTGTCATTTTTATTAATAAAGGGGCTGAAATGGTCAAAATCAATACTTTTGGGCCAAATAGGCTAATATTAAATAATTGGGCCAAGAATATTAAATTTATAACGCATGGTTTTTAAAAATGTTTATATATATATATATATATATATATATATATATATATATATATATATATATATATATATATATATATATATATAACCAAAGCTTCGTTATACACCAAACGTCAAAGTGTTTTTAACATCGCGAATAAACATTTGACATACAACAAAACCTACACTACGAACTTAAAATCGATAAACAAATAAATGATTCAATGATTGGGCCCAAAATCTTCTGTTCGTACTATTGGGCCTTTGTGGCCCAATTTCATGATTACTGGGCCCAATATATTCCAACATGTTTATTGGGTCTTGGTGACCCAATTACATGCTCAATGGGCATTTATCAGTTTTAAAATGCTATTGGGCGTTAGTGGCCAATTTGCATTGCTAATAGGGCCCTAAACATTCATCATATGCTTAATGGGCTATAACGTGTCCGTAGCATACTCGACAGTCGATAATAACATACATAATTAGTGGGCCACCGTTGTCTTCTTTCGTGTCTGTTAGGCTCACTTCATATTAACGTAAACATCAATCGGGTTGTAAAACAATGTTATTCAATTTCATTGGGATTTAGTGAGAAATAACGGGTGGCACTAATAAGTGTCGGTCGTAGTCTGTAATTATAATCAGAGACTCCTGGAGGGAGAGCGAGAGTTTGTGTATAGATCTATACGGGGTGACTCCCCCACACCTGAGCTGTTTGCTACAGTTAGACTCGGCCAGTCTAGGGTGACAAAATCTTGATCAAAACCAGCGTTTGGAAAAATGCCAAGACAAGCGAATTAGTCACTATTATGCATGGTTATAACGACTCACATAGAGATCCATTACCATCTAACTACTCATGAGAAATCATATTCATACACCGTGACGATGCAAAGTGATTTATACAATAATACAAAACTATCATACTATTTAAATTGGAAAACATCGGGTTTTCCGTGGAACGACATTAATCACTTATACATATAACAACTACAATACAAGGAACAATTATGAAAGGCATTCACTCTTACATGTTTTGAAATCACATACATATACACTTATGGGATCATCACATCTTTTTCGTAAACAACTTTTGTTACAGAAAATATCGGATTTTCTGGGTTTTAGAAACAATACAAACTATTTTTTTTTATATCAAACATGCTTATGAACTCACCAACATTATATATGTTGACCGTTTTCAAAATAACTTGTATTCTCAGGTAACCGTTAGAATGAAGAATCATCAAGCGTGTTTCTGAAATTTCTTTTGTGCAATGTCAATCGTTAAACAATTTATGTTTTGTGATGTTGTAATGTAAACAATGTACTTGATGTGAACAAGGTCAGTTGTAATGTATTAATGAATGGTGATGTTTATGTTATGTTTCATGTATATTCATTGTGATGATATGTCAATTTAAGTCACACGAGCCCTCGGACGCTTCCGCCGTCTAGTTCGTGGGTGTGACAGGGAATAACTGAAGAATGGGTTGGTGCTGCATTTCCTGATTATGATTAACGTTCATATGTGAACATTGGTGATTAAAGTTCATAGACGGACATTACAAATTATATGACCATTCATTAATGTTCATAAGTGAATATATATATATATATATATATATATATATATATATATATATATATATATATATATGAATAAATTTTTATAACTGAACATGTATGAATTATAAACAAACATATGTTCATAAATGAATGTCTATAAACAAACATAGGTTCATAAATGAATATATGTTCATAAACAAATGTATGTCTAGAATGCCCATAAATTGGTTATGTTCATAACTAAATATTTATACAAAACCCCAAAACAAATCATTTATTCCCTCAAATTGAACATTAAACATATCCATAAAATTGTAAATCTAGAATCAACAAGGAAAAGGAAAAAAAAATAACTCCAAACAACTCTAGGTTTACTTTGTTCTTGCCACTTCTTATGTTTTTCTATTGCATCAAAGCTCCCAAGAAAATCAAAACACCCCTTTATATATTTTCTTTTGTTTTTTTTTAATGAGCGTGGAAGCTTGATGTACATGGGTTGTTTCGAGTTTGCATTTTTTTTTCCATCAGTTTCTGATTTTCTTTTGCATTACCTGAAAAATAACCCTCAAAATCAAGCTAATAAGTTCTAAATCTACACAATTATTTCACAAAATACAAAACTCCAAATAAACAATTATCCCCTAACATGGAACAAAATAGTAGATGAACTTGTCAAACTATACTGGAAAGCAAATGCATTTCGATTACTTTTGTTCTCAGAAAAGGAATAGGGGCACCTTTTTTACTAAGCATAAAAGTTAATTTACATTAATACTTTGACTTCCGCACAAACTAAGATCTAACATATTATAATTAATTCACTTTACAACCACAAATCCAATTACATATATAAGCAAATGTGATTTTATTTGGATGAAATTTCATGAAATCTTTTACACTACTAGAAAACATGGGGTTTTCCTACGGAAAATAGCTACGGACAATTTCTATATATATATATATATATATATATATATATATATATATATATATATATATATGAATAAATTTTTATAACTGAACATGTATGAATTATAAACAAACATATGTTCATAAATGAATGTCTATAAACAAACATAGGTTCATAAATGAATATATGTTCATAAACAAATGTATGTCTAGAATGCCCATAAATTGGTTATGTTCATAACTAAATATTTATACAAAACCCCAAAACAAATCATTTATTCCCTCAAATTGAACATTAAACATATCCATAAAATTGTAAATCTAGAATCAACAAGGAAAAGGAAAAAAAAATAACTCCAAACAACTCTAGGTTTACTTTGTTCTTGCCACTTCTTATGTTTTTCTATTGCATCAAAGCTCCCAAGAAAATCAAAACACCCCTTTATATATTTTCTTTTGTTTTTTTTTAATGAGCGTGGAAGCTTGATGTACATGGGTTGTTTCGAGTTTGCATTTTTTTTTCCATCAGTTTTTGATTTTCTTTTGCATTACCTGAAAAATAACCCTCAAAATCAAGCTAATAAGTTCTAAATCTACACAATTATTTCACAAAATACAAAACTCCAAATAAACAATTATCCCCTAACATGGAACAAAATAGTAGATGAACTTGTCAAACTATACTGGAAAGCAAATGCATTTCGATTACTTTTGTTCTCAGAAAAGGAATAGGGGCACCTTTTTTACTAAGCATAAAAGTTAATTTACATTAATACTTTGACTTCCGCACAAACTAAGATCTAACATATTATAATTAATTCACTTTACAACCACAAATCCAATTACATATATAAGCAAATGTGATTTTATTTGGATGAAATTTCATGAAATCTTTTACACTACTAGAAAACATGGGGTTTTCCTACGGAAAATAGCTACGGACAATTTCTATATATATATATATATATATATATATATATATATATATATATATATATATGAATAAATTTTTATAACTGAACATGTATGAATTATAAACAAACATATGTTCATAAATGAATGTCTATAAACAAACATAGGTTCATAAATGAATATATGTTCATAAACAAATGTATGTCTAGAATGCCCATAAATTGGTTATGTTCATAACTAAATATTTATACAAAACCCCAAAACAAATCATTTATTCCCTCAAATTGAACATTAAACATATCCATAAAATTGTAAATCTAGAATCAACAAGGAAAAGGAAAAAAAATAACTCCAAACAACTCTAGGTTTACTTTGTTCTTGCCACTTCTTATGTTTTTCTATTGCATCAAAGCTCCCAAGAAAATCAAAACACCCCTTTATATATTTTCTTTTGTTTTTTTTTAATGAGCGTGGAAGCTTGATGTACATGGGTTGTTTCGAGTTTGCATTTTTTTTCCATCAGTTTCTGATTTTCTTTTGCATTACCTGAAAAATAACCCTCAAAATCAAGCTAATAAGTTCTAAATCTACACAATTATTTCACAAAATACAAAACTCCAAATAAACAATTATCCCCTAACATGGAACAAAATAGTAGATGAACTTGTCAAACTATACTGGAAAGCAAATGCATTTCGATTACTTTTGTTCTCAGAAAAGGAATAGGGGCACCTTTTTTACTAAGCATAAAAGTTAATTTACATTAATACTTTGACTTCCGCACAAACTAAGATCTAACATATTATAATTAATTCACTTTACAACCACAAATCCAATTACATATATAAGCAAATGTGATTTTATTTGGATGAAATTTCATGAAATCTTTTACACTACTAGAAAACATGGGGTTTTCCTACGGAAAATAGCTACGGACAATTTCTATATATATATATATATATATATATATATATATATATATATATATATATATATATATATATATATATATATATATATATATATATATGAATAAATTTTTATAACTGAACATGTATGAATTATAAACAAACATATGTTCATAAATGAATGTCTATAAACAAACATAGGTTCATAAATGAATATATGTTCATAAACAAATGTATGTCTAGAATGCCCATAAATTGGTTATGTTCATAACTAAATATTTATACAAAACCCCAAAACAAATCATTTATTCCCTCAAATTGAACATTAAACATATCCATAAAATTGTAAATCTAGAATCAACAAGGAAAAGGAAAAAAAAATAACTCCAAACAACTCTAGGTTTACTTTGTTCTTGCCACTTCTTATGTTTTTCTATTGCATCAAAGCTCCCAAGAAAATCAAAACACCCCTTTATATATTTTCTTTTGTTTTTTTTTTAATGAGCGTGGAAGCTTGATGTACATGGGTTGTTTCGAGTTTGCATTTTTTTTCCATCAGTTTCTGATTTTCTTTTGCATTACCTGAAAAATAACCCTCAAAATCAAGCTAATAAGTTCTAAATCTACACAATTATTTCACAAAATACAAAACTCCAAATAAACAATTATCCCCTAACATGGAACAAAATAGTAGATGAACTTGTCAAACTATACTGGAAAGCAAATGCATTTCGATTACTTTTGTTCTCAGAAAAGGAATAGGGGCACCTTTTTTACTAAGCATAAAAGTTAATTTACATTAATACTTTGACTTCCGCACAAACTAAGATCTAACATATTATAATTAATTCACTTTACAACCACAAATCCAATTACATATATAAGCAAATGTGATTTTATTTGGATGAAATTTCATGAAATCTTTTACACTACTAGAAAACATGGGGTTTTCCTACGGAAAATAGCTTCAGACAATTTTTGTAGCTAATTAGCTATGAAATCTCTACGGATCAGCTAAAGAATGGGATGCCCTAGTTTAGTAACGGAATAGCTACGGATGCTAGTCTGTAGCTATTCCGTAGCTAATTAGCTACGAAATATCTACAGATGCTAATCTGTAGCTAATTAGCTACGGAATGGCTACGTAATACCTACGGATACTAATTACCTACGGATTAGCTACGGAATATGCTTTCCGTTAGAATTCAGTAGCTAATCCGTAGCTAAGTAGCTACGGATTAGCTACGAATTTTTCTTATTTTCGATTTTTCGGACACCAAACGTCGTTTTTTTCGCTTCGTTTTTTTCACACCTCTACTATACATGAGTATCTATATTTTCACCAACTTATAGCTATTAATATCATTCATAAAGGCGTGTGGCCCTTCGGGATCAAGTACTCGTTTCACAGTTTAACATTGTGATGTCTATACTTTTCACCAACTTGTGATGGATTATGTTTGTATATGTATATTTATATACATGACGAGTTGTGGTATATTATACGTGTATGTATATGTGTTTGTGAGTTGTATGTGAACGTATTCATAAACATTATAGTGTTAAACCACTAAACGAGTAATGGATCCCGTATGTGCACACAACTTTCTAAATGATATAGATAGCTATAAGTTGGTGAAAATATAGATAAACATGTATAATAGAGGTGTGAAAAAACCGGAGCCAAAAAAACGACGTTTGGTGCCCGAAAAATAAAAAATTAGAAAATTACATAGCTAATCCGTAGCTAATTAGCTACAGATTAGCTACGGATTTTTCTTATTTTCGATTTTTCGGGCACCGAAGGTTTTTTTTTTCTTCGTTTTTTTCACGACTCTACTATACATGATTATCTATATTTTCACCAACTTATAGATATTAATATCGTTCATAAAGTCGTGTGCCCTTCGGGATCAAGTACTCGTTTCACAGTTTAACATTGTAATGCCTATACTTTTCACCAACTTGTGATGGATTATGTTTGTATATGTATATTTATATACATGAATGAGTTGTGGTATATGTGTACGTGTATATATGTATGTATACGTGTTTGTGAGTTGTATGTGAAAGTATTCATAAGCATTATAGTCTTAAACCACTAAACGAGTAATGGATCCCGTATGTGCACAAAGCTTTATAAATGATATTAATAGCTATAAATTGGTGAAAATATAGATAATCATATATAATAGAGGTTTGAAAAAAAACGGAGCGAAAAAAACGACGTTTGGTGCCCGAAAAATCAAAAATTAGAAAATTTTGTAGCTAATCCGTAGCCAATTAGCTACGGATTAGCTACGAAGTTTTCTTATTTTCATTTTTTCTGGCACCAAAGGTTGTTTTTTTCACACTCTACTATATATGATTATCTATATTTTCACCAACTTATAGATATTAATATCGTTCATAAAGGCGTGTGGCCCTTCGGGATCAAGTACTCGTTTTACAGTTTAACATTGTAATGCCTCTATTTTTCACCAACTTGTGATGGATTATGTTTGTATATGTATATTTATATACATGAATGAGTTGTGGTATATGTGTACATGTGTATATGTGTACATGTATATGTGTATGTATATGTGTTTGTGAGATGTATATGAACGTATTAATAAGCATTATAGTGTTTAACCACTAAACGAGCAATGGATCCCGTATGTTCACACGGCTTTATAAATGATATTAATAGCTATAAATTGTTGAAAATATAGATAATCATGTATAATAGAGGTGTGAAAAAAACGGAGCGAAAAAAACGACATTTGGTGCTCGAAAAATCGAAGATAAGAAAAATTTGTAGCTAAGCCGTAGCTAATTAGCTACGGATTAGCTACGGAATATGATTCCGTTAGAATTCCGTAGCTAATCCGTAGCTAATTAGCTACTAATTAGCTACAAACTTTTCTTATTTTTGATTTTTCGAGCACCAAACTTCGTTTTTTTCGCTCCGTTTTTTTCACACCTCTATTATACATGATTATCTATATTTTAACCAATTTATAGTTATTAATATCATTTATAAAGCTGTGTGCACATACGGGATTCATTACTCGTTTAGTGGTTTAAAACTATAATGCTTATGAATACTTTCACATACAACTCACAAACACGTATACCTACGTGATCATCATGATGACCATCACCACCACCACCGAGATACAAATTTTAGCTCTCGTTTTCATCAAAACTCTCACAGAATCTCTCTAGCAAATTGGCTTACGATGATGATGATAATAATAATAATAATAATAATAATAATAATAATAATAATAATAATAATAATAATAATAATAATAATAATAATAATTTGAATAATAATAATAATAATAATAATAATAGTAATAAAAATGGTAGTGGAAGTGGCTAAAAGGTTTACTGGTCAAGATTAGTATGGATGTGACATTCCCAGCCAAGTGGTGTAGTCGTTGGTCTTGTACGTAATTTACCCGAGTTTGAGTCCCTAGACCCCCTTCTTCTTTTTTGGCCTTCTTCAGTTTAGGGTTTCTTATTTTTTATTATCCGCCTCCACCTCCATTTTGCGGGCTCCGTATCGACTCCTACGCTTTCCTTCATATCGACTCCTTCTCGCTTTTGTCTTCCTACCTTTTGTCTTCTGTGAACGCTACCCAAAACCCCCTCGTTGCTCGTCCCTTCTCCGGTGCATTCACCCCTTTTCCGGCGTTCCTTCCCTCTCCGGCAGCATAACTCCTCCGTCATTACCCCTCTTTGCTCGATTTCTTCTCCCACAAAGGTAAAACCTAGATTTTTTTTTTAAATTTGAAGAATGTAATGTAGATGCTTAATCTTTGTTCGATTTCTTCTAGATTTTAATTCCCTGCAAGTCGTCCCGCCTCACATCTCCCACTAACGGTCGTCGCCCTGCTCCCATCCCCATTCTCCACCATATCTGCTTCAACTGTCGCCTCAATCCATTCTGATTTTTCTGCTTTCTTTGATGAATGTAAGCCCTAATCTTTTTGGGATCAAATTACGCCTTGGTATCTCTGTATGTTTGTATTTATTAGTATTTCATTGTATTCCATTTTAGTTTTGTCAAACTTTTCCAAACTTAGAAGATGATTTAATTGATTTTCACAGGATAAGTGTTAGGGTTGAGCTAAATATTTATTATGTAACTTATTTTAAAGAGCATACATTCGTTATAGTCAAGTGAACCTATATTTTTGGTTGAGTTACAAATTAACTTATATATGTTTCTTTTGTTGGGAGTAGATATATTGTTTATATCTGTTTCTTCTGTTACAGGTTGAAAAGGGAAAAGATGCTACAATAGTCGCTTGAGAAAATGATTGCTTTTAAATCCAACTTATGTTTATGGTCTATTATTACTGAAGTTTATGTTTATGGTCTATTATTACTGAATTTGATGTTTTTCCTGCAAGTTTATGCTTATGGAATAGTTTGGGTTCCATGTACAGGTACAATATATATTGTTTCACATATAGCCGATTGGATATCTTGCAACTAAATTTGCTTAAGTGGTTGGAAAGAAAAGCATAATCCAAGGACTCTATTTACATTTGGGTAAGATCAAGTAAACTTTTCTGTAACTACTATGCATCTATGAGTTAGATTTTCACTAATATATTGCTCAATAGCCTTTGGTCATGCTATTATTTTATAATTTCTGCAATTACCATGAACTACTTTAAATTCGGTATATTTTGCCTCTTAAATGCAAGATATACATGCTTATTATAACATCTTACTTATAGCGTTGTACTTTCAAAAATGTTCTCAATTATGGCTATAATAAATAAATAAATAAAAGTACGTTGCTATATTTGTATTTTTCGTGATCATTGATTATGGTGTGTTGAAACAGGAACAATTGGCGGCCTTTGATTCAAAACTCAAATTGAAGAACACTTGTGAGCCTTTATCGATTCAACATACCTGATAATTTGCCAAGTAATCCACCAAGTAATTCTCAATTCTATGTTTGTAAGCACTTAGTTAAACATTTGTAGTTGACACTTTTAATGTGTATTATTAGACACATTTAATGTATTATTAGACAATGTTCATTAGTAATATGTATTTTATTTGATACTTTTTTTTTAGGTTTATTAGTTTTATTATAATGTTATTTGTTTTGTAGTTGAATTTCAATATTATTATAAGTTTAATGTAATGAGTTTTTTCAATATTTTGGACAGAAAAAACTAGATTTTGTTATAATTTTTTACTGTTTTTTTTAAATAAAAAGTAATTAGTTACGGATTACCTACAGAAAATCCGTAGCTATTTACTTCCGTAGCAATTCCGTAGCTATTTATTCCGTAGCAATTCCATAGCTAATCCGTAGCTATAATTTAGCCACGGGCCATTATGCTACAGCCATTTTTCCGTAGCAATTCCATAGCTATTCGCTTATAGCTACGGAATAGCTACGAATTGTGCTGTAGCTATTGGACTAGTTTTCTAGTAGTGTTTAGAACATAAACACTTGAAATTAACAGATTAAAAAAAATCAGAATTTAGGGTTTTTACGTACCATTAAAAGAACTTGGGGAAGAAGCGGATGATATTGAGAATCAACTGTGGTCGGAAGCAAAAGATTCAACGGCAGCAGTCGTGCGACAATGTCGATTAGACAATGCAATGACGGAAAGTCAATCGTCGGAGGTTGGTGGAAAATATTAGGAACACTACATCAGATGCATACGCACCCATACACACACAACTACCAACTAGTGGCCGACGGTGGTAAGAATGCACACCGTCAGCAAGAGGCTGCCGGTAGTTTGTGGTGATGCTACATCTAGCAGAAAAGAATGAGGTACAAGAAAGAAGAAGAAACATGGACATAATAGACTTACCAAACGAGTAATCTGCATTAGACCTTCTAGCCTTTCTTCTCTTCGATGGTCTCCCACAACTCCGACAGCTAGCTCCGGCGAGTTTCCCTCTCTCCCGATCTCGCTCTCTCTTCTCGCTCGTTGCTAAAGAAAGCCGCAAAAAAGAAAGAGATGTTTTAGGGTTGGAACGGAACAATATGAACATAAACGAGATTAACTCCAAGAATAGGGCGTACGTAACTAATCGCCATCACGACCCCGTCAATATGGGTTAATTTAGATTTTTGCATTGTTTACCCTAACGTTTTCCATAATGACATAAATTATCCCTCAACACAAAAGTCTTAACAAAGAAGGTTTTCAACTTCACACTTTCAGTCCCAAAACATAAAATATATCCCATTTTAGGTTTTAAATTATTTCCAAGTTATTTATTTTGTTATCATTTGTTATTAGTTAAGTTATATATATATATATATATATATATATATATATATATATATATATATATATATATATATATATATGAACATTATGAAATGGAAAACGCGCGTTACATAAGGTCTTAAAATGGTAAAACATACAATCCGAACAGTCCACTTCAACTCGCTCAAAACTCAAATGGAAAGTCAATCATGGAATATTAACAATAGTTTGGGTGTCATGGAGTTTAAACACATGAAAGTTTTAACACTTGACACCTATATGAAATTTCAGCCCTAAATCAGTAGGCTCTCCTCTCGGAGGGAAAGTGTAAGGTAACTCCTTACCCCTACCTTGCCAGAGAGCAACTGACCCAGGGTTGAACCCAATTATAACTATAACTTACACTCTGTTTTCAGTTCAACTTAACGAGGGAAAGGAAATGATACGGGAATAAAGTAAAATAAATTGATGTTCCCGAATTTTATTAAAGGAGGGAAGTGGAAGGAAGTGAAAGGAAATTGAATGATCATTTTTCCTCCTAGAAGGATTTGTAGAGAAAGAACAACAAATTTAATTTTCTTTTCAATTCTCTTCAATTCGGAAACACAAAATACAAATTTTTTTCATTTTGTTTCTCTACTTTTCTCTCCTTACTTTCTTTTGTTTTCCTTTCTTTACTAAAAATCGGGAACTTGGCTTTAGTGCGGACAGAGTGGCTCGGACCCATCTATTTTGAACACTTTACACTTGACACCCTGTATGAATCCCCTATTCTAATAAATAAGAGCAATTTTTCCACGTGGCATTGTATTAGCCCGCCCCAAGCAATTTATCCCGCCTAAATTACTTAAGTGGTTTTCCCAAACTACCCTTGTGCCTCTTATTCATTCATTATCATCGGGAGACAGCAGCTCATCAATTTGAAACCCTAATCCAGTCACTCATCAATCGCTGACTCCCTCTCTCTCTAGTCAAAACCACCATTGCTACCTGTTTCTCTACTCAAGAAAATGGTAGCATCTCAACGAAAGAACATCATTTATGACGACTAAAGACTTACACACACAGTAGGTCTCTCTCTCGCTGGTTTACGATCATAAACCACCACATACCTCAAAGGAGAAGTACTTTAGGAACGCATACAGAGGGGACACAGGGGTTTCGACACTCCGGTCAAGAGAAACTCCTCAGCATATGGAAAGGTCATCTTCTTAGGCTACCATTTTTTCTTTTACCGCTTAAATTCTAGATGTCATTCAGGAATCGCTCAAAAGTTTCCTAATTTTTCTTTTCATACAGTTTGTTATTGTGTTCTTTGCTACCAAAAATCTAGCCTCCAAAATCATGAATCGATGATATTTTGAAGAGCCGGAGCCAAAAAAACGTGAATAATGAATAATGAAAGCATTGATATCAGGTTAGCTTCATCTCCAAAACCCATCTCAACATTGTCGAATTAGGTTGTTGAACATAATTTTTGAATTTCGTTTTTTGGGTTTTTTAGTTTCCATGAGCACCAACTGTTTGACCAAATGCCTCAATGAAGATTCACGTTCTATTTATCTATAATCTGATTTCAAATTATTGGTTGTAAATCCATGTAATGAGGCCATTCATCAAAACCTTTTCTTATAATAGTCATAAATATTGAAGAATGTTGAATAGTTGGTCACAAAATAGAAACAAGGGGAGAGGTATGGAGAGATGTATGGTGGGATAGAGCATACAAATGAGTTAATGAGTTTAAATCGAACATTGAAATTTTTCGAAATCATTTGCATATTGAAATAGACTGGAAAGAGAAATTAGAGTAAACATAAAATTTAAATGAGTTTAATTCAAAATTTAATTTAATTTTTAATTTTTTAATGTTTAATTTTTTTGTAAATTACAGTTGTTCAAATTTGTGATTATTTTTTGTTGAGGCGGGTTTAGGGGGTGGGTGGAGAAGAAACAACTACAAACTTCTTTTTTGTCCCAAAAACTAAAAAAAATGATCATCAAATGTGTGCAGTTGTATGCAGCTCACAATTTTTTTCCAAAACTTACCAAGAAAATAGTATCTTGGATCACTGTTAATTGAAAAGACGGTTGGACATTTTTGTCCCTGATAACTAGAAACATATTTTTAAGTTTTGACTAAGTAAATCTCATTCAATTGTCATGGATCGATTTTAGTTGAAAGATTGAAAATTTTCCTTGGTTTATTCAGTTTCAGTTTTTTAAGTAAATACCTTAGGGTTTATGATCGTTTCAATAATATCGCTTTCTTCCTTTCTCTTTGTAGTTTCTACAAAAAAATGCAGTTTAATTGATTTTTATGCTGGTCTTTTGGTATTATATTGTATTGATGAAAACTTTTTGTTGAGTAGAACCCGGAAGGATGCCAAGAAGAGATCGCATGGTAATGAAAATTATGATCCAAGAACTCTATTCTTGCCTCCTGACTTTTTG
This sequence comes from Lactuca virosa, assembly GCF_052849685.1. Classification (NCBI taxonomy): domain Eukaryota; kingdom Viridiplantae; phylum Streptophyta; class Magnoliopsida; order Asterales; family Asteraceae; genus Lactuca; species Lactuca virosa. The sequence continues at coordinate 473,870,576 of NC_136429.1, read as the reverse complement.
AAGAGTTTATTAGGTGGCCAGGTAATTGGTCCTTTTTGGTCACAAGTGATTAAATTGTATTCAATTTACAAGTAATTGAAACAGTATGCTTTTTGTTGAATATAGAGACAATGGTGGAAGTTCAAGTCGCAACATATGGATAAGGTTCTATTTTTTAAAGTAAGTTATCTATCTAATATTGACATAAGATCTGCAATTATCAAATATTTTTTCTATAGAATGCGCTTTTCTTAGTTGCTAACTCCATGTAACTAATCAAATGAGAAAATTTTACGAGCCATTCGAAATGGATGCATATGTTGGAGCAAAAGAATGTGAATAGTCTTGGGATGGTTTTGGTGTTTTTGAAGGATAAGGGTATTTTGGTCATAAAGTAAAAATACATGAAAAAAGAATTCAATATTCATAATATTTCTCAAATTTTTGAGTTATTTGAATAAAATGATACTAAAACTGGAATTTTTGATATTCAAGGGCCAAAAGATAGAATAATTTGGTTTGAAATTATAAGCGTAATAGCATTATAGTTTGCTATTATGATTTTTAGAAGTTGAAATTTTATTTTTAAGTGGCATAATTTGGTATGTATTTAAACTAGAATGATTTAGGATTTTTTTTTTTTTGAAGTTCAAGTTAGCTTTGACACTTTTAGGACGAAATGGGGCATTTGGCTCTCGTAGTACACATATTCAAAAATCAAAATTAATTACAATGATTTTATATAATTTGGGTATTTTCTATATGCTTGAACTTAAATAGTCATTTTTTTAGTTTTTTTTTAGAAAAGTTTTCTTTTGATCTTAGTTTCATCAAAACGTTTGTGATTGTGTGGTATGGGTTTCAGTATTAATTAGAAATCATAGATGAAAGCTGAGAATTTTTTTTAAGAATAAATATGATTGAAAAATAAAATTTATTTTACCCCTGACGGGTTTTACACCTATACTAAATATATTGTCGTATATTAAAGTGTATATATATATATATTAAAGTGATATGATTAGCAATCAAATAAAATACAAACCGTCTAAATATAAACAATTAAACATTTATACGTTGGGGTTTTCTGGGTACTCCTCCACAGGAAAATTGGTCTTGGCCTTGTTTCCTCTGTAATGAATGTTGGCGACGTCGTAAGCTCTGGCGGCTTCTTCTGCAGTCTGAAAAGTCCCCAGCCACTTCCGCTCATGCGTCCCGGGAACCATTATCTCCGCCGCCCATTTCCTGGACGGCCGGAGACGAACTCCTCTGTAAACCTTCTTCTTCGTTCCTTTTTCCATCTCTTCTCCACCACCGCCGGTGAACATTTGACACCCTAAACAGTGTTCGGGTATTCGCATTCCACATTCCCCGCAGATTTCATACTCCACTGGTGACGGCAGATTCTGAGAATTTCCGATTACATCACTGCTTGGAGTGGCGATGTTTCCGCTGCAAATGACAACTGGAGTGCTGAAACAATGGCGGAATTCTCGTCGTCGAAATTGATGGAGGGATTATCCATTTTGCGTGATAAACGGTTAAAGTTGTTTCTTGGCGCCCTAATATAATTGCGATTGCGGCGGATAAATATCGAAGCTCACGTGTTAAATTCAGTTAACGCCATTATATTAATCATCATTTTTCCTTTTTCCTTATAAATTTACGGCCTCTCCCAACTAGATATTTGCTACTTAAGTGATGTGAAATATGAATTGGATTTTTGATAGAGCTTTTGAGTTTTAATTTTCAATAATTGTGTGTTTTTTTTTCTGTGGCATTTTGTTAGTCGTAATTCTTGGTTAACAAGATTGTATTTATTTATTTGTTTTATTATTTGTTTTAATAGTTATATGATGGACCCTCGATATATTCGATTTGAATCGGTCACTGGTCAGCGCCGAGGATGTTAGTGAGGACTGATAACAACGTAGACTATTTGAAGTCTGTGGTTTGCCTATTGTTGTATTATAAATTATTAGCTTTTTTTGTTTGAAGTTTTTACACAATCAGTCCTTATAGTGTAAATTTTTAGATATATTATAAAAGTAGTTGAACTTTTCTTAAACATGAAGTAGTTTGATATGTTTTATATGTATATAATTTTGAAAGCTTTAAATTTATAACCATTATCTATTTGACTAAACTAAAACACAAGTTAGGCATTGTACCTAGTCGCATGGTAGTGTAATAAAGTAAGTACGTGGTCGATCACTGGGAATGAAGTTAATTTGGAAATTAAAATTGCTCAAATTTAATCTAATTATTAAACTAAAAACTAATGAAATGAGAGATTTTTATCTGATTTTGCAAGTTCAGAAAAGCTTAATTAACTATTAACTAGAAAGCAACTAAAAACGAGTTTTAATCAGAGATTTAAGACACACTTTTAGCTTCGAATCCTCTTTCTTTTCCTATGAGTAATTTCGACTATGGATTACTTTTGTTGGTTACCAAATTTAGAATCACTAGTTGTCATGATCAAACTAACCAGCTTACATCAATTTATGACACTTAATCACAATGGTTATGTAGACTAAGGACACTTAATTGATTTTATTGAATATTTGGACTATGAATGACTAGATCAATTTGGACAAAGAATCAATTATTATGGTCAAAAAATGTTCTCTAACACAATTAAGCAACTAGCTTTATTACATATACTAGGACATGGTCAATCTCTAGCTTTAGTGATTTAATGGTCATAAACAATTAGGAATACAAATTCTTGTAATTAATGGCCGGTTAACAACACAGAATTTAAGGGCAAGGTAATAGAGATAGAAACATTAACATGCAAGGATTGATCTAGCAAACACAAGTAAAGACCAACATTAATAATGCATAGATCTAATATTAACTCTTAGTAAATTAATGTTCATCAACACTAAACGAAAACTAAGTGTATTAGCCCATGATTGTCATAGAAAAACAACTAAACAAATAGTTAATTAAACTAAACATCATGCAAACCGAATGCTTGAGTTGATTTCTTGCTAGTTACTCTTCTTCTCTCTTCCTCTTGATCGAAATCAGGTCTTCTAGGGTTTCTCCAGAAGTATTCTCTCTAAAATTCCCCTCTTTCTTGGCCTTCTAATTCGTCCTTTATGTAGGAGGAAAACTTACCATAAATTGGCCACCATGTTGTGGCCCAATGCTTGCCACGCCGTGGAAACAATTTCCATGTCGTATTCGGCCAGGTAATCCTCTTTAACCGAGAATCTTCCATACGCCATGGTGTGGGCCAGAGTTTACCACGCCGTGGTCACTATTCTGAAACACACTTTGAGGTTTATTTGTTTCATTTTTGCATTCTTCACAACCCATGTAACGTCCACGTTTCCTGCTAGATTAGTCATACTATGTAATCACTTTGGTCAATTGTTGTAATCTTTATATGAATGAATAAGAAAGGATTATTCATATATTTATATGCTTATGTGTTTTATAGGATATTTTGCGTATTTAATAATAGAATAAATAAGATTAAAATACGCATCAAAGATAAAAAATTACTTAGGACAAATAATCTTAACCTAGTTGTAGTATACGTAATAAGGGCCTCGGCGATATAAGGATCGTTCAAATCCGACTTCATATGAAGAAGTTATGTTTCTTCGAAGTTTTGCGATTTAACCGGTACAACTCTACGTTTCGTAAAAAGTCAACATTTTGATAAAAACACTTTTGAGCTTAATTAATCTAAACGAAAGTCATAGTAATCGTTAAACCAAGAGAGTGTATATAGAGAACGCCTAAATCTGACTTCGTAAGAGGACGTTATGATTTTTCTATGATTCAGCATAATAGTATACAACTCAAAATCAAATTTTAGATCGGTCGATTTTTAGCCAAAATAATCTAAACGAGAGTTGAAGATCTCGTTAGTAGGAGTCCAACGATATAAATTCTATCGAAAACGGACACCCGATGAGAGAGTCATGTTTTTATACAGGCTTTAACAGCCTAAGCATGTGCGAAAAATATAAAGTCAAAATTAGCCAATGGAGTATAAACGAAAGTTGTAGATCTCATCGAGAGCTTTACGGGGGTATAGAAACGTCAAAACCAAAGTCCGTATGAAGAAGTTACACAATTTTGAAAATCTAAAAGTCGGTACGCGCATACGCGACGCACAGAAGGTTCTAGAAGTTGTTACGCAGCCCCACCCAATTCGTGCCACGTGTTTGCATGCCTAAGGATCCATGCCACCATAGTGCACAACATGCATCCTAAGATTTCCTCCTATAAATACCAGTCAGTCCCTCTTGTTATTTCCTCACCCCGACACCCGATTTTCTCGAGTTTACCCTGTTTTAGCCCCTTTTTTCTTCGTTTATGTTCTACGGCGAACCCCTTCCATGCCCCTGAGTACTCATCTAAGTAGTAGCCTTCATGTAGGAGATCCCGAGTTAGTATTTTACCCGCTTAGATCCCGGTTCTCATCAATAGTACTCTGTAAGTGAGCTACGCTTATTCCGCCTCTGTGTAATTTATAATTATAGTTATAATCCGTTACTGGGAACTTATAATTAAGATTTATCAATGATCCCAAGTCATTATACTGATTGATCTACTTACGGGAGAGGTTCGTTGAATGGTCGCATCTTCTTGGTTGTTGGATTTCAGAAAAGTTATATGCTAAAATGGTCCTGCCTCCCGATTGTCTTGCCTGGCTGATCCTTACTTGATAGATATTGAAGTATACTTTGGAATTATTTAGGAATCTAAACTCTTAGGATAATAATTCATAAATCATGAAATTAGACTAAGACTTAGTGCTATATACATCTAGGTCTTTTGGAAAAGGTGTAAGGCGAAGCTCTGCCCGATTCACCAATCACCAGACACTTTGTCAGGTGAGTGCGCAGTTATTATTAAGAACATAATCTTAATTTAAAAAGTATTAATACTATCAAGTAATATTAAATGTTTAGCTGTATTTTCTATGCTATGTGCTATTTGTATAAACATGATAATTGGATTAGAAACTATATTGGGTATCGATTGTCTTTAGTTATAAGTCTCGTCTTAGGTTTAAGAATAAGACTTGTAAGGTTGCTTAGTTCAGATTAAGCTTAATATCAATTAGCTCTCATAGTTGGCATAGAATGTGAGATTAGAATGGAGTGAAGTCCTCATCTTTCTTGGATGACCAGAAATGGTGGGTCCATATCAGGCAACTAGCAAGTATGTCTGGGTCATCAACTAGAGTAGAAGACAACACTTGCCTATTCTAGGCAGTCTTATGTTGCAAGCATGGAGTTATAACCCATGGACGTAGATAAAGCGGGATACCATATTTATCAAATATCTGAAAATTGGTTGGCTTATATGACTTATACTGGCCAAGGACACCCCTAACTGTGTAGTCAAACAGTTACTCAGACAATTCATCAGGTACGGTGATTCTTCCAAATGATTGTTGAATTAGGATCTGTGATGATCGATTGAGTTGGGTAGTTGGTGTTAGGTCAAATTCTATATACACTTATATTATCTGATAACCTTGTTCTGCAGGATTGATATTATTTATTACCATTAAACTATTATGGGCTTCAAAATCCTACGTATCTCACCAGGTTTTCCCAAACCTGAACCACTCATTTTACGCATCACGGGCCGCGGATGTAAGGTTATCGAATTCTAGTTAGGATGTTGAGTAGAATAAAGATATGTTCCTGTAATAAGTAGTTTCAAGACCTTTTATATTTTATGTTGTGATGTATGTTTGGATATGCACGAATGACATCCTTAAGGTTTTAATAAAATAACTTTTGTTATTTTAAAATGTTTTATTTAACTGTGAAATTCCGCATCTCAGTTTACAAAGAATAAAGAAAAATGTTTTAATTGGTTTTGAAAAATGGGGGATGTCACACTCCAACTTCCACTTTTTGTCCATTTTGGTCATTTTTCTTCAAAAATGTCTTTTTCTGGCTGAAATATGAAATTTATGCAAATAACTACCAAAAGTCCTTGTGTTTAAACCAAAATATGACTAAAATACAATGAAATAACTCATAAATATATGTATACCCCACAATTGTCTTTTGCTTGCCCCCAAGCAAAACTTATTTTAATACATCACATAGAACATTGCCTACCAACATCACACAAAACAATCCTAATTGAACACATCACCTCAATGCATGTATTTGTGTCTAAAACCTAGTTACTTCCCAAGATCTAAATACTCACAATCTTCATAAACGTTTCCCACTTATTTTGAACAACATTCATTTTATGCATCCCTTCGAGTATATCCTCATAAGACTTTCTTAACCTCAAGGTATTATTTTAAGTTCCCAAGCATACATATGATGAAATAACCTAGAAAGAAAAATTACAACTTTGAATAATACGCCTTCGACTTTGGCAATTTTTCCTTGTTCTTCACTTTCTTCAACTTGAATTTACAATATTTGAAGCTTTGAACTTATCTTCATAATTCTTGATTTTTGTACCTTGTAAGCTCTTATTCACTCAACAAACATTTGCAACTTTTTTTCTATTTTTTTTATCAAACTAAAAACCTAAAACAACACATATGCTTAAGCAAAGGAACTTAACTTTAACTCTTATTGGTTGAAGGTATTAGTCTAAAGTGCAATGAGTACATAAGCTTTCCTGGATACATTTCTGGTACACAGTGCTAAACTTTTTATATCCCTCAATCTATACAAGGTTGTGTTTTTGTCTCATGATTTCACTAGGACTGGGAAGCCACAAATACACTATAACATATTGGCTCAACTAAATCTTAAAGTTCACATCGAATCATCCCGCATAACACTAGAAAACTAGTCATAATTCAATAATATCAAAATTTTAAATGTAATAGATTTTTAATATTAGAGTATTTTTGCAAGCTTATTAATTTTAAATTTCTAGCATTTTTCAACGTTTATGCACGAAAATCCTTTTTTGACCCCCTACCCCACACTTAGTTCATATAATGCCCTCATTGTATGCAAAAGATAATAAAAACAATAAAGAAAAGAAAAAAAGGAACAGGCTCCCCTAGGATAGTAGTGGCGAGATCGAATCGATAGTTGTGGGATAAATATCATCATCTTTATCTTGTAAACTGAAAAATGGAAGGATATTCCTTTGTAATATGTCGACATTTGATTCAAGATTACCATCGTTCAAAATATGGTGTGTAGGATTGCAAAAAGTTGCAATTAGCAGAATCTATTACGCGGGAAAGTGTGAACCACGTAGGATAATATTAAAATATTTTCCGAATAAGCAATCACCCACAATTATGAAAAACCACGGATCTATATTTCTACTCTCTCTCTCTCTCTCTGTCGGCTAACCTCTCTCTCATACGATATTTTATAATCCGCACAAACAAAATTAGACCAAATTTCTAGAGTAAACTAAAGGAACAAACTGCATCATCCAGTTTACACGTCAAACACAAAACAAAACAAAATAAAATGTCAAAAATAAAAGGATAGCAATCATTCGTCCTCGTCATCACTAGGTCCTCAACACGTTCATTATCATACATCATTAACTCCCCACAATTCCTCCCAAGTCGGAATTGTGGTGGCATGTCAACTGGCTTTTCGATCTTAAAGTGTAAAAATAAATTATCCACAATGTCCCATGTAGTTCACTCCTCCCCTCAAATTGTCTAAGTACAATCCAACTTTCTTGTGAAAAGGGTCCACCGGGATTTCTTGTTCTTGAGGCTTTCGCTTCTTTTTGTTCCTTCCTTCAAATTGCTTTGTTTGAACTCCAGATTCTTCAATCATCCTAATCGGATCATCTATTAGTACCGAATAATGACTGTCTCCCATGTCGCAAACGATTATGTCTTCTACAAAATATTGGGCAACAGTAAACACCCTTCAGTCCTTCAAAGCATCTCAGCTACTGGTTCTTCCAATATCCTACAAGATCGAGCTAAGTTTGTCATTAAAGAACCTCCACAAATAGGTGCTCTAGAATGCATATTTGTTTCTTTCTCAGAAAGAAATAAAGCCAAATGATATGGAATATTATAAGATATTCCCGAATTCAGAATGTGTCATGAGAAGAAAATATCTCTCTTGAACTCTATCCTCAGATTCCCTTTGATTGATAGAAAAGGCGATCATCTTGTGAATGAATTTTTGCGCTGGAGATTTTATAAGGCTTGTTGGAGTGTCATCTTTGTTGTATGTACCATTTGCTAAACAAAACCAAAGGTCTTGAACAAATAGTTCTTTTGGTAGATCAATACATGACTTGTTCAGAAAAGTTGTAAAATTTGGGGTGATAGCATCCAAATGATCATAAATTCCCTTGTCATTCACATCCCGATTAAAGTTGAAGATAATCGTGGAGAAGAATTCCACATCTAACTCCTGAAAAACCGGTTCTTGAATTTTAAATAATCGTTCCCAATCATTGCAAATGAAGCGACAATATTTCCAATGTGGAATTTTGTTAAAAGATGTTAAACTTGTAAAGAAGTACGCGAATCTTCTACCCAATTCCTATCTATAACTGGAGCTGCCATGATTTCTTTTTCCTTAGTTTATTGAATCTGAACTGATAATGCTCAAACTTTTCATTCTCAATTTATGAGGGCTAATCAAACCATTTGCGGATTTCTGGATCCATTGGAAAATCCCTTCGTACTTGATAATTTGAATGCTTCTTAGGTCTCATAATCTTCAAAACATTTAATGAAAACAACAAAATGGCAGCAAACTCCAAATCTTTAGAAATTAGGAAAAAAATGATTTTGCCTAGTTTCCAAAGCGTGACAGATGAAATGTCGCACCGTGGCTAAAGAACAGATCGGGAAAACCTCGATTTTTCAGCCAAAAATCCATCCTAAAGTCAAAGGTTTCTCTTGAAATTGATTGGGTTCGAACAATTAGCTAACAAGATGATCTTAAAATGACTAATTCCACAAGCTCTAGCAGGGGTGAGCATAGTTCGGTTTGGTTCGGTTTTACGCTCAAACCAGAACCGAACCAAAAAGTTTAGTTTTTTATTTCGGAAAAGCCAAACCGTCGGATTTCTTCGGGTTCGGTTTTTTCGGTAAAAAATTATTAGACTTGGCTCATTGGATTTTAAAAGCTCATACTTATTTAATATATACTCTAATACATATATGTAATATGTCTCATCCATTTAAACAAAATGGGAATTGCTATAAAAAAAGGGTGCCTATTTTTTATGTGTTCTCATTTAGAAATAATCATCGTGGGATGGTTGAGGTAACTATTTTTTTTTCATTTTATAGTATCAAAAAATCTTCATTTTTGAATCTCACAATCAATATGAGATGTATATGATTTGAATCTTTTTAGACTTTTAAGCGTCTAACCTCTCCTATCATATACGTGTTTCACCTAGACAATAGAATATTATTTTATGGTTACTTTTGATGGGTTTAGAGCATAAAAACAATCCTATGTGCTCATGCAAAACCCTAAAGCTTGGATCTAGGTTTCTCTATTGAACATGCAATTCATCCAAGACTTAAGAACCCTAGATCTAACATACATATTTCGAAATTAATCTAATATATCAGATCTAGATGATTACCTTTCTTGAATGGCTTGAATCTTCAACTCTTGGAGCTTAGTGTCACAAATGTCACACCTCTAATCGCTTACAAACACCACAAGAAAGAGGATGATGTTTTAAGAGAAAGGATGAGAGGCAAAAGTCGGCTCCAAGCTTCCAAGGAATCAAGTGTCTGATTTTGCTAGCCCTAGGGGTCCTTATATACTTGAGCTTCTAGGGTTTCAGTTAAACCCTAATTGGATGACTTAGACCCTAAGTAACTTGAGAACCTTCTGGAATAAGGCCTCCTTGGACGAATTTAAGATGGACTCCTCCTTAAATTCGTCCATGCCCTAATCCATAAGGATTCTTAGCCCAATATCAACTATCACACAATTGACAGTTCTAGTCCCTTTTAATTAATTAATGTCTTTTAGCCACAGAATTAATTCTTAATTAATTCTTGTCTAATATTAATTAAATTATATGATTTCTCTTTTAATATATTATTCATATAATATATTAATAAACCATAGTAGCCTCTCTTTCTCTATAAATCATCCTATCAAGTTGCTTTGGTGAAGGTAACCCAAAAGGACCATGCACAATCGGGTCAAGTAGATACCAAATATAGTTACGGGCTTAGACACTAATCCAACAACTTTATTAATGGTATGATATTTATATATAAAAGGACGTCATTTTGTGTATTTCGGTTCAGTTCAGTTTTTTTTCGGTTTCTAGATATAGTAAAACAAAATTGAACCTAAAAAATTCGTTTTTCTAAAAACAAAAACCAAACCATCAGTTTTTCAAGTACTTCAGGTTTTTCGGTTTTTGGTTTGGGAGTTATTTTGCACACCCCTAAGCTCTAGGATGCCAACTAAAATACTCAAGAACGTTGACATTATAAAAACCTAGATATAAAGTTGGAAAGCATAAGAATGTAACACATACCTTTTGGGAAGATATATTTCAAAATTTTAACAAATCAATGGAAATTTTTGATGAAATCGGCTCAAATTATGAAGAACACGTCGTGGGATTTGAAAAGAAGTGGGAAAAGTGAAAAGTAAATCTTTAAGTTTGAAGGATAAAATAAAAACTTTTTCACTTGGGTTGATTGCCACGGTGTGGCATCAGACTAGCCACGTTGCGGTAAAGCTCCAGCGATACGAAAAACATGAAAAACCGATCGACCACGGCACGGGAAAGTGTCAACCATGCCATGGGGGGGTATCAAATTCCAATTTTGAACCATTTTTCAAATCCAAATTACCACAAACCCGATAGTTAAGCAAATTCAGAGAACGAAATTACAGATATCCAAGGTAAAAGCTAAAAACTATCCTAAATATAAGAACAATAAAGAAAGAGAAAATTAAACCACCCTCGACTTGCCTCCCGTACACGTTTCTTTTTTAGGAGTCATGATCTGAACTCCTGCCACTCTTCATTTTCTTCATTAGGAGTGGAATCCCCTTGAATCCTTGCATCTATAGCCTCTTCCTTTTGATACCAGCAACTCTCTTCCGATATGCTTTCCTCGAATTCTCCTTGTCTTTTTGCTTAGCATTCTCTTCATGCTTTCGTGTCACTCCTTTATTCAGTCATGTCTCTTTCTTCTTGCTTATGTTAGGTCCTTTCAATCTTTTCTTCTTATTGTTCTTAAGCTCCTTCTCTTCCTTGTTCATATTGTGAGGATTAGTACATGTGAAAGCTTCAAATTCCTTGGAACGTGTGATCCTTGGCTTAGTGTGCTTTACTACTTCTTGCTAAACATCTTCCTCTTCTACAAGCTCGCACCTACTCATCATCTCTTCTTCCATCATCTTCTCTAATTCCATAAGCTCATTTTCCTCTTCGTCATCTTGGCCCCATTCATCAATTTCTTCCATAAAGAATACGTCTTTATCAACATCCGAATTGATTGATTTCTTCTTTACTCTAAAGTGATCTGCTTATCCGTAACTCTAATGTGAGTTTAGAATTATGAATGTCTACTAGATCATGAGCAGTACTTCGGAAAGGTATTCCTAAGATTATTGGCCAATCTTCTTCCTCTTTCATGTCCAATACTATAAACTCGATCGAAAACACAAATTTTCCAACTTTGATCAACAAGTCTTGAATGATCCATCGTGGATAAGTGATAGATTGATCGGCCATACAAATATCCATCCCAGTGGTCTTCACCTTTTTCGATTCGGGCTTCTTGTAAATAGAATAAGTCATGAGGTTTATGTTTGCTCCTGAATCGGTCAATGCATTTGTTTTTATCAAATTTTCGAACTCACAAGGCAATGTTGATCTCCCCGGATCTTCCATTTTTATTGGGATACCATCTTTAACAGCAGCTGAACTTTTCTCATTAAGTATCACATTCGAAATCTTATCTAGCTTGTACTGGTTTCTTATTTGAATTTTCAAGAACTTCTCGTACTCGGGTATTTTTACAATCATTTCCAAAAATGCCATATTGATCGAGAGCGACTTTATTTGTTCCATGAAGCTCTTATATTCTTGTGCTAGCAGATTATTCTGAGTCAAAACTAGGTACTCAAGGAATGGATGATATAGTTTAATTAGGAAATCTTCTGGAATCGTTTCCAGTTGCCGCGTCATGGCAAAGATGTTACCACGTCGTGGCAACTGCACATAGTTTGGATTTTTTATCCGTCATTACCTCTTTGGTTTGAGAGGGTTGTATTTTGGTAGTACCTATGAATACTAGGGGTCCTTTTTTCTCCATCTACAATTGTGGCTGCCAATACCTGTGCTTTTGAACTTGACCCACTATTATTAATACTTGGAAAACGTTCCTGAATGAGTTTGGTTAGTTGACCTACTTGTGTGTCTATTTTCACAATAAATGTTTGATGGTTTCTTACGGGTAGCATCTGTATTGTCATGCCTGTTTTAACTTGCTGCCATAAATCTATTCAACACTGACTTGAGATCGAGTTTCTTTTCAACTTGAACATTCTCTTTTTGATAAAACCCACGACCTTGTTTTCAGTATTTTATTCTTTTTCTTTTCGATACTCTTCATAAGGCTTCCATTCTTTCTTTGGTCTCCTCCAATCTTCTTCAAACCTATCACCGCTTGAGTAGAAAACTTGAACTTTCCTATTCCCATTTTCATCCATATCACAATCCTTAGTAAGATGTGTACCACTATAATTATCTCATCCGACTTGTATTGCATGAATTGGTTGCCCCATTTTTCTGATTCTCCTATCCATTCAGTCTAGTTTTGCTAGAATTGAAGCTAGATTTTATTTTCCTTCATCCATAAGTACCGTGCTTCCAGTAACATCTTCTTTTGGGTTATGATATTCTCGTAAGTGTTTAGCAAATTCTTCGATTAGAACTTTGTTAGTAGTTTGATCCTTCTTCGTCATTGGTCCTTGAGAGTCTAGAAGTTGTCTCGTGCTCACATTTATCCCATCATGAAAATCGAAATCTCTTGCTGAACAATGAGATCATGTTGAGGGCAATTTCTTATCATTTCTTTATATCTTTCCCTTGCTTCATAAAAAAAAGAATGTTCCATCAGTTTTGAAAATATTAAAAAATGGTACAATTTCTTGGGGTGCAGAGACAGTGTCTAGAATAAATGTGACGGAAATACATAGAAAGAAGAAGGTGTTACTACCTGTGGCAGATTTCCATCATTTCATTCTAGTTGTTCATTCAAGATGTTCATTACATCTTCTAAGCTTTCACCTTTTGGAAATCCCCAAATTAAGCCTTCAATAAACCCCAAAACCAAACGAACGGTTGATCTCTCTAACCTCGATTCTCCATTACCTAGTCCCCTGGTAAGTCGATTATATCAAATTTTGATTGTATCAAAAGAAATTGACAGATCAGTGCCCAAAGAATGTGTTTTATGTCATGACGATACCCTGCCACAGCACAAGTGGAGCTCCTGTTACGCTTACTGGGAAGCATTATGCCAAAAAAAAAGTAGACAACAGTTTGCAACGAAAATTGAAAAGAAAATGACTAAGCAAAAATCCAAATGGACAACTGCTTCCAAGAATGAAAGCAACAATTATAGACAGGTACAACGTACAAATAACATACCCAACTTCGTAATCGAAATTGGTTGGAGTCGACCGTTAAATACGAGAGTGGCTTCTGTTGTTGTATGACTCGAAACCCTTTCGTGAACTGAAACCCCAAATTTAGTGGAAACAAAGAAGAAACACAGAAGGAATTAGAAATTAAGAAAAAAACAAAGTGAAATACGAACAACAATCGGTTAATTGCTAATGCAAAGCAAGGATTGAAGACGCGTGTCTCCCATTAACGGAGGAAGAACGGAAGGAAGAAAAACCTAACATTGGGATGGTAAAAAAAAAGCTGAAATGAAAGAGCCAAAGGGACAAAAATTTACCAATAACAAAAGTGATGTGGTCAAATTCTTAAGTGCACAAAAGGCACTAATCATAAGCGACATGTCTATTAATATAGTGTAAGAATGGAGAGAGGACATGTGGACATAAGTCATTTTGTAACACCCCATATTTTTCAAACAAATTTAAAGATATAGTTTAATCCAAAAATAAGGTTTAACAAAAACCATTTAACAAACCATCAAGGATAGACAAATAATTTCAAAACAATTTCTTAGGTGTTACTAACATTGTATCAAATAAATCATAGCAAATAAACCAAGATTTACAAGATCAAAGAAAATGTAACTTATTCTCCACTAGTCTCCCATGGACTTCATAACTTCTAGTACACTTCACACATTTGGCTATCATTTGAGAAACATGGCATTAAAAGAGATACGTAAGAAAAAAATGTCTCGTGATCTATGTGGGCTTTAGACCATAAAACATTTTCAATCATTTCGATAAAAAACATTTCATACATATCATAATATATCATATCATTTCTTATCTTATCTTATCATTTCATTAGTTTCTTTTCCATTTCCATTTCCAAGACCAAGGTAGAAAGAACGAAATCAGTCTACCAAGACATCATGCATGTGTAGGACATCTAATTCGTGAAGGGGAGGTACCACCATAGTAGATTCTTTTAGACCTTTTATGAGCGGAATTTTATTGGCACCCGAATTTTTGATGATGACCCTATTTTTGAAATGATATGGTTGACTTTTCTTCATATTTAAATCCATTTTACCAATTGAAACTTTATTGTCTGGTATTTTCATATATTTTCCTTTTAATTGTAATATCCCAAAATTTCGAGTCCAAAAATTTCATTTTAATTAACTGATTATAAAAACATTCATAAGAAAACCACATAAAAGATATCATTCCGTAAATCCATATATCATGTCTGAAAACCCAAGTCATAAAATAGTATCACGTCAGAGTACAATCCTAGAATATCTCAAGTGCGCAAAATCAATGCGAGTGTGTATGATATGCTGCTACCACGCCAACTCCTTCCCCTTCGCTGAAGAGGTACCTGAAATCAAAACTATAAATTGTAAGCACGAAGCTTAGTGAGTTCCCCCATCGTACCGCATATATACAATCACATAACATACATATACTGTCAGGCATATCTGGGTGCCCAACCTACCCCTTCGGTCCTCTCGACCGGATGCCGCCTAGCATATCCGGGTGCTGGCCTCCCCTTCGGTCCTCTCGACCGGATATGGGGGACTATTTCACCCCACTACTACCACCACATAACATGTAACACATAATCATATTCTATCTAGCATGACTGGGTATGACTACCCCCTTCGGCCCTATCGACCGAAAATCTTGGGGACTATCTCCCCTACTGCTAACATCATATCATACTAGCACATAACATAACAGGTAGTAGCAAACCTAGATGAATATCACAAAGACAATCATCTATCATACAACTCCTACTGGTGGGCCGGAATTGTGGCCGTAGACCCACCGCTACTGGAAGGTAACTCACCTCGTACGAGTAGCTGCTGATAATCTGTGCGGGAAACCTCTGTCTGCGGCTGCTCCGGAAATCCTCCAGCTATAATCCCCACAAACACTCAGTCAGGATCTGATATCTACTCTTAGGGTAAAATGACTATTTTACCCCTAACCAAGTCCAAGTCAAAGTCAACTTCCAGTTGACCCGACTCGCCGAGTTGGGCCGTCAACTCGTCGAGTCCCTAACCCTTTACCCGTCCTTATCCATGACTCTACTCGTCGAGTTTAGCAACGACTCGACGAGTTCCCCTTCTATATGAAGATCGAATAAACCTTCATCCGACTCGCCGAGTTGTATGAACAACTCGTCGAGTTCACCTTCATCTGATAAACACGTCCTGTCCTTGACTCGCCGAGTTGTATGAACAACTCGTCGAGTTCATCTTCAACTATCAGGAGATTGCCTTGGACTCGCCGAGTCTGTTCTAGAACTCGTCGAGTCCCATGAACTCCAGGTCTAAGGCTAAGTCCAATACGTTGGGTCACTCCTTTGGACCCTCTAACACCCTTCTAACACTCAACTGGGTTCCTTCGAACCCAAACAGAAAAGGGGAGTCAAACCTTGGACTCGCCGAGTCCAAAGAACAACCCGCCGAGTCGAGGTTTTCCAAGTCTCATTTCTCGATTTCTGATGTACAACACTTGTCCAAATGATAGATCTAGGTCCCTAAACTCGATCTAGCACGTAAAGTTACCAACTTTACGTGCATACATGGGACTTTGAGCTCCAAAAAGGTTCCAAAGAAGTTGTTAGGTTGCATGGAGCCTTCCATGGGTGCAAAAGCAACCCCTTCCTGCCTTGTGACCCCTCAAAGGTCCTAGGTCCAAATTTTGACCCCAACCATGCTTGCAATCATGGTTGGTTTCCACATATGGCTTATAAAAGCCTTAAATCTCCCCAAAAAGGGATCTACAAATGAACAAGCAAGGCATAGACTTTATACCTTCTAGAAGCTGCAAAGGAAGCACCAACTCGAACTCCTCTGGTCCTCCTTCGATCCTCTAAACTTTTCCCTTCTTCCTTGACACCACAAAACACCAAGATCACTCAAAAGCTCTTAAATCTCTCCACACACAGCTAGGGTTCGCTATGAAGGGTTTCTGGAAGCAATAGGGACGAATGGGGGCGAAATAAGACATTTAAATAGGGTGCAAACCCTTAGATTAGGGTTTTTGTACAGTCAGAGCCTACTCGTCGAGTCTGAAGCCGACTCGACGAGTCCGTCATTTAAATCCCGAATCAAATCCGTTTCTACTCGACGAGTTGGTCCTTCAACTTGCCGAGTCCCAGGCCAAAAATGCAAAATACTTAAATAAAATACATACCAGGAACCAGGTGCTACACATCTCCCCCACTTATTTTAGACTTCGTCCTCGAAGTCTGCTGCTCGTTCCTGGAAAAGCTCTGGGTAATTCTCCATCATCTCATCCACCGGATCCCAAGTCTATTCCGAGCCTTTCCGGTGTTGCCATTGCACCTTTACCAGCTCGACCCTCTTGTTCCTCAGATCCTTCGACTTCTGGTCGAGGATGGCTACAGGTCGCTCAATGTAATTCAGGCTGTCATCGACCTGAATATCCTATAAGGGTACCACTGCTGAGTCGTCCACCAGGCACTTACGCAGCTGGGAGACGTGGAATGTGTTGTGGATCAGACTGAGCTTGGCTGGCAGGTCCAGCCAATACGCCACTTTGCCCACCCGGGCTATAACCCTGAAGGGTCCAATATACCTGGGGCCCAACTTGCCCGGCTTCCTGAATCGTATGACGCCCTTTCATGACGACACCTTTAGGAGAACCATATCCTCGACCTGAAACTCCAGGTCTGATCGGCGCTTGTCGGAATAACTTTTCTGCCGCCTCTGAGCAGTCTGAAGCCTGCTCTGAACCTGCTGAATCCTCTCTGTCGTCTTGAGAACCACTTCGGTGCTCCCCATGACTCTCTGGCCAACCTCACCCCAACATATCGGGGTCCCGCACTTCCTCCCGTATAACATCTCGAAGGGAGGACGGTCAATACTCGCGTGGTAGCTGTTGTTGTACGAGAACTCAGCCAATGGGAGGTAAGTATCCCAACTACCACCGAAGTCTAACACACACGCCCGCAGCATATCCTCCAGAGTCTGGATGGTTCGCTCACTCTGACCATCTGTCTGCGGATGAAATGCAGTGCTAAAGTGCAGACGAGTACCCAGCTCGTCGTGGAATTTCTTCCAAAATCTGGAAGTAAACCGCACATCCCTGTCAGAAATCACGGACACTGGCACTCCATGCCGAGCCACCACCTCCCGAATGTAGATGTCGGCCAGCTTCTCGGCCGATATACTGTCATGGATCGGTATGAAATGAGCACTCTTGGTCAATCGATCCACGATGACCCATATAGAATCTACTCCCCGCGCGGTCCTTGGAATTTTGGTGATGAAATCCATGGTAATATCTTCCCACTTCCACATGGGAATATCCAATGGCTGCATCTTGCCGTGTGGTCTCTGATGCTCGGCCTTGACCTCCCTGCAGGTCAAGCACCGCTCCACGTACCATGCCACATCCCGCTTCATGCAGGGCCACCAATAGTCGAGACAAAGATCCCTATACATCTTCGTCGCCCCGGGATGGATAGAAAACCTGGACTTGTGCGCCTCCTCCATCAACGTCTGACGCACGCCTCCATGATAGGGGACCCACACCCTATGGTGAAGGGTCAACAATCCCCGGCTATCATAGTCGAAGGAGGAAACCTGACCCACAGTACGCTCACTCTTCCGATGTTCCTCCTTCATAGCCTCCTGCTGGGCCTCTCGGATCTGCTCCAGCAGCGGAGTCACCATGGTCATCCGCATGCAAATATCCCTGATCGGCGCTGCCTTGCGGCTAAGCGTGTCTGCCACCACATTGGCCTTCCCCGGGTGGTAAAGGATCTCGAAATCATAATCCTTCACCACGTCCAACCACCGTCGCTGCCTCATGTTCAGATTCGACTGATCCATGAGGTACCTCAAACTCTTGTGGTCCGTGTAAATGGTACAACGGACCCCATATAGGTAATGACGCCAAATATTGAGGCGAACACAAAAGCCCCCAACACCAAATCAAGCGTCGGATAGTTCGCCTCGTGAGGCTTCAGCTGCCTCGAAACGTAGGCGATGACATGCCCCCTCCGCATCAACAACGCGCCCAAACCCGAAATAGATGCGTCGCAGTACACAACAAAATCCTCTACGCCCTCTGGCAAGGCTAAGATCGGCGCCTCGCACAATCTCTGTCTCAGTGTCTCAAACGCTGCCTGCTGCTCAGGCCCCCAACGAAAGACTACGACCTTCTTCGTCAGCCGCGTCAAGGGTACGACTATCTTGGAGAAATCTTGGATGAATCTCCGATAGTAGCCGGCTAATCCCAGGAAACTCCGAATCTCAGATGGAGACTTCGGAACCTCCCATCTCATCACGGCCTCCACCTTGGCCGGGTCGACCAGAATACCGTTCTGTTTGACAAGGTGCCCAAGAAACTGCACCTCGCGCAACTAGAACTCACACTTGGAGAACTTGGCGTACAAGCTCTCTCTCCTCAGAGTATCCAAAACCTCTCGCAGATGCTCCTCATGCTGCTCCTGCGTCTTGGAATAGACCAAGATGTCGTCAATGAAAACTATCATAGACCGATCCACCATCGGTCTACACACGCGGTTCATGAGGTCCATGAACGCGACAGGAGCATTGGTGAGCCCGAAAGGCATCACCACGAACTCATAGTGGCCATAACGCGTTCGAAACGCAGTCTTCTGCACATCCTCCTCTCTGACCCTCATCTGATGATACCCTGAACGTAAATCAATCTTGGAGAACCAAGATGCTCCCTGTAGCTGGTCAAAGAGGTTATCAATCCTCGGGAGTGGGTAACGGTTCTTCACCGTTACCTTATTCAGCTCCCTATAATCTATATACATCCGATGCGACCCGTCCTTCTTTTTCACGAACAGAATCGGGGCTCCCCAGAGTGAACTGCTCGGCCTGATGAACCCCTTGTCTAATAGCTCCTGCAGTTGTGTAGACAACTCCTGCATCTCGAGAGGAGCCAACCGATACGGTGCCCTGGCTATTGGAGCCGCACCAGGGACAAGGTCGATCCTGAACTCCACCTGCCGCTCCGGGGGTATCCCAGGAAGCTCCTCTGGGAACACATCTGCGTAGTCTCGCACCACTGGAACAACGCTCACCGTCGCCTTACCCGCCTCCCGAGTATCCATAACATAGGCGACATACCCAGCACAACCCTGCTGAAGGTAGCGCCTAGCCCTTGCTGCTGAGCACACGGTGGGTCCACGCTGTGGTCTCTCGCTGTGGATCACCAACTCTCCCCCACCTGGGGTCCTGACTCGCACTAACTGTTGTGCACAATCTATCACCGCCCCATTAGGGCTCAACCAGTCAATGCCTATAATCACCTTGTTCCCACGCAACGGAATGGGAACCAAGTCTACCAGGTAACGCTCCTCGAATAACCTCAGCACACAATCTCGGAAAACTGCTGATGCTCGCACCGATCGATCATCGGCAATCTCTACCTCTAAAGGGCAATCCAACACACCCGAAGACTCAGAAAACCACTTGCTGAGCGCAAGAGAAACAAATGATCGAGTGGAACCTGAATCAAACAACACCTGTACCGGAATACCATTCACATGGAACGATCCTAACATGTATATACAAAGCATATATCAATATCATAAACATCATATAAATAGATCAGAGGGAAAGAATCATACCCGTCACCACATCGGGTGTGGCACGTGCCTCCTCGGTAGTTAACTGGAAAGCCCATCTCCTCACCACTGGAGCCTCTGCCTTGCCCTGCCGGCCATCAGTAATCCGTATGGTCGCTGGAGCTGGCGCCTTCACTGGCGTTGCTGCTGTCAACTGGGGGCAATTGGCCTTCTTGTGGCCCCTCTGGTTGCAGTGGAAACACAGCAACTCAGATGTCTGAATAGTGGGAGCAGGGGCGGTACAATCCCTGCTGAAGTGCCCCGTCTTGCCGCACTTGTAGCAGCCCGACGATCCCAACCTGCATGCTCCCTCATGTGACTTGCCGCATTTCCTGCAGCGGCCTCGGCCCTGCTGGCCTTTTGGCCCAGCGTCTGATCCCTTGGGCTTCTTCCCCGAAGCCCCAGTCGTCTGTCCCTCCTCTACCTTCCTCTTCCGGATATGCTCCAGATCAATCTCCCTCTCCCTTGCCCTGGCAATCATGGAATCCAAGGTAGGGCAAGCTGAAAAACTAACATGCTCCCGAATGTCAGCTCGTAGCATGTCATGGTAGCGGGTCCTCCTCATATCCTCATCTTCCGCATACTGGGGCACCAGTAACGCCCTCTCCCGGAACTTGGCGGTGATCTCCGCCACAGTCTCCGTAGTCTGTCTCATATCCAAAAACTCCCTGGCCAGCTGCTGAAGCTCCACAGCTGGCGCGAACTCACTCCTGAACCAGGTCACAAAGTCCGCCCATGTCATAGCCTCAACAGCCGAGGCTCCCAGAGAGTCACCAACCGACTCCCACCAATCCCTGGCCCTGTCTCTCAAGCACCTTGCTGCATATCTCACCTTCGACCCCTCGGGGCAGAAGCTGGTCAACTGTGCAGACTCAATGTCTGCAATCCATCGCCTGGCAGCAATGGGGTCCTTCGCCCCATGCAAATCCGGCGTGCCACTGCCCCTGAAGTCCTTAAAGGACAGTATGCGTGATCCCAGCTGGCTGGTCGCCATGTCGCTCCTGAACGCCCGGAGGCGATCCTCCATCAGCTCGACAATCCCTTCCTTGATCGACCCAAAGATGACCGGGGTCGCATCAAGGATGCCTCTAGTGATCTCGGATGTGATGTACTCGCATAGCCTCTCATCCACTAGTTCGGAACCTGAGCCCTAACCCAATCCCTCTCCTGAGCTGCCAACTGCTGGCCTCGGCCGTAGTACCACCATTCTGCAATACATAATGACAACCGTCAGTGATACTGATACATCTAGAGGGATCACATCCATCACAAGTTCCCTGGTCTTGCCTCAGCCTTCCTCGATTCAAGTACGGATCCTCTGCTTTCAGTAGTACGGGCCCATACTACCTTCCACATCTATCCGTACTCTCCTCAAGAACCGCCTCGACTCCACCAAGTCCCTTCTACTACTACTGATCTCTGCTACTCTCATCCTAGGCTTGCCCTAGGGAAATCTCTGACTCTACCCAAACCAGTCCTCAGCTGCTGAAGGCCTCCTTGTAATGCCAATTAGCCATCACCTGGATACCATCACATGTGACGAGGCTCGGATAATCCTTCGAGTAAAAGACTCGTCCCTACAACGGTTAGACTCAAACGAGAGCTGCGCAATAGAGCCAAATCCAACACTCTGAGATTATTCAATCCTGATCACATGTGACGTGACGTATTCACCTAATGGCTAACTCCCATCACTCAGAGTCCCACAAAGCACAAAGCATGCAACATTCAGACACAGGAAACTACTCAAGCAATTCTATCCTCATAACAAGAAACTGTACTAGCATACAATGCTAAGCTCATACTATCAGGCATAACCTAAACAGGCTATCCTACTACTGTCTACTCAATACTAGCATGCAATTCTAATAAAGCTGAAACACATATAGCAGGCACATAAGGCATCCTCCTAGATCCTTAGCCCTATTCTAGCATGATGTTCTACTGAAACTGAACTGATAATCAATATAAACTTGTATGGGTACTTTGGGGAAAAACTTACTTGAGCTCGGCCGGTCGCGCACATCACACACTTCGTTCTTTCTCAAAACTCCTTTAACTTATCTTTAAGAAAACCATTTTCTTGTAAAAAGATTTTAATCCCTCGATTTGAGTCCAGACACCCCCGAGGGTGCGTCCGAATCCCTCAAACCAGGGCTCTGATACCAACTTGTAACATCCCAAAATTTCGAGTCAAAAAATTTCATTTTAATTAATTGATTATAAAAGCATTCATAAGAAAACCACATAAAAGATATCATTCCGTAAATCCATATATCATGTCTGAAAACCCAAGTCATAAAATACTATCATG
Organism: Lactuca virosa; assembly: GCF_052849685.1. NCBI lineage: Eukaryota > Viridiplantae > Streptophyta > Magnoliopsida > Asterales > Asteraceae > Lactuca > Lactuca virosa. The sequence continues at coordinate 473,848,045 of NC_136429.1, read as the reverse complement.
TCAGAGTACAATCCCAGAATATCTCAAGTGCGGAAAATCAATGCGAGTGTGTATGATGTGCTGCTACCGCGCCAACTCCTTCCCCTTCGCTGAAGAGGTACCTGAAACCAAAACTATAAACTGTAAGCACGAAGCTTAGTGAGTTCCCCCATCGTACCGCATACCATACAATCACATAACATACATATACTGCCAGGCATATCTAGGTGCCCGACCTACCCCTTTGGTCCTCTCGACCGGATGCCGCCTAGCATATCCGGGTGCTGGCCTCCCTTCGGTCATCTCGACCGGATACTGCCTAGCATATCTGGGTGCTGGCCTCCCCTTCGGTCCTCTCGACCGGATACTGCCTAGCATATCTGGGTGCTGGCCTCCCCTTCGGTCCTCTCGTCCGGATACGGGGGGCTATTTCACCCGACTACTACTACCACATAACATGTAACACATAATCATATTCTATCTAGCATGACTGGGTATGACTACCCCCTTCGGCCCTATCGACCGAAAATCTTGGGGACTATCTCCCCTACTGCTAACATCATATCATACTAGCACATAACATAACAGGTAGTAGCAAACCTAGATGAATATCACAAAGACAATCATCTATCATACAACTCCTACTGGTGGGCCGGAATTGTGGCCGTAGACCCACCGCTACTGGAAGGTAACTCACCTCGTACGAGTAGCTGCTGATAATCTGTGCGGGAAACCTCTGTCTGCTGCTGCTCCGGAAATCCTCCGGCTATAATCCCCACAAACACTCAGTCAGGATCTGATATCTACTCTTAGGGTAAAATGACTATTTTACCCCTAACCAAGTCCAAGTGAAAGTCAACTTCCAGTTGACCCGACTCGTCGAGTTGGGCCGTCAACTCGTCGAGTCCCTAACCCTTTACCCGTCCTTATCCATGACTCTACTCGTCAAGTTTAGCAACGACTCGACGAGTTCCCCATCTATATGAACATCGAATGAACCTTCATCCGACTCGCCGAGTTGTATGAACAACTCGTCGAGTTCACTTTCATCTGATAAACACGTCCTGTCCTTGACTCGCCTAGTTGTATGAACAACTCGTCGAGTTCATCTTCAACTATCAGGAGATTGCCTTGGACTCGCCGAGTCTGTTCTAGCACTCGTCGAGTCCCATGAACTCCAGGTCTAAGGCTAAGTCCAATACGTTGGGTCACTCCTTTGGACCCTCTAACACCATTCTAACACTCAACTGGGTTCCTTCGAACCCAAACAGAAAAGGGGAGTCAAACCTTGGACTCGTCGAGTCCAAAGAACAACTCGCCGAGTCGAGGTTGTCCAAGTCTCATTTCTCGATTTCTGACGTACAACACTTGTCCAAATGATAGATCTAGGTCCCTAAACTCGATCTAGCACGTAAAGTTACGAACTTTACGTGCATGCATGGGACTTTGAGCTCCAAAAAGGTTCCAAAGAAGCTCTTAGGTTGAATGGAGCCTTCCATGGGTGTAAAAGCAACCCCTTCCTGCCTTGTGATCCCTCAAAGGTCCTAGATCCGAAGTTTGACCCCCAACCATGCTTGCAATCATGGTTGGTTTCCACATATGGCTTATAAAAGCCCTAAATCTCCCCAAAAAGGGATCTAACAAATGACCAAGCAAGACATAGACTTTATACCTTCTGGAAGCTGCAAAGGAAGCACCAACTCGAACTCCTCTGGTCCTCCTTTGATCCCCTAAACTTTTCCCTTCTTCCTTGACACCACAAAACACCCAGATCACTCAAAAGCTCTTAAATCTCTCCACACACAGCTAGGGTTCGCTATGAAGGGTTTCTGGAAGCAATAGGGACGAATGGGGGCGGAATGAGACATTTAAATAGGGTGCAAACCCTTAGATTAGGGTTTTTGTACAGTCAGAGCCTACTCGTCGAGTCTGCAGCCGACTCGACGAGTCCGTCATTTAAATCCCGAATCAAATCCGTTTCTACTCGACGAGTTGGTCCTTCAACTCGCCGAGTCCCAGGCCAAAAATGCAAAATACTTAAATAAAATACATACCAGGAACCAGGTGCTACATTACTTTAATCCACTTTACCAGTTTGTCAATTTAAACTAAATAGTGTTATTTTTTACCTTTTCCCCTTTTAGTTTGTCGTAAATATAAATATTTTTTTACAAATTGTATTGTTTTCTTAATATATATATATATATATATATATATATATATATATATATAGATATATATATATATATATATATATATATATATATATATATATATATATATATATATATATATACGGGAAAAGTGAATATACCCTTAAGGGTATATAAGCTTAGGTACCCAAACTCACCATACTACGTCGTTTTATATCATATAATACATTCTAATTGTACAATGTTCTTTCTAACTTGATTTACTTTCATGATTTTTATAAATTACACATTTATCTTCCTCTTACATAATTTTCATTTTCAACTACAATATATAAAGCCTAGTAGGTGTTCGACAAAAAGATATGATGTTAGAGAAAGCTAATAGTGAAATTTCGAAAATCTTGAAAGTAAATCAAGTTAGGGTTGAAGTTTAAGAACATTATAATGAATATATCAAATAAAACGACGTATTATGATGTGTTTGGGTATCTAAGCATATATACCCTTTAGGGTATATTCACTTTTCCATATATATATATATATATATATATATATATATATATATATATATATATATTGCATTATTTTTTAAAATTGTATTTTTTTTACAAAAAATTGTACTGTTTTAATGCATTATATATATATATATATATATATATATATATATATATATATATATATATATATATATATATTGAAAATAAAGATTAAGATCAAAATAAAAGATAAATGTAAAATATAGATACATATGCGTAACAATATTTATGTTAAAAATAGAAAAAAGATTTAGAATAAAAAAAACAATATATCTTAAATGAAGGATCATACATGTAAATTTTATTTATAGATGAGATGAATTATTTTTATTCAAAATTACACAAGATAAATATGTTCAAAAATAAAACTAATAAAACAAAATAATAGACATTTATTTAAAAAGTTTTTCCATTTTATTTTTTTGTTTCATCGTTAAAACAAAATAATAGACACTTATTATAAAAGAAATAGAAAAATGAAATTATAGACACTTATTTAAAAAACGACATTAAAATGAATTAACTTTTAAGAAAATTAAATGGAAGAACAGTAAATAATATATACGGAATGTAATATTAATTATTTCTGATGGTTTTAATTGTTCTTGCAAGTAACGGGTATATTAGTGGGGTATAAATTTAATATATTACATGTTAAAGGGATGAAAATAGAATATTGTATGTAAGTAAATGACCATAAACGTAATATTAGATGTATTTCATGGATTTTAGTGTTCCCGTATGTAATAATTCATTCAATGCTTTGATTATAGATTAAATGGGTGTGTTTAGCAACACCCTCTCATGAGGCATCATGGTCCGACAATTTTCATTTCATCTTTACTTCTTTTCTTTTTATCATTTAACATATCACCTTAAATAATTTTATAACTTACAGCATAAATAACTGGATATTTTAGCAAGATGTACATTTCAAAGACATATGATGCTTTTCAAAACATTTTCATAAGATAGTTATATACTTAGCCATGTATTCCAAAGTGGGAAAAGTCTACACGTACTCACCTAGTTCTCCAATGTAGATCACTACCCCTTCTAGCTCAACTTTGCAAGCAACCAACCCTTAGACACAACCAATACAATATAGCCAAAAATCAATAAGAATAATGAAAATACCCCTCATGGTTTCCACTACTAAATTTTATTGATTAATCTAATTGCTTATTAAAAACTATGAACGTAGGCAAAAACTGTACGTAAATCTGAGTCTGTATGCAAAAGTTACGAAAAAATACGTGGCATTGATCAGGTCATTCCACGAGCACCCGTGGAATGATTTGCCTTGTCATTTCCACGGCCATGGAATGAGGTCTGCACACACAAAACGCTTGAATTTTCTCAATATAACACTCTACTTTGCATAGTTCTTGAGGACACTTTTTCCATTTACTTTGTGCTATTTTTATAGGTTCTCACACATGATCAGAATGTGTTTTATCATCTTAAAACACTGCACTTAATCCATTAAGTGCTCATGGAAACCTTTAAGATCAAGATGATCATTAGACTTTAAATGAAGGGTTAATTAGTCTATTTTGCACTTAAACATTCCAAAGTCCACAAAACTTGTTCTCGACTTGTTGAACACTCAAGAGGAAGTTTTCAAGTATATGAAACCATAACTTATCTCATTGTAAATACCTAATCTAACTATGGAATCCTCAATTCCATTTCATGTTCCCAAATTGCCCTTATGGCCAATTACTACATATTTCAATCTATGAATCAAGTAATACCTTATGTTTTGAGTCCAATGCATTCTAAAAAGTATCTATTCATGCTTATGAACTTCATTTTCTCATCAATTGTTTAACTACCAAGGATTATATTGTTTTCATAATAATGTCCCCAATTTCATTCCCATTCAAGCTTGTTCGTGATTCTACCATCATGGATAAGTTTGATTATTCCCATTAGGTTTCTTGTTGTCAAACTTCATCTAGGTCATTGAATTTAATCCAATCTAACATACAAACATGAAATCCCCAATTTGAATTTCTAGGGTTCATGAGGGTTTTCACATAAATCCCCAAATCCATCAATGAGGTTATTAGATTGAGGTTGGGATCATCAAAACAACTCAAGGGAGGTTAGAAACCAAAACTCTAATCATTAAATCCCATAAAACTCGACATCGAGGTTTCGCCCTCTTCAAATTTTCAGGATTATAAAGGAAGGGTTTTAGCTTGAAGTTCTTGATTCTTTCATTTCCTTGCTTGGTTGCTCAATCCACCACTTGAATCAAACCCTAAATGTGAATAATTGAAAAAATCCCTATTAGAGCTCCACTTTCTTGCAAGAAAATATGATTAGAATGAAATGGGGGGAGTGCTAGCATCTTATTTCCTTAACTTTTCACTTATGGTTCCTCTAGTTTAGGTGTTTTTGCAAAAATTTACCATTATTTGCATTTTCCCAACTTTATCATATTATTTGACATGAGTTTATTTTTATTTAAATTTTTACGATGTTACAAATTTCAAGACAAAATTGAAAAAAATGGTCCATGTGGTAGGCAAAATTTTGTGGTTTGATCCAAAAAAGTTTGATGGTGCATTAGTGGTCTAATTTTAGATACCTTGTGCAATTTTGATCCCTATAGTTGTAAAGTTTTTTGTAGTTTTGGTCCACACCCAACCTTAAAATTAAAAGAAAAAGAAATTATCACCCACCAAACCCCATCCCTCTCTCTCTCTCTCTCTCTCTCTCTCTCTCTCTCTCAACAACACCAAAATCAATCTACCCTTTCCCTCTATTCTACCGGTGCTCAAAAACCACCACCTATACCACCACTTCCACCTCCTGCTTGTGCAACACCGCCCACCCCTATCAAACTCCGATGACATTGGCTTGCGTCCCAAATGTAGATTCCAACGACGCAACCTACCAACCACCGCCCCTTCGTCTTCTTTGGGAGCTCCATATGTCGTTTCCAAATCTACAAACGAGACCGGTGTACCCGATCTGTTCTTTAAACCAATCGATCTACAGATTCAAACCCTAGAAAGAAGAGAGACGTGATAAAACTCTTCAAATCGAGGCCTCCTTTTTTAAATCCATCAATTTTACGGCGTTTTAGGTCTTCTGGGAGCAAGAGGTATCTGGAAAGAAAATCTAATGAACGGTGGTTCGGTGGTCAGTGGTAAAGGGTCATCTGGTTAAGGAAGTAGAGGTGATGGTGGGGGGATATAGAGCTAGTTGGAGGCGAATAGTGGTTGAGAACGGCGATGGTGACACCTGCTATGGCGGTAGTGGTGACAGTCTTTGGGTAGTGACAACTTCGATCAAAAAGGTGGTGCTAGTGAGGAAAATTTCATCGGGGTCAGTGGAAAGAAATATGGAGGTGAGGGTAGGATTGGATGTTTTTAGTGGGCGGTAGTGGCAGTCGGTGGTGGTTGTAGCGGACGGTGATAGTGGCAGTGGTGATGGTGGTGGACGGCGGTAGTTGTCGGTGGTGATGATGGCAGTTGATGGTAATGGTCGCAACCATTAAGGGTGATATGTTTCTTGAGTGGTTGTGTGTGTGTGTTTTGTTGAGAGAGAGGGAAAGAGAAATAGGGTGGACGTGCCTCTTTTTTTGAAGTTAAATAATATAAATTAAATTAATTTATGTATTTCAGCAACTACATGAATTGAAAAATATAAATTATAAGAGCGTAACCGTCTGTTTAAGTGTATAAAGATCAAAAACAATAATAAAGATCAAAAACAATAAAAAGATCTAATTTTAGATTGTTAGTGTATTGTCAAAATTTTTGGACTAAAACCATAAAATTTATCAACCATAAGGATCAATTTTTTTTAATTTTGTCTAATTTCAAACACAGATCCATTTTGCCACCGACATATGATGATGGGCTGATTGAGTTTTTTGTTTAGTTTTTTTAGTTATTCTTTGAATTTTCTTTCTTTATTCTATAGTCCCATTCATTTTTAAGGTTTAGACGTTTCAAATAAAAACACCTGATGATAGCCACTCAGCTTTTCTTCCTTCCCAATGCACCGCTTATCTTTGTCTCCCCGTCTCCACCTCATACATCACAACCGTAATTTCCATCTTCTCACCTCAAGAACCCTAAACCATGAGGGCCACCATCGCTCCTATATATTATATACGAAAACCTTCCGGCTTAAGATAAGCTGTCTCTCCTCTTTATCTCTTGTCCTACTATTCACCTAGACTGATTTAAAAAAACTATCGGTTTCTCAATTCCTTCGTGCTTTCTCTCTCTACTGCTTCAAGCGACGACCTGGCTCTTCCTCTCCGGCGATATCAGGTAAGGCACTCACTCTTGAAACCTCATTGTTAGGGTTCTTATTTGATTTTTCTAAGTGTTTGTATGCTCGTTGATTAGAAATTCGTTTAAGGTTCTTTTTTCTAGTTGAATTGGTTGTTATTGATGTTGACTTTTACTGAACGGTTTCATCGATTCTGTATGTTCAAAGCTAAAATGAAGGAGCAGCGTTATACATGTAAGTTGTCTGCTTCATTTATTGTCATCTGCTCCAACAAACGTGAATACACAGATTGCTTTTCTTGAGTGTCTGATTAAGGTTTATTATGCTCCATCTTTTTTCTTTATAACCTTGATTGTGAAGTTTCCTGTCGTATTCGAATGCACAGAGCCACAGAGGGCAAAGTTAGTTAAACCATTGGTTATTCGAATACAGTCAGTGATCATAAGTTCCTGGGATCTGTGATCTTATTTTTGTTCATAGGTTACTTGACTAATATAAAGTCGTACATGGCCATGTCAACGTCAACATCTATGAAGTTCATTTATAAAGATTCTTTGTACCCAATATTAAGTAATACTATTTGTTTTCTTCTATTTGTAGCCAACAATGAACCTGTATTAGTGAGGAAAGGTAGTGAACCCGATGTTTTCTAGGTAAAGGAGAATTAAAGACCCCTATTTGTTTATTTGTACATTCACCAAAGGTAAAGCAAATATGTATATATCTTATTATTTTGTTCTTTATAGTGAATGCAGTGAGTTCTTGAATTGAATTTCATGTTTTTAGTTTCTTTTTTTATTTTATTCTCTTATTTAAAGGTTTTGTTTGATGATTTGTTGGCTAATCGTTTAACTTTCAGGTAAAAGAGATATTCAACTTGACACACAATGATGTTACTATGAAAGATGTGTTAGTATTCAAAATATTTATTGTTGATTATTTTCTTTGATGAACTTGAAAGTATTTTATTACATACATTTCTGTAGAAAGACATTTTGGGAGAATGGTTATCCATGGATACTCTTGCTCTAAAACTTGGGACAATAACTTTTGAGCTTGAAGGAGTAGGTAATAATAATACTAGATTCTTTTATTATTACTATTTTTGGCCATGGAATATGTTTCTTCAAATATAATTATTAGTTTCATTCCCTATGATGGTGAGATCAACGTCGTCAGTTTGAAGGATATGCTTATCAAGATATCTTTCATTTCTTGTTTTGGACTTGTCAATTCTAAGTAACTCAGTAGACTGCGTAGCTCAAAACCCTTATAATCTTTAGCAATTATGGGTGCATACGTCAACTAAGAAAGTCTCATAAGGAAAAGTTGTGTTATTTATGTTGCTGTTATCTAAAGTCATGTAAATTACCTCTTAATTTTGACCTCTTATATTATATATATAATAGGTGAAAACCCGTGTGGTACACGCATTAACAACCTAAAATAACAAAAATAAACAACAAAATTCAAATCTATGTACATAAAAAAGTACGAAATCAAAAAACAAACAATGTAGTTACATTTTTTTTTCGCAATGTACTTGCGTTAAAAACTAATTCTGGTCTTAAAAAATATATTTTTGTCAATGTACGCTCATCATCCATAAGCAATTACATCTGATGGTATTTTTAGCAATATATTGACTACATAAGACTTAGCAAACCAAAATAAAAAAATGAAATTCAAAAAAGTTGATACATGGTGAGATAAGAAATATTATAAATACCAAGAAACCTAAAATAGCAACACACTTCCATCTAAACCCTTGAGGGTAAGCTTAACCGTCTTAAGGGAAAGTACATTGCTAAAAATGGAAAATTTTCATTAATATGTCATTTTAATTAGAGAAAACTTAATAAATGGTATCCGTGGTATTTCGAAATCTGAAGTTTAGTCCCTGAATTTTAAAAACCTCACAGATGGTTCCTGTGGTTTCAAAACTTTTGATGTGTAGTCCTTATTGCTCACTCCGTCATCTTTTAATCCGTTAACTAAAGGGCATTTTTTTCATTTCACTACCACATGGACCATTTATTATATCGGCCTAGGCGGCCGATTAATCGGCGCTAGGCGCTTGGCGATCCTTCACCGTTGACGTTTATATATAGCTAATCGGACCCTATTATCGGATGTGGTCAAAATCGGTCAAAGACGGAGATTATCAGGTCTAGGCGCCCTAATCGGTCAACTAAGGTCAACAAAAAAAAAACTTTAAGGGCAAAAGTGTCAAATTGTTAGGATTGCTGCTAGGGTTCTTCTCACTCCATCGCATTCGTTTCTGTTCTTTTTTGAAATTCTCTCTATAGTCTGAAGGAACGAACGAAAGCATGAACTGAAGCTTCTAAAACGACGCCATCTTCTTCTTCGATGCCATCTGCCCCTCCTCCGACACCGTCTTTTTCTTTCATTCACGTCATCGCAGTCCGTCAGTCGTCATCCTCGAAGCTAAACCGGTATTCACCTTCTGAAGCTTCTACAACAGTGGCCGCCATCTGAAGCTTCCACAACAGTCGCTTCCTCCGACGCCATCTTCTTCTCCTCCGACGTCGTCGTCTGGCCTCCGTAATCCTGTCAAAGGTTAGTCTCTACTCTCCACTTCTACTTGTCTTATTTACTGATGAATATGAGGGTTAAGTTTTGTTTGTTTTAGGCTTTTAGAATTTGATTAAAATCGATTATTGATTGTTGAGAATTGTCAATTGAGTTAAGTTGATTTTGTTTCTACTCTTGGATGATTCTGCCCTTGACACATTCACACTTCCAGATTTCGACTTGAATTTGTTTTACTGTTAAGGTCGAGTTCAAATTGACGCACACTAGTTGTTTGATGAAAATCTTCAAAGAGTTCATTGTTGTTCTTGGCTTAAAAACAGGGGTTGTTTGGACCTTGACCCATATATATGTCTTGGAGGAATCAATTTGCAATAACATATGTTCGTTTTTCCTAGTATTTGTTTTTGGTTTTGCTTTGGAAGCTAACTGTAACTCCTGTGTGTTATATAGCAATAATCAGGATGGAATCATCGATCATGGAATTCCCACATATCCATAGCCTCCTACTATTGAATTCCCTCAACATTCACAAACTTCCATGTAACACCCGGATCCCAGAAGGTCAAGAAAGGAAAGAAAAACCCCAAGACAAAGAGGTCTACTCATCGAGTCCTGGGAGTAACTCGACGAGTAGAAGCTGGTTTTTATGTCGCAGATTAAGTGACTGACTCGGCGAGTTGGTCAGGGTTTGGGAAACCCTAAATTCGGGCCTTGTACCCTATTTAAAGAACATGAGGCCTCTCACTCAGCCCCCTTACTACCCTCTCAAGTCTAGAAACGAAACCCTAGCCACCCACCCCATTTCTTGAGCTTTGTGAAGATAAAGGTTCATTTGGAGTGCACATCTTGGAAGATTGGGAGCAAGGATCAAGGAAGGAAGTGTAGATCCAACTTTTATTTCAGTTTGGCAGCTAGTAGAAGGTAACAATCCGTTACCTTGAGTGTTCATTTGATAGATCCCTTCATCTTGAGCTTTATGGCCATTCCTAGCACATTTGTGGTCTAGTGCTTGCATGTAACACGATCTGAAGTTGCAACTTCAGATCTAGACTCTCCAAGGTCCCTAATGTATTAAATTCTCAAGCTTTTGAGGCTTGAAGCCCTCCTCCATAGCAAAACCCTTCCGTGTAGTTTAGTTTTGGCTTTTGGGAATTGTTTACTCGTAAAGGTTGCAACTTTACGTGGAAAGCATGCTCTAGGATGTTGGATCTACCTTTGGGAGCAATTGTTTGGCTTAGAATTGTCTGAATGAGAAGTGGACTGAACGAACTCGGCGAGTTGGATAGCCAACTCGGCGAGTTGAAGAGGATTTTCCCGTGTTTGGTTACTGCATGAACTCGGCGAGTCGATACGGTGACTCGACGAATGGATAGGGTTTTCTCGATTTTGGATTTTGCATGTGCTCGACGAGTTGATGGAACAACTCGGCGAGTTGACCAAGGTTTTGCATGGTTCTGAGTTCTAAGGAACTCGACGAGTATGAGGATGACTCAACGAGTTGACTCGGTTAATCCCGAGTCTGAGTAACCAGGGAACTCGGCGAGTCAGGGGTTGACTCGACGAGTTGGTTCAGGATTTCAGAGTTCCGAGTTTTTAGAACTCGACGAGTTGATGAAGCAACTCGGTGAGTTGAGTCAACTCGGAGCGTTGACTTTAACCATTGACCGTTGACTTTGACTTGGACCAAGGTTGACCTATTTTTAATATTGAGGGTATTTTGGCCTAAGTGTTATTTTGGTATTGGTAGCTTGGGAGCTAAAGGAGCAGCAGTTCGGGGAATTGCCAGCTAGCAGCCAGAAGAGTATCAGCAGGTCTTTAGCAGTGCAAAGTGAGTCTCCTCATTGTGTGCATGGGTCTACGACCACAATGCCGACCCATTATGTTTGAGTATAGTAGGAAGACGCGGGGGTTAGCGCTAGGCATTTTTATGATATATGTTACAGATTACGATCCGATACCGGGCGAGGCCCGAGGTATGTTAGTATGCTAGAGGTCTTTGTGATTCTTGCATGTGTCGGTAGTATGTTCCGGACTAGGGTCCGATGCCGGGGTAAGCCCGAGGAATGTTATATGTTTCATAGTAGATTATTCTTGTTATCCTTGTGATACATGTATGTGCCTGGTAGGGAGGTGAGTGTGGGCGAGGTCCCGTATCTCACCACTAGCTGAGTACGGACAGGGTTCCGTATCTCATTATGAGCAGAGCAGGGGTGGGGCCCGGGATAAGAGAGAAGTGAGTGTGGGCGGGGGCCCGTATCTTACCATTACCAGGAGCGTGGACGGGGTTCCATGACTCTTCAATAGCAGGATAGGGGCAGGGCCCAAGACAGGCGAGGCCTAGAACAAGAATGCAGTAGTATGTGTTTACTTTGTGTGCTAGTATGTTTATGTGATTGTATATGTATAACGGGCGGGGCCTGGAGACATGTGGGGCCTAAGAGAAACAGGTCTGTATACCGAGCGGGGCTCGATGCCAAGCGGGGCCTGATGCCGGGCAGGGCCCAATGCCGGAGCGAGTCCGATGCCGGGACTAGTCCCGATGCAGCGAGCGGGGCCCCAGTATGTGGTTATGTGTATGGTATATGGTAATATGGGGAACTCACTAAGCTTCGTGCTTACGGTTTTCAGTTTTGGTTTCAGGTACTTCCGGTAGCGGAGGGAGGAGCTCGGGATGACTGCATGGCACACACACCATAGTGTTTTAGTCTGGGACTTTTTACTATGATATTTTGATACTCTGATTATGATGTTATGAGATATTGATTATGTTTGATGAAAAGATTTGATAAACATGGTTTTACTTAATGATTTAAAAATAAAATTTTTGGTCATGATTTTTGGGATGTTACAAGTTGGTATCAGAGCCTTGGTTTGAGGGATTCAGGCAGACTCTCGGGTGTGTCTGGACCCAAACTGAGGACGTGGTATGAAATTTTTTCAAAAGAAATCATTTTTACAAGATCTTTGAGGAAAAGGAAAGAATTTTGAAAAGAGAAAAGAACTTTGAAAAGAGATAAGGGTGTGGTGCATGCAATCAGCCGCGCTCAAGTAAGTTCTCCCAAATTACCCATACATGTTTGTTTATATATGATATGCTTAGAGAACTGCATGCTAGATTAGGGCTAAGGATCTAGGAAGGATGCCTTATGTGCCTGTTATGTGTATGAGATTTATAAGTTGCATGCTAGTACAAATTCTTGATATGTGGATAGAATTTCTTGATTATGTTTATGGTTAGATTTTCTGTTGGTCTGAATGCTGCTTGCTTTGCGATTTGTGGGACTTTGAATGATGGTAGTTAGCTACTAGGTGAATACGTTAAGTCACATGTGATCAGGGTTGAATAATCTCAGAGTGTTGGATTTGACCCTACTGCGCAGCTCTTGTCTGAGTCCAGCCGTTGTAGGGATGAGTCCTTTACTCGAAGGATTATTCGTGCCTCGTTACATGTGATGGTATTCATGTGGTTGCTAATTGGCATTATGAAGAGTCCTTCAGCAGCTGAGGACTGGGTTGGGTTATAGATTTCCTTAGGGTAAGCCTAGGATGAGTTTAGTGCCGGGAGAAGTAGTAGTAGTGCAAGGGATTTGGTGGAGTCAAGGCAATCTTTGAGGAAAGTACGGATAGATGTGGAAGGTAGTAGGGGCCCATACTACTGAAAGCAGAGGATCTGTACTTGAATCTAGGAGGGCTGAGATAAAACCAAGGAACTTGTAGTGCGTGTGTGATCCCTTAGAAGTGATGAGTATTCTGATGATTGTTATGATATGTTGTAGAATGGTGACGCTACGGGGTAGACCAGTTGGCGATTCAGGCGCCGGTAAGGGATCAGGCTCGGGCTCAGGAGCCGAGCAGCTCGGGGAGCAGATGAGAGAGTTTATTTTAGCAGAGATTGCGTGCAGTATTCTAGACCAGACTCCTGTGATCTTTGGTTCGGTCAAGGAGGGTATTTTAGAGCTTATGGATAAGAAGCTGGGAGTTTTTCGTACTGGGATGATGGCCATGATGGGGGCGCGTACCCTGACATTTCGAGAGTTCAGAGCTTGTGGAGCTCCAAGCAGCAGGTGGTTGGCCGATGTTGCCAACGCTTTCTGTACGAGCCGATGTCCCGAGGGGGACAAGGTCCGACTTGCCTCATGTATTCTAAAGGACAGAGCACGGGATTGGTGGGAGGAGGTTGGACATGCCATTGGGGATGATGCCGCATTGGATGCGATGACATGGAGTGATTTCTCGGCCAAGTTCAAGGCTGAGTTTGCACTGGTGATTGAGGTAGAACAGTTAGCGCGGGAGTTTTAGGACCTCCGGCAGACGACTGAGACTGTGGCGGAGATTACCGCCAAGTTCAGGGAGAGGGCTCTTCTTGTTCCGCAGTATGTGGCGGACGAGGAGATGAAGAAGGCCCGATATCACGAGATGATGAGGGATGACATCAGGCAGTTTGTGAGCAGGTCTAGCTGCAAGACACTGGAGGATATGATTGCTCAAGCCAGGGAGAGGGAGATCGACCTAGAGCACCTCAGGAAGAGGAAGCCGGATGAGATTCAGGTAGCCACGGGTTTAGGCAAGAGACCCAAGGGGCCAGACTCAAGATCGAGGGACTATCAGAGGTGCAGCCGATGTGGCAAGTGTGGCAGGATGCATGAGGGTGCGTGCAGGAGTGGTAGTGGTGGTGATTCTGGCTGCTTCAAGTGCGGCCGGATTAGTCATTTCAGTAGAGATTGTACAGCTACCACCACCCAGGGATCAGACCTGATCTACTTCCATTGCAGTCAGCGGGGCCCCAAGAAGGCCCAGTGTCCAAGTTTGGTTTATACGGGACAAGTGATCGCACCTGCCCCTGCGACGTTGAGGATCACCGACGGCCGTCAGGGTCGGGCAGAGGCACCTACGGTGAGGAGTAGGGCTTTCCATCTGACCACAGAGGAGGCACGAGCAGCTTCCAATGCTGCAGGTGCGTATCTTTTGCTTTCCTAACAGCTTTTATTTATGATTTTATTGTTATTGTTATTGTCACACCCCAAAACCGGAACGGCGGAAACGTTCTGGGGTGGAGGACGTCATGTTTAGTATCACAAGACATGCATCATAGTAAGCAAGTAATAAACAACCATTTCATTAGAAATAAAGTGTTTACAAAGTATGCGGTTCACATAATATAGAATACATAGCAAATAACAAAAAGACATGAAGCTATACTGCTCCATCTTCTGAATCCCAGTGCGCGTACCTGTCTACCGGTCTCCTGAGAATACAAGTTATTTTGAAAGTGTAGATCAGCATTTAAGCTGGTAAGTTCATAAGATTTTAGTGATGTAATGTAAGTTGTAGAAAGTGGTAGTGTGTGGTAGTAAGTTTGTAAATTCTGTTTAGAAAAGTTCGCCTGTTCCTCCAGAAAATCCTATATTTCCTGCTTTGATGAATGCTAAGTAAAAATGACTCTACAATCCTTTGTATGAGTACTAAATGGATACAAGTTATATAAAACCCAGAGTAAACAAACAATCAGTTGTGTGTATCTGCCCTAAGCCCACAATCAAACAAGGAACATGAAATGAGGCGGAAGGCACATAGCCCATTGGTTGTTAGATCATCGTTGTATATAACCCTGACGTATTCACTTGGTACTCACGGAGTTAACTGTAATAGTTGTTGAATCATAAAAGTGACCCTCTTGAACTCAGCTACCGCAACCATCTTTCTACCGCAACGGTTCAGCACCCGGAGTCAATCTTGTTCATCAGCAACCGCATCAGCAACCTGAGTTAGCTACCGCAATCAACTTAGCTAGATTACTTTATTTGTCTTTTATGTAATACACTCTAGTATCCAGTATGCCTTGCACGGCTGCTTATAGAGTTGTAATCTAGTGTAGTTTATAAGTCTCTATAAATAGAGACTTACTCTCTTTGTATTAAAAAGAGGAAGAACCGATAACTTATGAATTCTATCTGAATACACATTCTGAAGTTATCTCTCTATCTTTCTTCACTCATCTCTTCTTACTTAAATCTTATCATAATTCTGATAATCATGATTCCTCTTCGGAGCAAGTCTTTAAGACTTAATCACTAAGCTTGATCTTCTGTATTAACTTGGAGTGAATGCATTCCTTGTTATGAATCAGCTTAAGTGTCTTCTTGATATAACAATTGCTGTCATTTCCATTTCTTTACATTTTCGCAACTAACTCTCTAACTCTCTAACTATATTATTGTTGAGCTTTTAGATCCTTTGAGATTAACTATTCCACATTATACTTGTTTTAACTTTTGTTCAAGTGTGTCTCCAAGTTTTTCTCTCAACAATTGGTATCAGAGCCAAAGTGGTTGCTTTTTGAAAACGGAACTCTGATTTTTCAAAGAGCCTTCTATACCACTAAAGCTCATTTCTTAAAAAAAAAAAAAAACAATTTCAAATGGCACAATCATTATCTCTGAATGTTTCCAACAGTGTCGGTGGTTCTAACCGAGCCCCAATACTAGTCGCAAATGAATATCATCACTGGTCACAAAGAATGGAAAGGTACTTGAGAAGACTGGGTAGAGATGTATGGTGATTCGTAGAAGAAGGACCACATGTTCCAGTCCTTACACCAGTCCAAACTGACGGCGCTGCAACCAGGCTTCAGGTTCTGTAAATCCAATAGGTTCCGACTCTCCAACAATCGCTTCAAGTAATTTCAGAGCAATATTTGA
The DNA here is from genome assembly GCF_052849685.1 of Lactuca virosa. Lineage (NCBI taxonomy): Eukaryota > Viridiplantae > Streptophyta > Magnoliopsida > Asterales > Asteraceae > Lactuca > Lactuca virosa. The sequence goes on along the minus strand of NC_136429.1, from coordinate 473,831,863 downwards.
AGATCATCCTTCATATAATGCTCCCATCAAGCTTATGATCAAGTTTCTCAGGAACCACCCTCTGTTTGGTCCATTCGATGCATTTACAGACGTTGTTCCAGTTTCTACTCTATTAAAATGTGCATTCTCTGCATATCGCCCAATGGAAAACCCCCAAGAAGTTCACCTCAATCTCATGAACGATTCTTTGGTCATCTTGTCCAAAGAAAAGTTCTTAAATGCCATTAATCTTCTGGTTCACCCCTCCATCAAGATTTTCTCACCTTCAATGGCAGACGTTACATCCGCACTCTACCAGATGGGGTATCAGAAACCAATTCGAGGGAGTGGTGAGTTCAAAAAGAATCAGCTGCCTGCGGTATGGCAGTTTGTGTGTCATTTTGTCATCCGCTGCCTATCCGGCAGAACCGGAGGCATCGACAACATGGGACTGAAGCTACTGGAATTGGTATGGAGCATCTACACAGGCCACGACGTAAACTATGGACAAATCCTTTGGGACGACTTCCTCCAATACATTCCCAAAGAGCACCCAAGGGAGAACCCAACCGAGCTCACATTTGCACGGTTCTGGTCACTTTGCATCTCAGACTTACATGCGGATGCTGGAATAGACATGGGTAGTGACATCAACTTTTTTGTCACTAAGGATCTTAAAAGGTACAACCCTTCTTCTGATCAAACGATATTTGGACCGATGCGCAGACTCCCTACTCATATCCTTTCTTCTCTTGGTCTTGAGACTGCTGATGTCTCAGACCACATTGAGGCTACGGAGGGTATTGCCCCATACCCTCCTACCCCGCCTCTTCCATCCGCAGCCATTATCCCTGAGGGTACCGCGGTCCCCTCTTCCACTACACTATCCAATCTTTCTCAAAGAAGAAAGAAGTTGGCAACCAAGAAACAAAGAACACCCAAGAAGGATGCTCCTAAACGAACCGCACCCACCAAGAAACGCAAAACAAAACCTGCCATTATCCCTGAGGGTACCGCGGTCCCCTCTTCCACTACACTATCCAATCTTTCTCAAAGAAGAAAGAAGTTGGCAACCAAGAAACAAAGAACACCCAAGAAGGATGCTCCTAAACGAACCGCACCCACCAAGAAAGAGATATGGGATGTTATCAAAAACGTGAGAGCTGGCCTCCTTTGCACCGCATCGCAGCTACTGCAGTCACGCCTTCCATGCGTCCGCACCCAAGTCCATCCATCAAAAGGTTCAACCTGATAGTCACCAAGTTATCCAATTGCAAATCAACGAAAGAGATCTGGGATGTTCTCAAAAACCTGTACGAAGGCTCAGAACAAGCACAAGATAAGAAACTTACTACCGCACTCAACGAGTTCAACAACTTCAAAGCTCATACTGGAGAAAGTTTGGAAGACTCCTTCAAAAGGTTCAACCTGATAGTCACCAAGTTATCCAATGCGGGCACCATCCGCAGTAACCATGAAATCAATCTTCAGTTTCTTAATGGTTTGGGCAGACATTGGACTATGGCCAAGATGATAGTCCAAGGCGATAGAAAGATTCACTCCCTGTCACTTTAGAAGCTCTATGGAGAGCTGCAAGCTCAAGAATCCACCGTACTCAAAGATTGTGCTGACTTCGGAGGACCACTTGCTCTCATAGCACAAGCTCCACCGCAGTCACCTTACCCTTCCTCGTATGACACTCTACCACAGTCATACGAAGCGGATTCTGAATATGATGATGAAGAAGATTTTCAGAAGGCTATTGCTCTGGTTAGCCAACAGTTCAACCGTCTACCACCTCCTTCCTTCCGCAAGAATCAGCAGTTCAACAAACCTCCATTCAACCGTAACTTCGGTTCTCAGAATAACCACTCTCGATTTCCCAAAAGTTCTCATCCACCACCGCAATCTCAGAATATTCAACCAAAGGAGGTACCGCAGTCTCCTCAAATCACTGACTCTGGTACTCCTTCAGAAGACAAGACTGATGTTGTAATTTGTCACAAATGCAACAAAGAGAATCACTTTGCACGAGATTGTAAGGCCAATGTAGTAAAAGACAGAGCATTCTACCTTAGAATGGCTCAAGAGTTGGAAGACAAAGAAAAAGCTGAAAAGGCAAGGGCATACGTGGCCCATGGCAAAAGAGACCATCAAGTCTGGTCATCCGGAGACGAAGATGAGGCCATCAGTAGTGTCAAAGGAAAAGGGAAAATCTGCATGCTGGCCACTGCGGATGATGATGGGTCTACAATGTTGAACAAGAACTACTGCTACATGGAAAAGGATGGAACACTAAGCATCGTCGAACAGGTAAAACTCATGATCCAAACTCTAAACTATAGCATGCATGACTGTCAGCCTTACATAGATGATCTTAATGACACTTGTGCTGCCGTCCTTACAGACTATAATAAAGCCTTAGATGAGAAGAACATTGCGTCCCAAGAGATGTTCCACGTGAGAGGACGACTGGATAACAAAAGACTTAAGATGGCTATGTTAGAGAAGGACCTAGAGTTAGAAAAGGATGCAAGAATGTTAAGTGAAACCCAATTAGAGATAGCTTTGAACTAGAGAGATTTAGCTCAGAGAGAAATTGTACGCTTAAATCTCTTAATTGAAAAATTGTTTAATGAAAGTGAAGCTATTGAAAATTTGGTAAACAATGGAACCGTGGACAATACATACAATTGGGGTTGATCAAATGGATATCCTACCTCAATGGATTCCTCACCCCGGTTCAACAAAGACAGACTGTATGTCCCTCCAGACTGAGAATTTCATTTCCCTGTCAATGACAAGACTTTTCCCGAAGATATTAAAACTCACTTCGGTAGACTGCACAACTTAAGCAATAATTGTGTCATTGAGGAAATTGTGCCGGAGGTTTCGGGTCACACATGTGATCAAATTCCTATCTGTGGCACCATCTATCCAAATTCTCAAACTTCATCCGTAGTTGATGAAGAGATTGTTGTTGAGGGCCCCGAAGTCTCAAAAGACTTTCCATCTCTGTCCTCAGACCGCAGTGTCTCTCACTATAGTCAAATGTCCCACAAATGTCCCACCGAAGTCCCATCTAAGACTTACTCAGCGGTAGTCAAGTCATCCCTACCACAGTCATCAGTTCAAGGAACTGTAACTCTTCAGCCAATATTTCATGAACTACTTATAGAAAATTTTGAAGTAGGTCAATGTTCCCAAATTCCTGAATCCTCAAGTTCTGATGACTCAAGTCCGCGTTTTCAAAATCATTCTAAGAATTCCAGGAAACCGCAGTTGAACAACAATGACTGCGGTTCACCAAAATCTTTGGCAAAAAAGGCTTTTAAAGAAGAAATCAGATCTCGCGGTACTAATAGACAAACTTTTTCAAAAAACAAGAAGCAAGTCAGATTTCTTAAATCCAAAAGTCCTAAAAAATTTGTTTTCTCTCACTACATTTCAAAAAACTCTTCTTTCAAGAAAACAAACCAAAAGGAAAGTTCAGTTTCAAAAGTCATTCCTACTCCTTCTGACACAACCCAAAAGGGTGTTCAGTCTTTTCGAAACTATGTTTTTCAAGTCTATTCTTCAAATGATCCTAAATGGAAAGGTATTTTACCCACTCCAACACTTTTAAAGTCACGTCAAAATTTCAAATGGAAGGGTATCTTACCAAATCCATCAAAAAGAATTCAGAAATCTACACGTGCTAAAACCTTTCATAAACAGACTTTTTCAAAACCCAAAAACACTCGTGTCAGGAATTACCCATCTCGGACCGGTAACAGATCCAAAACATCCTTAAAACCGCTGACCAATCACAGTGTTAGATCAAAAGACAAAATCTCCTTTTGTAAATGTCAGTGTAGTTGTCAAAAGGTTTTATCTCATGTCAAATCGAGTCAGAGTCAGAAACCTCGTATTTTTTTAAAAAATCACAACACTCCAAATCTACTCAAACACCCAGGACTAAGCTCAAAAGTTGACAAGAGACCTGTCCCTGCAACCTCGGACCATGCATCACTCAGAAACACATCAATTGTCCCAGGCTCCAAACTTGTTTGGATGCCTAAATTAACCGTGTAATTCTCAGGCTTTGTGCAAGGAGGAACAAGAAGAAGAGTGGTTAATTGACAGTGCCTGCTCCTTGCACATGACCGGAAGGTTAGAGTACCTTCGGGATTTCAGGCCTATATGCAATGGTGGAAATGTCACGTTTGGTAACAATGCAAACGGTGTCATCCGAGGTTACGGTGTTCTCACTACGGGGAACTTTTCCATTCAGAAGGTTGCTTATGTAGAAAGCCTTAAACACAATCTCATCAGTGTTGGCCAACTATGTAAAGCAGGACATCGTGTTGAATTTGATGATCAGTTTTGCTACGTAATGACGAGTGATAGAAACAATTGCCTGATCAAATCTCGATCCGAAGGTACCATGTACCCTTTGGATGTTTCACTAATCATTGGTAAACCGCAATTGTGTTTCTTGTCCAAAGCTGTATCCGAAGTCAGCTGGCTACGGCACCATAAGCTAGCTCATCTCAACTTCCGGTACATCAACAACTTAGTCACTGGAGAACTAGTCCGCGGTCTCCCTATTCTCAAATTTAGCAACGATACTCTCTATCCGGCTTGTGAATGTGGTAAGCAGTCTAAAGCAAGTCACCATCTGATAATGGACTCTTCTATTTCTGAACCACTGGAGCTATTGCACATTGATCTCTGCGGTCCATCAACCGTAGCCAGCCTCCACCACAAGAAGTATATACTGGTTATTGTTGATGACTATACACGCTTCACATGGGTCTTCTTCCTCAGACTCAAATCAGAGACACCGCAGATCTTCATCAACTTCATCAAAGAAATCAAACTTCAGATCAAGCTTCCAGTTAGACGCATCCGCAGTGATAATGGAACCGAGTTCACTAATCATCTTCTTAACAGTTTCTTGGTGTCCAAAGGCATTTCTCACAACTTCTCAGCACCCTACACACCGCAACAAAATGGTGTAGTAGAAAGAAGGAACCGCATACTGGTAGAAGCAGCCAGATCCATGCTTAACTTCGCCCAACTTCCTCTCTACTTCTGGGCTGAGGCAGTAGCAACCGCATGCTTTGTCCAAAACCGAAGTATCGTGTGCAAACGCCTCAATAAAACACCATATGAGGGCCTTAACAACCGCAAGCCCAATGTTCGCTTCTTTCATATTTTTGGGTGTAGATGCTTCGTGATCAACAACAGATATCAGCTCAACAAGTTTGCACTGAAGTCCGACGAAGGCATATTCCTTGGTTACTCCACTAACAAGGTTGCTTATCGAGTGCTCATCAGGCGTACAAGGCTGATCATTGAAAGCTTCGATGTGAAATTTGATGATTCTCACATCCGCGACGCCCCTCCATCCAATGAAACCACCGCAATCATGGAAAGTGACATTCCTGCCTCTTCAGGTCCCTTGAATCTCGTTGAAGTCAACTATGAGGATCTTTTCGATCCTATTGAAACGGCGAAACTATCCGAAGTTCTTGTGTCACCCGCAGCTCAACAACAACATGCTGATGTTTCTGGACCATCTCTATCTGAAGTAGCCTCTCTCAATACTTCCACCTCTCCGGTTGAGGGGGAAAGATCTACTCCGAATCTAGCCGCAACCGTCGAGGTTCCAGTACTTGATGTTGTTCCAATTCCTGTCCGCAGATAAGCATTACCATCAAACGTATCTTCGGATTCGGATGATGAACTCATAGAAAATATCGTCACTAGAACTGATCCAAGGATTGTCACTCTTCCATCCGCAGTCCAGGTGGAACCTTCTTAGGTTCCAGAGGAACTATCTGCAACCCAGGGGGAACCTCTCCCAACTGCTCAAGAAAATTCCGTTCCAATAGATCAAGATGACTCAGCAGGATGTTCTCAAGTCCAGGGGGAACTGTCATCTCCAACCGCAGATTCCTCTAACATTCAAGATATTCCCTCTACCGCAGCTGCTGATCATCTGCTGCCACGTCTTCATGTATGGACGAAAGACCACCCACCAGGTCAAATCATTGGGAACCCATCCGCAGGCATCCAGACTCGATCTTCCAAGGACCTATCTGATCACTGCCACTATGCAGCATTTATGTCCTCGGTAGAACCCAGAACGATCAAAGAAGCATTGCTTGAACCTGACTGGATAGCCGCAATGCAAGAAGAGCTTGAAGAATTTCAAAGAAATAAAGTTTGGCAGCTCGTTCCGAAGCCACGTGGTCACTCCATTGTTGGAACTAGATGGGTGTTCAAAAATAAGTTGGATGAATCTGGTGCGGTAGTCAGAAACAAGGAAAGGCTAGTTGCAAAGGGGTATAGTCAACTTGAAGGCATTGACTACGATGAAACGTATGCTCCAGTAGCACGGATGGAAGCTATCCGGATCTTTCTAGCATACGCAGCCCACAAAAACGTCAAGGTACACCAAATGGACGTTAAGAGTGCCTTTCTCAATGGGGAACTAAAAGAAGAGGTTTATCTTCAGCAACCTCCAGGCTTTGAAAATATTGAATTCCCAGACCACTGCTACAAGCTTGAAAAGGCAGTCTACGATCTGAAGCAAGCCCCAAGAGCATGGTATGAGACTCTTTCTGAATTCCTTGTCTCATCCGGGTACAAGAGAGGAGTGATTGATCCCACACTATTCAGAAAAGCAAATGGCGACCACCTAATGATGGTACAGATATATGTGGATGATATCGTCTTCGGTTCGACTGATCAAGGCGTGGTGGATGAATTTGCTAAGCTCATGACCAACAAGTTCAAAATGAGCATGAATAGAGAGATTAATTTCTTTCTAGGTCTTCAAGTGAAACAAGTACCGCAAGGCATATTCATTCATCAAGAAAAATACACCACTGAACTATTGAAGAAATATTCTATGGACAACTGTTCATCTGCTAAGGTCCCCATGACCTTCGGTTATAAGATCTCTGCTGATCCCTCACGCGAATCTGTGGATCACAAGACTTATAGAGGCATCATCGGCTCTTTGATGTACCTCACTGCAAGCAGGCCAGACATTGTGTTTGCAACTGGTGTATGTGCAAGGTATCAGGCTGACCCAAAAGTATCACATATGACCGCAGCCAAATAGATACTACGGTACCTGAAAGGAAGCAAATCTCTTGGTCTATGGTACCCCGCAGGCAATGACTTCAGCCTGCAAGCTTTCACAGATGCGGATCATGCCGGATGCAAGCTCGATCGAAAAAGCACTTCAGGAGGATGTCAATTCTTGGGTGAAAGACTAGTCAGCTGGTACTCAAGAAAACAAAGCTGTGTCTCTCTATCAACTGCAGAAGCCGAGTATGTGGCCGCAACCAACTGTTGCTCTCAAGTCCTTTGGATGAAAACTCAACTAATGGACTACGGGTATAGAATGCTGCGGATACCGATCTATTGTGACTCTGAAAGTGCTATTGCTATTTCTCACAATCTAATTCAGCACTCCAAGACTAAGCACATTGAACTACGGTATCATTTCATCAAAGACCACATCTTAAAAGGTAATATTGAACTCATCTTTGTCCCTTCTCATGAAGAGATTGCTGATGTGTTCACAAAAGCGCTCGATTCAACAAAACTTAACATCTTCCTGCAAATGTTAGGAATGATGAATCCAGACCCGCAATTCTTTTTGAATTGTTAGCTACCGCAGACCATCCTTGGTCTCCATTGCGGTTCTAACTGAGAATTACATGTGATAGATGGTTTTGGTACCGCTGTCTAGGTACCGCAACCATATATCATACGTATCTCTCATGGGTCTTTATGGTATGTTATTACTAATCTTTGTATAAGTGTTTTCCTCAGTTTCTCACTACAGTCTTTCCTTGTTCATCCGCAATGATGTTTCTCAACCGCAATGAAAGTTTCATCCGCAATGACGTTTCTCAACCGCAATGAAAGTTTCATCCGCAATGACGTTTCTCAACCGCAATGAAAGTTCCATCCGCGATGACGTTTCCAACTACAATGAATTTTCCATCCACGATCATCATGATAATTTCTCAACTGTTTTATCAACTGTTGAATCTTTGTGTGCTATTTAATGATCCTTCATTAAGTTAAACATTAAAGACAAAAAAAAACATTCTCTTTAGAAACTGTCACATTCTCTTTCTAAATAATCCTTGTATCAGACCTATTTTAGGGATGATAACAAAAAGAATGTTTTTCAATAAACTCATCCTTAATTTGTCCTTTCCTCTCCCCAATACGTCCCATCCGTTACAACTTCCTCTCCCATCACCCCCACGATCACCTGACGTATTAACATACGTCTGACTTTACATTAAATGCAAAACCCCTTTTGGAAATCTCCCAAAATCTCTTCAAACCCGTTTTAATTATATGTGGCTGAGATTTAATCCAAAATTCATAGATTCCCCCCAAAACCCCAATCGACGTTTTACCCTATCCTTACCATTTACCTAGGGTTAAACACTTTTTTACCCCCCTTTATAAACCCATCTTCTTCCCCAACAATACTTTACGTTTTCTGAATATCGATTCTTTCTCCCAAATTCCTCAAAACCTTCAAAACTTTCAAGAACTCTGTTTTCTTCTCTCAAATCTTCAACGATGGTGAAATCAGGTGCATCAAAGAAGCAATCCAAGGCTTCAGGTTCTGTAAATCCAATAGGTTCCGACTCTCCAACAATCGCTTCAAGTAATTTCAGAGCAATATTTGAAGATCATCCTTCATATAATGCTCCCATCAAGCTTATGATCAAGTTTCTCAGGAACCACCCTCTGTTTGGTCCATTCGATGCATTTACAGACGTTGTTCCAGTTTCTACTCTATTCAAATGTGCATTCTCTGCATATCGCCCAATGGAAAACCCCCAAGAAGTTCACCTCAATCTCATGAACGATTCTTTGGTCATCTTGTCCAAAGAAAAGTTCTTAAATGCCATTAATCTTCTGGTTCACCCCTCCATCAAGATTTTCTCACCTTCAATGGCAGACGTTACATCCGCACTCTACCAGATGGGGTATCAGAAACCAATTCGAGGGAGTGGTGAGTTCAAAAAGAATCAGCTGCCTGCGGTATGACAGTTTGTGTGTCATTTTGTCATCCGCTGCCTATCCGGCAGAACCGGAGGCATCGACAACATAGGACTGAAGCTACTGGAATTGGTATGGAGCATCTACACAAGCCACGACGTAAACTATGGACAAATCCTTTGGGACGACTTCCTCCAATACATTCCCAAAGAGCACCCAAGGGAGAACCCAACCGAGCTCACATTTGCACGGTTCTGGTCACTTTGCATCTCAGACTTACATGCGGATGTTGGAATAGACATGGGTAGTGACATCAACTTTTTCGTCACTAAGGATCTTAAAAGGTACAACCCTTCTTCTGATCAAACGATATTTGGACTGATCCGTAGACTCCCTACTCATATCCTTTCTTCTCTTGGTCTTGAGACTGCTGATGTCTCAGACCACATTGAGGCTACGGAGGGTATTGCCCCATACCCTCCTACCCCGCCTCTTCCATCCGCAGCCGTTATCCCTGAGGGTACCGCGGTCCCCTCTTCCACTACAGTATTCAATATTTCTCAAAGAAGAAAGAAGTTGGCAACCAAGAAACAAAGAACACCCAAGAAGGATGCTCCTAAACGAACCGCACCCACCAAGAAACGCAAAACAAAACCTGCCCCAACCATATCTAGCAGTGATTCAGATGAGGATAGGCATCTAATCTCTATCCTCAAGAAAAGGAAAACAACCGATACCACTATCCATATGCGTGACCGGACCGATGCTGAAGCCTCTCAACAGGCTCCAGTAGTCCTTGGGGTGCCCGCACACCCATTCGACACCACCATCATTTTCCAGTCAGACTCAGAAAGTGAGTCTGATTCTCAACTACGTGGAGACTCCCCCCCAGTGCACTCCCAAGAGGACGACACTGGTTCACACCCTAAGGTCTCCAGGGCTTCCCGACTGCATTTCTTTTCACCAGAGGAGTTGCGCTCCATTCTTCTTTCTGTCACCCAAACACTACAAACACCTTCCCACCCGCAGGGCACTTCTTTCGCCCATGCCAGAACTGAGCAGAGGCCACACTTGACCACGGGTCAAGGAGACCGAGAAAGCTCAGGAAATCCTACTCTGCTTTCATCTTTTACAGGTGGTTTAGGCACGGTGAGCACAAATGTGCATGGATCCGTGGACCCGAAGGACACTTCGGTGCGCTTTGAAGGATTTGACCGTGATGCATCCAATGACTCTTGGTTACAGTACAATCCGGTAACTGAGTCAGACAAGAAGAAGTATGATGCGTTCCAAAGGGCTTTCCAAGCCCGCAAGGAACAACAAATCAAGCAGCAACAACAGAAAGAACAGGAGATCCAGTCCGTGGCTAGATATTGGGCAAATGCCATCAGCAATGCCAGTACCGTAGCCACCATTCAAAAAATTCAGAACTGGATGGATCAGATGGCTGAAACAATTTCAAAAGCTCAAGCTTCAGGTGCAGCCGCAGGTACCTCCAAAGTTCCTCCTACTCCAACTCCCGTTCCATCTCCCACTCCTACAGTCAATCCATCACAAGACGAAGAACCTGCAATCGAACTTAGTTCAGCTCCCACCTTCGGTCTTGATGATGAAGACATCCAAGAAGTAAACAAGCCAAGCCCTTCTGATGATGACCTCATGATGTTTGAAGAAGAGGATTCCAGCGGTTCTCAACATTCGACTTCCAAGCCTAAAGAGAAGAAGAAAAAGAAGAAGAATGTTGTCACCCGGAAGGAGTTCATGAGCCTTCAAGCCAAAATCGATCAGATCTTGGCTGCGGTCCAGCCTACTCAACCGCAACCTGAAGACACTCCAGGACCGTAGTCACTGATTGAAAGAATAGAGCGTCTGGAAACAAGGGAACGCATGGCTGCTGAACGAATCTCTCTCAAAGTAGAGATGGGGATCCGGTCCCTTGACAATAACCGCAAGGCTGACCACAAGGACTTCATGGCTGCAGCGGAACGCCTCATCACTGAGGTGACCACAATCAAAACGGATCTTCAAGCGGCCATCGCGGATCAAGCTTCTCAGTCTCAGAAATTGATAGATGAGACTCATACTGCTTATGAGTCCACTATCTCTGTTCTTCAAGCAACCATCAACAGACTGCAGAAATCCCTTTCGTCCAACTTCCATGGCCCTGAGATCCTCCAGCTCACCAAAGAAATCCACAAGTTGCTGTTCAGCTCCTCCACTCCAAACAACCAACATTTGGCAGAAGCTCTTAAAGCTCAGTTCCAAGAAGTCTTCAACAAGGCGGATGGACTTAAGCAATGGCTTGAGGAAGCACCGGGGTTGCATCCCTCAAGAGGGGGAAGTGATGAAGAACAAGAAGTCCATCACTCTGATACTTCTATTCATCAGAGTCCCCCCATCATCACTGAAAAAATTCCCACACCACCGCAACCATCTCAACATACTCCATCCCCTCACACTTCACCTCCAAAAGATACTCCCAAAAAGCCAGAGACTCCTCTGCACTTCAAGAACTTGGCTGAAAACATGTCTTCTCCAAGCACCACAGACTCCCCTGCCACCGCTCAAAGGAAGCATGATTGGAAAGCAGCCAAGCTGGCAGAGTTAATTTGGAGAGAATGCGGGTTTGACACCATGATGGATGAGTCCTTGATCAATTCTTGGATCAATCCGCACCGCAGGCTCCTAGACGAAGATTACAGACCGCACCTCACTTATGCTAAACCCCCTGCTGATGGATACTGGGATATATCAATTTCTCCAAATGCCAAGTACTTCACTGTATTTGAGCAGTTTGACCAAAGCCTTCCAGATCACAAGAGACTGCCAATGGAGTTTGAGAGACTTAGTCTTTTTCATGCTAAACATGCCTCCTCCATTGAAAACATATGGTCTAACGACAGACCATCCGCAGTCAAGAACTACAAAGTCACGAAATTTATGAAGGCTGACTACATCCAGTATACCCTCACCAGAAGGGAGCATGACTACATCCGCACCCAGGCAGACTTTCCTTGTATGAATCCGGAAGAAATCTTCCTTATTGCTAGGGTGTTCCAAAACAAGTCAGAAAAGCACCCTAAAATGCAGATAGCGCTTGAAAAAGCCAACTCTTTTCTCAGGGATACGGTCTTTGACTTTGCCAAGATAGATGCGGATATCTACCCCACCATCCTCAAGAAGTTTGATCTCCCACCTTTTGAACCTGTGCCAATGCCTACCGAAGGCTTCCAATAAAGATCTCTAGGCGCAACAAACTACCCTGAAGTTGGAGTCATATTCAAAAGGAAAACTGACAACGTCAAATATTTCATTCCTATGACTGCCATGCACCGCCTGACCAAGAAACAACTTGACATCTGCCGGACTGCAATTGAAAGATCGAAGCATACTACCGCAGAAGTCAAGTTCGAGGTCACAAGAAGAATCACATGGTTGGAAAACGTCAGGAAGTTCTGGTGGATTTTGATCAAGTTCCTCAAACTTGATAGCTGAACTGGAGTTAAAGAGGTCACTTAGGGGAAATTGTTGAATCATAAAAGTAACCCTCTTGAACTTAGCTACCGCAACCATCTTTCTACCACAACGGTTCAGCACCCGGAGTCAATCTTGTTCATCAGCAACCGCATCAGCAACCTGAGTCAGCTACCGCAGTCAACTTAGCTAGATTACTTTATTTGTCTTTTATGTAATACACTCTATTATCCAGTATGCCTTGCACGACTGCTTATAGAGTTGTAATCTAGTGTAGTTTCTAAGTCTCTATAAATAGAGACTTACTCACTTTGTATTAAAAAGAGGAAGAACCGATAACTTATGAATTCTATCTGAATACACATTCTGAAGTTATCTCTCTATCTTTCTTCACTCATCTCTTCTTACTTAAATCTTATCATAATTCTGCTAATCATAATTCCTCTTCGGAGCAAGTCTTTAAGACTTAATCACTAAGCTTGATCTTCTGTATTAACTTGGAGTGAATGCATTCCTTGTTATGAATCAACTTAAGTATCTTCTTGATATAACAATTGCTGTCATTTCCATTCCTTTACATTTTAGCAACTAACTCTCTAACTATCTAACTATATTATTGTTGAGCTTTTGGATCCTTTGAGATTAACTATTCCGCATTATACTTGTTCTAACTTTTGTTCAAGTGTGTCTCCAAGTTTTTCTCTCAACAATAGTTCCTTTATATTTGATGAAAAGATTCTTTAAGAAAACCCTTATTTCTTATAATAAAAATGGTAACCACAGTAGTTCCTTCTATAATCACTTAGTTTATACTAGCTTTATATAATCCAATGTCGAACAGATAGTTAATTGTGGGAATCTGCCCTAAGCCCACAACCAAACAAGGAACAGAGAATGAAGAGGAAAGCACACATCCAACTACTTGTCGGATCTTAATTATATATAACCTTGATGTATAAACTAAGGTATTATATGATTAACCACCTAAGGTCCTTTAAGTTATACTGGTTTAATAAAATGGATTAAACCCTTTACTGGTAAGTTTCTAGTTTTGTGTACCAAAAGTTCTATTTGAAAAGTATGTTTTGTACTAATGCTTGGCCCATACCTGGTACCCCTTATGATTACTTGGTGTATATGGAATATATATATGTAGCTAAGATGGAAAAAACAGTAGGCTGGGTGAATCTGCTCTAAGCCCACAACCAAACAAGGAACATGAAATGAAGCGGAAAGCACACATCCTACTACCTGTCGGATCCGATTAATATATATCCCTAAATGCATACACTAAGGAATCATAAAGTTAGCATTATAGACCCCCTTTCTACTGAATGTACTAGACTCGACTGTTCTGCTTGTCGTTTGTAAAATGTAAGTTTTCCCTAGTTTATAACTATCTTGACTCGAAAATAGTTTGCATTAACTTTCAAGTGGAACTGTCACAAAATGAAAGTAATGGGAAATTATAAGTACCCACTTGTCTTTTGAATTGACATCCTGACGTACTGATTACCTTAAAACATGTTTGTTTTATTAAGGTCATGATGTGAAGGCTAGTACCCATACTATACGCTCTCCCTGTCAAGAGATTCTGGGAACCAAACGCGACTTCATCAAACCAGTTGCTAGGCCGTGTAAATCCGCATTAAAGTTATACGATCATGTATACCCGATTTAACTATCACCTTTTGTTTAGAATAATGAGTTAGTGATTCATTCGTATAGTTAGATCTTGTAGTTGTCCCATGCTATAGCACCTTATTATGTTCGTTCTGTTATAGTATCTTAGTATGTTCTTTCTGTTATCGTGTATTGTTTCTACCTCCCTGTTTCTCTTTATAGTATGCTCTAGTATCTAGTATGAACTGAACCCCTAAACTATACCCCTTATAGTTTACTAGTATTTTACTTGAACTGTTATTGAAAAGACTCATTTTATTACTAAGTTATGCTTGTACTTTAAAAACGGAGTTTTGTTAAACTATAAAGTAACATAACTTTAAAAGTGTTTTTGAAATGTTTTGATCACTTATAAAAGACATAAGAAATCTTTTGAAAGATGTTTATAACAAACAATTACAAAATTATTATTGTGTTCAACTTGTATTCCCCCCCTTAAAACATTTAAAAAAGTTTAAAAGATTGATTACATGGTATGAACTCACCTTATGTGGGCGATTCAAACGAATATGCGCGTAAGGATGAGAAATTCCACGAATGATGTCCCGAGACACAACAAGTCCTAAATGACATATAATGACATATATTTGCATAAATATAAGGTTTAGAAGCAACCAAATGCAAGGAAACACCATAAGGGACTAGGAAACACTTTGACCATGTGTTAGAATCACATGTGATTCATCTAAGGGATGTTTAAGGCCATCTTTTGGTGTTTACGGCCATGGGTTTATGGTCATGGAGGTTTGGGCTGTAAACTCATGGTTAAAGGTGTACAAGAGGGTGTTTGAATGATAGGGAAGCTTGAGGGACTATTGCTCTACAAGAGGATGAGCAAAACCAACTTTCTAGGAGATGATGACGTGTTTACGGCCACACCAAAAGTGTATGGCCGTAAATTCACTAAATGGTCTCTTTTTGGGTCTTAAAGGGAAGGGTTCTCAAAGGTTCAAGTGTCCCAAAGGTTAGCTAGTGTATAGAAGTGTTTAGGGCTCAAAACTTGGTCATAATTAGGGTTTACGGCCAAGGTAGATGTTCTTTGGCCGTAAACTCTTGGTAATATGCCTAGATTGATGTTTCAAGACTATGATCTAGTTAATAACATGCTTAACTAGATGATGGATGGAAAACTCACTCTTTTGAGGGCCTTAGATGAGTTCACGGCCACCAAGAACAAGTGTGTGTTCTTGGTGAAAGATGAAGATCTAGCAAAAAGTTGATTTCCATGGATGAAATCAAAGGGTGATTCATGAGTAAGAAGGGTAATCAACAACTAGAGGGAAGAATCACTTACATTTTGAAGACCGGGAATGAAAATCTCGATGATACTTGAGAGAGAAATCTAGTGTTCTTGAGGTGAAATTGTGAGAATGAAGTAAAAGTGAAGGAAATGATGACTTATAGGGGAGTTTACGGCCAACCATGACTTTATGGTCGTAAACTCATGAGTCTTGGCCGTGAACTCCTGTGCTTTGGCTGTGAACTCGTTTCTGGTGGTGTTTAGGCTTGAATGTTGTACAGTGTCACTAGCAGGTACATTCTAACACTCATTCCTTAAGTGTACTAGGCTTAAAGATCCTTAGAAGGACCTTTACCAAGGCTAGAACTCAGTTGAAATGAGTCTGACACTCAGTTGAGTTGAATGGTTGGAATTTACAAGGCAAGAATTGTTGGGTTGTCACATCATCCCCCCGTTAGATGGAATTTCGTCCCGAAATTAGCTTTCTTAGCAGTACTACAGGGGTTGCGCTCCTCTGATTGGCAGAATATCCACTCGTAGGCCTGGCAACTTTGCCCTACTGTTCATGATAGGATTCATACTTGGTCCATCTATCATTACTTCGTGTATACAAGTCGTATATAGTTAAGATTAGTAAGATGGTCGGATGTGCGATTCTGCCCCCAGGTCGACAACCAAACAAGGAACAGGAGATAGGGCCGAAACACACATACTAGATCTGTGTAATCATAATCATATACCACCCTCGTGTATACACCGAATAGTGATAGGTGGGCTGTGTTCGTCCTTAGCCTCTGTTCTTGAACTTGGTCTGCTGGAAGAGTGGTATTTCAGAAAGGTCTGTTGAACATACGGCGACAAGGCTTCGGAAGACAAAGTACTCTTCGCACGAGTAATTCGGGGTTTAGAATACGAAAGACAAAATTGAGGTCTAGGTCGGACTGTCGTTACGAATGACGGAGGTTTCGCTAATTTGACGGTCGCGGTGGTAGAAACATATGAGCTTAGTATGGTGAGGACCACGCCCACTCATGACGAATGATAGAAACAGACTCTTTACTGAACAATGTTTTGGCCAATTTGAAATAAATGTTTGTTATATGCGGATATACTCCTAGTGTGCTCGAAAATGTACCCTTTGTAAATGTTCTAGTGCTTTCTGTTTTCCTCTTGTTGTTAACACTTCTACGTATCGTACCGCGATGTGCGCGTACATACTGAGAAAGTGCTTTGTTAACTAGTGTCGATACTTTAAACTATGATCCTCCTTGGTACCACTACGATCGCCTTGAATATACAAGTTATGAATAAATAAGATGAATTGGACGGTCGACTGAGTAACTCTGCCTCAAATCCACAACCAAACAAGGAACATAAATTAAGGCGGAATCACTCATTCTAAGTCTGCAACATCTTAGCCATGCACAACCCTTAATGTACATACCAAGCCATCATAGCTTCTCAGAACGAATCTCTTAGTTCTCTTAAATACTGTGACCTATTTCAATATGTGAGTTATTATAATTACTTTTAAATGTTATCCCCAAGTTTTAATCTTATATAAATATAATTTAATTTTTCAAAGTAATTACTAAATCGAAAACGTACCGCTGCTCGTTGACGACTTTGGGGTTGATTCTCCTGCGGTGATTATTAGAATCCGTCCATCCGCTCCTGAGTTCTTTGCTATTGGACAGTCCCTCTGGTAGTGTCCTGTCTCACCACAGCCATAGCAGGCTTGGTTTTCTTCAACTCCGGGGACTTGGGAGATCGGTTGAGCCGGTGCCCTGCAGACACGGACTGTGTGTCCCTTTTTGTGGCATTTCAGACTCTGCATTTCCCGACATACTCTGGTGTGGTGGTAGTTGCATTTTCCACACTTCGGGAGAGTTCCAGCATATCGATTGGCAGGTGCTGGAGTAGCAGGTGTTGTGGCGGCGTATATAGTACCTGTTTGTTGCTTTTGCGGGGGTTCCTGTGTTGTTTGCTTCTTCTTCCTCTTATTCCCCGACTTCCGTTTATAGTCTTCTCCCTTTGATGGCTCGGGAATAGGGACTTCTATACCATGGCGGACTCCATGACCAATGAGTCGCTGGGCCAGGCGTTTGGCACTATCGAATGTGGCTGGGTTAGAAGACAACACATCTCCTTGGATCGGGGCAGTTAGACTCCAGATGTATCTTTCTATCTTCTTTCTCTCCGGGGTAACCATCCCGGGGCATAGAGCTACTAGGTCGCTGAACCGGTCAGTGTAGGCCACTATGTCTGAGCCGACCATAGCGAGCTCCCATAGTTCTTGTTCCAGCTTTTGAACTTCGCGCCAAGGGGCAGTATACTTCCAGCATTAACTCTTTTAGGTTTTCCCAACCTATTGAGTTAGCCACTGATAGGGTCAGTGACTTAAGATGGCTGTTCCACCATGTTAGGGCTCTGTCTGAGAAAGTGCAGGCAGCAAACTTTACTTTGCTCCCTTCTGAGCACGAACAGATTTCGAAGACTGAATCTGTTTTCTCGAACCATCGCATCAGAGCGATGACTCCACCATTTCCATCAAAGGATTTGGGTTTGCAGTTTATGAAGTCTTGGTACGAACACTCTCTTGGGTGTCCGTGAGAATCTTCGGGGTTGGTTAAGTGGGTATCGCTACCAGATCCGAGGGTACCACTTTCACCGAAGTGAGCTAGAGCAGTTGCCACTGCGGAGGATATCGCTGCTTGGAGAGCAGCAAGATCGAATTGTGGCGTATGAGTTGGAGTTATCGGAGTAGTGCGTCTGTTTGGTCTGCGAGGAGGCATCTTTGCTAAAAGAATACAAAGATGAGATGGAATAAGTCTAAAGCAATGGACACAAGCCGAAAGCTGAAAAGACAAGGTTATCCTAGTTCTGGGTGTATCGGGTCCTGACTTCTACAGGGTTCTGCAAACAATTCATAATAGAGTCTATACCTAATAAACTTTATGAATTTGGAATGGCTATCCTCGAATGAATATCTGTGACCTGAATAACTGTTACCAGCTGCATGTAAGAAAATAATCCTAACACATAATGTGAGCAGTGTTTCCACTAACTCATTAAGTTAAACAAGATTATTATTTATTAGTGTGGCGCATAAGACGTTTTGGTTACTTCGGTTGATCCTTCTCTGAAAACTTCTCATGAACTTGTTCTTGTTCCTCCTTGACTCTTCTGTTGACTGCTATGAGGAAGTGGTTACATCTATCTGGGTTTGTCGTGCGAGAATGGAAGTGAATAAAGAATATATGAGGTTTAAGTGAAACATTATGGGGTGATCCTTACAGAGTCCTCCTATACTTGTACAATGTATACAAGTTGTATATAATTTCAGATGAGATAGACCTTCGAATAAGTGATCCTACTCCAAAACCACAACCAAACAAGGAACAGGTAGTGAAGCGTAAATCACAAATTCTAAGTCTATAAAATCTCAATTATATATAACTTTGGGAGTATACATTGCAAGATTATAGACTTATCTGTAAGAGTCTTTTAAGTTATCACATAAGTTATTTATATAGAGCCTAAAATACTCCTATAGTATTTTAATGTAATGTACTTGGTATGTTTTAAACTTGTTATCGTGTTATAGTATCAGAGAATACTCCTATAGTATTCTAACTCTATGAACTTCATCTAGAATTCTCTTGACTGGTGTTAGGTCAGTTTTAAGACCGTTGCAACACCACATCACTCCCAAACACATGTCGGTCACATCTCGAAATGAATATAGTTGATCAGACTATATTGATCCTAGATATGATTACATAACTATTTTAGAATAGTAGTTAGAGGTTGTTCCCTTGTGGAGAAGGTTATCAGGATGTAGTAACTGTAGCAAGCACGACTAGAACTTGGGATATGTGTCGTTTGTATTTTGAGGGAGGTATTGATTGGTACTGTACAGTTAGAACACTAGAAGTGTGAGCGTCAGTTTGTGAGCGAATCGATCGTTGGACGGTGGGAAGGATGGGGAAACCTAGCCAAGGCTGTGAGCTGTAAGGAGTTAGCTAAATCGAAGTGGGGGAGAACCATCCGAGTATTCAGGAGCAGAAGTAAGTGCGAGCCAGGATAAGTTCGCATCATGTTGAGTATGGAAGCATCCTGATTGACCTTGTGGATAGAGTAGTGCAGGAATTTGAAAGTTTGGGAAACTTCCCGTTGTTGGGTTCGTGTATTCACGATTAGTTGATGACTGCTTTGGGAAACTAGGTTGGAGAGTTGGCAGGCAGTACGCTAGCTTATTCAGGATGTAAGACTACGGGATAGCCGTAGCATTCACCAACAGTTGGACAGTGAGGATGAGTGTTGTAAGACTACGATATAACCGTAGCATTCGTTAGCAGCTAGATAGAGGAGTGTGGGTGAGGGCCGTATCTCCTAGATAGAGGCGTGTGGGCGAGGTCCCGTATCTCCTAATTAGCAGAAGGTGGGCGAGGCCTGTATCTCCTAGTTAGCATGATAGAGATCGAGGAAGGATAGTTCGTTGAGTTTCAGGATGGAGTTTGTCTTGCATAGCCCTAGATAGGTGAGACCTGTGGTGGAGGCCACTTCGAGATATAGTTTGGGTGAGACCCGTGGGCGACGCCCGTGTGATTATAGCAGCACAGGTGGGACCTGGTAGAGACCTTAGGGTCAACATAGGGGATCGTGGATACTAGGACTTAGGGAGCCAGAGTGGCAAGGTAGATGGAGCAGTTGTAGATAATTAGAGTTTCTTCGGAAGTCGCTGGGAGCGACTGAGAGTTCGAGCTTCGGTTTAGTAACCGGTGGGAGCCCGGTAACCCAGATAATGGCATATTAGTTAGGACCAGGGTGGTCTCGGTTTATCCGGAAAGCGGATAAGAGATAGCAGTATCTTCGGACAGGGATATCGATAAGAGAACTCTTGTGTGGAGCAGCCAGTTGACTGAGTAGTGCTACACCCCTCACACTGGGGTTGAATAATCTCAGAGGGAAGGATTTGACTCTGTTGCGTAGATCTCGTCTGAATCTAACCGTTGCAGGGATGAGTCTTTTACTCGAAGGATTATCTGATCCATTTGCTGGGATGGGTGTTCAACGTTGGGATATAGTAAGAGAAAGCATTCAGTGAGTATTAGTGAAGTGACCAACATTGGGAGTGGTTGGAGATGTAGTTACAACGAAGGGTCTGTCCTTCACAGAGATAGGAAAGGTTGTTGCTTAAGTTCAGTTGCCTTGGGAAGGTCGTGGATTGCACAGGGTTGAGGGTGAAACCTTGGATGACAAGTGTAAGTTCTCGAGGAGATCGGAAGGATTGTTGGTTTGGGCAAGAGCCATGTTCTCGGAATTGTTAGTGATTAGAAATGCTCTCGATATTTTTACGTCCAAGGATTTGCTTATACGGAAGACCGGACGGAAGGCCAATGGAAGCGGCCCTCCGAGGATTGGGCGAGCAGGCGAAAGGTTACAGGGTAGTAGACGTGGCGGACTTCGAGGACGAAGTCTAATTTAAGTGGGGGAGAGTTCTAACACCCGGATCCCAAAAGGTCAAGAAAGGAAAGAAAAACCCCAAGTTAAAGAGGTCTACTCGTCGAGTCCAGGGAGTAACTCGACGAGTAGGAGCGGGTTTTTATGTCGCGGATTAAGTGACCGAATCGGCAAGTCGGGGGACCAACTCGGCGAGTTGGTCAGGGTTTGGGAAACCCTAAATTCAGGCCTTGTACCCTATTTAAAGAACATGAGGCCTCTCACTCAGCCCCCTTACTACCCTCTCATATCCAGAGACGAAACCCTAGCCACCCAACTCCATTTCTTGAGTTTTGTAAAGATAAAGGTTCATTTGGAGTGCACATCTTGGAAGATTGGGAGCAAGGATCAAGGAAGGAAGTGTAGATCCAGCTTTTATTTCAGATTAGCAGCTAGTAGAAGGTAACAAGTCGTTACCTTGAGTGTTCATTTGATAGATCCCCTCATCTTGAGCTTTATGGTTATTCCTAGCACATTTGTGGTCTAGTGCTTGCATGGGACACAATCTGAAGTTGCAACTTCAGATCTGGACTCTCCAAGGTCCCTAATGTATTAAAGTCTCAAGCTTTTGAGGCTTGAAGCCCTCCTCTAGAGCAAAACCCTTCCTTGTAGTTTAGTTTTGGCTTTTGGGAATTGTTTACACGTAAAGGTTGCAACTTTACGTGGAAAGCATGCTCTAGGAGGTTGGATCTACCTTTGGGAGCAATTGTTTGGCTTAGAATCGTCTGAATGAGAAGTGGACTGAACGAACTTGGCGAGTTGGATAGCCAACTCAGCGAGTTGAAGAGGGTTTTCCCGTGTTTGGTTACTGCATGAACTCGGCGAGTCGATACGGTGACTCGACGAGTGGATAGGGTTTTCTCGATTATGGATTTTGCATGTGCTCGACGAGTTGATGGAACAAGTCGGCGATTTGACCAAGGTTTTGCATGGTTCTGAGTTCTAAGGAACTCGACGAGTCTGAGGATGACTCTACGAGTTGACTCGGTTAATCCCGAGTCTGAGTAACCAGGGAACTCGGCGAGTCAGGGGTTGACTCGACGAGTTGGTTCAGGATTTCAGAGTTTTGAGTTTTTAGAACTCAATGAGTTGATGAAGAAACGAGTAGAGTTGAGTCAACTCGGAGCGTTGACTTTGACCATTGACTGTTGACTTTGACCGTTGACTTTCACTTGGACCAAGGTTGACCTAGTTTGAATATTGAAGGTATTTTGGCCTAAGAGTTATTTTGGTATTGGTAGCTCGGGGAGCCGAAGGAGCAGTAGTTCGGGGAATTGCCAGCTAGTAGCCAGAAGAGTATCAACATGAATTCAGTAGTGCAAGGTGAGTCTCCTCATTGTGTGCATGGGTCTACGACCACAATGCCGGCCCATTATGTTTGAGCATAGTAGGAAGACCCGGGGGTTAGCCCTAGGCATTTTTATGATATATGTTCCGGATTACGATCCGATGTCGGGCAAGGCCCGAGGTAAGTTAGTATGCTAGAGGTCTTTGTGATTCTTGCATGTGTCTGTAGTATGTTCCGGACTAGGGTCCGATGTCGGGGTAAGCCCGAGGAATGTTATATGTTGCATAGTAGATTATATACTTGTTATCCTTGTGATACATGTATGTGCCTGGTAGGGAGGTGAGTGTGGGCGAGGTCCCGTATCTCACCACTAGCTGAGTACGGACGGGGTTTCATATCTCATTATTAGCAGAGCAGGGGCGGGGCTCGAGATAGGAGAGAAGTGAGTGTGGGCAGGGGCCCATATCTCACCTTTAGGAGGAGCGTGGACGGGGTTCCATGACTCTTCAGTAGCAGGACAGGGTGTAGCCCAAGACATGCGAGGCCTAGAACAGGAATGCAGTAGTATGTGTTTACTTTACGTGCTAGTATGTTTATGTGATTGTATATGTATAGCGGGTGGGGCCCAGAGACAGTCGGGGCCTAAAAGAAACAAATATGTATACCGAGCGGGGCTCAATGCCAAGCGGGGCCTGATGCCGGAGCGAGTCCGATGTCGGGACTAGTTCCGATGCAGCGGGTGGGGGCCCAGTATGTGGTTATATGTATGGTATGTGGTAGTATGGGGAACTCACTAAGCTTCGTGCTTACGGTTTTCAGTTTTGGTTTCAGGTACTTCCGGTAGCGGAGGGAGGAGCTCGGGATGACTGCATGGCACACACACCATTGTGTTTTAGTCTGGGACTTTTTACTCTGATATTTTGATACACCGACTATGATGTTGTGAGATATTGATTATGTTTGATGAAAAGATTTGATAAACATGGTTTTACTTAATGATTTAAAAATGAAATTTTTGGTCATGATTTTTGGCATGTTACATTCCAAATGCAGTAGACAACAGGTTGCATGTCCACATCCTCTTCCCGATGCTATTGGAACCCATTGTTCATAACAATTTTTTCTCCCAATTTTATCCAGACTTGGATCCAAATGCAATTGTTGGTTATTTAGATCTGATGTATTAGGGATCAAAAGGGTTTTTGTAATCATAGTTTCATGTTATAATGTTATATTTATTAATTTTAAGTAACTTTTTAATAGATATAATTTTATATTCTTAGGATTAATGTTTTATTTACTAAGTTTTTAATAATTAATGGTCACCGATTAATCCCCGCCTAGCCGATTAATCCCTTGACACTAGTCCACCGCCGAGTTACCGTCAAGCGATTTCTGCAACATTGATATATATATATATATATATATATATATATATATATATATATATATATACATATGGTCTCTTTCTCTCTCTTTCTCTCTCTCTCTCTCTCTCATCAGGCTTAAGATCTTAGAACCTTCACAACTCCATCTTCGGTTTTTTGTTTGAAACAGGTATAGAAGATAAATGTTCTTTGAAAGTTTGAGGTTGCCAAAGTGCAGAAGAACCCAAGAAAGCATCGAAAAGTTTCCTCTTCTCAACTTTATCCCCGTCGCTATTCATCATCTCCGATTCCAAATCACGTAACATTTGTTATGCTCTTTCATACATTTTCAGATGTGAATCCACCCCACGTGGCCCATCAACCACGTATGTTTCACTAACCTTAAACTATCATTAGCTTCTCCAGGTCTCCTTTGTTTCATCATACAAATCCCTAAATTAGATATCTTGTTGTTGTTAGGCGTTATCACTAAAGCTCTCATGTATGCATCTTCTGCTTCAATGTAGTTGTTCTGTTGCATCAATGCCCAACCCAAATTATCCTTTCAAAAAAACAAAAAAAGAAATAACAAAATTCATATTTAAATTCCAATACAAAATCAAAATCAAAGGCAAACGAAGTTCTTACCAGTAGCCGAGTTGCCTCCTGTTCGACTGACACTTGGAATTTCTTCCCATGAGATCTTGCGGTTTTGGTTCGTTTCCCATTGAATAACATCCCTTGTTAGATTAAGAACAATTTATGTCTTAATAATCCGATTTGGTCATCCAATCTTACGCATCTCTCCATATTTAAATTTGATTTTGAATCAAATCAACAACTTTGAGGGAAGATAAAAGAAAAGAAAAAGATTTGTTTTTCGAAGCTAACTTTGTATAGATCTAAAAGGATGTTATCGAGAGACTATTGAGCTTGATCTGAGCATCTTCTTCGCAACGACTTAATCGCTTCAATGGCTTCGTTTGCTCGATTCTGTTGTTTCATAACAATCGCCATGTCTTTTAGAGCATTATCCGCATATTTTGCATCCTCTTGATTGATTAATTTTTGTAAGGGTTCTTCAAAAAGTATGAATCTTTATTAGAAGATATGTGGATTTGCAGAGTGATAGTGAAATAACCAGTAAAAATGATGAAAGAGAGAGAGAGAGAGAGAGATAGAGATAGAGAGAGAGAGAGAGACCTGTTGGATAAGGTGTCTAAGTCCATAACTATATTTGGTATGTACTTGACCCGATTTGGCATGGTCCATTTGGGTTTCATGGCATCTAAACAAGTTGGACAGACTTTTGTGAGAAGAGGATATTTATGGTTTATTAATATATTATAAGTTCTAATGTATTAATATGTATTATTTAATTAGTATTGATCAAGAACTAGTTTGGAATTAATTTTGTGATCAAAAGAGACTAATTAAATAAATGGGGATTGATTTGGTAAATCATTCATTCTTGTATAGTGAGCTTATGATCCATAGTTCTTCATGTTGGGCTAAACCCATCTGGTGACCCATGGATACTCCATGGAGGTTAAAACCCATAGATCATGAGGAATGTGGAAGGGCATGAGTTACATGGTGTAACCCTAATGTGCACACTATATAAAGAAGCCGCACTTTAGCAAAATCGGCACTTAAGAGATACAAGTGAGGGCTAGCCGATTTTGGTGCAATAGAATCTTATCTCAAGTTATTCCAATTGTTGGTGGTGTTGTGTGAAGCATTTGAGGCATCACATTTGGGGTGCTAGGCTCACAAAGTCTTAAGGAATCAAAGCTACAAGAAAGGTATGTCATTCTACTAGAATTTTGTATTACATATACCCCATGATATGCTAGTTAGGATGAAACCTTGGAAAAATGAAAGTATGCATGTATAATAGAGAAAACATAGATCCAAGGTTTCTAGGGTTGCATGCACACCATAGGAATGTTATAATGCTCAAAACCCAACAGTGGTATCAGAGCCTAGGCTAGTTTTCAATTATACTTGATGCTCCTTGCTTAAAAATCGATTTTCTGCTCACTGTTCAGTGAACTCGCCGAGTCCATGGGGGGACTCGACGAGTCCAAGTGAAAATTCATCCAACTCGTCGAGTTGGTGCAGAATTTCAAGTTTTATTGCTGGAATTGGACTAGGATCATTACCCTAAACTGTTTTTTGATTGTTAAACCTGTTTTTGATGTGGTAATGATTGTATTGTATCCAATTTCAAAGTTGATTGTCAAAGTTTCAAGTTTTATATTAGGTTCATATGATTCTTGAAAATTGTTGATATGAATTTTGCATGCTTGTGAGTTTTGTTTGATAATAGAAATTATTTGACATGCTTGTTAGTCTAACTGTTGATCTAAGTGCATTTTAATTGACTCCATAACTTGTCCTCAAGTTATGAAATTCCAAGAGTCTTTTAATTAAAATTATTAAAACTCATAAGTTATAGAAATGAAAGGTTTTGAATAGTTTCAAAATTTGCCCTCAAGTTTTAGAATTTGTAAAGTCACATATTAATACTTTAATTCCAAACCCTAGATTTTAAAAGTTTAAAATTCAACCCTTATACTTTATAGTATTATAAGTTAATAATATATATATATATATAGGAGTAGGATCAAATGAGAACACCAAAAAGGTTGAGAACGCGAGAACAAAGTATATTCATTTGTGATTCCATGTATTCATTTGTGGAGAAATGATAAATTTTTATGCCTTTAATTTCAATTGAAGAGAAAAAACATATTCATGTTGATTGTGTGAAAAACTTTATCATTTCTCCACAAATGAATACATGGAATCACAAATGAATATACTTGTTCTCGCGTTCTCAACCTTTTAGGTGTTCTCATTTGATCCTTTCCCTATATATATATATATATATATATATATATATATATATATATATATATATATATATATATATATATATATAAGAACAAGTCAGTCTTACCATTAGTATGCCTCATTCACGAAGCCGATCTATAAGGGGGGTATAAGGTTGTTGCTTATAAAATGGTAGCTTAATGGGTGTCCACTCTCACCCACCGCTTCCTTGACTAGTGGAGGGTCGTTAGCCGAACGGGTAGGACAAAGACTATAATTCTCATTAAAAGTATAATGGTAAATATAAAGTAACTAAACCTTTTATAAATTCCCAATCTTAGTTACTTTAGGAAAATGTGAAATTGATGCTAACCCATGAAATTACACTTTGCACCTTGCTAAGTTGTTAGTGGAGCGTGTGTGGTTAACCGACACACTAACTTGGACTAACAAGGGTGGCAAAGGGTGGCTTAAGGTTTATCATAGATCAGTGGAGCGTGTGTGGTTAACCGGCACATCAGTTAGGTGATAAAATTAAGTGTACCAAGTTAATTTGCATGGTTATTTAAACCTTGTTTGTGATCCTCGGTATCCCAATCACAAACTTGAAGGGCATAATCGAGATTTAAACATGCCATTGAATTTTTCAATGGATCTCAAATGATCTAGGAGTTTCAATCCAATTAAAACCTAATAATTTGTTTCGTTTTTCATGGTGGAAATTGGTAAATCGTCATTTACCTACCTTCAAATATTTTGTAGCTTGGATTACGACATCCCTCTTCGAAGTTATAAAATATTGTGTTGGGTCCTAGCCTTAATATTTCATTTGGGTGTCTTATTAAGGATTCTTTATCTAATCTAAACTTGTCTTTCTTCCTTTTCAGATGTCTTTCAACAATGCTTCTGGCCCAAACTCTACTGGCTCCTTTTCTCTCATGAATCTTTGTGGGAGAGTCATCTTTGATGGGACTAATTTCAATGATTGGATTAGGAACATAAGGATGGTCACTCGCTATGAAGACAAGGAGTATGTCCTTGATAAGGAGCTAAAGGTTATCGATGAGTCTTCTATTACTCAAGAGGAGATTGCTGAGTTTACTACCCATGAAAAGAATTCCACTAAGGTGTCTTGTATCATGTTGGCTACCATGACAACAGAACTCCATAAATCCTATGAAGATTTATTCCTTTATGAGATGCACCAGGACCTGATGGAAAGATAACATCAGAGTGCTCGTCAGGAAAGGTATGAAATCATCACCTCCGTGATAACAACGAAAATGTAGGATGGAGAATCCATCACGGGCCACCTGCAGAAAATGAAAAGATTTGTGGACCATTTGATAAAGTTAAATGTGAACTTTGATGAGGAGTTAGCAATAGATATTATTCTACACTCCCTACCCTCCTGTTATGATCAGTTCCGCATGACCTATCATATGATCAAGGAGGAGGTCACACTTAGCAAACTTCAATGACTTTTGAGGACTGCTAAAAGTAGTTTCAAAGGTAAGAATGTTGTTACCACTCCTACCACCGCCCATGTTCTGCCAATCGGGCAAGGTAAAGGGAAAAAGAGGAAGAGCCCTTCGAAGGGTACAAAGGGAAAGTCTCTTGATGGCTCCTCTTCGAGTGGAACCAAATGTGGTTCTGCCACTCCTTCTTCCAACCCGAAGGATGCACAATGCTTCTACTGTCAGGAAAAAGGGCACTGGAAGGGAAGGTGCCCCAAGTACTTGCAGGATCTTAAGGACGGGAAAGTGAAACGCACCCATGCAGGTATTTACACTATATTGTCTAATAACTCACCACATACTAATTCTTGGGTCCTTGATACAGGGTGTGGAATTCACATTTGTTCTGATTTGCAGGGCCTAAAAAGAAGTGAGGATATGGAGCATGGGAATATAAACTTGATCATGGAGAATAGGAAAGTTTCACCTGTCACCAAGATTGGAGTTTATTCTTTATTGATTAGTAGTGGATTAGTATTAGATTTGAATAAATGCTGTTACTTGTCTGAAATGGCGAAAAATATTATTTATTTTCATGGTCTGTACAATCAAGGATTTACTTTTTATTTTAAAGCATTACATTGTGATGGTGTATATGAAACTGTGTCGGTTGTAGACAAATAAGGAAATAATGTATTGCATATTGATTCTTCCACTAGTTTGGATAAGGCATCCTTGTGGCATTGTCGTCTTGGACATGTCAACAAGAAGCTCATAGGCCAACTCCAAAAGGCTGGAGTCTTGGAGTCATTTGACTTAAAGTCAGATGATAGTTGTGAATCTTGTTTACTTGGAAAAATGACTAAGTCACCCTTCACTGGTACTTGTGCTAGGGGTGAAGGTTTGTTGGATCTCATACACACTGATGTGTGTGGACCCTTCAGAACCACCACGAGGAATGCTAACCACTTCTATGTGACTTTTACTGATGATTATAGTAGATATGGCTATGTCTACTTAATCAAGCATAAGTCAGAAACCTTTGAGAAATTCAAAGAGATAAAGATGCTCCGATCCGATCGAGGTGGTGAGTATCTTAGTATCGAGTTCCTTGACTATCTTAAGGAATGTGGAATTATTTCACAATTGACACCTCCTAGGACATCACAGCTGAATGGTGTGGCTGAGAGGCGCAATCGAACCTTGTTAGACATGGTTCGTTCCATCATGAATCGAGATTCGTTACCAATCTCATTCTGGGGGTATGCCTTAGAGACTGCCGCCCATATCCTTAATCTAGTCCCTACCAAGAAGGTTTCCAAAACACCTCACGAGATGTGGACTGGCAAAGTTCCCACTTTAGACCACATCAAGATTTGGGGTTGCGAGGCTTTAGTGAGGCGCGAGACTCATGACAAGCTCGAACCTCGACGTGAGCGGTGTATTTTCATTGGCTACCCACATAAATCTTTTGGTTATCTCTTCTACAGACCGAGTGACAATGTTGTCTTCGTGGCGAGGAGAGGAGTCTTTCGTGAGAGAGAATTCATAAGCCAAGGAGACAGTGAGAGGCAAATTCACCTTGAAGAACTTCAAGAGTCAAGCGATGAAGGAACCTCAAACACTAGCAATCAACCTGAGGAGGAAACTCCTGTTGAGCAGATTGATGAGTCCGTACCTCTGAGGCGTTCCGCGAGAGTTAGGAGCACACCTGTTTTTTATTATGGTTTCCATATTACTACAAAAGGTGATGCATTTATGAGTGATAGTACACTGGTAAATTTGGATGAACCTAACAACTTCAAGGAAGCCATGGCAGGCCCTGAATCTGCCAAATGGAGGGAGGCTATGGACAGCGAGATTCAGTCCATGTATGACAATCAAGTTTGGAACTTGGTTGATAATGTACCGGGTCGTAAGACAGTCGGGTGCAAATGGATCTTCAAGAAGGAGACCGACATGGATGGGAAAGTACACACTTATAAGGCGCGACTGGTTGCGAAGGGCTTTACTCAAATTCTGCGAGTTGACTATGATGAGACCTTTTCACCAGTAGCGAAGATTAAGTCTATTAGGGTTATGCTAGCCATAGCTGCATTTCATGATTATGAAATATGGCAAATGGATGTCAAAACCTCTTTCCTTAATGAAAAGTTGCCTGAGGTTGTTTACATGAGTCAGCCAGAGGGTTTTGTCGATACGAAGTACCCTAATAGAGTGTGTAAGCTTGAGAAATCCATCTATGGATTAAAACAAGCATCTCGCAGATGGAATCTTTGTTTTGATGAGAAAGTCAAAGAGTTTGGCTTTTCGAGGAGCGAGGATGAGTCATGTGTATTTGTTAAGGCTAGTGGGAGTATAGTTAGCTTTTTGGTATTGTATGTGGATGACATACTACTCATAGGAAATGACATCCCAACCTTGCAGGAAGTTAAGTCCTGCATTGGGAAATGTTTCGCTATGAAGGACCTTGGAGAAGCTGCCGATATCCTAGGGATAAGGATATTGAGAGACAGGAGCAAAAGACTAATCCGACTTAGTCAAAGTACCTACTTAGATAAGGTGCTAAAAAGATTCAGCATGCAGGATTCCAAGAAAGGTGACTTACCGATCCAGAGTAACACCAAACTGAGTAAGAGTCAGAGCCCGAGTACAGAGGCTGAGATAGCTGAGATGAGTCGAGTACCATATGCTTCCGCTGTATGCTCGATCATGTATGCTATTACTTGTACTCACCCTGATGTGACCTTTACTTTGAGCATGGTCAGCAAATATCAAGGGAATCCTGGCAAGGCTCACTGGACTGCGGTAAAGAACATTCTCAAGTACCTGCGGAGGACTAAGGACTGGGTCCTTACCCTTGGTGGGAGTGATGACTTGAGAGTAGTGGGGTATAGTGATGCCAGCTTTCAGACAGACAGGGATAATTTCCGCTCTCAGTCGGGCTGGGTCATTACCCTAAATGGAGGAGAAATTACTTGGAAAAGTTCCAAGCAGGAGACAGTAGCTGATTCAACTTGCGAATCAGAGTATATAGCAGCAAGCGAGACGGCGAAGGAGGCAATATGGCTGAAGAACTTCATTGGAGACCTTGGAGTTGTACCAGCTATTAAGGAGCCTATTGAGTTTTTCTGTGATAACGAGAGTGCAGTTGCCTTAGCCAAGGAACCAAGGGATCACGGTAGATCCAGGCACATCTACAGAAAATACCACTTCATTAGACATCGAATAGAAGAAGGACTCCTCGTGGAAAAGAGGGTATCATCGGATGAGAACCCAACAGATCCTCACGAAGGGACTGTGTAGGGTTAAGCATTTAAAGCATGCGAGGCGCATTGGGCTGAAGGATGATATTAGTTTTAGTAATTAGATAGCTTTCGAAACTTGTAATAGTTGAAATGTAATTGACATTTGATGTTTAAATAAAATGTGTTTTTTATTTACTAGTATGGTACTGTCTTGTGTCGATCATTTACTATTGTTTCATTTTGCATGTTTTGACTTCCAGAATAATTATATTATTATTCAAACTATCCACAGTCGATCATACTTTGGAAGTAGGTATTGAAATAAGACTGTCGTGAATTGGGTTTGTAGATTTGTCTGAATTGTATTAGTCATAGCAATTGTTGCTGCAACATTCATGAGTGCTCATAAGTTCTGAGTATTGGAATCAACCCATGCTCACTTGTATTACTTCATGGAATTTATCTCGAGTGATCGTGAGATGGTAATATCATGTAAGTCTTCAAACCAAGAGATATGAGTTGTTGACTATGAGTTGGTTATACATTGATAGTGCGAAAACGCATCAGTAACTTGATGTTATAAAACGTGCTGTTGTGCACAATTTGATGATTAGTCAGTACAAGCATATGAGTCGAAGTTTATCTGTTTCTTTTAGTCCTTGGAGGATTAAAAGTGATATCTTGGTCCCCTCGATGATTTTGTTTTGACTTATGTGTCTGGCCCGGTCAAGAACTGAATTAATGTGTTCGATTAAGTTCTATGTCAAACAAATCGGAAATTGGGAAACAAACTGCTGGACAATAAGCAATACGTTGTTCCATGTATTTGTACGGCTGATATCTTGAGAACAGAGGATTATATGATCACTTATCTAAAATGGAACAACTTAGTTCCGCGAGACTTTTAAGAGCAACGATTGGTGGTCGGATCCTGAAGTCGTACTTGCAGCTATAGTTATTAGACTTATCCAAGTGGGAGACTGTTGGATAAGGTGTTTAAGTCCATAACTATATTTGGTATGTACTTGACTCGAATTTGCATGGTCCATTTGGGTTGCATGACATCGGAACAATTTGGATAGACTTTTATGAGAGGAGGATATTTATGGTTTATTAATATATTATAAGTTCTAATATATTAATATGTATTATTTAATTAGTATTGATCAAGAATTAGTTTGAAATTAATTTTGTGATCAAAAGAGACTAATTAAATAAATGGGGATTGATTTGGTAAATCATTCATTCTTGTATAGTGGGCTTATGATCCATAGTTCTTCAAGTTGGGCTAAACCCATGTGGTGACCCATGGATACTCCATGGAGATTAAAACCCATGGATCATGACGAATGTTGAAAGGCATGTGTTACATGGTGTAACCCTAATGTGCACACTATATAAAGAAGCCTCACTCTATCAAAATCGGCACTTAAGAGATACAAGTGAGGGCTAGCTGATTTTGGTGCAATAGAATCTTCTCTCAAGTTATTCTAATTGTTGGTGGTGTTGTGTGAAGCATTTGAGGCATCACATTTGGGAATCAAAGCTACAAGAAAGGTATGTCATTCTACTAGAATTTTGTATTACATATACCCCATGATATGCTAGTTAGGATGAAACCTTGGAAAAATGAAAGTATACATGTATAATAGAGAGAACATAGATCCAAGGTTTCTAGGGTTGCATGCACACCATATGAGTGTTAGAATGCTCAAAACCCAACAAGACCCTTTGTATATTAAATAATTATATTATATTTTTTCTTTTTTAAAAATAAAACAAAACTTCATAAATGGTCCTTGTGGTGGTGAAATGAAAAAAATGACATTCAGTTAACAGACAAAAGATGACGGAGTGAGCAATAATGACTAGCCATCAAAAGTTTTAAAACCGCGAGGACCATGTGTGAGGATTTTTAAACTTAGGGACTAAACCTCAGAATTCGGAATACCACAGGGACCATTTATGAAGTTTCCTCTTTTAATTAACATATGCAAATAATTTGTAAGTATATTACTTAGCATGCTGTTTGAAGAAAATAAATAAATAAATAAAAGCAAGCAATCAAACAACCTACACAATCTCTCTCCTATCTAATATCGCTTGGCAACTAGTGAGGAAGGCTTGGCGCACCCCCTTGTGTGCACCACGGGGCGGTTTTCATTGCTTGCGCACCCACTCTCTATACTCTTATAAGAAAAAAGAAACTTTTCTGATAACAATCTTTGGTCTGTCCCTTCAACTTTCATCATACAAAAATTCCGAAAATAGAAAGTTGAAATAAAAATCATCAAAAAAGAACTAAGAATCATATCATGCTTTAAAATATGTGATATTTGAATTAAAGATTGATGAAATATGAAAATGATTCTTGAAATTGTATCAAAAGAGACAAAAACGGTTGGGCAAGGAAACATAAACATTGTATTAGTACATAAAAAAACAAGTCGCTATAATGATATGTTAAAGTTGATTCATTTCAAACTTTAATTTCTTCCTGTTACGATAAATTGCATGACAATGGTAGTCAAGATAAATCATACAACCAAAAAATAGTGTAGATGACATACTATCATGAAGTCCTTCGTTTTGTCCCACCATGATTGGAAATGTATCAGATTGAGTGACTGTTATTAAATGTCGAATAATGATCTCCTAGTTCTTGAAAATCTCCATCACATCCTTTTTTTTTCTGTAACTGATTGAGCTCTTAGAAGTGGTTCCAAATCTTTGCTTTTTCAAAGCTTCTAAGCTAGTTCTTTTTCCAAATATAACCTATAGTTGAGATCTCCAAACCAAAATGTAGGCTTGGTCAAAAAACAATATACATCAGTCTTATAAATCAACATTTTCATAAAATAATAAATAATGTAGATTTGCCAAACTACTACTCATATGCTAGCTTTGGGAGAGACGACGATTTGCAACACCACTACTCATAGTCCTACAAAATCCAAACAAAACTTTACTTTCACCATAATTGTAAAACCTGATTCAAGGTATTTTTCATTTTGACCCTTGGTGTGTAATTAGTTTGCAATTTTTTTTCCTTAAGAGCATTATTGTAGTTTTTGGGAGAAGAGTGTGTACGTTGGGCGTACCTCCTGTATGCTAGGCATACATAATCAGGAGACAAACCCTAATTTTAGGGTTTGGACCCTATTTAAGCAACCTTATGCCCAAGATTTTCTTTATACCAGCCTCCTTAGCCTCTTTGAGTCCCATTTCGAATCCCTAGCTCATCTAGAGAGATTTAACCCCATTTATGTGTGTTTTGGTGTGTGTTTGGTGTAACTTCAAGAAGCAGAAGTTTTGTAGAGGAGCATTGGTCAAGGAAGAGCTTGTAGATCTAGATTCCATTCATCATTTCCAGCTTCATAAAGGTATAAAGCTTTCACCTTCCTCATTCTATGCTTAGATATAGATCTAGTAGGGTTTTGGTCACTTTTAGGTCCCATGAATGAGATCTAGTGGGAATTTACCACTCCGGAAGTTATGAGTTTCTCCTCTTGATGTTTCTAAGATCCCTAGTTCATAAAGTTAGCATCTTGATGGTTGAGGATTAACCATGCATGAGTATATGTCCATTTGGTGAAAGTAGGATGCTAAATATAGGTTTGCGTCCATTTACGCCGCACAAAGGCACCAAGTTAGTGACTTTATGGATTAAGACGTTCCCCCAGGTCTGAATGGACATTTGGTCTTAAGCAATAAGGACTTAACGGATGAAAAGGCTGAAGGGGAGTATATCGGGCGTACGAATACGTATGTTGCGCATACGTGTCAGGATCCCCCAATCTGTGTAGCAACCTAGTACATCGTGCGTACTAGGGGAACGCTTAGCGTTTGTGACCAGGTGGACTTTTGACTTTTGGGCCACCATTAGGCTTTAGGGTTTTGGGCCCTTGTTTTGGCGAGAAGTCTTTTTTGATTTTGGGCCACTGTTAGGCCTTGGGCCTTCTTGGATTTGGGCCTATATTGGGCTTTAACTGTCCTTTAAGAATTGGGCCAATATTTGGCCTTGGGCTTTTGAGCCAATTTAAGGAAGGGTAAAATGGTCTTTTATCCTTGGAGTCAGGATTAATTGATTAAAGTCATGATTATGGTTTATGACCCAATTATTAATTAGGGTTCTATTTGATTGGTTAGTACGGGAATTCTCCCATTAAGTAGCCCGAGCAACTATTTGACTGTCAGCAGCCTGATGTGAGTTTGTTAACTATACTAGGGATTATATGTGCTTGTAGTCTTTATGACTCCTGTTGTATGTTTTGTATGTCTATGTGTTTGTTGCTATATGTATGTGGGTTGAAATAGACCCGGTATAGCATTATGTTGACATATAAGTTGAAATAGACTCGGGGGTGAAATAGACTCGGTACAGCCTTGGGTTGACATATGAGTTAAAATAGACTTGGGGATGAAATAGACCCAGTACAGCCTTGAGCTGACGTATATGTATGCTATGCGGTATTTTGGGGAAATCACTAAGATTTGTGCTTACGGTTTTCAGTTTATGTTTCAGGTACTTTCGATTCGAAAGGGGAAGGGCTCGGGATGATCGCATTGCACGCACCATGATTTTCCGCTTATTTGACTCTGGTGTACTTTTGAGATGTTTTTTTGAATACTTTATGGTTTTGTCAAATATGTTTGGTTGATGGTTATTTAATATAAAAACAAATAATTTTGGCTTTGAGTTTTGGGACGTTACAATAATTTTACTTTTATAAAAATTCCAACATATGTGTGATTTTTTAGTAATTCTAGAGTGTAGATCAATATTAGTACATATATTTTTGAAACCCGGGTTATGCATAATGACCCTAATAGAAACAGGGAGACAACTTGGGAAGTACTTTGCAAAAAATTAATCGCTGCAATATTGAAAAGCATATTTACTTGATAACTATATGTCCGTTAACAGTTGGTTCTAAACTATATGTCCACAAGCCAAAATATGGGACGGAAAATGAATACTATGGTTTATAATTAGGGATAAATAGGAAAGTAACTTACTTCGAATAACTTTCACTTGAATGCTTTTTTTGTTGAAAACAATCCATTTATTCTTGATGTTTATATGTTATATACCTTATAATAAATCTATAACCAAATCCATATTTTTTGTTAGATCAAATCAATGTACAAAAATTCCTATATTTTCTACTTTTATAGTAAAAGCAGAAACATGTAACACGATAGCAGAGCTTCTTATTAACAACCTTAATTTTAACATGTCACCCCTAAAAACCAATATAAACCTACGAAATATGTTCTTCAAAAAACCATTTCCTAAGAAATCAATAAAAAGTATTAGAAGACTCATTTGTAGATGAAAATGGGAAATCAAAAACCATTTTCTAATGAGAGATAGGAAAACAAAAAAAAAAAAAAAAAAAAAAACAAACAAACCAAGAAGTCAACATGGGACAAAGAAATGCATGCTTTATTTTCTCCAACCAAAAAATCATCAATATACATACATATTCAAACCCCTACGATGAATTTCACAAAAAAGTCATGTTATTTCATATAATCGATAGTATAAATCCTCCTTTCACCAAAATAGAGCAAATTCATGAAATCTAAAGAATTAGTTCAAACAGAAAATAAAAAAGAATGGAAAAAATATCAAGTGAACACTATAAGAGAAGAATCCACTATGGAATATCGATGGAGGAAATACATTTTTAGATGATTTTTTTCATGATATCAAGCGATTTGGTTGATGGATAATGATTTCTTCATTGGAGATATATTTGGTGATGATTTGTTTCCTGATTCCAAGAAATTTAGTTGATGTGGTTATCAGATCCCGATGGATGAAATACATTTAAGCGGGAAAAAATGAATATACCCAATTGAAAAACCCACTTCAGAAAACCAGCAACAAATATGAAATTTAAATATGAAGCACAAACGTGAATTCAGTCGATCTTTTGAGGTCGAATCAAAAATCAAATCCGAAACCTAGGAAATCCGAGGAATGCAGGTGATTAGGTTGTGGGGAGCAAGAAGTGGCTTTCGACAGTGAATTAGGGTTTATGGTATTGTCACATTCCCAACCCGAGAAAACGGCGGAAACGTCTGGGGGTGGATGACTTCATGTACAGTATCATAACAATTGAATAATAGAGATCAAAGCATTACAACCATCATATTGATAATTTAATATTTACATTGATTTTGATTCATTGTGAGATTTGACTCCAAAAACATACGACGAAAATATAAGACGTGATACTGGTACGCTCCATCTTCACAAAACCTGTGTGGGTACCTCTCTACCTCCGCCACAACCACCACCACCTCCACCACCACACATCACCGCCGTCATCACCCGCTACACACCACCTCTACTACCACCCACCAGCGCCACAACCACCCACCACTACCACCGTCACCACCTATACCACCACACTACTTCCACCTCCACCACCACAACCATACTATTATTGCCATCATCACCGCCATCACCTCCGCCACCACCACCAACACCTTCACCTCTGCCTTCATCACCACCACTGTTACTACCACCATTTCCACCTCCACCGCTACACTACCCACCACCCACGACCTCTGCCACTAGTCATGACCGCCACTGTCACAATTACTACTGCCACCACCGTCATCACCTCCACCACTACCCACCATCACCACTATTTCCACCGTCAACATCACTGCCACCATCACCATTATTTACTAATTTTATAATTTACATAATATATTTTTACATATAAGTTATAAAACAAAGTAAAAATAAGCAAAAAGGGCAATTTTGTCATTTTATATTATTTCAATTCCATTTTCTGCCAACCAAACATAATATGGAATTTGATTCAAATTCCATTCCTGCCAACCAAACAGAATATAGAATTGGATTGCAATTCATGACAGATTCCAATTCCTTAATAAATTCTAATTCCTTCAAAAGCATTCTGCGAACCAAACGCCACCTAAGAGAAGAATCCACAATGGAATATCGATGGAGGAGATACATTTTTAGATGATTTGCTTCATGATATCAAGCGATTTGGTTAATGGATAATGATTTCTTCATTGGAGATATATTTGGTGATGATTTGTTTCCTGATTCCAAGAAAATTAGTTGATGTGGTTATCAGATCCCGATGGATGAAATACATTTAAGCAGGAAAAAATGAATATACCCAATTGAAAAACCCACTTCAGAAAACCAACAACAAATACAGAATTTAAATATGAAGCACAAACGTGAATTCAGTCGATCTTTTGAGGTCGAATCAAAAATCAAATCCGAAACCTAGGAAATTCGAGGAATGCAGGTGATTAGGTAGTGGGGAGCAAGAAGTGGCTTTCGACAGTGAATTAGGGTTTATGGTATTGTCACATTCCCAAACCGAGAAAACGGCGGAAACGTCTGGGGGTAGATGACTTCATGTACAATATCATAACAATTGAATAATAGAGATCAAAGCATTACAACCATCATATTGATAATTTAATAATTACATTTATTTCGATTCATTGTGAGATTTGACTCCAAAAACATACGACGAAAATATAAGACGTGATACTGGTACGCTCCATCTTCACAAAACCTGTGTGGGTACCTATCTACTGATTCTCTAAGAATACAAGTGGTTTTAAAAAAGTGTCAACATTTAAGTTGGTGAGTTCATAAGTATTTTGTATGAGAAAGATATGCCATTGTTCCTTGAAAATGAAAGTGTGTTCTTCCAGAAAATATGATATTTTCTTTTAAAGTGAATTGTAGTCTTAGGAACCCTAAGACTAAAAACGTATAAGTATTGCTGTACTCTGAAGTGGTATAATGTAGTTTTATATCTTTATAAACTCATTTGAATGCATGTTTCCAGAAATGTAAATTGTATTGTACTGGAAAATAGTGTAATGTAGTTTTATCTAAATAAAACCATTTGAAGGTATGTATGTATCCGTAAACCCAATGTATTCTTAATACCCCATGTGAGTTATTATAACCATGATAATGACCTAGTTGTCCTGCTACGACGTTCTTCGGACGTCGGAATGGTACGACATTTGTCACCCCAGACCTGCTGGTCCAACTGTAGCTTACAATTATGGTGCAAGATTGTCAGTCCTGTATAGACCTATACACAAGTGTCATACTATCTTATGGGGGATTCTTGTTATAATACAGGAACTTTAGTATGTACTTTGGTAAGTACGGTGAAGGTAGGTCTCACAAAGCCGTATTGACGATTTACGTGTAGTATAATGAAATGTCATTTTGTAATGTGGAAGTATTATCCTTCCATAGTAGTTACGTGGTGTAAAATAATTATGCCTTTAAATAATTATTTATGTATTGAATCCCGAAATGGTAAAATAGAGTGTATGTCCCATAAACTATATCTATTATAGTTTATAAAAATGTTTCGTCGTATTGAAGAATCATTTGTATGTACATTATCATTTTTACTATGATAATAAAATGGAATGAAATAATTATATATGTATTTTTATATAATTATACCCTTTTGCTCAATATATTACAAAATGGTTAAAGTCTTATACACTATATTTATAAAGTTTATTATTGTAATCAAATATGTATATATATATATATATATATATATATATATATATATATATATATATATATATATATATATATATATATATATATATATTGTAAGAATAACTTATGTAATGGTTTGTATATTAACACAAGTTTTCTTGTGTTTTACTTGTATTCCCCCCCCCCCCCCCTAAAACATAGAAAAATCTTTAAAACTGTAGGGGTATGAACTCACCTTGAGTGTGGTCTTGGCTGGTTAACGAAGTGATAGGGATGTTCTTCAAGTTAAAATACGTGAAGGTGTCCGTATCCTACGAGTATTTAACACACGATATTGTGTGTGAAGTAGTTGGACTAATCATGAAAGTGTTATAAAAGCACTAGATTAAACAAGAGAACTTACCAAAATCCTAAGAATTAACTTGAAGAAATAGTTTCCTGGAAATTTTTGATGATGTTCTTGGGAAGATGTATGAAGGTTTGAAGATGTTAAGAACTCTTTCTTGAGAGGAAATTGCGAGAATTTGAAGTGTAAATGAGGAAATGGGGAAAGTGATTTCGGCCAAATATATATAAGGGGGTAAAAGTGATGTGATGTTTACATTGGTAAGTGTAATTTATCTCATTGGAAAAGCACCACCGTCTAAAACTAGTGATTTCAGCCTATCTTCACCGAAATCACCTTGATTTCGGTGCAAGTGAAACCGAGAACCAAGGTCTTCAGTCTAGAGGGATTTCGGACTAGGGGATCTCAGTCTTGCATGTGATCTCGGTCTTGCATGCTTTCGGTCGAGGGGATTTCGGTCTTGGTGATTTCGGTCCATCACAACCGATCGAAATCTCAAGGCTTTTGGGTCTCAAAACCGAAAACCCCAAATAGAAGGTGTAAAATAAAATGTTTTGTCTAACTATTTCACTTTTGTTGAATTAATTGACTTTTGTTGACCCGAAATAGCCGGTTGTTACAGGTATGTTATTTTTGATTTGGGAAGAGACTAAGAGAGGCAAAGGAGAATCGAATTTTGTAAACCGAAATTTAAACAAAATAAGGGCATTATGGTCGATTCACTTTGAAAAAAAATATGGGATGTAGAAGTGACACGTGGTAGAATCATGACTCTTTTATTAGTGATATACTAGGTTTAAACTCATGGATACCACGATTAAGAAAGACATAACACAATTTATAATTTGAAATCGTAATGGACTAATCAATTATTTGGAAAAAAAAGTATTAATTTATAGAGATAGAAGTTTTGTGAGTAAATTTGTAATTTTGTTTTAAAAATAAATATATACACCATTATGAATATCCAATTTACATCTAGTAAGTTTAGATATTTGTAAAATCATATGTTTTAACGATGCAATATACATTAGAGTATACTGAAAAAAAAAACACAATAAATAATGAAATGCATTTATATATGTCGAATTGAACATGATGGTAATGTAATAAACATATATAAAAAACATAATGGTAATGTAATAAACATATATAAAAAACATAATGGAAATGTAATAAACCCTAATTTTAGGGTTTGGACCCAATTTAAGCAACCTTATGCCCAAGATTTTCTTTATACCAGCCTCCTTAGCCTCTTTGAGTCCCATTTCGAATC
This sequence comes from Lactuca virosa, assembly GCF_052849685.1. Classification (NCBI taxonomy): domain Eukaryota; kingdom Viridiplantae; phylum Streptophyta; class Magnoliopsida; order Asterales; family Asteraceae; genus Lactuca; species Lactuca virosa. Next base: position 473,790,581 of record NC_136429.1, on the reverse strand, counting down.
CCTAGCTCATCTAGAGAGATTTAACCCCATTTATGTGTGTTTTGGTGTGTGTTTGGTGTAACTTCAAGAAGCAGAAGTTTTGTAGAGGAGCATTGGTCAAGGAAGAGCTTGTAGATCTAGATTCCATTCATCATTTCCAGCTTCATAAAGGTATAAAGCTTTCACGTTCCTCATTCTATGCTTAGATATAGATCTAGTAGGGTTTTGGTCACTTTTAGGTCCCATGAATGAGATCTAGTGGGAATTTACCACTCCGGAAGTTATGAGTTTCTCCTCTTGATGTTTCTAAGATCCCTAGTTCATAAAGTTAGCATCTTGATGGTTGAGGATTAACCATGCATGAGTATATGTCCATTTGGTGAAAGTAGGATGCTAAATATAGGTTTGCGTCCATTTACGCCGCACAAAGGCACCAAGTTAGTGACTTTATGGATTAAGACGTTCCCCCAGGTCTGAATGGACATTTGGTCTTAAGCAATAAGGACTTAACGGATGAAAAGGCTGAAGGGGAGTATATCGGGCGTACGAATACGTATGTTGCGCATACGTGTCAGGATCCCCCAATCTGTGTAGCAACCTAGTACATCGTGCGTACTAGGGGAACGCTTAGCGTTTGTGACCAGGTGGACTTTTGACTTTTGGGCCACCATTAGGCTTTAGGGTTCTGGGCCCTTGTTTTGGCGAGAAGTCTTTTTTTGATTTTGGGCCACTGTTAGGCCTTGGGCCTTCTTGGATTTGGGCCTATATTGGGCTTTAACTGTCCTTTAAGAATTGGGCCAATATTTGGCCTTGGGCTTTTGAGCCAATTTAAGGAAGGGTAAAATGGTCTTTTATCCTTGGAGTCAGGATTAATTGATTAAAGTCATGATTATGGTTTATGACCCAATTATTAATTAGGGTTCTATTTGATTGGTTAGTACGGGGATTCTCCCATTAAGTAGCCCGAGCAACTATTTGACTGTCAGCAGCCTGATGTGAGTTTGTTAACTATACTAGGGATTGTATGTGCTTGTAGTCTTTATGACTCCTGTTGTATGTTTTGTATGTCTATGTGTTTGTTGCTATATGTATGTGGGTTGAAATAGACCCGGTATAGCATTATGTTGACATATAAGTTGAAATAGACTCGGTACAGCCGTGGGTTGACATATGAGTTAAAATAGACTTGGGGATGAAATAGACCCAGTACAGCCTTGAGCTGACGTATATGTATGATATGCGGTATTTTGGGGAACTCACTAAGATTTGTGCTTACGGTTTTCAGTTTATGTTTCAGGTACTTTCGATTCGAAAGGGGAAGGGCTCGGGATGATCGCATTGCACGCACCATGATTTTCCGCTTATTTGACTCTGGTGTACTTTTGAGATGTTTTTTTGAATACTTTATGGTTTTGTCAAATATGTTTGGTTGATGGTTATTTAATATAAAAACAAATAATTTTGGCTTTGAGTTTTGGGACGTTACAATAATTTTACTTTTATAAAAATTCCAACATATGTGTGATTTTTTAGTAATTCTAGAGTGTAGATCAATATTAGTACATATATTTTTGAAACCCGGGTTATGCATAATGACCCTAATAGAAACAGGGAGACAACTTGGGAAGTACTTTGCAAAAAATTAATCGCTGCAATATTGAAAAGCATATTTACTTGATAACTATATGTCCGTTAACAGTTGGTTCTAAACTATATGTCCACAAGCCAAAATATGGGACGGAAAATGAATACTATGGTTTATAATTAGGGATAAATAGGAAAGTAACTTACTTCGAATAACTTTCACTTGAATGCTTTTTTTGTCGAAAACAATCCATTTATTCTTGATGTTTATATGTTATATACCTTATAATAAATCTATAACCAAATCCATATTTTTTGTTAGATCAAATCAATGTACAAAAATTCCTATATTTTCTACTTTTATAGTAAAAGCAGAAACATGTAACACGATAGCAGACCTTCTTATTAACAACCTTAATTTTAACATGTCACCCCTAAAAACCAATATAAACCTACGAAATATGTTCTTCAAAAAACCATTTCCTAAGAAATCAATAAAAAGTATTAGAAGACTCATTTGTAGATGAAAATGGGAAATCAAAAACCATTTTCTAATGAGAGATAGGAAAAAAAAAAAAAAAAAAAAACAAACAAACCAAGAAGTCAACATGGGACAAAGAAATGCATGCTTTATTTTCTCCAACCAAAAAATCATCAATATACATACATATTCAAACCCCTACGATGAATTTCACAAAAAAGTCATGTTATTTCATATAATCGATAGTATAAATCCTCCTTTCACCAAAATAGAGCAAATTCATGAAATCTAAAGAATTAGTTCAAACAGAAAATAAAAAAGAATGGAAAAAATATCAAGTGAACACTATAAGAGAAGAATCCACTATGGAATATCGATGGAGGAAATACATTTTTAGATGATTTTTTTCATGATATCAAGCGATTTGGTTGATGGATAATGATTTCTTCATTGGAGATATATTTGGTGATGATTTGTTTCCTGATTCCAAGAAATTTAGTTGATGTGGTTATCAGATCCCGATGGATGAAATACATTTAAGCGGGAAAAAATGAATATACCCAATTGAAAAACCCACTTCAGAAAACCAGCAACAAATATGAAATTTAAATATGAAGCACAAACGTGAATTAAGTCGATCTTTTGAGGTCGAATCAAAAATCAAATCCGAAACCTAGGAAATCCGAGGAATGCAGGTGATTAGGTTGTGGGGAGCAAGAAGTGGCTTTCGACAGTGAATTAGGGTTTATGGTATTGTCACATTCCCAACCCGAGAAAACGGCGGAAACGTCTGGGGGTGGATGACTTCATGTACAGTATCATAACAATTGAATAATAGAGATCAAAGCATTACAACCATCATATTGATAATTTAATATTTACATTGATTTTGATTCATTGTGAGATTTGACTCCAAAAACATACGACGAAAATATAAGACGTGATACTGGTACGCTCCATCTTCACAAAACCTGTGTGGGTACCTCTCTACCTCCGCCACAACCACCACCACCTCCACCACCACACATCACCGCCGTCATCACCCGCTACACACCACCTCTACTACCACCCACCACCGCCACAACCACCCACCACTACCACCGTCACCACCTATACCACCACACTACTTCCACCTCCACCACCACAACCATACTATTATTGCCATCATCACCGCCATCACCTCCGCCACCACCACCAACACCTTCACCTCTGCCTTCATCACCACCACTGTTACTACCACTATTTCCACCTCCACCGCTACACTACCCACCACCCACGACCTCTGCCACTAGTCATGACCGCCACTGTCACAATTACTACTGCCACCACCGTCATCACCTCCACCACTACCCACCATCACCACTATTTCCACCGTCAACATCACTGCCACCATCACCATTATTTACTAATTTTATAATTTACATAATATATTTTTACATATAAGTTATAAAACAAAGTAAAAATAAGCAAAAAGGGCAATTTTGTCATTTTATATTATTTCAATTCCATTTTCTGCCAACCAAACATAATATGGAATTTGATTCAAATTCCATTCCTGCCAACCAAACAGAATATAGAATTGGATTGCAATTCATGACAGATTCCAATTCCTTAATAAATTCTAATTCCTTCAAAAGCATTCTGCGAACCAAACGCCACCTAAGAGAAGAATCCACAATGGAATATCGATGGAGGAGATACATTTTTAGATGATTTGCTTCATGATATCAAGCGATTTGGTTAATGGATAATGATTTCTTGATTGGAGATATATTTGGTGATGATTTGTTTCCTGATTCCAAGAAATTTAGTTGATGTGGTTATCAGATCCCGATGGATGAAATACATTTAAGCAGGAAAAAATGAATATACCCAATTGAAAAACCCACTTCAGAAAACCAACAACAAATACAGAATTTAAATATGAAGCACAAACGTGAATTCAGTCGATCTTTTGAGGTCGAATCAAAAATCAAATCCGAAACCTAGGAAATTCGAGGAATGCAGGTGATTAGGTAGTGGGGAGCAAGAAGTGGCTTTCGACAGTGAATTAGGGTTTATGGTATTGTCACATTCCCAAACCGAGAAAACGGCGGAAACGTCTGGGGGTAGATGACTTCATGTACAATATCATAACAATTGAATAATAGAGATCAAAGCATTACAACCATCATATTGATAATTTAATAATTACATTTATTTCGATTCATTGTGAGATTTGACTCCAAAAACATACGACGAAAATATAAGACGTGATACTGGTACGCTCCATCTTCACAAAACCTGTGTGGGTACCTATCTACTGATTCTCTAAGAATACAAGTGGTTTTAAAAAAGTGTCAACATTTAAGTTGGTGAGTTCATAAGTATTTTGTATGAGAAAGATATGCCATTGTTCCTTGAAAATGAAAGTGTGTTCTTCCAGAAAATATGATATTTTCTTTTAAAGTGAATTGTAGTCTTAGGAACCCTAAGACTAAAAACGTATAAGTATTGCTGTACTCTGAAGTGGTATAATGTAGTTTTATATCTTTATAAACTCATTTGAATGCATGTTTCCAGAAATGTAAATTGTATTGTACTGGAAAATAGTGTAATGTAGTTTTATCTAAATAAAACCATTTGAAGGTATGTATGTATCCGTAAACCCAATGTATTCTTAATACCCCATGTGAGTTATTATAACCATGATAATGACCTAGTTGTCCTGCTACGACGTTCTTCGGACGTCGGAATGGTACGACATTTGTCACCCCAGACCTGCAGGTCCAACTGTAGCTTACAATTATGGTGCAAGATTGTCAGTCCTGTATAGACCTATACACAAGTGTCATACTATCTTATGGGGGATTCTTGTTATAATACAGGAACTTTAGTATGTACTTTGGTAAGTACGGTGAAGGTAGGTCTCACAAAGCCGTATTGACGATTTACGTGTAGTATAATGAAAAGTCATTTTGTAATGTGGAAGTATTATCCTTCCATAGTAGTTACGTGGTGTAAAATAATTATGCCTTTAAATAATTATTTTTGTATTGAATCCCGAAATGGTAAAATAGAGTGTATGTCCCATAAACTATATCTATTATAGTTTATAAAAATGTTTCGTCGTATTGAAGAATCATTTGTATGTACATTATCATTTTTACTATGATAATAAAATGGAATGAAATAATTATATATGTATTTTTATATAATTATACCCTTTTGCTCAATATATTACAAAATGGTTAAAGTCTTATACACTATATTTATAAAGTTTATTATTGTAATCAAATATGTATATATATATATATATATATATATATATATATATATATTGTAAGAATAGCTTATGTAATGGTTTGTATATTAACACAAGTTTTCTTGTGTTTTACTTGTATTCCCCCCCCCCCCCTAAAACATAGAAAAATCTTTAAAACTGTAGGGGTATGAACTCACCTTGAGTGTGGTCTTGGCTGGTTAACGAAGTGATAGGGATGTTCTTCAAGTTAAAATACGTGAAGGTGTCCGTATCCTACGAGTATTTAACACACGATATTGTGTGTGAAGTAGTTGGACTAATCATGAAAGTGTTATAAAAGCACTAGATTAAACAAGAGAACTTACCAAAATCCTAAGAATTAACTTGAAGAAATAGTTTCCTGGAAATTTTTGATGATGTTCTTGGGAAGATGTATGAAGGTTTGAAGATGTTAAGAACTCTTTCTTGAGAGGAAATTGCGAGAATTTGAAGTGTAAATGAGGAAATGGGGAAAGTGATTTCGGCCAAATATATATAAGGGGGTAAAAGTGATGTGATGTTTACATTGGTAAGTGTAATTTATCTCATTGGAAAAGCACCACCGTCTAAAACTAGTGATTTCAGCCTATCTTCACCGAAATCACCTTGATTTCGGTGCAAGTGAAACCGAGAACCAAGGTCTTCAGTCTAGAGGGATTTCGGACTAGGGGATCTCAGTCTTGCATGTGATCTCGGTCTTGCATGCTTTCGGTCGAGGGGATTTCGGTCTTGGTGATTTCGGTCCATCACAACCGATCGAAATCTCAAGGCTTTTGGGTCTCAAAACCGAAAACCCCAAATAGAAGGTGTAAAATAAAATGTTTTGTCTAACTATTTCACTTTTGTTGAATTAATTGACTTTTGTTGACCCGAAATAGCCGGTTGTTACAGGTATGTTATTTTTGATTTGGGAAGAGACTAAGAGAGGCAAAGGAGAATCGAATTTTGTAAACCGAAATTTAAACAAAATAAGGGCATTATGGTCGATTCACTTTGAAAAAAAATATGGGATGTAGAAGTGACACGTGGTAGAATCATGACTCTTTTATTAGTGATATACTAGGTTTAAACTCATGGATACCACGATTGAGAAAGACATAACACACTTTATAATTTGAAATCGTAATGGACTAATCAATTATTTGGAAAAAAAAGTATTAATTTATAGAGATAGAAGTTTTGTGAGTAAATTTGTAATTTTGTTTTAAAAATAAATATATACACCATTATGAATATCCAATTTACATCTAGTAAGTTTAGATATTTGTAAAATCATATGTTTTAACGATGCAATATACATTAGAGTATACTGAAAAAAAAAACACAATAAATAATGAAATGCATTTATATATGTCGAATTGAACATGATGGTAATGTAATAAACATATATAAAAAACATAATGGTAATGTAATAAACATATATAAAAAACATAATGGAAATGTAATAAACCCTAATTTTAGGGTTTGGACCCTATTTAAGCAACCTTATGCCCAAGATTTTCTTTATACCAGCCTCCTTAGCCTCTTTGAGTCCCATTTCGAATCCCTAGCTCATCTAGAGAGATTTAACCCCATTTATGTGTGTTTTGGTGTGTGTTTGGTGTAACTTCAAGAAGCAGAAGTTTTGTAGAGGAGCATTGGTCAAGGAAGAGCTTGTAGATCTAGATTCCATTCATCATTTCCAGCTTCATAAAGGTATAAAGCTTTCACGTTCCTCATTCTATGCTTAGATATAGATCTAGTAGGGTTTTGGTCACTTTTAGGTCCCATGAATGAGATCTAGTGGGAATTTACCACTTCGGAAGTTATGAGTTTCTCCTCTTGATGTTTCTAAGATCCCTAGTTCATAAAGTTAGCATCTTGATGGTTGAGGATTAACCATGCATGAGTATATGTCCATTTGGTGAAAGTAGGATGCTAAATATAGGTTTGCGTCCATTTACGCCGCACAAAGGCACCAAGTTAGTGACTTTATGGATTAAGACGTTCCCCCAGGTCTGAATGGACATTTGGTCTTAAGCAATAAGGACTTAACGGATGAAAAGGCTGAAGGGGAGTATATCGGGCGTACGAATACGTATGTTGCGCATACGTGTCAGGATCCCCCAATCTGTGTAGCAACCTAGTACATCGTGCGTACTAGGGGAACGCTTAGCGTTTGTGACCAGGTGGACTTTTGACTTTTGGGCCACCATTAGGCTTTAGGGTTTTGGGCCCTTGTTTTGGCGAGAAGTCTTTTTTGATTTTGGGCCACTGTTAGGCCTTGGGCCTTCTTGGATTTGGGCCTATATTGGGCTTTAACTGTCCTTTAAGAATTGGGCCAATATTTGGCCTTGGGCTTTTGAGCCAATTTAAGGAAGGGTAAAATGGTCTTTTATCCTTGGAGTCAGGATTAATTGATTAAAGTCATGATTATGGTTTATGACCCAATTATTAATTAGGGTTCTATTTGATTGGTTAGTACGGGGATTCTCCCATTAAGTAGCCCGAGCAACTATTTGACTGTCAGCAGCCTGATGTGAGTTTGTTAACTATACTAGGGATTGTATGTGCTTGTAGTCTTTATGACTCCTGTTGTATGTTTTGTATGTCTATGTGTTTGTTGCTATATGTATGTGGGTTGAAATAGACCCGGTATAGCATTATGTTGACATATAAGTTGAAATAGACTCGGGGGTGAAATAGACTCGGTACAGCCTTGGGTTGACATATGAGTTAAAATAGACTTGGGGATGAAATAGACCCAGTACAGCCTTGAGCTGACGTATATGTATGCTATGCGGTATTTTGGGGAACTCACTAAGATTTGTGCTTACGGTTTTCAGTTTATGTTTCAGGTACTTTCGATTCGAAAGGGGAAGGGCTCGGGATGATCGCATTGCACGCACCATGATTTTCCGCTTATTTGACTCTGGTGTACTTTTGAGATGTTTTTTTGAATACTTTATGGTTTTGTCAAATATGTTTGGTTGATGGTTATTTAATATAAAAACAAATAATTTTGGCTTTGAGTTTTGGGACGTTACAATAATTTTACTTTTATAAAAATTCCAACATATGTGTGATTTTTTAGTAATTCTAGAGTGTAGATCAATATTAGTACATATATTTTTGAAACCCGGGTTATGCATAATGACCCTAATAGAAACAGGGAGACAACTTGGGAAGTACTTTGCAAAAAATTAATCGCTGCAATATTGAAAAGCATATTTACTTGATAACTATATGTCCGTTAACAGTTGGTTCTAAACTATATGTCCACAAGCCAAAATATGGGACGGAAAATGAATACTATGGTTTATAATTAGGGATAAATAGGAAAGTAACTTACTTCGAATAACTTTCACTTGAATGCTTTTTTTGTCGAAAACAATCCATTTATTCTTGATGTTTATATGTTATATACCTTATAATAAATCTATAACCAAATCCATATTTTTTGTTAGATCAAATCAATGTACAAAAATTCCTATATTTTCTACTTTTATAGTAAAAGCAGAAACATGTAACACGATAGCAGAGCTTCTTATTAACAACCTTAATTTTAACATGTCACCCCTAAAAACCAATATAAACCTACGAAATATGTTCTTCAAAAAACCATTTCCTAAGAAATCAATAAAAAGTATTAGAAGACTCATTTGTAGATGAAAATGGGAAATCAAAAACCATTTTCTAATGAGAGATAGGAAAACAAAAAAAAAAAAAAAAAAAACAAACAAACCAAGAAGTCAACATGGGACAAATAAATGCATGCTTTATTTTCTCCAACCAAAAAATCATCAATATACATACATATTCAAACCCCTACGATGAATTTCACAAAAAAGTCATGTTATTTCATATAATCGATAGTATAAATCCTCCTTTCACCAAAATAGAGCAAATTCATGAAATCTAAAGAATTAGTTCAAACAGAAAATAAAAAAGAATGGAAAAAATATCAAGTGAACACTATAAGAGAAGAATCCACTATGGAATATCGATGGAGGAAATACATTTTTAGATGATTTTTTTCATGATATCAAGCGATTTGGTTGATGGCTAATGATTTCTTCATTGGAGATATATTTGGTGATGATTTGTTTCCTGATTCCAAGAAATTTAGTTGATGTGGTTATCAGATCCCGATGGATGAAATACATTTAAGCGGGAAAAGATGAATATACCCAATTGAAAAACCCACTTTAGAAAACCAGCAACAAATATGAAATTTAAATATGAAGCACAAACGTGAATTCAGTCGATCTTTTGAGGTCGAATCAAAAATCAAATCCGAAACCTAGGAAATCCGAGGAATGCAGGTGATTAGGTTGTGGGGAGCAAGAAGTGGCTTTCGACAGTGAATTAGGGTTTATGGTATTGTCACATTCCCAACCCGAGAAAACGGCGGAAACGTCTGGGGGTGGATGACTTCATGTACAGTATCATAACAATTGAATAATAGAGATCAAAGCATTACAACCATCATATTGATAATTTAATATTTACATTGATTTTGATTCATTGTGAGATTTGACTCCAAAAACATACGACGAAAATATAAGACGTGATACTGGTACGCTCCATCTTCACAAAACCTGTGTGGGTACCTCTCTACCTCCGCCACAACCACCACCACCTCCACCACCACACATCACCGCCGTCATCACCTGCTACACACCACCTCTACTACCACCCACCACCGCCACAACCACCCACCACTACCACCGTCACCACCTATACCACCACACTACTTCCACCTCCACCACCACAACCATACTATTATTGCCATCATCACCGCCATCACCTCCGCCACCACCACCAACACCTTCACCTCTGCCTTCATCACCACCACTGTTACTACCACCATTTCCACCTCCACCGCTACACTACCCACCACCCACGACCTCTGCCACTAGTCATGACCGCCACTGTCACAATTACTACTGCCACCACCGTCATCACCTCCACCACTACCCACCATCACCACTATTTCCACCGTCAACATCACTGCCACCATCACCATTATTTACTAATTTTATAATTTACATAATATATTTTTACATATAAGTTATAAAACAAAGTAAAAATAAGCAAAAAGGGCAATTTTGTCATTTTATATTATTTCAATTCCATTTTCTGCCAACCAAACATAATATGGAATTTGATTCAAATTCCATTCCTGCCAACCAAACAGAATATAGAATTGGATTGCAATTCATGACAGATTCCAATTCCTTAATAAATTCTAATTCCTTCAAAAGCATTCTGCGAACCAAACGCCACCTAAGAGAAGAATCCACAATGGAATATCGATGGAGGAGATACATTTTTAGATGATTTGCTTCATGATATCAAGCGATTTGGTTAATGGATAATGATTTCTTCATTGGAGATATATTTGGTGATGATTTGTTTCCTGATTCCAAGAAATTTAGTTGATGTGGTTATCAGATCCCGATGGATGAAATACATTTAAGCAGGAAAAAATTTATATACCCAATTGAAAAACCCACTTCAGAAAACCAACAACAAATACATAATTTAAATATGAAGCACAAACGTGAATTCAGTCGATCTTTTGAGGTCGAATCAAAAATCAAATCTGAAACCTAGGAAATTCGAGGAATGCAGGTGATTAGGTAGTGGGGAGCAAGAAGTGGCTTTCGACAGTGAATTAGGGTTTATGGTATTGTCACATTCCCAAACCGAGAAAACGGCGGAAACGTCTGGGGGTAGATGACTTCATGTACAATATCATAACAATTGAATAATAGAGATCAAAGCATTACAACCATCATATTGATAATTTAATAATTACATTTATTTCGATTCATTGTGAGATTTGACTCCAAAAACATACGACGAAAATATAAGACGTGATACTGGTACGCTCCATCTTCACAAAACCTGTGTGGGTACCTATCTACTGATTCTCTAAGAATACAAGTGGTTTTCAAAAAGTGTCAACATTTAAGTTGGTGAGTTCATAAGTATTTTGTATGAGAAAGATATGCCATTGTTCCTTGAAAATGAAAGTGTGTTCTTCCAGAAAATATGATATTTTCTTTTAAAGTGAATTGTAGTCTTAGGAACCCTAAGACTAAAAACGTATAAGTATTGCTGTACTCTGAAGTGGTATAATGTAGTTTTATATCTTTATAAACTCATTTGAATGCATGTTTCCAGAAATGTAAATTGTATTGTACTGGAAAATAGTGTAATGTAGTTTTATCTAAATAAAACCATTTGAAGGTATGTATGTATCCGTAAACCCAATGTATTCTTAATACCCCATGTGAGTTATTATAACCATGATAATGACCTAGTTGTCCTGCTACGATGTTCTTCGGACGTCGGAATGGTACGACATTTGTCACCCCAGACCTGCTGGTGCAACTGTAGCTTAAAATTATGGTGCAAGATTGTCAGTCCTGTATAGACCTATACACAAGTGTCATACTATGTTATGGGGGATTCTTGTTATAATACAGGAACTTTAGTATGTACTTTGGTAAGTACGGTGAAGGTAGGTCTCACAAAGCCGTATTGACGATTTACGTGTAGTATAATGAAAAGTCATTTTGTAATGTGGAAGTATTATCCTTCCATAGTAGTTACGTGGTGTAAAATAATTATGCCTTTAAATAATTATTTTTGTATTGAATCCCGAAATGGTAAGATAGAGTGTATGTCCCATAAACTATATCTATTATAGTTTATAAAAATGTTTCGTCGTATTGAAGAATCATTTGTATGTACATTATCATTTTTACTATGATAATAAAATGGAATGAAATAATTATATATGTATTTTTATATAATTATACCCTTTTGCTCAATATATTACAAAATGGTTAAAGTCTTATACACTATATTTATAAAGTTTATTATTGTAATCAAATATGTACCCATATATATATATATATATATATATATATATATATATATATATATATATATATATATATATATATATATATATATTGTAAGAATAACTTATGTAATGTTTGTATATTAACACAAGTTTTCTTGTGTTTTACTTGTATTCCCCCCCCCCTAAAACATAGAAAAATCTTTAAAACTGTAGGGGTATGAACTCACCTTGAGTGTGGTCTTGGCTGGTTAACGAAGTGATAGGGATGTTCTTCAAGTTAAAATACGTGAAGGTGTCCGTATCCTACGAGTATTTAACACACGATATTGTGTGTGAACTAGTTGGACTAATCATGAAAGTGTTATAAAAACACTAGATTAAACAAGAGAACTTACCAAAATCCTAAGAATTAACTTGAAGAAATAGTTTCCTGGAAATTTTTGATGATGTTCTTGGGAAGATGTATGAAGGTTTGAAGATGTTAAGAACTCTTTCTTGAGAGGAAATTGCGAGAATTTGAAGTGTAAATGAGGAAATGGGGAAAGTGATTTCGGCCAAATATATATAAGGGGGTAAAAGTGATGTGATGTTTACATTGGTAAGTGTAATTTATCTCATTGGAAAAGCACCACCGTCTAAAACTAGTGATTTCGGCCTATCTTCACCGAAATCACCTTGATTTCGGTCCAAGTGAAACCGAGAACCAAGGTCTTCAGTCTAGAGGGATTTCGGACTAGGGGATCTCAGTCTTGCATGTGATCTCGGTCTTGCATGCTTTCGGTCGAGGGGATTTCGGTCTTGGTGATTTCGGTCCATCACAACCGATCGAAATCTCAAGGCTTTTGGGTCTCAAAACCGAAAACCCCAAATAGAAGGTGTAAAATAAAATGTTTTGTCTAACTATTTCACTTTTGTTGAATTAATTGACTTTTGTTGACCCGAAATAGCCGGTTGTTACAGGTATTTTATTTTTGATTTGGGAAGAGACTAAGAGAGGCAAAGGAGAATCGAATTTTGTAAACCGAAATTTAAACAAAATAAGGGCATTATGGTCGATTCACTTTGAAAAAAAATATGGGATGTAGAAGTGACACGTGGTAGAATCATGACTCTTTTATTAGTGATATACTAGGTTTAAACTCATGGATACCACGATTGAGAAAGACATAACACAATTTATAATTTGAAATCGTAATGGACTAATCAATTATTTGGAAAAAAAGTATTAATTTATAGAGATAGAAGTTTTGTGAGTAAATTTGTAATTTTGTCTTAAAAATAAATATATACACCATTATGAATATCCAATTTACATCTAGTAAGTTTAGATATTTGTAAAATCATATGTTTTAACGATGCAATATACATTAGAGTATACTGAAAAAAAAACACAATAAATAATGAAATGCATTTATATATGTCGAATTGAACATGATGGTAATGTAATAAACATATATAAAAAACATAATGGTAATGTAATAAACATATATAAAAAACATAATGGAAATGTAATAAACCCTAATTTTAGGGTTTGGACCCTATTTAAGCAACCTTATGCCCAAGATTTTCTTTATACCAGCCTCCTTAGCCTCTTTGAGTCCCATTTCGAATCCCTAGCTCATCTAGAGAGATTTAACCCCATTTATGTGTGTTTTGGTGTGTGTTTGGTGTAACTTCAAGAAGCAGAAGTTTTGTAGAGGAGCATTGGTCAAGGAAGAGCTTGTAGATCTAGATTCCATTCATCATTTCCAGCTTCATAAAGGTATAAAGCTTTCACGTTCCTCATTCTATGCTTAGATATAGATCTAGTAGGGTTTTGGTCACTTTTAGGTCCCATGAATGAGATCTAGTGGGAATTTACCACTCCGGAAGTTATGAGTTTCTCCTCTTGATGTTTCTAAGATCCCTAGTTCATAAAGTTAGCATCTTGATGGTTGAGGATTAACCATGCATGAGTATATGTCCATTTGGTGAAAGTAGGATGCTAAATATAGGTTTGCGTCCATTTACGCCGCACAAAGGCACCAAGTTAGTGACTTTATGGATTAAGACGTTCCCCCAGGTCTGAATGGACATTTGGTCTTAAGCAATAAGGACTTAACGGATGAAAAGGCTGAAGGGGAGTATATCGGGCGTACGAATACGTATGTTGTGCATACGTGTCAGGATCCCGCAATCTGTGTAGCAACCTAGTACATCGTGCGTACTAGGGGAACGCTTAGCGTTTGTGACCAGGTGGACTTTTGACTTTTGGGCCACCATTAGGCTTTAGGGTTTTGGGCCCTTGTTTTGGCGAGAAGTCTTTTTTGATTTTGGGCCACTGTTAGGCCTTGGGCCTTCTTGGATTTGGGCCTATATTGGGCTTTAACTGTCCTTTAAGAATTGGGCCAATATTTGGCCTTGGGCTTTTGAGCCAATTTAAGGAAGGGTAAAATGGTCTTTTATCCTTGGAGTCAGGATTAATTGATTAAAGTCATGATTATGGTTTATGACCCAATTATTAATTAGGGTTCTATTTGATTGGTTAGTACGGGGATTCTCCCATTAAGTAGCCCGAGCAACTATTTGACTGTCAGCAGCCTGATGTGAGTTAACTATACTAGGGATTGTATGTGCTTGTAGTCTTTATGACCCCTGTTTTATGTTTTGTATGTCTATGTGTTTGTTGCTATATGTATGTGGGTTGAAATAGACCCGGTATAGCATTATGTTGACATATAAGTTGAAATAGACTCGGGGGTGAAATAGACTCGGTACAGCCTTGGGTTGACATATGAGTTAAAATAGACTCGGGGATGAAATAGACCCAGTACAGCCTTGAGCTGACGTATATGTATGCTATGCGGTATTTTGGGGAACTCACTAAGATTTGTGCTTACGGTTTTCAGTTTATGTTTCAGGTACTTTCGATTCGAAAGGGGAAGGGCTCGGGATGATCGCATTGCACGCACTATGATTTTCCGCTTATTTGACTCTGGTGTACTTTTGAGATGTTTTTTTGAATACTTTATGGTTTTGTCAAATATGTTTGGTTGATGGTTATTTAATATAAAAACAAATAATTTTGGCTTTGAGTTTTGGGACGTTACAATAATTTTACTTTTATAAAAATTCCAACATATGTGTGATTTTTTAGTAATTCTAGAGTGTAGATCAATATTAGTACATATATTTTTGAAACCCGGGTTATGCATAATGACCCTAATAGAAACAGGGAGACAACTTGGGAAGTACTTTGCAAAAAATTAATCGCTGCAATATTGAAAAGCATATTTACTTGATAACTATATGTCCGTTAACAGTTGGTTCTAAACTATATGTCCACAAGCCAAAATATGGGACGGAAAATGAATACTATGGTTTATAATTAGGGATAAATAGGAAAGTAACTTACTTCGAATAATTTTCACTTGAATGCTTTTTTTGTCGAAAAAAATCCATTTATTCTTGATGTTTATATGTTATATACCTTATAATAAATCTATGACCAAATCCATATTTTTTGTTAGATCAAATCAATGTACAAAAATTCCTATATTTTCTACTTTTATAGTAAAAGCAGAAACATGTAACACGATAGCAGAGCTTCTTATTAACAACCTTAATTTTAACATGTCACCCCTAAAAACCAATATAGACCTACGAAATATGTTCTTCAAAAAACCATTTCCTAAGAAATCAATAAAAAGTATTAGAAGACTCATTTGTAGATGAAAATGGGAAATCAAAAACCATTTTCTAATGAGAGATAGGAAAACAAAAAAAAAAAAAAAAAAAAAAACAAACAAACCAAGAAGTCAACATGGGACAAAGAAATGCATGCTTTATTTTCTCCAACCAAAAAATCATCAATATACATACATATTCAAACCCCTACGATGAATTTCACAAAAAAGTCATGTTATTTCATATAATCGATAGTATAAATCCTCCTTTCACCAAAATAGAGCAAATTCATGAAATCTAAAGAATTAGTTCAAACAGAAAATAAAAAAGAATGGAAAAAATATCAAGTGAACACTATAAGAGAAGAATCCACTATGGAATATCGATGGAGGAAATACATTTTTAGATGATTTTTTTCATGATATCAAGCGATTTGGTTGATGGATAATGATTTCTTCATTGGAGATATATTTGGTGATGATTTGTTTCCTGATTCCAAGAAATTTAGTTGATGTGGTTATCAGATCCCGATGGATGAAATACATTTAAGCGGGAAAAAATGAATATACCCAATTCAAAAACCCACTTCAGAAAACCAGCAACAAATATGAAATTTAAATATGAAGCACAAACGTGAATTCAGTCGATCTTTTGAGGTCGAATCAAAAATCAAATCCGAAACCTAGGAAATCCGAGGAATGCAGGTGATTAGGTTGTGGGGAGCAAGAAGTGGCTTTCGACAGTGAATTAAGGTTTATGGTATTGTCACATTCCCAAACCGAGAAAACGGCGGAAACGTCTGGGGGTGGATGACTTCATGTACAGTATCATAACAATTGAATAATAGAGATCAAAGCATTACAACCATCATATTGATAATTTAATATTTACATTGATTTTGATTCATTGTGAGATTTGACTCCAAAAACATACGACGAAAATATAAGACGTGATACTGGTACGCTCCATCTTCACAAAACCTGTGTGGGTACCTCTCTACCTCTGCCACAACCACCACCACCTCCTCCACCACACATCACCGCCGTCATCACCCGCTACACACCACCTCTACTACCACCCACCACCGCCACAACCACCCACCACTACCACCGTCACCACCTATACCACCACACTACTTCCACCTCCACCACCACAACCATACTATTATTGCCATCATCACCGCCATCACCTCCGCCACCACCACCAACACCTTCACCTCTGCCTTCATCACCACCACTGTTACTACCACCATTTCCACCTCCACCGCTACACTACCCACCACCCACGACCTCTGCCACTAGTCATGACCGCCACTGTCACAATTACTACTGCCACCACCGTCATCACCTCCACCACTACCCACCATCACCACTATTTCCACCGTCAACATCACTGCCACCATCACCATTATTTACTAATTTTATAATTTACATAATATATTTTTACATATAAGTTATAAAACAAAGTAAAAATAAGCAAAAAGGGCAATTTTGTCATTTTATATTATTTCAATTCCATTTTCTGCCAACCAAACATAATATGGAATTTGATTCAAATTCCATTCCTGCCAACCAAACAGAATATAGAATTGGATTGCAATTCATGACAGATTCCAATTCCTTAATAAATTCTAATTCCTTCAAAAGCATTCTGCGAACCAAACGCCACCTAAGAGAAGAATCCACAATGGAATATCGATGGAGGAGATACATTTTTAGATGATTTGCTTCATGATATCAAGCGATTTGGTTAATGGATAATGATTTCTTCATTGGAGATATATTTGGTGATGATTTGTTTCCTGATTCCAAGAAATTTAGTTGATGTGGTTATCAGATCCCGATGGATGAAATACATTTAAGCAGGAAAAAATGAATATACCCAATTGAAAAACCCACTTCAGAAAACCAACAACAAATACAGAATTTAAATATGAAGCACAAACGTGAATTCAGTCGATCTTTTGAGGTCGAATCAAAAATCAAATCCGAAACCTAGGAAATTCGAGGAATGCAGGTGATTAGGTAGTGGGGAGCAAGAAGTGGCTTTCGACAGTGAATTAGGGTTTATGGTATTGTCACATTCCCAAACCGAGAAAACGGCGGAAACGTCTGGGGGTAGATGACTTCATGTACAATATCATAACAATTGAATAATAGAGATCAAAGCATTACAACCATCATATTGATAATTTAATAATTACATTTATTTCGATTCATTGTGAGATTTGACTCCAAAAACATACGACGAAAATATAAGACGTGATACTGGTACGCTCCATCTTCACAAAACCTGTGTGGGTACCTATCTACTGATTCTCTAAGAATACAAGTGGTTTTAAAAAAGTGTCAACATTTAAGTTGGTGAGTTCATAAGTATTTTGTATGAGAAAGATATGCCATTGTTCCTTGAAAATGAAAGTGTGTTCTTCCAGAAAATATGATATTTTCTTTTAAAGTGAATTGTAGTCTTAGGAATCCTAAGACTAAAAACGTATAAGTATTGCTGTACTCTGAAGTGGTATAATGTAGTTTTATATCTTTATAAACTCATTTGAACGCATGTTTCCAGAAATGTAAATTGTATTGTACTGGAAAATAGTGTAATGTAGTTTTATCTAAATAAAACCATTTGAAGGTATGTATGTATCCGTCAACCCAATGTATTCTTAATACCCCATGTGAGTTATTATAACCATGATAATGACCTAGTTGTCCTGCTACGACGTTCTTCAGACGTCGGAATGGTACGACATTTGTCACCCCAGACCTGCTGGTCCAACTGTAGCTTACAATTATGGTGCAAGATTGTCAGTCCTGTATAGACCTATACACAAGTGTCATACTATCTTATGGGGGATTCTTTTTATAATACAAGAACTTTAGTATGTACTTTGGTAAGTACGGTGAAGGTAGGTCTGACAAAGCCGTATTGACGATTTACGTGTAGTATAATGAAAAGTCATTTTGTAATGTGGAAGTATTATCCTTCCATAGTAGTTACGTGGTGTAAAATAATTATGCCTTTAAATAATTATTTTTGTATTGAATCCCGAAATGGTAAAATAGAGTGTATGTCCCATAAACTATATCTATTATAGTTTATAAAAATGTTTCGTCGTATTGAAGAATCATTTGTATGTACATTATCATTTTTACTATGATAATAAAATGGAATGAAATAATTATATATGTATTTTTATATAATTATACCCTTTTGCTCAATATATTACAAAATGGTTAAAGTCTTATACACTATATTTATAAAGTTTATTATTGTAATCAAATATGTACCCATATATATATATATATATATATATATATATATATATATATATATATATATATATATATATATATATATATATTGTAAGAATAACTTATGTAATGGTTTGTATATTAACACAAGTTTTCTTGTGTTTTACTTGTATTTCTCCCCCCCCCCTAAAACATAGAAAAATCTTTAAAACTGTAGGGGTATGAACTCACCTTGAGTGTGGTCTTGGCTGGTTAACGAAGTGATAGGGATGTTCTTCAAGTTAAAATACGTGAAGGTGTCCATATCCTACGAGTATTTAACACACGATATTGTGTGTGAACTAGTTGGACTAATCATGAAAGTGTTATAAAAACACTAGATTAAACAAGAGAACTTACCAAAATCCTAAGAATTAACTTGAAGAAATAGTTTCCTGGAAATTTTTTATGATGTTCTTGGGAAGATGTATGAAGGTTTGAAGATGTTAAGAACTCTTTCTTGAGAGGAAATTGCGAGAATTTGAAGTGTAAATGAGGAAATGGGGAAAGTGATTTCGGCCAAATATATATAAGGGGGTAAAAGTGATGTGATGTTTACATTGGTAAGTGTAATTTATCTCATTGGAAAAGCACCACCGTCTAAAACTAGTGATTTCGGCCTATCTTCACCGAAATCACATTGATTTCGGTCCAAGTGAAACCGAGAACCAAGGTCTTCAGTCTAGAGGGATTTCGGACTAGGGGATCTCAGTCTCGCATGTGATCTCGGTCTTGCATGCTTTCGGTCGAGGGGATATCGGTCTTGGTGATTTCGGTCCATCACAACCGATCGAAATCTCAAGGCTTTTGGGTCTCAAAACCGAAAACCCCAAATAGAAGGTGTAATATAAAATGTTTTGTCTAACTATTTCACTTTTGTTGAATTAATTGACTTTTGTTGACTCGAAATAGCCGGTTGTTACAGGTATGTTATTTTTGATTTGGGAAGAGACTAAGAGAGGCAAAGGAGAATCGAATTTTGTAAACCGAAATTTAAACAAAATAAGGGCATTATGGTCGATTCACTTTGAAAAAAAATATGGGATGTAGAAGTGACACGTGGTAGAATCATGACTCTTTTATTAGTGATATACTAGGTTTAAACTCATGGATACCACGATTGAGAAAGACATAACACAATTTATAATTTGAAATCGTAATGGACTAATCAATTATTTGGAAAAAAAAGTATTAATTTATAGAGATAGAAGTTTTGTGAGTAAATTTGTAATTTTGTTTTAAAAATAAATATATACACCATTATGAATATCCAATTTACATCTAGTAAGTTTAGATATTTGTAAAATCATATGTTTTAACGATGCAATATACATTAGAGTATACTGAAAAAAAAAAACACAATAAATAATGAAATGCATTTATATATGTCGAATTGAACATGATGATAATGTAATAAACATATATAAAAAACATAATGGAAATGCATTGATCGACATATTTTTTTTAATTAAGAAAGGATGTTAGAGAAGTAATAAAATATAGGTCAATGGAATGCCATTTTTGAAGAGAGGCATGACCTTTTAACAGTCTAAGTCCCACGATCAAATTTCCAGAAATTATGTTACTATTATTTCATGTCCTATCAACCAAGGGCAAGACAAATTAAATTTCAATGAGATTTCGAAATCATCTAAATTCTAAATATTAAGGAAATTCTAAATGTTTCCGATAACATTCAACGAACCAAATGACGCTTAGTAAAACTATAATTTTACTCAATCATACCACCTTTGATGTAAATGTAATGAGTAAGAATTTGGAGAGAAATTGTGGTGAATTGTAGATTGATTTAAGGGGAATATATATATATATATATATATATATATATATATATATATAGAAGAGTTATTTGGAAAACAAAAAATCCTAAAAATTATAAAAATGCATAAAAAAAATACATAGAGATCACAAAACTTTTTTTTGAAAAAATCACAGCTTTTTATACAAAAGCGGTGAAAAAAATTTTGAAAAAAAATTTTTTTTTTTACAAAAAAAAAAAAAAATTGATTTTTTTTTCAGCGAATTTCAACAAAAACCTGCGATTTTTTATAAAAAAAATTCAAAAATATTTTTTGTGATATCTAAGTATTTTTTTTATACATTTTTATGATTTTTAGGGTTTTTTTAGGGTTTTTTCGTTTTCCATAGAACCTAAACCTATATATATATATATATATATATATATATATATATATATATATATATATATATATATATATATATATATATATATATATATATATATATATTTGTGGGGGGGAGGGGGGTGTGATTGATTTTGAACATATATTTGTGACTATAACCAATTCCACTTTCTCCTAGCTCTCCATCTCTTGGTGCCTCTTTCCTGAAGAGTGAGAAACAATGAAGGTGACGATGACAACAGGCAGAAGCAAAGGGTTCACATACGGAGCCAAATGACAAAGAAAAAATACACATAGCAGAAGAAGATTAAGAAAACCATTTTTTCCAGTCACACTTTCACAATTATATCAAGTTACTCACTTGATCTTGGTTTTAAAAAAGCACCGAGTATGTAACATCTTCATTTTAACGGTCAGAAAATACCTTTTTATTTATTCTTATTTTAAAACAGAGTTTATTTATGAATGCATAATTTGTCGCATAAAAAGTATTTCTGAAGAAATATTTTTTATTGATTATTAAAACTTGGGATGTCATAACTGATACATGAAACATAAGCATAAACGTAATTATTAATGTCCTTAAAATATATATTGCATACATTTCCTTTAAACATCAAATACCTTCATACCGATAGCTGTGATATAAACAAGCTGAGTGGGTCAGGCTGGGAAACCTGGTGAGTACATAGGTTTTTCAAGACATGATAATATATTTAAATTATCTATCAAACAATTAAACTGATTACCCATCCCCATTTTCTTCTATATTCATTTCTATGGAACTATCCTAAAGATCATCGCCAACATCACATTTTCTTATATTGTCATTACTAAGGATCTCTCCTAAGGATCATCGCCTAACATCGCATAAACAATACTTCTTTGCAATACATGTCTGTAAGGGGTAGAGTACATTGCATGAACATGTAGTTCATCACTTACAGGTTATGAGCCTGCCAGTTTCCCACTAGACCATTAGAGTGGTCTATGGTCGTCATCTATACTCTGTTAGATGACTACATCACAATCATCATAAGTAAAGGTCATGGCATCTCTAATCATCTCTCATCTCCTACCTCTCATCTCCCATCCCTACCTCATATATATATATATATATATATATATATATATATATATATATATATATATATATATATATATATATATATATATATATATATATATATATTATAAGTACGAAAATACTTATATAATTAAATCTAGAAAAATCATGGCATATAGGTTTATCTAGCACATAATATAGATTATAGGCACATATGGCATTTAATCATCTAAATGTTTCATATCTATGTATAAGATGAAAGTAACTATGCACTCATTTGATAAAGTGGCTGACTGGCGATTTCGACAGCGCTACGCCTAACACTTTGGCTTTTCCTTTGATGTAACCTAGGTACGAATATCACCAAGTTTTAGTCTTATATTCCTAGAGACTAATGTCTAGATTTCTCACTAATCCCAATGTCAACATCAAGATTTATTAATTAAAGAACAACCAAGTACGATCATATCAGAGGTAGGATCTGTTTGGTATACATAGTATACCAATGTTTGGAAATCCCACTTTAAACACCTTAATAAATCCAACCTAGACATCATTCCCATAAGTAGATCAATCAGCATAATGACTTTGATTTACTGATCAATCTTATTTATAGGTTGATAATAACGACTGTTAACATAAATATAAGATACAATAAGTGCAGCTTAACTTATATGAATTTTAGCGAAAACTGGGAAATTACACGGGCAAAACTCCGAAACCGAAAGCTTCTATTTGGCAGACACCTAGACCCCTAAGAACCTTTCTAAAATCCCAAGGAAATCCAAAAATACAGGCTCAAGAAAGAGTAGTATCTCATAGAGAAAGGGATTGGATATTGGTGTGGAAAGAATGAAAATTGAGGGGGGGGGGTATTTATTCTGCAGCAGGAGGTACTTTACGCCCTCGAGCCTTGCTGGTCCTCTCACCTTCTGCCACGTGTCGTATGCATATATTCTCACATCTTTTCCTTTTAGAAGCAGTCACGTGTCACTATTTTGTGGTGCCATGTGCCGCGTTTTCCTTGGGCCATGTCACCGTGTCTCTTGGAGGAGCCGGCCACCCGACCGTGCCACGTGCTGCTACCAAGTAGTACAATATCATCAACCCATTGCATTTCTCGCAGATCTTCAGATGACCATACGAGCTCCATTTTCAACATTCTTTATATCCGCGAAATCCTATCCACGAGCTCTACAACTTTCATTAAGGTCTCAAAAGTTGATTCTTGCTCTAAAAAAATTCATATTTAGACTGGTTTAGATTGTTAAAGTCTGTGCAAAATTCATAACTCCTTCATAAAAACTCTGTTCTCGAATGTCTTTATATCGGCAGAATCCTAATCACGAGATGTTCAACTCTCGTTTATATTTTCTTGCCTAACAGTCAACCGATTTAGATTTACATTTTTGCGTCTGCACTGTTGCGCTGAATCTTCGAAAAATGATGAGTTCCTCGTACGAATTTAAATTTGGACGTTTTTGATATGCACACTTTAGGTCGTACTAAAGATAATAGTTATGTTATCTTTAACGTATTCCTAGTGTGATACGTTAATAGTTGCCAGTGATGGAGTTCGTCGTAGGTCTCTTGGATGATTTGTCAAATGACTGTACATCTGAGCTGTTATGGGAGTTTGGATGTCATGTGGGATATTCTTTTGGATTGACCATTGTTATGTCCGAGGGAGCAATGAGATAGTGATAACTTATCAGGAAGTCAAGGGTACATTTGAGGTCTTTTGGGATTAATTTCCAGATTTGGGATTGATTGAAATTCACGATCAGAATGTTTTGAGCGTTTGTTTATGCATGGCACGGTGATGGTCCTAATCAGGGACTGGGGGTAGGTATGTTGAATAGGTCATCGTTAGTCTTTATGTATGTTTATGGAGTTTAGACTGGTGGGTTCCCGATCTTGTGAAGTAAATTGATAGAGTTGGTTTGTAGTTGCATTTTGGGAGTTTTCCCAGTTTGAGTGGTTTTCGCTTTGAGTTGGGTTATACTGTTCGGGAGGGAAAGGTAGTTTTTGCAGTTGAGTGTTTTCAAGGGATTGGGTTGTTTATTGAAATTGGCTAGGTTCCGGGTGGTCTTGCGAATTCTCTTTATGGATGCTTTAATTTTATGAAGTAGTTGAGGGAAGCATATGGATTATGATTGGAGCTATTTTCAGAAATTGTAACTGAGACAGATTTGGAGGACGAAATCCAATTTAAGTAGGAGAGAGTTTTAACATCCAGTTTCAGGATGATTCTTATTTCAGGATAGCAGATCATAATTTGATCAATTAAATGTCTCGCACTTCAAGGGTAAAGTTTGGGCCTTATTAAATGTTGATAATGTTTGTTAAGTGATTTAAACCCCTGAATTTTGTATTAGAGCCAAAAGGGGTGAAATGGAAAAAGTCATATTTTAGATTTTTTTGCATGTATTTATGAATTAAGCTTCGTATCCATTAAGTCAAAAGTAATTGGATAGTGGTGGTTGTCGAGGCTAATAAAAATTAATAACCTTAATCTTGCACACAAAATAGTGTATAATGGTAAAGGGATCGTGTCCACAGAGATTGGTTTAATTTATATCTCTACGAAGATCACTTGTTCAAATACTTGTAAAACAAAAATAAAAGTAAAATAGGGGTTTAAATCTTTTTGATTGTTTTGAGAAAACTATATCTATGCTTGAATGTAGAAATTAAAAATAAGTAAGTAATTTATTTGATTTAAAATCAATGAAGGGAAGTTGGTTGATTTTGGAATACACCACATGGATTTCTTAGTTAACTTATCATTAGACAAAATGGAACAACACTTGTGATTTAATTTAACTTGGCTATAGCAATTCATAAGCACAAATCACCTCAACTCTTCTTTGTTATTAAAATGGTTACAGGAGATCAAAACACATTTTCTTAATCAAAGTCACAAAATCAATGTAGCGTGTAATTTTGTGAAAATCAACTAGCATTAAGTTTTAAGAGTCACCAAGTCCAAAAGTGTCACACCCCCAAACCAGACGGCGGAAACGTCCGGGGGTGGAGGACTTCATTTGTAGTATCACAACACATGCATTATAGTAATCAAAGTACAAACAACCATTGTATTTAAAAAAAAATATAATTATTTACATCTGTTTCAACATTGTATACTGTAACTAAGTAGTTGTACAAAAGAAGAAGACAAGACGTAAATAGCTCCATCTTCTCAAAAGCTCGGGGTGTACCTGTCTACTGGTTCCCTGAGAATACAAGTAATTTGAAAAGAGAGTATCAACATAAAGTTGAGTAAGTGCATAAGTATTTATGTTTTGAAAGAATGTTTTCTGTTTTCTTGAATATGTAAACTGTTTCCAGAAAATCCTATATTTTCTGTTGTATGTGAAAAGTAGTTTTAGTTACATTAAACTGTTCTATTTGTAAATCAATGTTCTGTATTTGTAATCCTTTTGTAAACGAGTATCTGAGAGTATATTTGAATTCATCAACTGTTATTGTAAACTGTAATATAATACTGTAAACTGTATCTTGTAAACTACTACTTTGGAATAGTACATAAGTTTAGTTATTTATACACTAACGTATTGTTAATATATTTTAATGATTTATTATAACCATACTGACTATATGGCCTGACCCAGTGTTCTGAGTGCACTGAAAACATGTTGATAACAATTTGTCACTCAGAGGCGCGTATGCCTGAATGTAGCTAGTAGTCCGAGTGCGGGATTGTCAATCCCAATATAGATCTATACACACATTGTTTCGATCCCCGGCTGGAGATTCTGGTTATAATGTCAGGACTTTGCTATATTGTTTAAAATGAATTAAACAACCTGTACTACTTGACTCATAAAAGTATATAAACGATACATGTATATTAATTATGAAAAGCCAATCATTCTGAAGTAAACGATTGATAGTATGCTCTTGAATTAGTACTCTTAACATGTATCTGAAATAATGTATATCCTTGAATAGTTTTGAATCAATCTTTGTTCTTGTAAAATAATGTAATCTAGTGTACTTGAATCGTGAATTAATGTTCTTTGAATCACAAATTATACCTATTATAATTTATATGTACATTCTAATTTGATAAGTAATATTCATGAATGTAACCATTCGCTCAACATGTTACAAAGGGTAATTGAAACTAAATGAATAAACTTTTATACTTGTATACATATACAAATATATAAGTAAAATTTAAATGACACTCGGACAAACAACTTATACTTGTAATCCCACATCCAAACAAGGAAAAGGAATTAAAGTGAGTTATTAGTCCTAAATCTTTTAAATTCTATTTATATAAATATATGCATACTAGTATGATTTTTGGGGAAAAATATAAGTTATTAAAACATTTAAAAGAAGTTTGATATTTTGAAATTTGTTTTGGTGACTTGATGTCATTTTGAAACAATCCTTGAAAACCATTGATTTAATGATAACTAAAATCCATTTTGATAAGATATTTGAAATCACTTGTTTATAACACAAAAACTTTGTGTTAGACTCGTATTCCCCCCCCCCCCTTAAAACAGTAAAAACTATGAAAATGCGGGGGTATGAACTCACCTGCAGTGAGTTACTCAAACGTAAGATTGGTGAAGGATGCTAAGTGCCAAGTGAATACTTGAGCACAACGGATCCTAATAAGAATATATTGGTACATATATGTATATAATTAGTCTTTATACAACTAATAATGAGAGGAAAACACCCTAGGGCCTAGAAAACACTTAGACTTAAGTGTTAGAAGAATCAAATGTCGGCTGAAATGGGTGTACGATCGTACAGGAGCGTATGCGGCCACATGGTGTGCTGCCCATTGGGAGTACGGCCAGGTGTGTGCGGCCAAGTGTGTGTGCGGCCGCACACTCCCTATGAAGTGTGTCAAAAACTTGTTTCCAAGCCGTAGAAATGTTCTAGGGAAGGTGTTTTGACCATTGCCTAGCCGGATGGGGAGTTTGTTGCTATTTTAGGCCTTTAAAAAGGTGTGTGCGGTTACACTTGGTGTGTGCGGCCGTACACATGGTGTGTGCGGCCGTACACACTTGAAGATCATATGAAATGGCATTTTTCATGTATAACTTCAAGGGTCCTTAGCTTATATCAAGCTATTTCAAGTGTATACCCGATTTAGAGGCTTAAAAGTGTAGTTAAAGTCCAAAAAGGTAGTGTGTGTTCTTGGTGTTTTTGAAGATCTAACACCAATTAGGTGTTCTCATGGATCAAATCAAAGGGAATGGCTAGTTAAGGTCTTGTATTAACGATTCAAGGAAGCAATACTTACTTGATTTGAAGATTTGAAGAGAAAATATGGATGATACTTGAGAGAAAACAAGTTCTAGTCTAGAAGAGTGAAAAGGATTGAATGAAGGCCATGTCTACCCTTTATGGTCGTGAGTGTCCTGCCAGAAGAGGGGTGTGTGGCCGCACACCCAAGTGTACGGCCGTACACTCCTTATGTTGGAGTGTTTGGCCTTATTTTGTGTCGGGTGAACTCGCGGAAACCAAATCTAAATTCTAACTTGAAGATACTAGGTTTAGAACACTCAGTTTGACTCAAAATAATGCTAAAAGGTAGCAGAAACGAGTTTATCTAACTTTAATTGATTTGAATAACAGTACAAGACAAAAATTTCGGGTTGTCACATTATCCCCCCATTAGAGAGAATTTCGTCTCGAAATTAGAGTTTAAGCAATTAAACTATTACAAATAACTAAGCAAAAAGATGAGGATATTTCAATTTCATTTGATCCTCACGCTCCCAAGTGAATTTAGGTCCTCGCTTGGCATTCCAACGAACCTTCACTATAGGAATACGGCTTTGCTTTGTTTGCTTGACCTCTCGGTCCATGATCTCTGCAGGTTCTTCCACGAGGTTGAGGCTGTCGTCGATCTTGATCTCGTCGAGTGGAATAACAAGAGTCTCGTCGGATAGACACTTTTTCAAGTTTGAGACGTGGAAAACAGGATGTATGTTACTTAGTTCTTGAGGTAATCGGAGTTTGTAAGCTACGAGACCAATTCTAGCAAGAATCTTGAATGGTCCTATATACCTTGGATTCAACTTGTCACGCTTTCCAAAGCGTATCATCCCCTTCCAGGGTGAGACCTTTAACATGAAACGGTCACCAACCTGGAATTCCAAAGGTTTTCTTCTTTTGTCAGCATAACTTTTCTGTCTATCTCTGGAAGCTTTAAGTCTCTCCCGGATTTGCACGATTTTCTCTGTGGTTTCGCGAATGATGATCCGGACCAGTGAGAGTACTGTCCGGAACTTGGGTTCTAGCTAGCTGCGTATCACCCACTTCAGCCCAGCACATCGGTGATCTGCACTTGCAGCCATAGAGAGCTTCGAAAGGAGCAACCTTTATGCTAGTGTGATAACAATTGTTGTAAGAGAATTCGACAAGGGGTAAATGAGCATCCCATGCCTTACCAAAGACTATCACGCAAGCTCGCAACATATCTTCTAAAGTTTGAATCATCCTCTCACTTTGTCCGTCAGTTTGTGGATGGTAGGCTGTACTCATGTCCAACCTAGTTCCCAAAGATTTTTGTAAAGACTGCCAGAAACGAGAAGTGAATCTACTATCTCGTTCAGAAATAATAGATATTGGCACACCATGCAGTCTAACAATTTCCTTGAGGTAAGTTCTTGTTAGCTTCTCCATCTTGTCTGTTTCTTTGATTGGTAAGAAGTGTGTGGATTTGGTTAATCTATCGACGATTACCCAAATAGTATCATAACCACCCGATGTCTTGGGTAACTTGGTTATGAAATCCATTGTAATCCACTCCCACTTCCATTCAGGTATTTCAGGTTGTTGCAATAAACCTGAAGGTTTCTGGTATTCTACCTTTACTTTGGCACAAGTAAGGCTCTTGCCCACAAAGGTAGCAATTTCAGCCTTCATGCTTGGCCACCAGTATAGTTTCTTGAGATCCAGATACATCTTGTCTGAACCTGGATGAATGGAGTATTTGGTTTTGTGGGCTTAATTCATGACTACGTCTCTGTAACCACCAAACTTAGGTGTCTAGATCCGATTCATAAAATAATAGACTCCATCATCCCTGACTTTGAAATTTTTATCCATTCATCTCAAGGCTTCACCTGCCACGTTTTCAGGTTTTAAGGCCTCAAGTTGAGCCTCTCTGATCTGTGTGGACAGATGTGAATGGATTGTCATGGTCAACGACTTTACTCGGCGTCTCGAGTATTCTTTTCTGCTAAGGGCGTCAGCTACTACATTAGCTTTACCAGGTTGATAAAGAATCTGACAATCGTAGTCGTTCAGTAGCTCTACCCATCGTCGTTGTCTCATATTCAACTCTTTCTGATTGAAGATATGCTGGAGACTTTTATGGTCCGTGAATACTGTGCATTTCGTGCCATATAAGTAATGTCTCCAGATCTTCAGAGCAAATACTACTGCTCCTAGTTCAAGGTCATGTGTTGAATAATTGACTTCATGTGTCTTTAGCTGTCTTGCGGCATAAGATATCACCTTTCCTCTTTGCATAAGAACACATCCAAGCCCTTGATTAGAAGCATCGCAGTACACTACGAAATCCTCTGTCCCTTCAGGAAGAGATAGGATTGGTGCACTACACAAGGCTCGCTTCAGCGTTTGGAACGCTGTTTCTTGCTTTTCTCCCCAGCTAAAATTTACACCCTTTTGCGTCAGGGTGGTAAGAGGTTTAGCTATTCGAGAGAAATTCTGAATAAACATGCGATAATTGCCAGCAAGACCTAAGAATTGACAAATTTTTGTAGGTGTTTTGGGTGCTGACTAGTTTTCAATTGCCTTAATTTTGGAAGGGTCAACGTGTATTCCTTCAGAACTGACCACGTGACCTTGGAATTCAACCTTCCTGATCCAAAATTCACATTTTAAAAACTCCGCATAGAGTTTCTCTGTTCTAAGAGTTTGCAAAACTTGACGAAGGTGTTGGCCATGATCCTCTTCGCTTCTTGAGTGGATAAGAATATCGTCGATGAAGACTATGACAAATTTGTCCAAGAAGGGACGACACACTCTGTTCATTAAATCCATGAACACAGCAGGTGCATTCGTCAATCCGAATGACATCACTACGAACTCATAATGACCATAACAAGTTCTAAACGCTGTTTTGGGAATGTCATTCTCCAACATTCGTGACTAGTGATACCCGGATCTTAAGTCTATTTTGGAGAAGTAGCTCGCACCTTGAAGTTGGTCGAACAGATCGTCAATGCGAGGCAGAGGATATCGATTCTTAATAGTAAGTTTATTCAGCTTGCGGTAGTAAATGCACATGCGGAAAGACCTATCCTTCTTCTTCACGAACAAAACCGGTGCTCCCCAGGGTGAGAAGCTTGGTCTTATAAAACCTTTGCTAAGGAGTTCGTTAAGCTGGCTGGATAATTCCTACAATTCAGAAGGTGCAAGACGGTAGGGAGATTTGGCTATAGGGGTAGCCCCTGGAATTAAGTCGATTCGGAATTCTACTTTTCGTTCGGGAGGCACTCCTGGAAGATCATCGGGAAATATGTCGGGAAAGTTGCAGACTACAGGAATGTTTGCTATGTCTTTCACTTCTTGCTTTTTGTCTACTACGTGAGCTAAGAAAGCACAATACTCTTTGCGAAGGTACTTCGGTGGCTTGATGCAAGAAATGATCTGGAGGTTCGTTCCGGGTTTGTCGCCGTAAATAATAAGGGTTTCGTTAGTTGGCAAGTTTAGACGAACGACTCTTTCATGACATAGGATGTCAGCATGGTTAGGACACAACCAATCCATACCTATTATGACGTCAAAACTTTTGATAGAGACCGGCATAAGGTCTATTGGGAATGAAAAGTTATTCAAGGTAAGAGTACATCCTATGTATATATCATTGGCGGATTCAGATTTCCCATTAGCCATTTCGACTATGTATGTTTCTTTTAATGGTTGGGAGTTTTGATTTAGCAAGTGTTTGAAATTATGGCTCACAAAGCTCTTCTCAGCACCACAATCGAATAGAATGCATGCATAAGTGTTGTTGAGAAGAAACGTACCCGTGACTACAGCTGGGTTTGCTACTGCTTCTACATGACCCAGTTCTAAAATTCTCCCAACTCCACCGGCATTTCTAGCTTTAAGGCAATCTTTCTTGAAATGCCCCACTTCACCACAATTGTAGCATGCTTGACCTACTCCAGCAGCAGGTACTTGGTTAAGTGGTTGGGGTGGTGCTCTACAGAATCGGGCAGTATGCCCTTTTCTGTTGCAGTTACGACACTGCATTTCCATGCAATTTCCATTATGGTGAAAATTGCACTTGTTGCACTTCGGGAGATTACCAGCATAAGGCTTAGCTGGTACTGGGTTAGAAGGAACTGTAGCGGGTACAGTAGCAGCATTAACTGTAACTAGTTGTTGTTTCTTTGAGGAATCCTGTGTAAACTTGCCCTTCCTCTTGTTCTGACCCTTCTTCTTGCTGTTTTTGTTGTCATTGTTGTTATTGTTGTTTCCTTTTGGTTGTTCAGGTAAAGCAACCACTGAGTTTTGACGGGCTCCGTGGTTGATGAGAGATTGTGCCAGCTCCTTGGCACTGTCAAAAGTAACAGGTCTTGATGCTAGAACACTTGACTGAATTTGGGGCGACAGTACCCAAATATCTCTCAATTTTCTTGCTCTACAGAGCAACCATATCCGGGCAAAGAATTGCCAGATCACAGAATCTACTAGTATATGTTGATATATCATAACCAACCATTGAGAGACTCCAGAGTTCCTCCTCAAGTTTCTGAACTTCTCCTCGCGGACAGTATTCCCGCATAAGCATAGCTTTAAAGTTCTCCCAGCTTATTGAATTAGCCACCACTAGATTAAGTGACTTTACATGGCCATTCCACCATGTTAATGCTCTTTCTGAAAAGGTACAAGCAGCGAATTTGACCTTGCTGCCTTCAGGACAGGAGCAGATTTCGAAAATTGCTTCTGTCTTTTCTATCCATTACCTTAATGCCATAACTCCACCAGTTCCATTAAAGGTCCTAGGTTTGGCATTGGAAAAATCCTTATAAGTACACTCTCGCGAGTGCCCATGACCTTCGCCATGGTTAGAAGGATTTGCACCAGCTCCTAAACCACTAGCTCCAGGAGTATTAATATGAGACATGGCAGCAGCTACAGCCGCCGTGACTGCCACTTGGAACATAGCGGGGTCGAACTGAGGAGGTGGTGGTGGAGGTGGCACTGGTGCTTCTTCAACAATGTTACGCCTTGGATTCTTACGAGGAGACATCTTTTTCTATAAAAGTCAAAAGATATAATATGATAAGATATCAAGAGTGAATATAAATTTTGATATCTCTGAACTAAAACATATAGTTCAACACGAATCTTGTGATGATTTGGAAATAGAAGTCTACGGCAAGTACTACTTGTAACAGAATTGATATATGAAAATGCATGTCGATTGATTTGGCATATTGATCACATAAAGTCTGGAGAACTTGACCTTAAACAGGTCCATAACACACCAAATTCTGGGAAAGCGTCAACATCATACAGACCTTCCGAAATAATTAAAATTTCCGTGGTCTTACTGAATAATATGAAAAATAACGCTATAACTTATCCGTAGACTTAACTATAACAAAAAGAGTGAATAGAAAATGAGTAGAGCATCTTGTACTGGTGACATGTATTTGTTGAATGAATCCTCAATTCAGCTAGTGTTATCTAAGTAAGAATAGACATGAGGGATATAGAATATAGTTTGTAACTATTGACTACAAAAGAGACCTATAATTATCAAGTAATGTATTATGTATGACTTGTTCTAGGTATTTCTATAACTATAAAGTGTATACTAATTATATATAACTTGGGTATAACTGACCTTCGATTAAATGACTCGGCTCTAAATCCACAACCAAACAAGGAACAGGAAATGAAACTAAATCACATATTCTAAGTCTATATAACTTTAATTATATATAATTGTAATATACCCTTTATATTTACAGTTCTACCCTTAATTGTTCTATTGTTTTCACATGTTTGTAACTAGTATATAGTGCCTAAAATACCCCTATAGAATTTTAATCTTTATGTTCTGTTCTAGTGTTCTTCCGAATATGTATAGTTGGTAAGTTTTAGACATGTCACAACATCACTATCACTCCCAAACACATGTTGGTCATATCTCAAATCAATATAGTTGATCAGGATATATTAATCCCAGATATGATTACATAACTGTCCAGGTTTGACTGTAATGTTCAACATCCAAATACTTTTAAGTTCTTATGATTGTGATACTGTACTTGTATGTATGAGTGTTAGTATACTTCTTGTAAAAATAATTAAATTTTTAAAAGTACACTTGTAGTCAGAGCTCTTAGCCCCAAATGTATTTATAGTTTGTATATCTTTTATGGATTGATATACTGAGTTCACTATAAACAATGCTTGAACTATAAACAATGCTCTGATACCAATCTGTCACACCCCCAAACTAGACGGCGGAAACATCCGGGGGTGGAGGACTTCATTTGTAGTATCACAACACATGCATTATAGTAATCAAAGTACAAACAACCATTGTATTTTAAAAAAATATAAATATTTACATCTGTTTCAACATTGTATACTGTAACTAAATAGTTGTACAAAAGAAGAAGACAAGACATACATAGCTCCATCTTATCAAAAGCTCGGGGTGTACCTGTCTACTGGTTCCCTGAGAATAAAAGTAATTTGAAAAGAGAGTATCAACATAAAGTTGAGTGAGTGCATAAGTATTTATGGTTTGAAAGAATGTTTTATGTTTTCTTGAATATTTAAACTGTTTCCAGAAAATCTTATATTTTCTGTTGTATGAGAAAAGTAGTTTTAGTTACATTAAACTGTTCTATTTGTAAATCAATGTTCTGTATTTGTAATCCTTTTGTAAACGAGTATCTGAGAGTATATCTGAATTCATCAACTGTTATTGTAAACTGTAATGTAATACTGTAAACTGTATCTTGTAAACTAGTACTTTGGAATAGTACATAAGTTTAGCTAATTATACACTAACGTATTGTTAATATCTTTTAATGAGTTATTATAACTATACTGACTAGATGGCCTGACCCAGTGCTATGAGTGCACTGAAAATATGTTGATAACAATTTGTCACTCACAGGCGTGTATGTATGACTGTAGCTAGCAGTCCGAGTGCGGGATTGTCAATCCCAATATAGATCTATACACACATTGTTTCGATCCCCGGCAGGAGATTCTGGTTATAATGTCAGGACTTTACTATATTGTTTAAAATGAATTAAACAACATGTACTACTTGGCTCATAAAAGCATATAAACGATACATGTATATTAATTATGAAAAGCCAATCATTCTGAAGTAAATGATTGATAGTATGCTCTTGAATTAGTACTCTTAACATGTATCTGAAAGAATGTATATCCTTGAATAGTTTTGAATAAATCTTTGTTCTTGTAAAATAATGTAATCTAGTATACTTGAATCGTTATTTAATGTTCTTTGAATCATAAATTATACCTATTATAATTTATATGTACACTCTAATTTGATAAGTAATATTCATGAATGTAACCCTTCGCTCAAGATGTTACAAAGGGTAATTAAAACTAAATGAATAAACTTTTATACTTGTATACATATACAAATATATAAGTAAAATTTAAATGACACTCGGACAAACAACTTATACTTGTAATCCCACATCCAAACAAGGAAAAGGAATTAAAGTGAGTTATTAGTCCTAAATCTTTTAAATTCTATTTATATAAATATATCCATACTAGTATGATTTTTGGGGAAAAATATAAGTTATTATAACATTTAAAAGAATTTTGATATTTTGAAATTTGTTTTGGTGACTTGATGTCATTTTGAAACAATCCTTGAAAACCATTGATTTAATGATAACTGAAATCCATTTTGATAAGATATTTGAAATCACTTGTTTATAACACAAAAATTTTGTGTTAGACTTGTATCCCCCCCTCCCCCCCCCCCTTAAAACAGTATAAACTATGAAAATGTGGGGGTATGAACTCACCTGCAGTGAGTTAATCAAACGTAAGATTGGTGAAGGATGCTAAGTGCCAAGTGAAGATTTGAGCACAACGGATCCTAATAAGCATATATTGGTACATATATGTATATAATTAGTCTTTATACAACTAATAATGAGAGGAAAACACCCTAGGTCCTAGAAAACACTTAGACTTAAGTGTTAGAAGTATCAAAAGTCTTCTGAAATGGGTGTACGGCCGTACAGGAGCGTGTGCGGCCACCTAGTGTGCTGCCGATTGGGTGTGCGACCAGGTGTGTGCGGCCAAGTGTGTGTGCGGCCGCACACTCCCTATGAAGTGTGTCAAAAACTTATTTCCAAGCCTTAGGAATGTTCAAGTGAAGGTGTTTTGACCATTGCCTAGCCGGATGGGGAGTTTGTTGCTATTTTTGGCCTTTAAAAAGGTGTGTGCGGTTACACTTGGTGTGTGCGGCCGTACACATGGTGTGTGCGGCCGTACACACTTGAAGAACATATGAAATGACATTTTTCATGTATAACTTGAAGGGTCCTTAGCTTATATCAAGCTATTTCAAGTTTATACCCGATTTAGAGGCTTAAAAGTGTAGTTAAAGTCCAAAAAGGTAGTGTGTGTTCTTGGTGTTTTTGAAGATCTAACACCAATTAGTTGTTCTCATGTATCAAATCAAAGGGAATGGCTAGTTAAGGTCTCGTATTAACGATTCAAGGAAGCAATACTTACTTGATTTGAAGATTTGAAGAGAAAATATGGATGATACTTGAGAGAAAACGAGTTCTAGTCTAGAAGAGTGAAAGGGATTGAATGAAAGCCATTTCAACCCTTTATGGTCGTTAGCGTGCTGCCAGAAGAGGGGTGTGCGGCCGCACACCCAAGTGTACGGCCGTACACTCCTTATGTTGGAGTGTTAGGCCTTATTTTGTGTCAGGTGAACTCACGGAACCCAAATCTAAACTCTAACTTGAAGATACTAGGTTTAGAACACTAAGTTTGACTCAAAATAATGCTAAAAGGTAGCAGAAACGAATCTATCTAACTTTAATTGATTTGAATAACAGTACAAGAGAAAAATTTCGGGTTGTCACAAAAAGATAATCAAATCCTTACATTATCATTATGGAGGAAATACTTCCATGGTTTAAATGAAATAAAAACAAACATATAAACCATTTGTTGCTTACTAATTTGAGGGTCCATTACTTAACCAAGAAATTAGCCAACAAAATAAACATTCATTCATCCAAGCTCATGATCAAAGACAACTAAACATAAGAATATGTTTGACTAGAAAACATTCCTATTAATTTCAAACACAAGGTAATATGAAGTCTTTGTTAGGTTTTGAGCACTATAACACTCCTATGGTGCACATGCAACCCTAAATGCTTTGGATATCTGTTTTCTCTAATTATACATGCATATTTTCAACTTTTCCAAAGCATTGTCCTAACTAGCATACAAATTCCCAAATGAATAATACATCTAGTTAGACGACATACATTTTAGAATGACTAGTAGTTCTTGACCTTTGAAAGCTTGAGCACCTGAAGTGTGATGCCTCTAATGGTTCACAAACACCAATATGCAAAAGGTGACTTAAGTGAATAAGTTACTTAGCTAAAAAAGAAGGTGTAACTGATTTTGGTTCATGAGGGTTCTATTTATAGTGTTGCACAAGCTAGGGTTACACTTTGTAAACGCTAATCACCCATGACTTTCCACATTCTCATGCTCCATGGATTTAACCTCCATGGACTATCCATGGATTATCTCATTGGATTAGCCATCTAAATAATCATGGATCACTGGACCACATTACAAGAATCATTGATTTACATAATCAACCCCCATATATTTAATTATTCTCTTTTGACCACAAAATTAATTCCAAATTAATTTTTTATCAATACTAATTAAATAATTTCATATTAATATATTATACTTGTAATATATTAATAAACCATAAATAACCTTATTCTCAAAAGTCTATCATATCAAATTGCACTGGTGAAGGCAACCTAAAAGGACCATGCTACAATCGGGTCAAGTATATCCCAGTAATAGTTATGGGCTTAGACACCAAATCCAACAGTCTCCCACTTAGATAAGTCTAATAACTATTACTGCCAATGCGACTTCAGGATCCGACTTAGCAATCATTAGCTTTCAAAAGCCGCTGTCGAACTCTGACCTAGTCTGTGACACGTCCTTCAGATAAAGGATCATATACTTCTCTGTTCTCAAGATATCTACAATATCGGGTAACCCTGTCATATATTTAATCCCGCCCAGATATGTTTGCAAATGATATAATTGTCTTTTCAACATAGCCGCATCTCTTTTCGGAAGACGGTCGAGCCCCCCTGTTTTTTGTTCGGTTCTCAAGTCTCTAAACTTATGAAGTCTTGTTTCTGTAGTGGACCAATTCGTTAACATACCATCGATACAACGATCTATTAGATCGTGTTCTTAGGCATCACGATGCAATCATATCACATCTCAACTGGGCATGTATATTTCTAGGCTTTCACAGTTTTGGTTTGTATATTCATAATGATACCATGAGCGCTTTAGGGAGTCCTCAAGATATGTTTTTAGATACCGCTATTCAATTACAAGCCGTCGACAGACACATGGAACATAGTCACACTTATTGTCCTGCAATTTGTTTCCCGATTTCCGATTCGTCTGACATAGAACATAACTGAACACATCAATTTAGTTCTGACCGGACCCGACACATAGTCAAAAACAGAATCATTGAGGGGCCCAAGATATCACTTTTAATCCTCTTAAGATAAAAGGAACAGATAAACTTCGGCATTATATGCTTGTACCAACTACTCATCAAATCATGCACAACGACACGTTTTATAACATCAAGTTATTGATGCGTTTTCATGCCATCAATGCACAACCAACTCGTAGTCAACAACTCATATATCTTGGTTTGAAGATTATATGATATTATCGTCTCACAATCACTCGTGATAAATTCCATGAAGTGATTCAGGTGAGCGCGGGTTGAATCCAATACTCAAATCTTATTTCAGGAGCACTCATGAATGGTGTAACAAACTTTTGCTATGTCTAACTCCTTAGATAATCTACAAGCTAACTCATGACAATCTACTTTCATACTTACTTCCAACGTATGATCTACTGTCGATGGTTTTAATAATTTTATTATTCTGGAAGTCAAAACATGCAAAGTGAAACAATAGTAAATAATCGACACAAGACAATAACTTTACTTATAAATAAAACTCCTTTTATTTAATCATCAAATTTCAATTACAATTTAGCTATTACAAGTTTCAATTTATCTAATTACTAACACTAATATCGTATGTTAGCCCAATGCCCCTCGCATGCTGCAGGTGCTTAACCCTAGTCAGTCCCTTTGTAAGGGGATCTGCTGGGTTGTCCTCTGACGATATCCCCTTTACCACGAGGTGTCATTCTTCTACTTAATGTCTTATGAAGTGGTACTTTCAGTCGATATGCCTGGATCTACCATGATCTCTCGGTTCCTTGGTTAAGGCAACCGCCCCTTCATTATCATAGAAGATCTCAATAGACTCCTTTATGGATGGAATGACTCCAAGGTCTCCGATAAAGTTTTTCAACCATATCGCCTCCTTCGATGCTTTGGTTGCTGCTATGTACTCTGATTCGCACGTTGAATCAGCTACAGTCTCCTGCTTGGAACTTTTCCATGTTACTGCTCCTCCGTTCAGGGTAAACACCCATCCCGACTGACAACGGAAATTATCTATGTCGGTCTGAAAGTTGGTGTCGATATACCCTGTCACTCTCAAGTCATCACTCCTACCGAGGGTAAGGACCCAGTCCTTAGTCCTCCGTAGGTACTTAAGAATGTTCTTAACCGCAGTCCAATGAGCTTTACCAGGATTCCCTTGATATCTGTTGACCATGCTCAAAGCAAAGGCCACATCAGGGCGAGTACAAGTCATAGCATACATGATCGACCCAACTGCTGAAGCATATGGTATTCGACTCATCTCTGCTATCGCAACCTCTGTACTCGGACTCTGATTCTTACTCAGTTTGGCATTGCCTTGGATTAGAGCTGGCAAAAACCGACCCAATCCGCCAACCCAACCCGAACCCAACCCAAAATTAGCAGGTCAGGTTGAGATTTTCAAGCCATTTAACTTAAATGGGTCAACCCGTCTAACCCATTTAATAAATAGGTTGGGTTGGGTAGAAATTATCAACCCATTTTCAACCTATCAACCCATTTAACTTTAATATATATATATATATATATATATATATATATATATATATATATATATATATATATATATATATTATTTGAATATTATCATGTATTAATCAAAGTATTAATTTGTAAATTATAATGTTGCATTATTATTATCTATGTTTAATAAAATTCTATCCTAATTTCCATCATTTTTTATTGCTAATAATACCGGCCACTCTCCAAAATCACTATGAAAATAAACATTTTTGAATGTTATTTGAACAATTTATTTGTATTTATGAATTAGGATTGTGCTTTTGTTATAATTATGAAGTTTTATTTATGTTTTATAATTCAAAGAGTAAATTACACGAATCGTCCCTCATGCATGTGATAAAATGCACGTTCACTCCCTATTTTCAAAAATTAACTCGGACCGTCCCTCGTTATTTTAATACTTGCACGTTTCATCCTTCCGGACATAAAAAGACCATGTTGCCGTTATTTATTTACTTTTGAATTATCTTTTATTTATTTATTATTTTTAGATTAAAAAGAAAAGAAAAAAAAACGATAATATCAATGCTCCAACCCTTCGTCCATCCGTTCAACCACTTCCCTTTCTCAGGTTCGTCTTTTTTTCTATCACCATTGTAGCTCAATTTTCAGACACCACCACCGGCATCCCCTTTAACCTCCGTCGGCCACCACTAGGCGTATAGATGGGAGCTACCTTGCTTATCTCTACATTTTCCATACTTTCCCTTTTTCTAAAATTACCGTTTTCTCTAAAAAAAACCATCAGGTGAACACACCCATTATTTTTGGCCACCCCTAACACCTCCATTGTTTCCGGTCACTCCAATAACTCCACCAGGGCCAAAACTTCCATCGCCATCCTAACCATCACCTACCACTTCGTACCAACCTTTTCCATTAAAACCCAAATGGAAAAAACACCAGATCAATAAACAAAAATCAAAGCAAATCAAGAAAACCTTTAGGAGGAAATAGTTTGTAGAGAAAAGTCTGGCCGCCTCTATCTCCATTCGAAACCCTAAATCTGAGGTATTGGTCATATTGATCTGATAGCGCGGTAGATCTAAGTGTAAGAGACAGGGGGAGGGGGAGAAATTCGGTTACACCTCGTCATCTCCGATGATTCGGTTTTCGATCGGCCATCTTCCTCACTCAAACCTCAACGAACGATGATAACAGGAAGAGAGGGGATCGTCGAAGATTTTGGTGGTTTATTTAGGGTTGGTGGGGGTCGGGGCTTGGATTTCTGCACGTGAAGAGAGGGGGAAGAGTTTCCAGGAGTGGTCTTGTCTGGTGGCCGAATTTTAACTTAAAGGGGTGTGCTCCGGTGGTGGTTGTCCGTAAGTGGTGTTGTGTGGTTCTTCAACAGTTAAGAGAAAAGGGAGGAAGATTGGTGAAAATGAACAATTGGGTTGGTGGGGTGGGGATGGTGGGGTGGGGATGGTGGGTTATGAACATGGGGCCCTATTTTTTCTTTTATTTTTGAATTAATAATAACAATAATAAATTTAATTAATTGGAAAAGAAATACAAAAGGGTATAATAGTCATTTTATGTCTCGTAAGGGATAATGTGTGCATATTTAGACTAACGAGGGATGAGGCGTGCAACTTTTAACCAAACGAGGGATGGTCCGAGTTAATTTTTGAAAATAGGGACTGAACATGCATTTTGCCACTTGCACCAGGGACAATTCGTGTAATTTACTCTAATTCAAATGATATAATATTTAATTATATAATTTATTTAATTGATTTTAAATGGGTTAACCCAAGTTTAACCCATTTATTTAATAGGTAGGGTCGGGTACTACATAAACAGGTCAACCCGGTGACAACCCATTTATCTAAAAGGTTGGGTTGGGTTGGAAATATCAACACATTTAAATAAACAGGTTGGGTTGGGTTGAAATTTTCAACCCAATTATTAAATGGGTTGAACCCGAACCCAACCCAGGTCGACCCATTGCCACCTCTACCTTGGATAGGCAAGTCACCTTTCTTGGAGTTCTCCATGCTGAAACGCTTCAACACCTTGTCCAAGCCAGGACTTAACCTCCTGCAAGGTTGAACCCGAACCCAAGCCAGGACTTAACCTCCTGCAAGGTTGGGATGTCGTTTCCTATGAGCAGTATGTCATCTACATACAATACCAGAAAGCTCACTATACTCCCACTAGCTTTGACATATACACAGGACTCATCCTCGCTTCTCGAAAATCCAAACTCTTTGACTTTCTCATCAAAACAAAGATTCCATCTGCGAGATGCTTGTTTCAATCCATAAATGGATTTTTCAAGCTTACACACTCTATTAGGGTACTTTGCATTGACAAAACCCTCTGGCTGACTCATGTTAACATCTTCAGCCAACTTTCCAATAAGGAAAGCGGTTTTGACATCTATTTAACACATTTCATAATCATGAAATACAACTATGGCTAACATAACCCTTATAGATTTAATCTTCGCTACTAGTGAGAAGGTCTCATCACAGTCAACTGCCAAAGTTTGAGTAAAGCCCTTCGCAAACAGTCACACTTTATATATGTGTACCTTCCCATCCATCTCGGTCTTCTTATTGAAGATCCATTTGCACCCAACTGTCTTACGACCAGGTACATTGTCAACCAAGTTCCAAACTTGATTGTCATACATGGACTGAATCTCACTGTCCATAGCCTCTTTCCATTTTTCAAACTCGGGGCCTGCCATGGCTTCCTTGTAGTTATTAGGTTCATCCAGATTTACCAATGTGCTATCACTGATAAATGTGTGACAACCCGAAATTTCTAACT
Organism: Lactuca virosa; assembly: GCF_052849685.1. Classification (NCBI taxonomy): domain Eukaryota; kingdom Viridiplantae; phylum Streptophyta; class Magnoliopsida; order Asterales; family Asteraceae; genus Lactuca; species Lactuca virosa. The sequence goes on along the minus strand of NC_136429.1, from coordinate 473,748,059 downwards.
TCTATATTCTTCATTTTTATCAAAGTTAGCCTCGTTTTGCTACTTTGTAATGAAGTTTTGGGACTATGTAAGTGCATTAGGCTTAGTATAACCTAGATATGAGTCTTCGGAAGGATTAGAATGTGTGTAGCATCACAAAATCGGGCGAAACACACCAAGCAAGGTGTATGCGGCCGTACACCCGAGTGTGCGGCCAGCTAGCCGCACACAGCCGACCGCACACCCTCTTAGTCTCACACTCCAACCTATATAAAGGACCCTAAGTCAACCTTACACCCTTTTCCCACTCCTTCCAAAGCTGGAACATTTTCTCTCAAGAGTCCTTCAAGTTTTCTTCTCCAATCGTCAATACAAGTAAGTAAACATCCTTAGATCATTGATACAACACATTAGAAAGCCTTTTTCTCGCGTTTGATCCATGAAATCATCATTCTAGATGATCTTCATGTGTGTACGGCCGCACACACATCATGTGTGACCGCACACACATCTTTTGGTCCTAAAATGGACTTAAACACTCATCTAAACATAGCATCGGCCAAAACACCTTCTTAGGGTCATCACAAAGCCTTGAAAAATAGATTTGGACACATTTCAATGGGAGTGTACGGCCGCACACAGGCCTGGCCACACACACCTGGCCGCACACACCATGTGCAACCGGACACACCCTTTTAAGGGTCCAAAATGGCAACAAACTTCCATTCCGGCTAAGAAATGGTCAAAACACCTTCCCTAGAACATTCCTAAGGCTGGAAACACGTTTTTGACACACTTCATAGTGAGTGTACGGCCGCACACACACTTGGCCGCACACTCTGGCCGCACACACATACACAACCCATGATTTTGTGGCCTTACACTCCAATATAGGGCCATACACCCCTTATGTGCAACCATATGTGTTGGTAACACTTAATTCTAAGTGTTTTTATGTCCTTAAGGCATGTCCCTATCACCATTAGTGGTTATATACATTGAATGTATTCATATATGTGTAATTATATGTTAAATAGGATTCATTTGTGCTCAAGACTCCAATTGACACCCAACAATCCTATATCGATCTTCCATTCGAGTTACTCACTACTGGTGAGTTCATACCCCCTTAATCAACCTTTGAAATGAGTTTTAAATGCTTTTATGGGGGGGGGGGAATACAAGTTTAAACATTCTAGTTATTGCTTTAATCCCATGTGATTAATAACTAGAACAAGTAGAAGAATCTTCTATTACTTTCAAAACTGATATCAAATTATGGATTTCAAACACTTCAAAACATTTTACTAAACTCTTTTAAATGCTAAATCCTTTATCAAACTCTTTTAAACTTACATTATTGTCAAACTATATATCGTATATATGTGTTTGGATATAGAAGCTTTCACTTCAGTTCAGTACCTTTGTGTAGCAGAGCATACAAACCACATTACTATTTAACTATAATAGGTATAGTTAACGGTTTACTACTCACTACTACTATTACAACGACACATACAAGAGTCAGTACAGTTATGAGTCAATACACACTATACACTATACAAGAGAATACACTATATACTAGTACAGAGAAAACATCACTACACTATGACATACTATACAAACATTTGAATACGATAATCAGAATCTGACATACTACCTCTCGATACGACACTTCATTGTGGTATCACTTTGTAACCAGAGTCTCATGGAGGGAGAGCGGGCATTGTGTGTGTAGATCTATACAGGACAAACACTCCCACACCCCGACTGCTAGCTACAGTCCCAGCCGATAAGGCCAAGGGGTGACAGAATGTTACCTCACTACATATGACATCGGAGGGTCATCAGTTATTCAGCCGTCGATCAGCATGGTTACATACGAGTTCACATTCAAACCTTTAATTAACTAACTAAGAATTAAAGGCAACAGATTCCCCGAGGTGTATTGTACATTTAATACTACATGGAGTCTGCATTTTCATCACATTTAGCCGACAGTGATACTGCTGGGGTAGAACATTATTTTCCCCTATTACATCTACTTTGCATTCATCTCGCATCGGTGAAGTCCTAAACTATATTTTTCATAATGATAGTTTTATTGGGGAAAACTCTTACATTTACAAAAGAACAAACATACAAACAATCGGGTCTTGGTAGAAGACTACATTTCAGTAGAAAATATAGGATTTTCTAGAGAGTTCAACTATTTACAAACATTTACAAACAACTATGAACATTTACAATACGTTTATACTAACATTTTCATACAAGCAATGACACTAAATACTTATGAACTCACCAGCGTTATGCTGATAAACTCTTTCAAAATAACTTGTATTCTCAGGTCATCAGTAGACAGGTACGATGAAGCTTTTGAGAAGATGGAGCACACACAAGACTCATCTTTTATTTTGATCATTCATTTTGGTGTCTTACATACTATACAGAACACGCTTGTATTAAAATTATTCTATTAATGCAATGGATGTTGTTGCTTGTTTACTATTATGCTTTGTTGTGATACTATACATGACGTCCTCCACCCGAGAACGTTTCCGCCGTTCCGGTTTTGGGGTGTGACAGATTGGTATCAGAGCATTGTTTATAGTGAATCGAGTATATCAACCCATAAAAGATATACAAACTATAAATGCATCGGGATTAAAACACTCTGACCAAGAGTATATACTTTTAAATAATAAAATATTTAACTAAGTATATATACATTTATTCATACTAGGGTCAGTATCATAATAGATCAGAACAAAAGTATTACGATTGTTGAACAACGCAATTAGGCTTAGCGACATATAGTCAAACCTAGGAGGATATAGCCTGATCAACTATATTTTCCGAGGAGTGACTAGCATGTGCCTAAGAATGATTGTAGTATTGCAACAAGTCTAAAAACTTACCAACACTACTACAACAAGAACATTAGAACAGAACATAAACCTAAAATATTATAGGAGTATTTTGTGTTACTATAATTACTTATGTGCAAACAAAAAAGGATCTTCATTAGTATGTCTATTAACTATTCTTTTCCCCTATTCTCGCGTAGATAGCATGGTTGGCTTCCATCTTCCTGGCGATCCGTATTATCCCAACCAAGGCATTGGTGGGTGGCTTGATGATGAGTAAGAAGATGATCACCCAATCCCTTTGGATGATCACCTCGCAGAAGGCTTTTCGGATGGCTCCGACTCCAAACCAGAGGTCAAGAACCTACCCCAAGAAGGTCAAGTCCCAAACCCCAACCCCCGTCCAACTTTTCAAGGTCTCACACCTATGTGGGCAGTAAGCTTGAATAGATGGAGCCACGAACAGGGTCAGCCTTTGCCCTTCGACGGAGACCGAAGCTTTTATAACATAAGCGAGGGAGGCTCAGCTGACTGAGTTCTGCCCATTATGGTCCGCGGGATTGCTCGGAATGTAGAACAAGGTCGAGCAGCCATCGACCGAGTGATCGAAGTAGATGCTAACTCTGGAATTAACACGGTCCGCATTCGCCAACTCGAAGAGGCTGTGGAAAGGACTAAGAGAACCAATGAGGCTCTGCAGCAACAACTAACTGCATTCCGAGCTGAAGTCATAGAACTCCGGGTGCGACAGAGGGCGCATGAGCGACAACTTCAAGAACTTGTACGTCAAATGGCAGACCTGAGGGTTCGCCCGAGGGATACCCGTCGCCGGTAGAAGATGTCGACTCATCTTTACTTTTGGGATAAGGAATAGCCTTTCTTTTCTGTGCTCTAAGGAGCACTTGTCTGTAAAACATTCCTAACTTTTCAAGTACTCTAACTAGACTTCTAAGCTGCCAACATTTTTCCTTATGGTTTGATGTATGACCTACTGTTAAGTCATTTTTCCCAGACTCATTTAACATCATTAATACCAGTACTATTGGCAGTTATCTAATCTATGGGAAAGTATTTACCTTGTGTTTCCCTACTCTATTATTATACCTCTACCTGATAGTTGGACTATGGCGATTTAGTCCATGAAACACCCTCATCATACTTACGATTAATTCTCACTATTGTCATCATCCCTAACAACTTTCAGTAAAAGATGTAGCCTCATCCGCGTCCGACCAGGGGCAGGCCTGCAAATCAAACTCCACCACCACCACCCCCTCAGCAGTTCGATGCGGTGAAGTTACAAGCAGCGGTGACCGCAGCCATGGCCCAAGTAGACTCTGGTGGTGCAAGTGGAGCTGGAACGGGCACCAACTCTAGCCATGGTGAAATCCACCCACGTACATGGGAGTGTACCTATAAAGATTTCATCCGCTGCAAATCAACGTACTTCAACGGAACCGGAGGGATCATTGCACTGTCCCAATGGATCGAGTGAACAAAAGCAATCTTCGAGATGTGCTCATGCCCTGAAGGAAGCAAGATAAAGTTCGCTGCTTGCACCTTCACCGAAAGGGCCCTGACATGGTGGAATGGCCATGTCAAATCACTCTCACTGGTAGCAGCTAACACTATGGGCTAGGAGACACTGAAGGATCTGATGGCAAAAGAGTACTGCCCGAGGGGCGAAATTCAGAAACTCGAGGAGGAAGTGTGGAACCTTAAGATGAAGGGTTCCGACATAGTGGCTTATACGGCCAGATTCAGCGACCTGGCGACGCTATGTCCCAACATGGTCCCCACCGAAAGCAAGAAAGTCGAAAGATACATCTGGGGTCTGGTACCCCCGTATCGAGGGAACGTTCTAGCATCACACCCTATGACCTTTGATAGTGCCAAGGAATTGGCCTAAAGGCTTATCGATCATGAGGTTCCTCCTACTCAAACCACAACTACAACGGCTGCCTCAACACCAACCAACGCGGCCGACAACAAGAGAAAACGTTGGGACCGAAAGAAGGGTAAATCAACTCAACCCTCTTCCAAGAAACAACAGACGGTGGCTGCCCATGCTGCCACAACCCCTGCTGTCCCTGTACCACCCAAGCCATATGCAGGGACCCTACCCAAGTGCACCAAGTGCAATTTCCATCATAACGGCCCCTGCCGGGAAATGCACTGCACCAATTGCGACCAGAAGGGCCATACCACCCGGTTTTGTAGAGCGCCTCCCAAACCTAACACCCAGGTCCCCGGTACAGGTGTCAGCCAGACCTGCTACGGTTGTGGTGAGACAGGGCACTTCAAAAGAAACTGTCTGAAGGCTGGGAATGCGGGAGTAGCCGGAAGACTACTTGCTATGGGCCACAATGAAGCCGTGGCAGACCGCACAGTAGTCACGGGTACGTTCCTTCTCGATAACTCATATGCTTGTATCCTATTTGATAGTGGGGCAGAGAGGAGCTTCGTAAACCAAAAATTTAAACACTTACTTAATCAAGCACCGCAAGCACTAAAAGAAACCTTCGTCGTAGAAATGGCTAACGGAAAAACAAAGAATTCTAACGAGATTTACATAGGTTGTTCCCTCACGCTAGATAGCCATTCATTCCCAATCGACCTCATACCAGTAGCTATCAAGAGTTTCGACGTCATTATTGGCATGGACTGGTTGAGTCTTTATCGTGCCGATATCCTATGTTTCGAGAAAGCAGTCCGTCTAAACCTACCGAATAACGAAACCCTGTTGATCTACGGAGACAAACCCAGTACGAGCCTTCGTATCATCTCAAGTATTCAAGCTCAGAAGTACTTGCGTAAGGAATATCGCGCGTTCCTTGCACACGTAGTCGATGTGACCCAGAAAACAATAGACCTAAAAGACCTCCCCGTAGTACGCGACTTCCCTGACGTCTTTCCAGAAGAACTACCGGGTTTACCCCCGCAACGCCAAGTCGAGTTCCGAATCAACTTAGTGCCAGGAGCTACCCCAGTAGCCAAATCGCCCTATCGTCTAGCACCGTCAGAGATGCAAGAACTGTCAGGTCAACTTAACGAACTGCTCAGCAAGGGCTTTATAAGACCAAGCTTCTCACCCTGGGGAGCTCCGGTCTTGTTCGTCAAGAAGAAAGACAGATCGTTCCGTATTTGCATCGACTACAGGGAACTCAACAAGCTTACAGTAAAAAATCGTTACCCTCTACATCGCATAGACGATTTGTTCGACCAACTGCAAGGGGCGAGTTACTTTTCCAAGATTGATCTGAGATCCGGGTATCACCAGTTACGGGTACTTGAGGAGGATGTTCCGAAGATAGCCTTTCGAACTCGTTACGGACACTACGAGTTCGTGGTGATGCCATTCGGGTTGACCAATGCCCCCACAGTATTCATGGACTTGATGAATAGGGTGTGCCGTCCTTACTTGGATCAGTTCGTCATTGTCTTCATCGATGATATACTTATCTACTCTCGAAGTAAGGAGGAGCATAGTGATCATCTGCGACAGGTCCTAGGAACCTTACGATCAGAGAAACTATATGCGAAGTTCTCTAAATGCGAATTTTGGATCCGAAGAGTCGAATTCTTAGGACATGTGGTTAGCGAAGAAGGAATCCACGTGGACCCATCCAAAATTAAAGACATCGAGAACTGGTCAGCACCGAAGACGCCTACAGAAATTCATCAATTTCTAGGCCTCGCTGGCTACTACCTCAGATTCATACAGAACTTTTCTCGAATTGCGAAAGCCCTTACGATATTAACCCAGAAAGGCGTGGCCTTTTACTGGGAAGAGAGGCAGGAGAAAGCGTTCCAAACACTAAAACGAGCCTTATGCACCGCACCGATACTGTCCCTCCCCGAAGGGAAAGAAGACTTCATGGTCTACTGCGATGCATCAAATCAAGGACTCGGTTGTGTTCTGATGCAACGAGGTAAGGTCATCGCCTATGCCTCAAGACAGATGAAGACACACGAGGTCAACTACACCACTCATGATCTCGAATTAGGAGCGGTTGTGTTTGCTCTGAAGATATGGAGACACTACCTGTATGGTACGAAGAGCACTATCTTCACAGACCACAAAAGCCTACAACACATATTCAACCAGAAGGAGCTCAATATGAGACAACGACGGTGGGTTGAGCTAGTCAATGATTACGAATGCGAAATTCGTTATCATCCAGGTAAAGCCAACGTGGTAGCAGACGCCCTAAGTCGGAAGGAATATTTTGGTCGAAAAGTCAAGTCATTAACTATGACTATCCATTCGCATTTGTCCACACAAATTAAGGAGGCTCAGCTCGAAGCCTTGAAACCTGGGAATGTGGCAGGTGAATCTTTGCGAGGGATGGATAAGAACTTAGAAGTCAAGGGTGACGGAGCATTGTACCTCATGGACAGGATCTGGACACCGAAATACGGTGGTTTCAGAGACTTAGTCATGAACAAAGCGCACAACACTCGTTATTCCGTCCACCTAGGTTCAGATAAGATGTATCTGGACCTTAAAAAGCTATACTGGTGGCCTAACATGAAAGCAGAGATTGCTACCTTCATGAGTAAATGCTTTACTTGCGCAAAGGTTAAGGTCGAATACCAGAAACCATCAGGTTTACTTCAGCAACCAGAGATACCTGAGTGGAAGTGGGAGCGGATCACTATGGACTTCATAACCAAGTTGCCCAAGACAACGGGTGGACTTGATACCATTTGGGTCATCGTCGACAGGTTGACCAAATCCGCACACTTCCTGCCCATCAAAGAAATTGACAAAATGGTGAAGCTCACAAGAACATACATTAGGGAGATACTAGGACTGCATGGTGTTCCTATATCCATTATCTCCAACAGAGATAGTAGATTCACTTCGAGATTCTGGCAGTCGCTACAAAGCTCCTTAGGAACGAGGCTGGACATGAGTACAGCCTACGATCCTCAGACCGACGGACAAAGTGAGAGAACTATCCAAACCTTGGAGGACATGTTGCGAGCCTGTGTGATCGACTTTGGGAAAGCATGGGATACTCATTTACCTCTTGTCGAGTTTTCCTACAACAACAGTTATCACACGAGCATAAAGGCTGCTCCATTTGAAGCCCTCTATGGCCGGAAGTGCAGATCCCCTCTATGCTGGGCTGAGGTGGGTGACACTCAGTTAGCTAAAGGATGAGTTCCTGACAGCATTCTCACAGGTTCGGAGATCATTCGGGAAACGATAGAGAAGATCGTTCAGATTCGTGAACGATTGAAAGCCTCCAGAGACCGACAGAAAAGCTACGCATACAAACAATGGAAACCTTTGGAATTTCAGGTGGGAGACCGAGTCCTTTTGAAAGTCTCACTCTGGAAGGCTTGATACGCTTCGGAAAGCGTGGAAAGCTAAATCCAAGATACATAGGGCCTTTCGAGATTCTCGCTAGAATCAGCCCTGTAGCTTACAAACTCAACCTACCCCACGAGCTTAGTAACGTACATCCTATTTTCCACGTCTCGAACTTGAAAGAGTGCCTATCCGATGAGACTCTTGTAATTCCACTCGACGAAATCGAGATCAACGAGAGCCTTAACTTTGTTGAAGAACCCGTAGAGATCATGGACCGAGAGGTGAAGCGAACCAAGCAAAGTCGTATCCTGATTGTGAAGGTTCGCTGGAACACCAAACGAGGACCGGAATTCACTTGGGAGCGCGAGGATCAAATGAAACTTAAATATCCTCATCTTTTTTCTTAGTTATTTGTAATAACTTAGCTTCTTGAACTCTAATTTTGGGACAAAATTCCCTCTAACGGGGGGATGATGTGACAACCTGAAATTTTTAACTTGTATATTCTTCATTTTTATCAAAGTTAGCCTCGTTTTGCTACTTTGTAATGAAGTTTTGGGTCTATGTAAGTGCATTAGGCTTAGTATAACCTAAATATGAGTCTTGGGAAGGATTAGAATGTGTGTAGCATCACAAAATCTGACGAAACACACCAAGCAAGGTGTATGCGGCCGCACACCCGAGTGTGCGGCCAACCAGCCGCACACAGCCGACCGCACACCCTCCTAGCCTCACATTGCAGCCTATATAAAGGACCCTAAGTCAACCTTACACCCTTTTCCCACTCCTTCCAAAGCTGGAACATTTTCTCTCAAGAGTGCTTCAAGTTTTCTTCTCCAATCGTCAATACAAGTAAGTAAACATCCTTAGATCATTGATACAACACATTAGAAAGCCTTTTCCTCGAGTTTGATCCATGAAATCATCATTCTAGATGATCTTCATGTGTGTACGGCCGCACACACATCATGTGTGACCGCACACACATCTTTTGGTCCTAAAATGGACTTAAACACTCATCTAAACATAGCATCGGCCAAAACACCTTCTTAGGGTCATCACAAAGCCTTGGAAAATAGATTTGGACACATTTCTATGGGAGTGTATGACCACACACACCTGGCCGCACACACCATGTGCAACCGCACACACCCTTTTAAGGGTCCAAAATGGCAACAAACTTCCATTCCGGCTAAGAAATGGTCAAAACACCTTCCCTAGAACATTCCTAAGGCTTGGAAACACGTTTTTGACACACTTCATAGTGAGTGTACGGCTGCACACAGACTTGGCCGCACAATCTGGCCGCACACACATACACAACCCATGATTTTGTGGCCTTACACTCCAATATAGGGCCATACACCCCTTATGTGCAACCATATGTGTTTGTAACACTTAATTCTAAGTGTTTTTATGTCCTTAAGGCATCTCCCTATCACCATTAGTGGTTATATACATTGAATGTATTCATATATGTTGTAATTATATGTTAAATAGGATTCGTTTGTGCTCAAGACTCCAATTGACACCCAACAATCCTATATCCATCTTCCATTCGAGTTACTCACTACTGGTGAGTTCATACCCCCTTAATCAACCTTTGAAATGAGTTTTAAATGCTTTTATGGGGGGGGGGGGAATACAAGTTTAAACATTCTAGTTATTGCTTTAATCCCATGTGATTAATAACTAGAACAAGTAGAAGAATCTTCTATTACTTTCAAAACTGATATCAAATTATGGATTTCAAACACTTCAAAACATTTTACTAAACTCTTTTAAATGCTAAATCCTTTATCTAACTCTTTTAAACTTACATTATTGTCAAACTATATATCGTATATATGTGTTTGGATATAGAAGCTTTCACTTCACTTCAGTACCTTTGTGTAGCAGAGCATACAAACCACATTACTATTTAACTATAATAGGTATAGTTAAGGGTTTACTACTCACTACTACTATTACAACCACACATACACGAGTCAGTACATTTATGAGTCAATACACACTATACACTATACAAGAGAATATACTATATACTAGTACAGAGAAAACATCACTACACTATAACATACTATACAAACATTTGAATACGATAATCAGAATGTGACATACTACTTCTCGATACGACACTTCATTGTGGTATCACTTTGTAACCAGAGTCTCCTGGAGGGAGATCGGGCATTGTGTGTATAGATCTATATGGGACAGACACTCCCACACCCCGACTGCTAGCTACAGTGCCAGCCGATAAGGCCAAGGGGTGACAGAATGTTACCTCACTACATATGACACCGGAGGGTCATCAGTTATTTAGCCGTCGATCAGCATGGTTACATACGAGTTCACATTCAAACCTTTAATTAACTAACTAAGAATTAAAGGCAACGGATTCACTGAGGTGTATTGTACATTTAATACTACCTGGAGTCTGCATTTTCATCACATTTAGCCGGCAGTGATACTGCTGGGGTAGAACATTATTTTCCCCTATTACATCTACTTTGCATTCATCTCGCATCGGTGAAGTCCTAAACTATATTTTTCATAATGATAGTTTTATTGGGGAAAACTCTTACATTTACAAAAGAACAAACATACAAAGAGTCGGGTCTTGGTAGAAGACTACATTTCAGTAGAAAATATAGGATTTTCTAGAGAGTTCAACTATTTACAAACATTTACAAACAACTATGAACATTTACACTACGTTGTTACAAATATTTTCAAACAAGCAATGACACTAAATACTTATGAACTCACCAGTGTTATGCTGATAAACTCTTTCAAAATAACTTGTATTCTCAGGTCATCAGTAGACAGGTACGATGCAGCTTTTGAGAAGATGGAGCACATACAAGACTCATCTTTTATTTTGATCATTCATTTTGGTGTCTTACATACTATACAGAACACACTTGTATTAAAATTATTCTATTAATGCAATGGATGTTATTGCTTGTTTACTATTATGCTTTGTTGTGATACTATACATGACGTCCTCCACCCCAGAACGTTTCCGCCGTTCCGGTTTTGGGGTGTGACAAAATGTATCACCTTCAGTAGTAATATGGAAACAAAAAAACTCAAGTGTATTTCTAACTCTACTAGAACGCATCAGAGGTAAGGACTCGTGAATTGGATCAACCAGAGTCTGCTCCTCAGGTTGATTGCAAGTGTTTGATGTTCCTTCACCGCTTAACTCTTGAAGCTCTTCATGGTCAATTTGCCTCCCACTGTTCGCTTGGCCTATGAGTTCTCTCTCACGAAAAACTCCTCTCCTTGCAACGAAGACAACATTGTCACTCGGTCTGTAGAAGAGATATCCAAAGGATTTCTGTGGGTAGCCGATGAAAATACATCGCTCACTCCGAGGTTCGAGCTTGTCGTGAGTTTCTTTTCTCACAAAAGCCTCACAACCCCAAACTTTGATGTGGTCTAATGTGGGAACTTTCCCTGTCCACATCTCGTGAGGTGTTTTGGAAACCTTTTTGGTAGGGACTAGATTAAGGATATAGGCGGCAGTCTCTAAGGCATACCCCCAGAATGAGATAGGTAACGAAGCTCGATTCATCATGGAACAAACCATGTCTAGCAAGATTCTATTGCGCCTCTCAGCCACACCATTAAGTTGTGGTGTCCTTGGTGGCGTCAATTGTGAAACAATTCTACATTCCTTAAGATAGTCTAGGAACTCGATACTAAGATACTCTCCTCCTCGATCGGATCGTAGCATATTTATGTTCCTGCCCAGTTGATTCTCCACTTCTTGCTTAAACTCCTTGAACTTTTCAAAAGTTTCCGACTTATGCTTTATTAAGTAAATATACTCATATCTACTATAATCATCAGTAAAAGTCACATAGAAGTGGTTAGCATCCCTTGTGGCGGTTCTGAATGGTCCATCCTTTTGGAGTTGGGTTATGCGCTTCTTGTTGACATGTCCAAGACGACAATGCCACAAACATGCTTTGTCCAAATCATTGGAAGAATCAATATTCAACACATTATTTCCTAAGTTATCTACAACCATCACAGTTTCATATATACCATTTCAAGGTAATGATTCAAACTAAAATACACCATTACAATAAGCATAAATACCACCATTTTCATTATTAAAGGAAAATATAGAACCTTGTTTATACAAACTGTGAAGGGAAATAACATGTCTCGCCATATCGGCCGAGTAATAAATATTATTCAAATCTAAATTTAAACCATTACTAGGCAATAAACAATAAACTCCAATCTTGGTCACAGGAGACACTTTCCTATTTCCCATGATTAAGTTTATCTTCCCGTGCTCCACATCCCTACTTCTTTTTAGTCCCTGCGAATCAGAACAAATGTGAATTCCACAACCTGTATCAAGGACCCAAGAATTAGCATGTGATGAGTTATTAGATGGAATAGTGTCAATACCTGCAAAGGAGGGCTTGATCTTGCCATCCTTTATGTCCTGCAAGTACTTGGGGCAGCTTCGTTTCCAGTGCTCTTTTTCATGACAGTGGAAGCACTCTGCTTCCTTCAGATTGGAAGAGGGATTAGCAGAACCAACTTTGGTCCCACTTGAAGAGGATCCATCAAGAGACTTTCCCTTGTGGCTCTTGTAGGGAGCCTTCCTCTTCTTTCCCTACCCATGTCCGATTGCCAGAAAAGGGGCAGAAATAGTAGTAGTAGGAGTAGACACAACCGACTTGCCTTTCAAGTTGCTTTCTGCAGTTCTTAGAAGGATTTGAAGCTTGCTAAGAGTGACCTCCTCCTTGTTCATATGATAAGTCATACGAAACTGATCATAACAACAAGGTAAACAATGTAGAATAATATCTATGGCCAACTCTTCATAAAAATTGACATTCAATTTAAGCAAGCGGTCCACAAATCTCTGCATCTTTTTCAACTGGGTTGTGATGGGTTCACCATCCTTCATTTTGGTTGTGATCATGGTGGCAATGATCTCATACCTCTCCTGCCGAGCGCTTTGATGCTATCTTTCCATCAAATCTTGATACATTTCAAAGGGATAGTAGTCCTCATAGGACTTCAGCAGCTCAGCAGTCATGGTAGCAATCATTAGACACGACACCTTTGTCGCATCCCTTTCATGAGTAGTGTGTTCAGCGAATTGTTCAGGAATAGCAATGGTGACATCAATCTACTTAAGCTCTTTATCTAGGACATATTCTTTGTCCTCATAGCGAATAGCCATTCAGATGTTTCGAATCCAGTCATTGAAGTTCAAGCTATGTAAAATGACCCTCCCACATAGGTTCATGAGGGAGAAAGAGCCTGAAGGAATTGGGTTCGAGGCATTGTGTGGGATAGACATCTATAAAAGAAGAAGAACAAAGTTTAGCTTAGATGATAATCCTTAATATTACACCCAAATGAAATATTAAGGCTAGGACCCGACACAATATTCTACATTGCGAAAAGGGATGTCGTAATCCAATTGTAAACTATTTGAAGGTAGGTAAATGACGATTTACCAATTTCCACCATGAAAAATGAAATAGATTATTAAGTTTTATTTGGATTGAAATTCCTAGATCCTTTGAGATTCATTGAACTTTTCAATGACATGTTTAAATCTCGATTGTGCCCTTCAAGTTTGTGACTGGGATGCCGAGGATCACAAACAAGGTGTGAATAACCATGCAAATTAGCTTGGTACACCCAATGTTACAAATTACCTAATCAATGTGTCGGTTAACCACACACGCTCCATTGATCTATGATTACTATCAAGTTACCCTTTGTCACACATTGTCAGTCCCAAATTAGTGTGCCGGTTAACCACACACGCTCTACTAACGACTTAACAAGGTGCAAAGTGTAATTTCATAGATTAGCACCATTTTCACATTTTCCTAAAGTAACTAAGATTGTGAATTTAATAAAAGTTTAGTTACTTTATATTTATCATTATACTTTTAATGAGGGAGAATTAATGTCCTATCCTACCCACTCAGCTAACGACCCTCCACCAGTCAAGGAAGCGGTGGGAGAGAGTGGACACTCATTAAACTACCATTTTATAGGCAGTAACCTTATACCCCCTTATAGACCGGCTTCGTGAATGAGGCCTACTAACAGTAAAACCAACTTGTGTTATACATATATATATTTTTAAATTTATAATATTATAAAGTACAAGGGTTGAATTTTAACTTTTAAAACTCTAGGGTTTGGAATTAAAGTTTCATTAGTGTGAATTTACAAATTCCAAAACATGAAGGCAAGTTTTGAAACTAGTCAAAACTCTTCATATTTATAACTAATGAGTTACATTGGATTTTAATGTATGAGACCTTTCATTTTCCATAACTTGAGGACAAGTTATGGAGGTCATTAAAACTCATTTAGATCATTTTCTAACAATAAAAATTATCACATAATTCATGGATGATCTAATCAAACTCATAAACAAGATAATTCTAAGTCAACAATTTGCAAGCAACTTTGTTTATCATATAAAACAACAATTTTTTTTTAACTTTGACAATTATCTTGTGGTTGGATGAGGACATTGTGACATCCCCATTTTCACGGCCAGAAAAGACCGATTTTGTTTATGCTTTATAAAAAATCAGAGTACTTCTTTTGATAATTTTTTTTTTGCGGAATTTGTTCCCAGTAAAACATGATAAATACGTTATCAAAGCATTTCTGAAGAAATGTATTTTTTATTCATTTTAAAACATTTGGCATGTCATTGTCAATATAGAAACATAAGCATAAACAGAACTTACATTCATTTACACTAGTGATCTACATCTCTTTAATCTCTCAGTGTAATGTAACTTCATATCGACACCTGTGATACAAATAAGCTTAAGTGGGTCAGGGTGGGAAACCTGGTGAGTACATTGGGTTTTCAACCCACAATAATATAATTATTATGTTTAATCATCAAACAATTAACCCTATTACCCATCCCCATTATCTTCGTTATTCTTAAGGGTCTACCCTACGAATCATCTATCCTGCATTCGTTTATTTCGAAGTCCATCGCTTCCAGGGTTCATATGACAGGCACTAAGTCCATAGCTGCCAATGCTCGTTCGTAAAGCACTAATTCCATAGCTGCTAAAGTTCATTCATCGGGTACTAAATCCATAGCTACCAGTGTTTATCTAATAGGTACTAAATCCATAGCTACCAACGTTTATCTAACAAGTACTAAGTCCATAGCTACCGACGTTTATCCAATAGGCACTAAGTCCATAGTTGCCGATGTTATTTATTAGGCACTAAGTCCATAGCTGTAAATGTTCACTCATATCATCTTTCATCTCTCATCATTCATCTACCCATGTTTTACCCAACATATTCGTAGATATAAAATACATATACAACTTAAATTATTTAAAACATGTATAAAACCGTGCATCCATCATAGATAGCAAGTATACAGGTTATATGCACACATAGCACGTAATTTATATAAAATACTTCATATCTATGTGTAAGACGGAAGTAACTATGCACTCACTTGTTAAGGTGGTGATTGCGAACTCAGACAGCGCTTCGCTTCTTAAAAATAATTTCCTTCGACGAAACCTAGTATTATTACCACTAGATTTTAGTCTAATATTTACCGTGACTAATTATTAGTCTTATTATTATTATTATTATTATTATTATTATTATTATTATTATTATTATTATTATTATATAAGCCTTTAAACAATATTTTCCAACCACTATGTACAGACAGGGGCCAGACATAAAACACCGGAGGGCAGAACCATTTTGGCATATATCACTTCTGAAATCCAACAACCCTATGCGGCCCGTTAAACCAGATTCCCCGTACCGCGAGTAGTTAAAAAGATATTATAACGACACTTATATAAGTCATAATCATAGCCTAAATATTTATTATAAGTTCATAATAACAATACTAATTTTAAATATAAGCTATATTAAAATAGGGTAAGCATACCTTACTAACAAGGGGGTTTTAGCTAGGAGTCGGGCTCTGCAGGGGCATAACTTTGTCGCTGAATCTTTGTAGGAAAGATTCGTGCAGCGCTTCAGCGCTCACCTTACTATACTAAAACTACAGAAAGAGAAGTCGAATCACGAGAGACCGAAATGCTTGGGGGATAAGAAGAGAAAGACTCTTGAATCAAGAGAATGGTGCAAGAAATATGAGAGCCCAAGGCTCTTATTTATAGTAATTGAATTTACAAAAACTACCCTCCATAATCACTTAATGACCTTATAGTTATACAAACGACTAAATACCCCTTCATAATACTATTTTAAATAGATTTAACGATATTTGTACAAAACTAATGTCGAAAGTACTCAACACTAGTCTTATAATGATCGCATCGTCGATACCTTTCTAATGATATATATATATATATATATATATATATATATATATATATATATATATATATATATATATATATATATATATATATATATATACATATATATATATATATATATATATATATATATATATATATATATATATATATATATATATATATATATATATGTGTGTGTGTGTGTGTGTACATATATATGATTTATACTTTATTTTAATACGTAAATATGCTATTATAATTTGTAACTCGTTCATACGAACTCTGTTTTTGACGCTCTATATATCCACGCATAGGCGGAGACGTACTCTACAATTTTCATTTAGACTCCGTCGGCAAATTTTGAATTTATTTTTAAAGTTATATTTTTAACAGGCCGGGACAGGAAAAGTCTGTTAAAAATTCATAACTTCTTCATCCGACGTCCGTTTTCGTCTGTCTTTTTACCATTGCGCTACTATTAATGAGATATTCAATTCTCATTTTGGTTGCGTTGGCCAAAAATCGATCGATCTAAAATTCGAATTTCGGGTTGTGCAGTGCGATGCCAAATCTTAGAAAAATCATAACTTCCTCATACGAAGTCAGATTTTGACGTTCTTTTTATGCACACTTTTGGTTTAACGTATATTAAAACTTTCATTTAGATATCCAAGGCTAAAAATTAGTTTATCAAAATTTCACATTTTACGTTACGCGATGTCGTGCCGGTTTCGCCGTAAAACTTCGACGAGCCATAACTTCTTCGTTATAACTCGGATTTCGGCGTTCTTTATATGTACGGAACCCTTGTAACATATACTCCAACTTGGTTAAGATTATTCCTTCTAAATAATATACCATCAAAAACTCATTTTTGATGCTCATTATCTCTAAATTGACTAGCCCGGATCTACGGGCGTTAGAATTATCTCCCCCTTAGGATGATTACGTCCCGGAATCATCAACGAAACAGGGTTGTATAATAACTCCTTACATTATCTCTTCGTCCTAGGTAATAACCGTAACTTCTATGTTGCTTCGAACGAGTATCTAACTCTTGGACTCCTTGACTGTAGGCGATGCTCGATCTTGCACCTGTTCCCTATCTCACGTTAGACTCCAAATTATGACCTTCAAGTCACAATCTCGATCCTCACTGGATACTGCTTCTTCTTCTTAACAAGCTTAAGATAAGTTGTTTGATTTCCACAATAAGACCGATGAATTATGTTCCAATGACCTCTCATCGTGTGTCGCAATGCTTAGACTCAAGTCTCTTAGAGTCAAATTCCGGAATGGAATATACTTTCCTTCATGTTCTAATGTGATATAATCACATTTTAACACGTAACATTTCTAGCTACAAGCAACTATCGCGATACCTCTACTGATCGCTTTGATTATCTTTTATTTCAATCTTCCGGCTTAAGTCAGATGCTACATCGAACTTGGTTCTCTAAACCACGTAACATACTCATCGTAGCCGGACTCAATTTGATATGACCACTAGGGTCGGAATAACAATCATCTTCTTAGTCATTACTGAAACAATGGTAACGACATACTTGAATAAAACGGTATCAATTACTAACTTCTTAGTAAGCTTTTGACTTTCCCTAATACAAGTGCGAGTCCTGTGCTTCCGGTAGTATAGGCCTCTACTACTATTCACACCTACTCATACTCGTTCCAAGTATTATCCTGCAGTTTTCCAAGTTATTATCACAAAAACAGTTTTAACACATAAAAATGTGTCCAAACAATCATAAATTTCCCCTAGACTCTACTAGGACTTCCTCGATGTGTATCTTCAATCATCAATTTTGTTTTAACACGGTTGGTGGTGGAAACTCCATACGATGGGACAACTTCAGAAATTACAACAATCGTTCCATCATCCCGCCAATCGAAGGTGTACTTCGGACGTACCGTACTCCTTTAAACTTTCTGCCTAACATATTCTAATGGCAAGATACAACTCTTACGATGTCTTCCGATAGGTGTCATTCACTATGATAAGCCTTTTCATTTCCTCTATTTACTCAATTCTCTATGAGTCTTCACCATGAAGTTATTTTCACGGAAGCATGCATTCAGTGCATCGAGACAATAATATAGATAGAGAAGATTTAGACGTGTAATCCACCTTATTACTCCGAAAAGTTACATGCCAGTTCTAATACCGTAATTAAACGTTTAAAAATCTGAACACATAAAATTTCCAGATCTGATCAGACGTTCGCATCATAAAGCATCATAAATCATTTAGCACATGAAATCATGTTAGGCATTTTCCCTAAATTAACTAGTGCTTGTGTCTATTCAGGTGTATTACCTAAATTTTATTAGACACACTCCTCACGATCATCGCTTAGCATTCTAAGTTTAAGTCTAGAAATAAATCCATATTCCTAGTTCGCTTAAACTAATGCTCTGATAACAACTGTGACATCCCCATTTTCACGGCCAGAAAATACCGATTTTGTTTATGCTTTATAAAAAATCAGAGTACTTCTTTTGGTAAAAAAAATGTTGTGGAATTTGTTCCTAGTAAAACATGATAAATATGTTATCAAAGCATTTCCGAAGAAATGTATTTTTTATTCATTTTAAAACATTTGGGATGTCATTGTCAATACAGAAACATAAGCATAAACAGAACCTACATTTATTTACACTAGTGATCTACATCTCTTTAATCTCTCAGTGTAATGTAACTTCATATCGACACCTGTGATACAAATAAGCTTGAGTGGGTCATGTTGGGAAACCTGGTGAGTACATAGGGTTTTAAACCCACAATAATATAATTATTATGTTTAATCGTCAAACAATTAACCCAATTACCCATCCCCATTATCTTCGTTATTCTTAAGGGTCTACCCTAAGAATCATCTATCCTACATTCGTTCATTCCGAAGTCCATCGCTTCCAGGGTTCATATGACAGGAACTAAGACCATAGTTGGCAATGCTCGTTCGTAAAGCACTAATTCCATAGCTGCTAAAGTTCATTCATCGGGTACTAAATCCATAGCTACCCGTGTTTATCTAATAGGTACTAAATCCATAGCTACCAACGTTTATCTAATAGGTACTAAGTCCATAGCTACCGACGTTTATCCAATAGGCACTAAGTCCATAGCTGTCGATGTTATTTATTAGGCACTAAGTCTATAGCTGCCAATGTTCACTCATATCATCTTTCATCTCTCATCATTCATCTACCCATGTTTTACCTAACATATTCGTAGATATAAAATACATATACAATTTAAATTATTTAAAACATGTATACAATCGTTCATCCAGCATAGATAGCAAGTATACAAGTTATATGCACACATAACACGTAATTTATATAAAATATTTCATATCTATGTGTAAGATGAAAGTAACTATGCACTCACTTGTTAAGGTGGTGATTCCGAACTCAGACAGCGCTTCGCTTCTTAAAAATAATTTCGTTCGACGAAACCTAGTATTATTACCAATAGATTTTAGTCTAATATTTACCGTGACTAATTATTAGTCTTATTATTATTATTATTATTATTATTATTATTATTATTATTATTATTATTATTATATAAGCGTTTAAATAATATTTTCCAACCACTATGTACAAAAAGGGGCCAGACATAAAACACCGGAGGGCAGGACCATTTTGGCATATAGCACTTCTGAAATCCAACAACCATATACAGCCCTTTAAACTAGATTCCCCGTACCGCGAGTAGTTAAAAAGATATTATAACGAAACTTATATAAGTCATAATAATAGCCCAAATATTTATTATAAGTTCATAATAACAATACTAATTTTGAATATAAGCTATATTAAAATAGGGTAAGCATAACTTACTTACAAGGGGGTTTTAGCTAGGAGTCGGGCTCTGCAGGGGCAGAACTTCATCGCTGAATCTTTCTAGGAAAGATTCATGTAGCGCTTCAGCGCTCACCTTACTATACTATAACTACAGTAAGAGAAGTCGAATCACGAGGGACCGAAATGCTCGGGGGATAAGAAGAGAAAGACTCTTGAATCAAGAGAATGGTGCAAGAAATATGAGAGTCCAAGGCTCTTATTTATAGTAATTGAATTTACAAAAACTACATTCCATAATTACTTAATGACCTTATAGTTATATAAACGACTAAACACCCCTTCATAATACTATTTTAAATAGATATAACGATATTTGTAATAAACTAATGTCGAAAGTACTCAACACTAGTCCTATAATGACCGCATCGTCGATACCTTTCTAATGATATATACATATGTGTGTATATATATATATATATATATATATATATATATATATATATATATATATATATATATATATATGTGTGTGTGTGTGTGTGTGTGTGTGTGTGTACGCATATATGATTTATACTTTATTTTAATACGTAAATATGCTATTATAAATTGTAACTCGTTCATACAAACTCCGTTTTTGACGCTCTTTATATCCACGCGTAGGCGGAGACGTAGTCTATAACTTTCATTTAGACTCCGTCGGCTAATTTTGATTTATTTTTAAAGTTATATTTGTAACAGGCGGGGATAGGAAAAGTCTGTTAAAAATTCATAACTTCTTCATCCGACGTCCGTTTTCGTCTGTCTTTTTACCGTTGCGCTACTATTAATGAGATATTCAATTCTCATTTAGGTTGCGTTGGCCAAAAATCGATCGATCTAAAATTCGAATTTCGGGCTGTGCACTGCTATGCCAAATCTTAGAATAATCATAACTTCCTCATACGAATTTAAATTTTGACGTTATTTTTATGCGAACTGTTGGTTTAACGTATATTACAACTTTCATTGAGATATCTAAGGCTAAAAATTAGTTTATCAAAAATTCACTTTTTACGTTACACGATGTCGTGTCAGTTTCGCCGTAAAACTTCGACGAGCCATTACTTCTTCGTTATAACTTGGATTTCGGCGTTCTTTATATGTACGGAACCCTTGTAACATATACTACTACTTGGTTAAGATTATTCCTTCTAAATAATCTTCCATCAAAAGCTCATTTTTGATGCTCATTGTCTCTAAATTGACTAGCCCGGATCTACGGGCATTACATACATGCACTACCATATCATAAAAAACATTTCCAATGATGAAAAACAATTTTTGGTACTGTTCCCAATCCAAACCAGGCCAAGAAACTGGAAATTCTGCAAACAGAGCCTTCAACTCGTCGCGTGCATGAACTGACTCGCCGAGTTGCTCTGTTACTGAGTGGACTCGTCGAGTCTGTTCATGGACTCGGCAAGTTCACCAGTCAGAGGCCAAAATTTCGACTTTTTCAGCTTTGAAAAGCTAGTAAGCATCAAATGTAATAGAAAACAATCTGAGGCTCTGATACCACTGTTGGGTTTTGAGCATTATAACACTCCTATGGTGCACATGCAACCCTAAATGCTTTGGATCTATGTTTTCTCTAATTATACATGCATATTTTCAATTTTTCCAAAGCATTGTCCTAAGTAGCATACAAATTGCCAAATGAATAATACATCTAGTTAGATGACATACCTTTTAGAAGGACTAGTAGTTCTTGACCTTTGAAAGCTTGAGCACCTCAAGTGTGATGCCTCTAATGGTTCACAAACACCAATATGCAAAAGATGACTTAATACAATAAGTTACTTAGCTCAAAAAGAAGGTGTATCCGATTTTGGTTCATGAGGGTTCTATTTATAGTGTTGCACATGATAGGGCTACACTTTGTAAACCCTAATGACTCATGACTTTCCACATTCTCATTCTCTATGGATTTAACCTCCAAGGACTATCCATGGATTATCTCATTGGATTGGCCCATCTAAATAATCACGGATCATTGACCCACACTACAAGAATCATTGATTTACATAATCAATCCCCATATATTTAATTAGCCTCTTTTGACCACAAAATTAATTCCAAATTAATTCTTGATCAATACTAATTAAATAAATTCATATTAATATATTATACTTGTAATATATTAATAAACCATAAATAACCTTATTCTCCAAAGTCCATTCAATCAAATTGCACTGGTGAAGGAAACCCAAAAGGACCATGCTATAATCGGGTCAAGTACATCCCAGTAATAGTTATGGGTTTAGACACCAAATCCAACAGTCTTCAAAGTAACTAATCATCCATGGGTTAAACCAACATAAAACAAACATAAATCTAGCCTAACATGGCCAAGATGAAAGAAAAAACAAACTAGATTAGAGATACCAAACATTGTTCAAGATGAAAGATGAAAGAAATCCACCAATCTTCAAAATCTTCTTAGAGAGCAAATGTGTGCTTCCTCCCAAGACTTCTCCCTCTTTTGTTCTTCAAAATGTAACATCCCAAATTTCAGGTATTTTAATATTTCTTTTATCTTTATTATAAATGGCACTATTGGTCCCTAAGAATAAAAGTTCCGCGATTTTAGTCGTACGCTGGGCGTACGTAAGGCTACGCACAACGTACCTATGTAGTGTAGGTATCGCGAGTCGCCAGCTAGTACGTTGGGCATATCTATGGTATGCCGAGAGTACTAGCCCAAACTCCAAAACCCTAATTTCTTAGTTGCTCCCTATCTAAAGAACATTAAGTCCTCTTTTGGTCACCCTTATCATCCTCCAAACCTTCCTTAAACCCTTATCCTGAGTTTGAGTGTTTGTGTGAGCCTTGCAAGTTCATTTGGGTGTGTTTGGTGCATTTAGTTGAAGAAGGAAGCTAGAGATGAAGAAGTGGGTGTTAGCAAGCTTGTAGATCCATAAAACTTCCCTCCTTGTGCATCATTTCCAGGTATAAAGTTTGTACCTTGACAAGTCTTTCATTGGATCTCCATGTTTGGAAGTTTTAAGAGTATTGTCCCCAAAGATTGAACCTTTATGAGTTTGGGGAACTCTAGGGGTTTGTAGTTGTCCTTTCGTGTATTATGGGACTTATGGATGCATAAAAATGGTAGCTTGATCACTTCTTTTAGTTCATGCATGAGCAAAATAGCTTAGAGTGTGTTGGGAGTTTATCAATGTTGCAAAGGCTTAAAGTTGATAACTTTATGGATTAAGACGTCTTAGAATGGCCAAATATGCGTTTGGAAGTAAATGTCTTAAGGGTTTAAGACACAAGTTGGTAGAAATGGGAACAAACGGAGTACACTGGGCGTACTCCTAGCTATGCCCCGCATAGGTCGTCTGAGTGTTGGATCTATATGCCCAAAAATCATTATGGAGTGATATTGCTATAATATATGATTCTATAGGGTCACACCATTATCAAGTTGGCACATTTTGTATATTTATTATTAATGTGATTATTAATATATAATATTCATTCTTGTATTCTAATTAGGGAATAATTATTGTTTTATGAAAATAATAATTATAAGAGAGTATTACTAGTTATAATTTCATTTGGTATGGATTAATATGTCATACACCACATTTTGGACTAGTTGGATTCTTTTGTCTTTTACGTAAAGACAAAGTTTATATTTTATAAACTTGGAGTTTGTAAAAAACAAAGAATCTTACTTTTTAAAAGGCAAAATGATGGTGTGAGAGGTTGCTTTTTCAACCTTCCACCTTTTGTCTTCCATGCTTCTAAAGGCTACCATTACTTTATATTATTTTAATGGTTAGGCCTTACTTTTCATGGGTTATATAAGAGATGCATGAGGCTTGCATTTTTGCAAGAGTGAAGCTCTTCTTCTTCTTCCTCTCGTTTCTCTCTAGAACCGTGCGTTCTTCTTCTCTTCTTCCTCTCTCTCTCTCTCTATCTCTCTCTCTCTCTCTCTCTCTCTCTCTCTCTCTCTCTCTCTCTCTTTTGAAGTTAGTTTCGTGTTTAGAAGACCTCTTGAGTTGTTACCTTTAGTGCTTAATTGAGTTAAGCACTTAAAGGCTTTAGAAACTCAAGAATACAAGAAGGAACTAGCCTTCCAAGTGCCTTACTCTTGATGGTGGATACTGATGGGTTTTGAGCATTCTAACACTCCTAAGGTGTACATGCAACTATCAATTTTCCAAGGTATTGTTCTAACTAGCATAATATGAAGTACATATAATATAAATTCTAGTAGAATTACATACCTCTTTGTTGTAGCTTGATTCCATGGAGCTTAAGAGCCTAGTGCCTCAAATATGACACCTCAAATGGTTCACACAACATCACCAACATCTTGGAATAACTTGAGAGAAAAGGTTCCTATGCTCAAATCGGCTAGCCCTCATGTGTACACACACTAGTCCAATTTCTTGAGCCATGGGGTCCTTATATATTGTGGCTATTATGGTTACACCATGTAACTCATGTCTTTCCATATTCTTCATGCTCCATGGGTTAAAACCTCCATGTAGTATCCATAGGTTACTCCATGGGTTTAGCCCAACATGAAGAACTATGGGTCATAAGCCCACATATATAAGAATGAATGATTTACACAATCAATCCCCATATATTTAAATAGTCTCCTTTTGATCAAAAAATTAATTCCAAATTAATTCTTGATCAATACTAATTAAATAATATGATTTCATATTAATATATTCTAAAAAATTAATTCTGGAAGTCAAAACATGCAAAGTGAAACACAAGAATAATCGAATCCAATATGGTCTTAGAACTTATGAATATAAATAGAACACCTTTTATTTATCACCATATTGATTACACATTATTCATTGCATACTGTTTCAAATTATCAACTTTATACTTGAATTAAAACAATAGTTGTCCCATGCTCCAAGCATGTACACTAAGTTTTCTAAACACTAGTTATGCCATACACCAAGTACGCACACTATGTTTGTCTAAAAATTAGTTATGCCATACACCATGTATGCACAATAAGTTTGTCTATGATCTTTACTTTGTGAAATAGATCGATTGAACATAATTCCACTGATTCTCATTTCACAATACCAAATCCTTACCGCAAATGCAAGAATTCCAAATACCTGCCATTTACCGAAATTTGTTAGATTTTAAACTTATATACACTGATCCTCGTGTAATGATTATGCACAAAGTCACAAATACTTGTCAACAGTCATTACAAAGTATTCCAATGGAGATCCTTCCATGGAAACGAAGTCTCAAATTCAAAGTACATTGCTTTGAACATCCTTCTTGCATTAAGTTTCCTAATCTTACATAGATTTAATGAACAACTTCCACCTATGGGAATATTTCCATATTCTCATTTCGACTATCACTTCTGAACAAGAGTTGCCTCTTTTCAAAATATGTCAATATGGTCCTCTCCAAAAATTTACACCATGCTTCCAACTGTCCCTGAACAACCAATCTTTGGTAAACCTTAGATTATCCTCGACAATTACTTAATCAAATTATTCATATCTAGGTCAAGTACTTTTTCCCTCTTAATGCTCTAGGCATTTGGAAAAATTTAGAACATATGAATATTATAGCACATGCAATCGACCCTATATCTGAAGCATATGCGACACGATTCATGATGTCTCACATAAAGACATGATACTAGACCAGTCTTTTGCTATAATATTTCTATTTCTATTTGCCATGTTCTCAAAATTCAGATTACGAAAACGGATGCCGTAATCATAATCGAATTTTAGAACGCAAATAATGGACACATATATAGAATTTCCTTATGTTGAGCCATTCCAGCATAAAATTCGTATATATATTATTGACTAAAGATGATTAAAAACTCAATCTAAGCTTTTAGAATTGAAATGAAGTATTATTTCCTCTCCCTTAATTATAGCAAAACAATTATTCCCAATTGAACTTTTGTTTTTCTATAATTAACATTGCTAACTTGCAACACCTATCATAATTATCATGCTCCCACTAACATGATAATTGTTACCATAACACTTATGCTACCAGTAGCTTTGACATGTACTCAGAAATCAGCTGGACTTCTAGAAATATATACTTTATTGACTTTCTTACCAAAGTTTAGATATCTGATACGAGATGCTTTGATAAAACTTTATCAAAATCATACACCTTTTACTTAGATAGATAACATGTGTGTCTAAACAATTTTAGAACTATGAAAAGAGATGTCGTAATCATAGTCTCAATTGTTTAGACCTTTTCCATTTCTCACAAGTCCATGTTAGTGTGCCGGTTAACCACACACGCTCCACTAACAACTTTGAAAATGAAAATATCACAATTTCTATCTACTTAAAATCTACTTAGTGAAAGTGTTTCCTCACCATCATTTTCATGAATCGGAGAGAAACCTTATGACACTTATATTTTATGGTGTATGTGTGCCTTTCCATGTGAGTTTGTCAAAACCATAATCATAAGACACGGTTAGTGACAAATTCATATGGACTGAACTTGTGCAGTCTTAACTTCTTGCCTCCTGGCAGCCCAAGGGCCTGCCATTGCTTCCAAGTTGTTACGCAACTAATTCAGAACTCTCAAAACTCATATGCCAAGCCAACTTTAACTAGAATGGGCACATAAATAGGAATATGTCAACACGATAGGTTATAAACCTCAAGTTGTGTGCTAGTGATAAGGTATAGGTTTTATTCTTGATTAGTTCTTGAAACTTTTTCAGGATCTTTTAGACTCCCACTGTCCTTTTGACATATAAGACTCTCTTGCCAAGAACCATTCCTTGACAAAACAAATATTCAAGAGATAGTGCGGATTCTTATCAAGAAAAACACTTCACACAATTGGCCTAAGTTGGTCTCTGTTTTATCCAAGACATCACGACTTACCAATCTCAAATGTACAAGAGTAGGACACATTTTACTCTTACATTTGACAAGTGTTAATAAACCTTCTTTAAGACGTGTCACTCAAGTTACAATCTTGGAGTATGACTCTAAGACTTGTTTTGGAATGAAGTATGACTCATCTTCTTGATTAACCACTTCAACAATTCATGACTCCTCTTCTTAGCCATAAGAATGCACTAAGATGTCCCTAGAGGATGAATTATGATATGGTCTCACAATCATTAAGATTTTCATAAAACATGATACTAAAGTATTCTCCCATCTTTTCAGATTTGAGAAACTTTTATCTTCCTGCTAAATTTGATTCTTCTCATTCGTTCTGCCATACATCGAAACTTTTTCCAATGTGTCAGAATTATACTTAAACTTGTAAGTATAACCATATTTACTAAACTTTAGTAAATCATGACGAGTAGTATTATCAATCTTTTTGTGGTGGACCTGACCAGCGCACACCCAAGTGTACCCGATCCCCTAGTCCTTCACTTGACTCACATATACATGTGATCAAGGAATTAGTCTTAATTTTCCAAAGATGAAAATTCTCATTCATCATACAATACAAGTTGCATGATTCCAAGTTTCTATCCAACCGAAACTTGGGTGTGTTGGGTTTTGAGCATTCTAACACTCCTATGGTGCACATGCAACCCTAGAAACCTTGGATCTATGTTTGACTAAAATACATGCAAAATAATTTTTCCAAGGTTTATAACCTATCTAGCATGGCATGGGGTACTTTTAAACATAAAAGAAACTAGAAGAATCACATACCTTTAGTAGTGAGTTGATTCCTTAGGAGTTTGAGAGCCAAGCACCAATAATGTGAATGCCTCAAATGGAAATCACAAAACACCACAAACTTGGAAAACTTTATGAGAGAGTATGTTAGATCTAGAAATCGGCCACTCTTATGCACACACACTAAGTGTCATTTCAAGCATCACAAGCCTCTTTATATAGTGTAGATGATTAGGGTTATGAACCAGGTAAACCCTAATAACCCATGTCCTTTCCTTTCCAAGGATCCATGGGTTAAAAGCTCCATGGATCATCCATGGACTCCCATACAAGCTTAGCCCATTTCCTAATGAGTGTTAGCCCACACCATATAAATATAATAGCCCATGTTTAATTAGTCACCTTTTTGATCACTAAATTAATTCATAATTAATTTAAGATCAATACTAATTAAATAATACGATTTCATATTAATATATTATAACTTATAATATATTAATAAATCATAAACATACTATTCTCATAATATTATCCATATAAATAGTTCTTGTGAAGTGCAACCCAAATGGACTATGCCGGGTCGGGTCAAGTATATACCAAATAAGTTATGGACTTAGACACCTTATCCAACAGCCTCCCACTTGGATAAGTCTAATAACTGTATTTGCCTATATAACTTCAGGAACCAACCGGTAATCGTAGCTCTCGGAAAATCTGTTGAACTATGAAGCGCCATTTTAGATAAGTGATCATATAATCCTCTGTTCTCATGATATCAGCCAGACAAATACATGAAACAATGTCTTACTTATTGTCCAACAGTTTGTTTCCCGATTTCCGATTTGTTTGACAAAGAACTTAATCGAACACATCAATTTAGTTCTGACCAGGCCCGGTACATAGGTCAAAACAAAATCATCGAGGGGCCCAGATATCGCTTCTAATCCAAGAAGGAACAGATAAACTTCGACTCATATGCTTGTTCTACTACTTGTTGAATCATACACAAAGGCACATTTTATAACATCGAGTTACGAATGCGTTTACGTATAATCAATGTATAACCAACTTATAGGCAACAAGTCATATCTCTAGGTTTGAAGACTTATATGATATTATCGTCTCACGATCACTCGAGATAAATTCCATGAAGTGATACAGGTTGTCACACCACCAAACCAGAATGGCGAAAACATTAGGGAGCGGATGACTTCACGTAGTATCATAGCAGTTGAATATTTGTAAAGAAAGTAAACACAACCATCATAAATATAATTTGAAAGTTACATTGTTGCATGTAATACATGTTTCAAAAGAATATTACAAATATGATGATTTAAAATGTTTTGATAACTGACGCGTCTCTTCCCCAAAAGCTGATAGTTTACCTGTATTACTGATTCCCTGAGAAATACAAGTAGTTTTGAAAAAATGTCAACAATTAAGTTGGTGAGTTCATAAGCGTTTTTGTACTAAAATTTGTATGTCTTTCCGTAAGGATAACTGAACGTGTTTTCCAGAAAATCCAATATTTTCTATGTATGTGTGATAGTTTGAAAAAGTTCCAAAGACTGGAATGCATAAGTATCTTCCGTACTAAAAATGGTGTAAGTGGATTTATGATTATATAATGTAATTACTGAATGCATTTAATAGTCTCGTAAATCAAAGGTATTTCGATACTCCATGTGAGTTTTATAACTATACTATTGACCAGACTGCCTGTAACAACGTTCTTCAGGCGTTGCAATGTTATGACGTTTGTCACCCCAGACCTGCCGGTCTAGCTGTAGTTAACAGTTTAGGTGCGGGATTGTCAATCCCATATAGATCTATACACAAGTATCACGCTCTCCCTATAAGAGATTTAGGTTTATAATACATGACTTGAAATGCATACATGAGAGTATGTTGAAGCCGAGTGTCTCACAAAACTTAGTATCAATAGATTTACGGAATGAAAAGTCTACATTTCTTGTAAATGAAAGTATTTCCTTTTTATTGTGTTTATGTAAAGATGTCAAGAATAATTTGTAAACTATAACCATTATAGTTTTTCGAAAGTGTTTTCCATTTGGTGATAAAACTCGGTGTAATACCAAATTTGCATGTAAAGTGTAACGTTGGTAGCAATGTTGTTTAACATTTATAAACAAAACGTAGGTAAAGTATTTGAAACCATATTTAATGATGCGTTTTTAAACCATAAGTTTTTCTCATGTTTCACTTGTATTCCCCCCCCCCCCCTTAAAACATGAAAAAGACGTGAACATGTAGGGGTATGAACTCACCTGGAAAGTGTGGTGATTTGAAGAAAACGAGTTTTTCTCGGGCAGCGCTTCGACCGGGAAGTGGTAAGTTTCTCAGGATTCTTGGCGCTTCGGACCTTCGTCGGGGCTTGGATATGTGACCGGGGTGTCGGGGTCGTCTCGGGGTGCTAAACGTGGAGTAGAAGTGAGAGAGAGGATGGAATTGGTCAAGAGAAGTCGGAACCCTGCATCTTATTTATAGGGTGAATTCTCGGGATTCACGTCGTGAGCATGGGATTGCTCACGTTGTGAGTTTTGTCTGTAGACACGACGCCTGGTGGTCTAGTTCTGGCACACATCAGTCATAGACTCACATCGTGAGTCTCTTGCTCACGTCGTGAGTCTCGGATAAGGTTGGTGTGCGTGCCTCGAACTTCAGAAATTCATATCTCTCGCATACGAGCTCCGATTCTGACGTTCGTTATATCCACGCGTAGGTGAGATTATGCTCTACAACTTTCGTTTAGACTCCATTGGCAAATTTTGATTTAAGTTTTTAATATTATATTTTTAATAGGTTGGGACAGGAAAATCTATTAAAAATTCATAAATTCTTCATCCGATGTCCGTTTTTGTCTGTCTTTTTATTGTTGTATTACTATTGTCAAGATCTTCAATTCTCTTTTAGCTTGCGTCGGCTAAAGATTGCTCGATCTCTATTTCGAGTTTTTAGCTGTCTACTACTATATCCGAAACTTAGAAAAATCATAACTTCCTCATACGTAGTCAGATTTGGACGTTCTTTTTATGCCCGTTTATGGTTTAACATAATATACGACTTTCGTTTAGATACCTAAGGCTAAAAAGTATTTTATTGAAATTTTACTTCTTACACTTGACAGTGTTTTACCGGTTTTGTCGCGAATCTTTGCTTAGTCATAACTTCTTCGTTATAACTCAGATTTGAGTGTTCTTTATGTTTCTGAAAACCTTGATACGATATCTAACAATTTATGTATCCCAATTGAGACTTTTGAACAATTCATTTT
This sequence comes from Lactuca virosa, assembly GCF_052849685.1. Taxonomy (NCBI): domain Eukaryota; kingdom Viridiplantae; phylum Streptophyta; class Magnoliopsida; order Asterales; family Asteraceae; genus Lactuca; species Lactuca virosa. Next base: position 473,716,743 of record NC_136429.1, on the reverse strand, counting down.
TGACGCTATTTTTATTGATTCCAAAAATAGATTATAATATTTGACTTTTTGAACATTACATTGATTTTAAATATCAGGTTGTCACATCATCCCCCCGTTAGAGGGAATTTCGTCTCGAAATTTAATCTAAGACAGAGTTCATGGACTAGGAAAAAGATGTGGGTACTTTTGTTTCATCTGATCCTCATGCTCCCAGGTGTATTCAGGTCCTCACTTGGCATTCCAACGGACCTTCACAATGGGTATGCGACTTTGTTTAGTTCTTTTAATTTCCCGATCCATGATCTCTACTGGCTCTTCTACGAAGTGGAGGCTTTCGTTGATTTCAATTTAGTCCAGAGGGATGACGAGGGTCTCATCGGACAAGCATTTCTTTAAGTTCGACACGTGAAAGGTAGGGTGCACGTTATTGAGTTATTGCGGTAATCGAAGTTTGTATGCCACCGGGCCGATCTTGGCAAGGACCTCGAAGGGTCCGATATACCTTGGGTTTAGTTTCCCGCGTTTTCCAAAACGTATTAATCCCTTCCAGGGTGAGACCTTCAATAGCACCCGGTCCCCAACCTGGAATTCCAAGGGTTTCCGTCTTTTCTCCGCATAACTCTTTTGTCTGTCTCTTGAAGCCTTTAGTCGTTCTCGGATTTGGACAATCTTCTCGGTAGTTTCCCTGATGATCTCCGGGCCAGTGAGAGTGCTGTCGGGTACTTGACCTCTAGCTAGTTGTGTGTCACCCACTTCAGCCCAGCACAGAGGTGATCTACACTTGCGGCCATAGAGGGCTTCGAATGGAGCAACTTTGATGCTAGTGTGATAGCTATTGTTGTACGAGAACTCGACCAATGGTAAATGGGTATCCCAAGCCTTTCCAAAATCGATCACATAGGCTCTTAGCATATCTTCTAACGTTTGAATGGTTCTCTCACTCTGGCCGTCGGTTTGTGGGTGGTAGGCGGTACTCATGTCTAGTCTTGTTCCTAAAGATTTTTGCAGTGACTGCCAGAACCTCGAGGTGAATCTACTATCTCGGTCTGAGATAATGGATATTGGCACTCCATGCAATCGCACAATTTCCCTGATGTACGTTCTAGTTAGTTTCTCCAGTTTATCCGTTTCCTTTATTGGTAGGAAGTGCGCGGATTTGGTCAACCTGTCGATGATCACCCAGATGGTATCAAGTCCACCCGCTGTCTTGGGTAACTTGGTTACGAAATCCATGGTTATCTGCTCCCACTTCCACTCGGGTACCTCAGGTTGTTGCAATAATCCCGAGGGCTTTTGGTACTCTACCTTGACTTTGGCGCAAGTCAGACATTTGCCTACATAGGTAGCAATTTCGGCTTTCATGTTTGGCCACCAATACAGTTTCTTGAGATCCAGATACATCTTGTCTGAACCGGGATGTACAGAGTATTGAGTCTTATGGGCTTCATTCATGACAACATCTCTGAATCCGCCAAACTTTGGCGTCCAGATCCGATTCATGAAGTAACGAACTCCGTCATCCTTTACTTCAAGATTCTTATCCACTCCTCTTAAGGGCTCGCCCGTCACATTTTCAGATTTTAAGGCTTCTATTTGAGCTTTCTTGATTTGTGTGGACAGGTTTGAATGGATCGTCATGGTTAAGGATTTCACTCGACGACCTGAGTATTCCTTTCGGCTGAGGGCATTAGCTACTGCATTAGCTTTTCCGGGATGATAACAAATTTCGCATTCGTAATCGCTTAGTAGTTCTACCCACCGCCTTTGTCTCATGTTGAGTTCCTTTTGATTGAGGATGTGCTTAAGACTCTTATGATCGGTGAAGATTGTACATTTTGTGCCGTAGAGATAGTGCCTCCAGATCTTTAGAGCGAAAACGACTGCTCCTAGTTCGAGATCGTGCGTAATGTAGTTGACCTCGTGCGTCTTGAGCTGTCTCGAGGCATATGCGATGACCTTCCCTCGTTGCATTAGGACACATCCAAGTCCCTGGTTTGACGCATCACAGTAGACCACAAAGTCTTCTGTTCCTTCTGGCAGAGATAATTGAAGGGCCAATATATTTGGTTTGGGCTAGGCAACAGTGTATAGATGAGTTAGGGCATTTGTCATTGTATTTTGGAGTCTTTTGTATGTAGTTGATGATTTCGGTCTAGGTCATTGTTCACGGTTGGAAGTGACCGAAAACTGGCTTTCGGTCTGCTGACCGAAACCTGTTTTCAGTCCTCATGGGTATATATAGGCTGTCAGGTTGTCAGTAGTGTAGAGTTGATCAGCAGTTGTTCTCTGCTAGTTTTCGGTCCATTGAGTTGTATCAGACGGTTCCAAGTGTTAATCGTATGCAAGCTCAATTTCATTTCATCTTCTACTCCATTTCTTCTTTGTTTTCTTATGCTTGATTTATCATTGGTATAGTTCCCTCCATCAAGGACCTTACAATTGGTATCAGAGCATAAACCGGTGTCAATCAAGCTTATTATTCAGTTTTTGCTTCACAGTCGTGTTCTTCACATTCTCGGTATCTAGAAGTCCGTTTCTGCTCGAGTTTTGAAGATCAGATCACAATTTGCATCGTGTGGATTCGAGATATGCTTGGATTTCAGCTTTTCAGTTGAAATCTTATTGTTTTCGGTTTGATCTTCATCAACCGAAAACATATCTTCAATCGATTTCTGTCCTGATCTAAGCTGTTTGGAAGCTGTGTTTGAGGTTTCAGTGTGTGGAAATCAAAATCGGATCGAAAATCTAAGTTTTTCATTGAAAACTTTTAGTTTTCGGTTCAATCTTCAGAAACCGAAAACTGTTCTTCAACCGAAATCCTTTGAATCTTCAGAAACCGAAAACTGTTCTTCAACCGAAATCCTTTGAATCTTTAGAAACCGAAAATTGTTCTTCAACCGAAATCCTTTGAATCTTCATATACCGAAAATAGTTCTTCAACCGAAATCTCTTGAATCTTCAGAAACCGAAAACCTTATCTCTTCAGAACCGAAAACCTTATTTTCCTTTCAACCGAATCCCTTCACCATACTGAATTTCTTGTTTTCGGTCATTACCACTCAACCGAAAACCTTCATTCCTTGACCTTTTTAAATGAAAAACAAAAATGGAATCTCAAAGCATGTCAGCTCACCATGAATTAGATGCGATTATGGGAACCACTTCTCGAATTCCCCGACTGTTATCTGCAGAAGGATTTCCAGAATGGAAATATCGGATTGAAAAGTACATCAAAATGAAGGATTTCAAGATATGGCGAAGCATTCTTAGAGGTCCAATCCGCATCACAACCAGATTGGAAGATGGAACCATAATTGATAAGCAAGTTGAGAACTACACCGATGATGATTTCGAGAGGGTCGAGGAACAAGAAAAAGCTATTGCTACACTTACCATGGCATTATCTCCGAAAATTGCTCAAGGTTTCCGTGAATATACATCATCAAAGGCCTTATGGGAAGCACTGATAGAAGTCTATGAAGGTAATGGAGATATGAAACAGAGTGGCCAAGACATGCTGCGACAGAAGTTTAACATGTTTAACCATGTCTTGGGAGAAACACTTGAAAATCAGTTGCAAAGGTTTATCACAATTACCACAGAAATGAGCTCTGCCAGTGTTATGGTGACAAGATCAGAGATAAACAAGAAGCTGTTGAACTCTCTATCAAAATCTTAGGATATGAATGTCTCAGTAATCAAAAAGACCAAAGATTTGAACAGGTTGAATTTGGCTGAAACGATGGCAATCATTAAGGCTTGCGATCTCGATGATAAGCAAAGGGAGATTAACCATGTCAATTCATACTCCTCAGCAAATCTTGGGATCCAAACCACCAACAACACTGCTTTCTCAAGTTTTTCTACTCCTCAAGCTCCTCAAGTTCATGTTCCTCAAGTTCAACCCTATGTGACTCATCAGCCAACCTCATACGTGATCCCTCAAATGCAACACATTCAAGTTCCTCAACCTCAAATTTTAGCTCAACAAGTTGGTTCTAGTGTTGGTTCATCCACAACTACACCCGTTTAATCTCATGGATTCAGTTCTCAAGCTTCATCATTGAAAGAGAAGGAAGAAATTATTGCCCTCGCCACTGCTTTGGTAAACTACTACAACACTTTTGTGGTCGGAGAGCTTTCCCCACAACTATCTTTTGCTGAGCTAGACCAGATCCATCCAGAGGATGTGGAGGAGATGGACATCACCTGGCAAATGGTCATGGCTGTTTTTAGGGCAAAGCAGTTTTCCAAGAAAACCGGAAAGAACAATTGGAGTGTGAATTCAGACAAGAAAGTGGGGTTCAACAAAGGGAAGCTGAGATGCTACAATTATCATGAACCTGGTCACTTTGCTCGAGAATGGCCAAAGCCAGATCGAAGGGAGAATTCTGAGCGAACCATGGTGCCGGTGACCTATGTCAACAAGGGATCTTCTTAAAGTAATCAGACTGCTAACTTGGCGATCGTGGCCCAATCTTTTGATTGGGAAGATCAAATTCAGGCTCTGAATATTTCAGGACCTGAAAATACGCATCTTGCTCAAATCAAGGATTGTGTGAAGGAAGAAGCAGAGAAAGACCCTGAAGAAGAGATGATGAATCTTCAGTATGCGTTCATGGTGCAAACTACTCCTGAGCCAGCCAAACCCGAGGTCAGTGAATTTGGTTGCTCTCAATCTTGCATTAAAACTATTAAATTTTTACATGAGCAAATTGAATTAATCAAGAGAGAGAACGAGGACCTTATGTATGAGGGTTACACACTTAGAAAAAATCAAAAGGCATTAAAAACACAATTAGAGAATAAAACAAAGGACTTTAAGAAACTGCAAGAAGATTATAGCAACAAATGCGAGAACTATGATCATCTCAAAAGAAAATTTGCTGCTGTAACCACTGAAGTTGACTCATTGAAAAATCGTCTTGAAAATACTGAATTTATTTTTAACAAATTCGATGGGTCAAGTGAAGTAGTTGCAAAAATGATACAGGAACAGGTGCAGTGGAAGGACATTACATGTGGAAACCAAAAGAAAGTAGGATTAGGTTTTGAGAGTGTCCCTCCTCCATTCAATCATACCTATACTATCATTCCTTTATCTCAAGAAGAAATTGATAGAGAACCTTTCATGGTTTATGGGAAATCAGCTTCTGAACAAGCAACACGGTCTAATGATAAAATTTTGGATACTAACATTTCTACCTCAAGTGCAGATATGTCAGTAGTTCAGGGGGAGCAAGAAGCTGAAAAGTCTGTGTCGAATAATTCAGTGTCAAAATTTGGTGTTGAGTCTGTTTTAAATTCTAAAACTGATGTTTTTGTTTCTGGTGGTGTGTTATTTCAAAATGATAAAATTGAAAATAATGATGTTATTTCTGATAAAGTTGCTAAATTTGATTCGAGTGCTTCTACATCTTCCACGTTTGCTACACAATCTAGTGCTTGCAAATGTGAAAATGCTAGAAAAGATAATAAAAACCAGAAATCTGACAAGAGCAGTACCCAATCCAATGATAATAAACAAATTTGTTTCAACTGTGGTACTGCTGGTCATATTGCCAGAAATTGTTTAAATCGGATGTTTGTGCATTATCTGTCACAAAGAGGAGAGAATAAGTCTCGAGGACGATCTTTAATTAGAAACTCCTTCAGAAGTCGCTCTCGATATGATGACTGGAAAACAAATCAAAACAAGAAAATGGCAGGTTTTCAAAAGAACAAACAGGTTTTCAATAAATTCACAAACAGTTTGCCAAAGTCGACCTAGGCTAAGCCAAAGTCGATTTCGTCAAAGAGTAGGTCTGGATCTTCAAACTCTTCGAGTAGAAAATCCACCGGCTCGAAGCAAACTGAAAAAAAGGTTGTTTCAAAACCTAAATATCAGTGGATGCCAAAATTAAAATCTGATCAGTCATCATCCTCCTCTGTATCTGTTGAAAAAGAAAAATCAAAAGAGAAATTGAAAGATAAATCTGTGAAAGTTAAGGGTCAACCCAGGACTGTAACGACCTGGGTCCCCAAATCTAAATGATTCCGCTCATCGTGCAGGGACAGTTGCGGAGGAATGTTGTCTGACCGTGGTATGTCGATAGCGGCTACTCCCGACACATGACTGTAGATATCTCCCAACTACACGACATTCAGACATTTAATGGGGGATATGTCTCCTTCGCGGGCGGAGAAGGCGGAAAGATAACGAAAAAAGGAACGGTGACCAACGGAGTGCTCAGTTTTGAGAATGTCAACTATGCTCCTGAGCTGAAGCACAGTCTGCTGAGTGTCTCTCAAATCTGTGACAAGGGTTACTCGACACACTTCACCGATAAAGAATGTCTAATCTTAAAGTCGGGCATTGTCATTCTGAAGGAGTGGATTCTCGTCAAATCTAAGCGGGATGGGAATGCCTATATTATCGACATGAACAACAATGTACCCGATGAAGTCACTTATCTCTTTTCCAAAGTCTCAGAACAAAATGCAATGTTGTGGCATCGTCGACTTGGCCATGCAAACGCAAAGAACCTGAACCGGCTTGCTAAGAACTAAATGGTCCGTGGTCTTCCTGTCAGAGATTTCATTACCTTTGAAAAATGTGTTTCCTGTGCTCAAGGCAAACACCATCGGAAACCACATCTGCCAAAGCAAGTCAACTCCATTAGTCAGGTGCTCCAATTATTGTATATGGACTTGCATGGTCCGGTCAACGTCCTCAGCATCAACCGAAATTCATATTGTCTCGTTGTGATAGATGATTTCTCTCGTTTCACGTGGGTCTTCTTTCTGTCCAACAAAGCTGGGATCGCTGACCTCATCAAGAAGTTCATTGTAATGATCGAGAACCAAACCAACCACCGAGTGAAAGCGCTACACACAGATAATGGAACAGAGTTCAAGAACGCTGTTCTTGATCATTTTTGCGCTGAGAAAGGGATCGTGTGTCAATTTAGCTCTGTTCGGACACCACAACAAAATGGTGTTGCTGAGCGGAGGCTTGAAGAGAATGAGATGGACGCTAGGGTGGGTCCTGATTGGCTATTTGACTACACATCACCATTCAAATCTTTTAGTGTGTCGACTGATAACCAAGCTGGGTCTACCTCTGGCTCGAAGGCTATCATTGAAGACGAAGATGAAGAGGTTGTCTACACCCCACCATTGGTTTCTACTGATCCTCTGGTGGTGTCTACTGTTCCAATCACTTCTCCTGAATCCTCAACACAACAACATGCTCCAGATGCTGATGCTACTCCTCTAACTCCAGTTGAAAGAGAGTTCATGAACCAAGATACTTCCGCTGTCACTCAAAATTTGATGGACCTTCTCTTTCCCGATCATATCGCAGATGAGTTTGTAGCAAATCCAACAAACAAAACTGTTTCATCTACCGTGGATTCTTCAGCAAATGAAGGAGCTATTAATATCCATAATCTTCCCATTTTAGTCCATGACATCAGTCACGAAATCCCCTCTCGCATACAGCGCGATCATCCGATAGAAAACGTCATTGGCCAGCTGGGCGACGGAGTTCAAACGAGAAGTCAGAGTGGAGATGTCAACACATGTCTCTATTCTTGCTTCATTTCTCAAATGGAACCCAAGAACGTCGAAATGGCTTTGAATGAGCCCAACTGGGTGGATGCCATGCATGACGAGCTCAATCAATTTGAAAAGCTCGGGGTTTGGAAGTTGGTGGAGCTGCCTAAAAGCAAGAAATCTCTCGACACTAGATGGGTATTTCGGAACAAGCAAGACGATTCGGGTGTCATTGTCCATAATAAGGCGATATTGGTGGTCCGTGGGTTCAGAAAAATTGAGGGTCTTGATTATACAGAAGTCTATGCTCCGGTGGCACGCTTGGAGGCTATTCGTATCTTCCTCGCCTATGCTTCCTACATGAATTTCACCGTATATCAAATGGATGTCAAGACGGCTTTCTTGTACGACAAGGTGAAGGAGGAGATTTATATTGACCAACCTCCTGGGTTTGTTAACTCAAAACTTCCCAACCATGTCTACAAGTTAGAAAAGGCTTTGTATGGGCTGCATCAAGCTCCTAGAGCCTGGTATGCTACCCTTGTTGGATATAGTGTCTAAGTCCATAACTTTATTTGGTATGTACTTGACCCGACCCGGCATGGTCCATTTGGGTTGCATGGCATTGCAATACTTGGATAGACTAAATGAGAGAATAAGGCACTTATGATTATTAATATATTATAAGTCCTAATATATTAATAATAGTATTATTTAATTAGTATTGATCAAGTATTAATCTAGTATTAATTTGGTGATCAAAATGAGACTAATTAAATATATAGGGTTGATTATGACAATCATCAATTCTTTTATGGTGGATTAATGATCCATGGTTTATGGGTTTGGTTATAACCATATGGAGCTCCATGGATAGTCTATGGGAGTTACAAACCCATGGGTCATGAGAAATCAAGAGTCATGACAATTAAGGGCATTCATGTGTAAACCCTAACTGTGACAACACTATAAAAGGAACCCTATGGCTACCAAAATGATGACCTAGTGTTAGTAGAGAGGGCATAACCGATTTTGAGGCTAAGTGACATTCTCTCAAGTTATTCCAAGTCTTGTGGTGTTGTGTGAAGCATTTGAGGCACAACATTTGGGGTGCTAGGCTCACAAAGTCTTGAAGGAATCCAAGCAACAACAAGGTATGTATTTCTACTAGTTTTTATGTTTTATGTAATCCCCATGCCATGCTAGTTAGGAAATAACCTTGAAAAAGAAATTTGCATGTATATAGAGAAAACATAGATTCAAGGTTATTAGGGTTGCATGTACACTTAGGAAGTGTTAGAATGCTCAAAAACCCATCAGTGGTATCAGAGCCTAGGATTGTTTTCTGTATACTTGATGCAAAACTGCTTAAAAATCGAAGATTCTGCATTCTGACGACTGGACTCGCCGAGTCCATGGGGAGGACTCGCCGAGTCCATGAACAAATTCATTCTACTCGCCGAGTAGAATAATGCACTCGGCGCGTAGGAGCGTGCTGGGCAGTTTTTTCGAGTTTTGTTGCTGGAAATGGATTAAGATCATTATCCCAATCTGTTTTGGACTTGTAAAATCTGTTTTTCAAAATGATAATGATTATGTTAACCCATTTTACATGGCTTTTATCAATTTTCAAGTATTGTATATAGTTATATGATTTCTTGAAATTGCTTGACATGAATTTATGTTCTTATGAGTTTTTAGAAGATCATAGGAATTATATGTAACCTCCATGTGTGTTTAATTCATGATCTTAATGGCTATGATGGTGTCCATAACTTGTCCTCAAGTTATGGATAACCAAAAGTCACTTCTTTTAGTTATGATTAAAGAACTAAAGAGGTTTCATAAAATGAAGAGTCTTCATTTTTATGAGTCATTAAAACTCATAAGTTACAAATTGAAGAGACTTGGAATAGTTTCAATTCTTGCCCTCAAGTTTTGGAATTTGAAAAGTCTTATACTTTAATACATTAATTCCAAATTAAACCTTAGATTTTTAAAAGGTTTAAAAATCAACACTTATACTATTATTATAATTTTATTATATAGATATGTATAACAATATGTCATTCTTACCGTTAGTAGGCCTCATTCACGAAGCCGGTCTATAAGGGGGGGTATAAGGTTGTTGCCTATAAAATGGTGACTTAATGGGTGTCCACTCTCACCCACTGCTTCCTTGATCGGTGGAGGGTCGTTAGCCGAACGGGTAGGATACGACTTTAAATACTTGTTAAAAGTATAATGAATTATAAAGTAACTATACATTATAAATTCCCAATCTTAGTTACTTCAGGAAAATGTGAAATTGGTGCTAGCCCATAAAATTACACTTTATACCTTACCAAGTCGTTAGTGGAGCGTGTGTGGTTAACCGACACACTAACATGGACTAGTAAGAGTGGGAAAGGGTAACTTGACTTTATTATAGATCGGTGGAGCGTGTGTGGTTAACCGGCACATCGATTAGGTAATATTGTTGAGGGTACCAAGTCAATTTGTATGGTTATTCACACCTTGTTTGTGATCCTCGACATCCCAGTCACAAACTTGAGAGGGCACAATCGAGATTCAAACATGCCATTGAAAAGTTCAATGTATCTCAAAAGATCTAGGAGTTTCAAAACCAATAAAACCTAATAATAAAATATTTCGTTCTTATGGTGGAAATTGGTAAATCGTCATTTACCTACCTTCAAATATTTTATAATATGGATTACGGCATCCCTCTTCCAACTATAAATAGTTTGTTGGATCCTAGCCTTAATATTTCATTTGGGTGAATTATTAAGGATTCCTAATCTAATGAAACTTGTCTTTCTTTCCTTTCAGATGTCTTCCAACAATGCTTCTGGCTCAAACCCAACAGGCTCCTTTTCCCTTATGAACTTGTGTGGTAAGGTCATATTTGATGGATCCAATTTCAATGAGTGGATCAGAAACATCAGAATGATTACCCGCTATGAGGACAAAGAATATGTCCTCGATAGGGAGCTTAAGGTTGTGAGTGAAGCCACTGCTACTCCTGAAGAGTTTGTGGAGTTTGTTGCACATGAAAAGGATGCTACTAAAGTAGCATGCATCATGATGGCCACCACGACTCCTGAACTTCAAAAATCCTATGAAGATTTCTACCCCTATGAGATGCACCTGGATCTGATGGAAAGGTACCATCAGAGCGCGCGTCAAGAGAGGTATGAAATCATCTCCTCCATGATAACCACAAGGATGAAGGATGGTGAACCCATCATCGGTCACTTGCAGAAGATGCAAAGGTTCGTTGACCGGTTGCTGAAGCTAAATGTTGACTTTCCTGAGGAAATGGCGATTGACATCATTCTCCATTCCTTACCTCCAAGTTATGATCAGTTTCGTATGACTTATCATATGAACAAGGAGGAAGTCACACTTACCAAACTTCAAGGACTCTTAAGGACAGCTAAGAATGGCCTTAAGGGTAAAGCGGTTGCTACTTCTACTCCTTCAACAACCCCTGTTCTGGCAATTGGGCAGGGAAAGGGTAAGAAGAGGAAAAGCCCTTCGAAGGGTACCAAGGGTAAGACTCTTGATGGTTCCTCTTCAAGTGGGACAAAGAAAGGTCCCATTACTCCTTCTTCAAACCCAAAGGAAGCACAGTGCTTCTATTGCCAGGATAAGGGACACTTCAAGCGAAGCTGCCCTAAATATCTGCAAGATGTAAAGGATGGGAAGGTTAAACCCACCCATGCAGGTATTTACACAATATTGTCTAATAACTCATCTAATGCTAATTCTTGGGTGCTTGATACAGGTTGTGGTATTCATATTTGTACTGATTTGCAGGCACTAAGAAGAAGTGAGCAAGTGGAGCACGGGAAGATAAACTTAGTCATGGGCAACAGGAAAGCATCACCTGTTACCAAGATAGGAGTTTATTCTTTATTGCTTAATAATGGGTTAATGTTATATTTGAATAAGTGTTGTTACTCCCCCGAAATGGCAAGAAATATTATTTCTTTTCATGGCTTGTACAAACAAGGTTTTTCATTTTCATTTGATAATACAAATGGTGCTATTAATGTTTATTACAATGATGTATTTTACTTTAAAGCATTACCTTGTGATGGTGTATATGAAGCCGTGAATGTTGTAGACAATCTAGGAAATAATGTGTTGTATATTGATTCTTCAGATAGCTTGGATAAAGCATCCTTGTGGCATTGTCGTCTTGGACATGTTAACAAGAAGCGCATAGGCCAACTCCAAAAGGCTGGAGTCTTGGAATCATTTGACCTCAAGTCAGATGATAGTTGCGAGTCTTGTTTACTTGGAAAAATGACAAAGTCACCCTTCACAGGTACTTGTGATAGGGGTGAAGGTTTGTTGGACCTTGTAAACACGGATGTGTGTGGGCCCTTCAGAGTTGCTATAAGGGATGCTAATCGCTATTATGTGACTTTTACTGATGATTACAGTAGATATGGATATATTTACTTAATCAAACATAAGTCAGAAACCTTTGAAAAGTTCAAAGAGTTTAAGCAGGAAGTGGAGAATCAATTGGGCAGGAACATCAAGATGCTCCGATCCGATCGGGGAGGAGAGTATCTTAGCATTGAGTTCCTTGACTATCTTAAGGAATGTGGGATTGTCTCACAATTGACACCTCCCAGAACACCACAGTTGAATGGTGTAGCTGAGAGGCGCAATCGAACCTTGGTGGATATGGTTCGTTCCATGATGAGTCGAGCTTCGTTACCAATCTCTTTCTGGGGGTATGCCTTAGAGACTGCCGCCCATATCCTTAATCTAGTCCCTACTAAAAAGGTTGCCAAAACACCTCACGAGATGTGGACTGGGAAAGTTCCCAATTTGGACCACATCAAGATTTGGGGTTGTGAAGCTTTCGTGAGGCGTGAGACTCATGATAAGTTAGAACCTCGAAGTGAGAGGTGTATTTTCATCGGCTACCCACAGAGATCCTTTGGTTACCTCTTCTACAGACCCAGTGATAATGTGGTTTTTGTAGCAAGAAGAGGAGTCTTTCGTGAGAGAGAATTCATAAGCCAAGGGGACAGTGGGAGGCAAATTGACCTTGAAGAGCTTCAAGAGTCAAGTGGTGAAGGAACCTCAAATGCTATCGACCAACCTGAGGAGGAAACTCCTGTTGATCCGATAGATGAGTCTGTACCTCCAAGACGTTCGACTAGGGTGAGGAACACACCTGATTTTTATTATGATTATCACATCACCACTGAAGGTGATACATTTATTAGTGAGAGTACACTAATAGATTTGGATGAACCTAATAATTACAGGGAAGCCATGGCAGGCCCTGAGTCTGCTAAATGGAAGGAGGCTATGGACAGCGAGATTCAGTCCATGTATGACAATCAAGTTTGGAACTTGGTTGACAATGTACCAGGTCGTAAGACAGTTGGGTGCAAATGGATCTTCAAGAAGAAGACCGACATGGATGGGAAGGTACATACTTACAAAGCGCAACTGGTTGCGAAGGGCTTTACTCAAACTCCGGGAGTTGACTATGATGAGACCTTCTCACCAGTAGCTAAGATTAAGTCTATTAGAGTATTGTTAGCCATAGCTGCATTTCATGATTATGAAATATGGAAAATGGATGTCAAAACCGCTTTCCTTAATGGAAAGTTGGCTGAGGATGTTTACATGGCTCAACCAGAGGGTTTTGTCGATACAAGATACCCTAATACAGTGTGTAAGCTTGATAAATCCATTTATGGATTGAAACAAGCATCTCGCAGATGGAATCTTTGCTTTGATGAGAAAGTCAAAGAGTTTGGCTTTTCTAGGAGTGAGGATGAGTCTTGTGTGTATGTCAGGGCTAGTGGGAGCATAGTTAGCTTCTTGGTGTTGTATGTGGATGACATACTTCTCATAGGAAACGACGTCCCAACCTTGCAGGAGGTTAAGTCCTGGCTTGGGAAGTGTTTCGCTATGAAGGACCTTGGGGAAGCTGCCTATATCCTAGGGATAAGGATATTGAGAGATAAGAGTAAGAGACTAATTGGATTTAGTCAAAGTACTTACTTGGATAAGGTGCTGAAGAGGTTCAGCATGCAAGAATCCAAGAAAGGAGAATTACCAATCCAGAGTAATGCCAAGCTGAGTAAGACTCAGAGTCCGAGTACAGAGGCTGAGATAGCTGAAATGAGTCATATACCATATGCTTCCGCTGTGGGCTCGATCATGTATGATATGACTTATACTCGCCCTGATGTGGCCTTTGCTTTGAGCATGGTCAGTAGATATCAAGGGAACCCTGGCAAGGCACACTGGACAACGGTAAAGAACATTCTCAAGTATCTGCGGAGGACTAAGGATTGGGTCCTTACCCTCGGAGGCAGTGATGACTTGAGAGTGGAAGGATATAGCGATGCTAGCTTCCAGACTGATAGGGATAATTTCCGCTCTCAGTCAGGCTGGGTCTTTATCCTAAATGGAGGGGCAATTACTTGGAAAAGTTCCAAGCAGGAGACAGTAGCTGATTCTACTTGTGAATCAGAGTACATAGCAGCAAGTGAAGCAGCTAAGGAGGCGATATGGCTAAAGAACTTCATCGGAGACCTTGGAGTTGTACCAGCTATAAAGGAGCCAATGGAAATTTTCTGTGACAGCGAAAGTGCGGTTGCTTTGGCTAAGGAACCGAGAGATCACGAGAGATCTAGGCACATTGACAGAAAATACCATTTCATTAGACATCGAATAGAAGAAGGACTCCTCGTGGCTAAGAGGGTATCATCAGATGAGAACCCGGCAGATCCCCTCACGAAGGGACTGAGCAGGGTTAAGCATTTACAGCATGCGAGGCGCATTGGGCTGAAGGATGATATTAGTTTCAATAATTAGATTCCTGAAACTTGTAAAATGTAATTGACATTTGATGATAAATAAAAGTTGTTATTTATTTATGAGTAAGGTGTTACTATCTTGTGTTGATTGTTTACTATGTTTCAATTTTGCATGTTTTTACTTCCAGAATAATTATTCAAACCATCCACAGTCAGTCAAACTTTGGAAGTAAGTATTGATTTAAGACTGTCATGAATTTGGCTTGTATGATTTGCCTAAAAGTGCTTTGGACAATGCAATGGTTGCTACAACATTCATGAGTACTCATAAGTGCTGAGTATTGGATCCAACCCACGGTCACTTGCATCACTTCATGGAATTTATCTCGAGTGATCGTGAGACGGTAATATCATATAAATCTTCAAACCTAGAGATATGAGTTGTTGACTATGAGTTGGTTATTCATTGATTGTACGAAAACACATTGGTAACTCGATGTTATAAAACGTGCCTTTGTGAATAATTCAACAAGTAGTTAGTACAAGCATATCAGTCGAAGTTTAGCTGTTCCTTCTAGAAATAGAAGCGATATCTGGGCCCCTCGATGATTTGGTTTTGACTTATGTACCGGGCCCGGTCAGAACCTAATTGATGTGTTCAATTTAGTTCTATGTCGAAACAAATCAGAGATCGAGAAACAAATGTTGTACAATAAGTAAGACCATGTTCCATGTGTTTGTCCGGCTGATATCATGAGAACAGAGGATTATATGATCACTTATCTTAAATGGCGTATCATCATCATCTCAGTTCCGAGAGACTTTGAAAGAGCTACGATTGCTAGTCGGATTTTGAAGTCATATTTGCAAATATAGTTATTAGACTTATCCAAGTGGGAGACTGTTGGATATAGTGTCTAAGTCCATAACTTTATTTGGTATGTACTTGACCCGACCCGACATGGTCCATTTGGGTTGCATGGCATTGCAATACTTGGATAGACTAAATGAGAGAATAAGGCACTTATGATTATTAATATATTATAAGTCCTAATATATTAATAATAGTATTATTTAATTAGTATTGATCAAGTATTAATCTAGTATTAATTTGGTGATCAAAATGAGACTAATTAAATATATAGGGTTGATTATGACAATCATCAATTCTTTTATGGTGGATTAATGATCCATGGTTTATGGGTTTGGTTATAACCATATGGAGCTCCATGGATAGTCTATGGGAGTTACAAACCCATGGGTCATGAGAAATCAAGAGTCATGACAATTAAGGGCATTCATGTGTAAACCCTAATTATGACAACACTATAAAAGGAACCCTATGGCTAGCAAAATGATGACCTAGTGTTACTAGAGAGGGCATAACCGATTTTGAGGCTAAGTGACATTCTCTCAAGTTATTCCAAGTCTTGTGGTGTTGTGTGAAGCATTTGAGGCACAACATTTGGGGTGCTAGGCTCACAAACTCTTGAAGGAATCCAAGCAACAACAAGGTATGTATTTCTACTAGTTTTTATGTTTTATGTAATCCCCATACCATGCTAGTTAGGAAATAACCTTGAAAAAGAAATTTGCATGTATATAGAGAAAACATAGATTCAAGGTTATTAGGGTTGCATGTACACTTAGGAAGTGTTAGAATGCTCAAAAACCCATCAACCCTAGCACAACACTTGCTCAATCATGGCTACTCACGCGGCACTATCGATCAGACCCTATTCATCAAGCATGTCGGTGCAGACCAGATTCTTGTCCAAATATACGTGGACAATATCATTTTTGGGTCGACGAGTTCTCAGCTATGCAAGGAGTTCGAGGACGTCATGAAAAAGCGGTTCGAGATGAGTTCATTGGGGGAGATGACCATGTTTTTGGGGCTTCAGGTCAAACAATGTTCAGCCGGTATCCTGATTCATCAAGCCAAATATGTGGATGATATGCTCGAGAAGTTCGGGTTCAGAGACGCCAAACCTGCTTTGACGCCCATGGCGGAGAGACCACTGCTAACTCTTGATCTTGAAGGCGAATCCGTAGATCAAACGTACTACATATCGATGATCGGATCGCTGATGTATCTGACTGCAAGTCACCCAGACATTATGTTTGTGGTCTGTCAATGCGCGCGCTACCAGGCTAATCCTAAACTGTCTCATCTTATTGCTGTTAAAAGGATTTTTCGGTACCTCAAAGGCAGCCCAAAACTGGGCCTTTGGTATCCGAAAAATTCCGAATTTGATCTTATGCTTTTGCAGACGACAATTACGGAGGCTGCGAACTTGACATGAAATCGACTTCAGGCGGATGTCAATATCTCGGAGATAGGCTGGTGTCTTGGCAATGCAAGAAGCAGCATACTGTCTCGACCTCAACAGTAGAAGCAGAATAAGTAGCTGCGTCTGCCTGTTGTTCTCAAGTCATATGGATCCAACATCAGCTGTTGGATTACGGTTTGAACATTCAAGAAACCCCTATATTCTGTGATAATGAGGTTGCGATCCAAATTGCTAAAAATCCGGTCCAGCACTCAAAAACCAAGCACATCGACATCAAAGTTCATTTTATCAGAGATTGTTATGAGCGCTCGCTCATTCGGCTAGAACAGGTTCCCACTACTAATAATGTGGCAGACTTGTTCACCAAGCCGTTTAACAAAGGTCGATTCGATGTGTTGGTAAACTTTTTGAAAATGATTCGCTTTGAGGATTAATTTTTGTATAGGTTAGTTTAAATTTGCGCATTTTAATTTCATTCTCACCCATGCACAAATTTAGGGGGAGAAATTGTTGGGTTAAGAGCATTCTAACACTCCTAAGTGTACATGCAACCCTAAATACCTTGGATCTATGTTTTCTCTATTATACATACAATTATGAACATCCAAGGTATTATCCTAATCTAGCATACAAAATAATAAATATAACAAGATAGAATACATACCTCTTTGATATAGAATGTCTTCATGAAGCTTGAGTGCCTAGTGCCCCAAGTGTGACACCTCAAATGGTTCACACAACACCAAATACACTTGGAATAACTTGAGAGAAACTTGAACACTCCTTGAAATCGTCTAGCCCTCACACTCACACATTAGTGCACGATTTCTTGAGCCATGGGATTCTTTTATATGGTGGCTATTAGGGTTACACCATGTAACTCATAACTTTACCCATTCCTTATGCTCCATGGATTTTAACCTCCATGGAGTATCCATGGGTCACCCCATGGACTTAGTCCAACATAAGAAATCTTGGATCACAAGCCCACATATATAAGAATGAATGATTTACACAATCAACCCATATATTTAATTAGTCTCCTTTTGATCACTTAATTAATTCCAAATTAATTCTTGATCAATACTAATTAAATAACCTTATTAATATATTAGAACTTATAATATATTAACCAACCTTAAGTGTTATTTCTCTCATTATGGTCTATCCAAATGCATGATGCCATGCAACCCAAATGGACCATGCCGGGTCGGGTCAAGTCTTACCAATTATAGTTATGGACTTAGACATTAATCCAACAGAAATAAACAAAAACCAAACAAAAATTATAAAATTAAAAATCCAAAAACAATAGAAAATCAGAAAATATAAAAACATTAGAAAATCAGAAAAATCAAAAATATTAATGAGAAGTGATGTTTTGGGAAGCGATATTAGCTTGTGATAACAGACAATCTTGTGTAAAGTACCAAAGCTAAATTGTCTAGGCTATGTGTTCGATGCGCTGGTAGGTACGAAAAGTTTAATGGACTTGAGTAGGTACAGATGAACTTAAGGAATCTAGAGATTAGACAATTTCTGATCTAGATAGTTCCATTTAGCCTGACAATACGACGCTTGGATAGGTTGAGCAGAGAGATATACATGAGAACCACCAGTCACATTAAAGAAACCGTATCTAGAACTGTGGTTTAACTTTTCCTCGATGTACGGATTATGTCCTTAATTCCGGTATTGACGGAGCGACTGGGGAATTCCGATAAAGTAGGTCTGTAGGAAATTATTTTCTTTCTCTCCTACTGTTAATCATATGTTGCCTCCTCTGTGTGATCAAAAGATCCGACCTGGAATGCAGCATATGCAACTCTATTTCTCTGCATCTTCTATGTATGCAATTCTTTCTATTTGTTAGCCATATGATGTCTCCTTTGTGTGATTCACAATCCGACCTGGTACACAGCATATGCAACCTTGTACTTCTCAATCCCTCTGAAATTCTAGTCAGTCATATGTTTCACTCTCTGCGTGATTGAAAGATCCGACCTGAGTGTACATCATATGCAATATAAATCTATTCTCTCTATGAATAATCGTCTGCTCACCTAAAGTAAGGAGTATCTCAAAAGTTCTTGATTATTGGGGTATGTCAGGAAGCGGGAAACATGTTCTAGTACACTTAAAATTGAACAAGTCTAGATTGTCTGTAGATCTCGCTGCTCAATTTAGGTGGACAACAATATCCTTGATTGTCATCAGATAAATGGTCCTTAGGTATTTTTTATCTAGTAACTTAGGATCAATCTGTCCTGTCACTGATAGCATTCCTAAAATTTGTCACAATTTTTCGTGCTTAAGTGGATCACAATACCGGCGATCGACCATATCCACTCATGAAAGGAGAGGTACTGATAAATGGAAAATGATTGTCTAACAACTTTGATCCCATATCACAAAAATTTATCAATTTCAAGATAAAGGATTAAAGTTAGTTTGATTTAAAAATTTTGGTATTTTTATTTTATTTTATTTTATTTTCATTTTTTTAGGATTGATAAATTTTAGAAAATGTTTTTATTTTATTAATTTTTGTAACATACACGTTTTGAAATCGTGTTATGTAATTCAAAAAGCTAAAAATATTATGAAATATTATGTGAAATTGAGTGTTGAGTTCTAACAGGTAGTTTTTACTAAAAATGAAGTAAAACTATGTTTAGAATCACTCATAAAATATTGGAAGTCTTATGAAATTCCAATTAAAAGACAAATAGTGAAATTTAGCGAAAATATAAAATTTGAAATAAGTAAAATTTTATTATTGAAAGTTGTAGATAATCTCGTTAGAAACATGTAGGCGAAAACCTCATCGAAATCCGGGTGCTAACGAAGAAGTTATAATAAACTACTTTTTATCCTTAGTGATCTAAATGAAAGTCGTAGTATTCGTTAAACCGAGAAGTTCGATAAAAAGAACGCCAAAATCTGACATCGTATGAGGAAGTTATGATTTTTACAAGTTTCAGCTTAGCAGTAGACAGCTAAAAACTCGAATTTTTGATCGAGTTATTTTTAGCCGACACAACCTAAACGAGAATCGAAGGTCTCGTCATTAGTAGTACAACGGTAAAAAGTCTGACGAAAACGGACGTCGGATGAAGAAGTTATGAATTTTTAACGGATTTACCAGTCACGGTCTGTTAAAAATAATAATATAAAAATAATGTCAAAATTTTCCGACGAAGTCTAAACGAAAGTTGTAGAACATAATTTTCTCTATGCGTGCATATAAAGAACGTCAAAAACGGATCCCGTATGAGAAAGTTATGGATTTTACAAGATTGGGCACATTTTTCGAGAAATTTCGCATTAATAGTGATTGCCACGTCACCCTCGCTCGGAGCTGGCCACGTGTCCGAAGCTGCTGCATGGCATATCCGGGAAGCGACGCGTGTCGCACAGGTGTCCGAAGAAGCCACGTGATCTCGCATGTGCCCCACGTGATCCGAACCGCGTGGTGGCTCCTGATTCGACCGATGCAGCCGACCCGATCCGAAGCCAGAAGCCGCGTCATCCGACCAATGCGAAATGAGCACCTATCCGTCCGAGCCTTGCCCTGCTGCCACCTGGTCCGAACCTCGCATGCACGTGCCCTCCTCCCTTCGCTTCGGATCTGAGGCTCGCACCTATATAAGGGGTGTGAGACCTCCCAGTTAGATGTTTGAAATTTGTCCTTTTTCACCCTTTTTCAATATTTTCTTACATTCCGACTTCCCCCGAAGCCCCGGTACTTATTCCAAAGCCCGAAACGCGCCCTGAGATTCCCGAGAAGCCCGAAAAATTTATCTTTTCGGTTTCGAAGCCCAACCCTCGCAGGGCCCGGTTTTCAACGAAGAAAGTCATATTTAGAGCCGAAGTGCTGCCCAAGTTATTATTTTGACCCCCGGTTAATTTAAGGTGAGTTTAATATATAGGAACAATTGTATGTTATGTGTTATATGTGCTATGTGCTTTTCAGAATTATTATTCCGGGTTATTTTACTGTGTTATTTTGGTTTTACACCTTTGGCTATGTAAAGCATGCATTGTATACTAACGGAATACTAACGGAATACTAACGGAGCTATACCTTTGACTTGAAGTGTATGACATAGGCATCCCTTGGGTATTGGTATTAACCGTTGACCATGACGTGTATGACATAGGCATCACTTTGGCTTCGGTACTATGCTAAGATAAGGCTGAAAGTCTGGATATTCTAGCAAAATAATATTCTTGAGTATTTTTCCGTGTCATTATTATTCATTATTTTTAATAGCAAAAGAAATACCTTTGACCATGTGATCAGTGAAAGGACTTAGATTCATATTGGTACTGGTATGTAGCCTCTCGCCATGTAGAGCATGTCTCCGTAAGAGAATGATTTCTATTCTATGGCATTGGCAGAAGGTTAGACAGGGCTATAAGCCGGAAATCTACTAAAAGGTTAATCCGAAGTTGTATGTCTTCTGTGCCATTTGGGCCAAAGCTTTATTGATTGTATATCAAGTATGGAAAGCTTATCACATTATGTCTTGTTGTTCCTTGCTCCTATTTGCTTCTGCCATATATATATATATATATATATATATATATATATATATATATATATATATATATATATGGCATAACGTTATATTGTATCTATTATTGAACTCACTAAGCGTTATCGCTTACCCCTCCCAATGTTTTAACATAATGCAAGAAATAAGCACCCAGTATAGTTGGAAGACTTAGAATAGTTTGTATTAGTACTTTTGTACTTCAGTTTATGTTTGTATAAAATTACAATATCCTGGGTAGTTATGTAAAATCTTAAAACATAGTCGGTTTGTATCCAATCTTTTGTAATGACTTTATCAATGTAAAAATATTATTTTGTAAATATGCATGCAACATGTTTTGGAATAACTTTATTGTCTAGTATGAAAGTTTAGAAACGGGTTCTTTCAATCATGGTATCAGAGTAGTGGTTTAAGTGAACTAAATTCCATGGATTGGTATTTAGACTTAAACTATTGGAAGTTCAATATATGAACTGAATCATTGTAAATATATGGATACAAACCATAGGAAACACTTAAGTGGGGTATTGGGTAGTGATAAACCCTAGTATTCTAAGACATTAAGTTACTTCAAAAATTTTAGAGAATTAGTTTATGTAAACTGGAATTTTGAGAATTTCTAGATTTAGACATGAATTGTTCAGTGATGATACAATATGTCTCTAGTATACTTTAGGTTGAATACCTAATGGGGTAAGCAGTAGAATATTAAGAGGAGATATGCCTTATATTCTATTAAGTGCTAAATGATAAGTAAATATAGCATGTTTTAGGTTTCATACCTATATTGATATTATTTGAGAAAAGTTTAAGGTCTGTTGCCGACCTTGGTTTAGAAAATTTTAGGTTCAGAATTCTAAGAATTTTCGTAATAGAATTTACATGAAACTTTTCGAAGTAATAAAGATACTTATGATAGTTGATATTGATAAGTTTATTGATAAACGATCGAAGGATATCGTGAAATAATAAATATGAAGTGTAATCGTAAATAGTGTATTAATACCAACAGAGTGGTATTATGCATTTAAAATACGTTTGAAATACATTTAGATGAGATAAATGTTTTGGCATAACCGATGAAGTTGTTCCACCGCTGTCTAGATTAAAGCAGTGATAGTTTACAGATTCGGAAGAACCTAGGATGGTGATAAATACTTCAACAGTATTGAAATTAATGTAGTACAAGATTTAGAAGAATTAAATGAAGATCAAGGAAAAGGCTAATGAAGTTTTTAGACTTATTAGGCCAAGACTTTGTGATGTAGTATGTAGTTCGAGTAGTAACCCTATACATGATGCTCAGACTTAGTATTTAATAATACTGAGTGATGATTGACTTCTATCACATCCTTATGGAAGTTCCATTGTGTGTTAAGTCGACTTTAACATATAAGATTGGGATAGTGAAATAGGTTATTTGGTTGTGAAAATGCTGAGTGGCTTACTTGTTAGAGCAAGGTAGAGTACTTAGTTGAAGAAGATATATACTCATATTATTTGAGAAGAGATGTTGTAGTTAGGAATGGTAGAGAACCAAGTTGAAGCTAGTAGAGCTTGCTGAGATGCAGCTATAATGCAGACTTCTTAGGATAGACTCATATGAAGTAGACTTAAAAGATACAACCATGAGAAGAAGACTTACTCAGATACATGAATGACGATGTCATGAATGGATAATGAAACCAACAAATATGCATGATGGTTTGCATGAGTTAGAAGATGATGTAAGTAGTTGGAAGCTATTTGTCTTTGCACTGCTAGAGGAAATTTTGGGTGTAGTATGTCTTGTAGAGTAGACACTACCCGAGAAAGAATTTATATGAAGAAATGGAAGTAAAATTTCTATCGACCTATGGAAAAGTATTAGGATATATTAAATCGAGCATATGCATGAGAAGAATCCTAGAAGGCGAGTATAGGTAATCTAATATATGTTTTATAGAAACGAAAAAACCCTAGTTGAGTCTAGGAGAAACTGTTGTATGTACTTGTTTGAATGCACTTAGGTGTGAAAAATTGCTTTGTGAAAATTTTTCAATGGTGACTTGGGAACTGCGAGACAATACTTGGGACGAGTATGAGTAGGTGTGAATAGTAGTAGAGGCATATACTACTGGAAGCACATGACTCACACTTGGATCTGGCAAAGTCACAAGGTTACCAAGAAGCTAGTAAATGATTCCGTTTTATTCATGTGTGTCGTTACCTTCGTTTCGGTAATGACTAAGAAGATAATTATCGTTCAAATCTTAATGTCATAAAGAATCGAGTCCGATTAATATAAATCTACAAAGATAAAGTTGATTGGTTCAGAAAGCCATGTATTGAGTAATGACGAAACTTCAGTCAAGAAGGAGACGGTCGAGGTAGTTGATAGAAATATAACGATCTTCATTAAAGGATTGAGCAATCATTAGCCAAAGATGTGACTTGCTATGTGGTGTTACTGGCCACAAGAAATGTTTCTACCCTACTCTTACTAGTCAAATGGCGGGGAGTCAAGTTTCCGATCAACAATCAAAGAGTACTTCAACTAAAAAGGAGGAGGTGCCAAAAGCTAAAAGATGTATATGTTTGAAAGCACGAATTAGAGATACGTAGTGCTATTCTTTCTATTCCGAAGCATCCATGTGTTGATCAAACTCTTTCTGTTTTCTTTATTCCATCAGCTTGATTTATTCGATCTGATTCTAATACAAGAGTTGGTTCGTTATGTGTCTTGTGTGTTATAAATACAATGGTCATTAGAATAAGACCATTCGAGTTGCTGTTATAGCAAAAGTAAAGACCTTATCTTGGGTTTAGTTTATAAACCAAGAAGGAGCAGGAGTCTGCAATGAGAATTGAGTTTTAACTCAAAGATTAGGATCGAAAGCCCAATAGAGAATGATGAGCGGGTGCAGGTTTGAGCACCGCTAGTAATTAAGAAGTTTGAAGAGTTTGACAATCGTTTGTCAAATCAAAAGTTAAATATCGTACATTTTAGATTACCACAGAGGAAGTAAGTTAGGACTCGAATGTTGTGACTAGTAATTTTCTCGTAAACTTTAGATCTGCTCACATCTTATTTGATTGTGATGCCTCAGATTCTTTCGTGCCTTATAAATTCGCACATTCTTTTCAAATTGCTTGTTGCGCAATTGTCCAATCATTTCATATAAATAACATAGGAAATATATCATTACTTGCTGATAAAGTCTATAGAGATAGTGTCATGGGAATTGAAGGTTATAATCTTCCTGCTAACCTAATTCCTATCTCTTTGCCCAACTTTGATATTATTCTCGACATGAATCTATTGTCAAAGAACTACGCAGATCTCTTGTGCTACGAAGAGATGATATGCATCCCTATCAAAAGGAGGGATTCTATTTATGTCTACGGTGAAAATAATAAATTTCTTTCTTAAAAACTCATAAATTTATATCAAAGGGATATTTTACTTATCCGGCTTATACAGTTAATACCTTGAAAGAGGAGAAGAAAACTGTGAATGATAGTATTTGGATAGTTATCGACCGGCTGATGAAGAGTGCATATATTCTCGCCACACGTGAAACGGCTCCATTGGAGAAGTACGCATAAGTTTACTTAGACGAAATCATCGCGAGACATGGTGTGCCACTAAATATTATTTATTATCGTGATACTCGCTTCACTTCTCAGTTTTGGCCGAGTATGAAAAGTGAATTGGGATCTCGAGTTGCTCCTAACACAGCTTATCATCCCTAGACAGATGGTTGGACGGAGAGAACAATCCAAACAGTAGAAGATATGCTTCATACATGTGTCTTAGAGTTCGGTAGTAAATGTGAACACCATTATGTTGGCATAATGTAGGACAGAAAATCCTTGGTGGTCCTGATATGATTCAAGACACCACTGATAAGATTCAAATTATACGAGAAAGAATGAAAGTATCCCAGTATCGACAAAAGACCTGTGTAGAAATGGAGGAGACGATCCATAGAATTCCAAGTGGGTGATACTGAAGGTAACCCCGTGGAAAGGTATTATGAAATTTGAGAAGAAAAGGAGATTGAGTCCTAGATTTGTTGGACTTTTCAAAATTATATAGAGAAATAGTCAACAAGCATATCGCTTGGAAATTGCCTGAAGATTTGGCAGGTATTCATGATGTATTTCATGTAAGATATCTAGGTAAATGCTTGAGCAGTTGAGCGTATATGATGAAACGGTTCCATTATCCGAGCTGAAACAGGATAATAAATTAAGTAGAAGAGATCGTAAATGAAAGAACGACTAATCTACGTAATAAAGAAATGAAGTTGGTGCTTGTCAAGTGGAAACACCATCGAGGCACAAATTATACTTAGGGAAAATAAGGATGAGATAAGAGCGAAATATCCTCATTTGTCCAAATCGTTGTGATTTCAGGGACGAAATCATCAAAAGGAGGAGGTATTTGTAACATACACGTTTTGAAATCGTGTTATGTAATTCAAAAAGCTAAAAATATTATGAAATATTATGTGAAATTGAGTGTTGAGTTCTAACTGATAGTTTTACTATAAATGAAGTAAAATTATGTTTAGAATCACTCATAAAATATTGGAAGTCTTATGAGATTCCAATTAAAAGCCAAATAGTGAAATTTAACGAAAATATAAAATTTGAAATAAGTAAAATTTTATTATTGAAAGTTGTACATAATCTCGTTAGAAACATGTAGGCAAAAACTTCATCGAAATCCGGGTTATAACGAAGAAGTTATGACCAATCGAAGATCCGCGATAAAACCGGCACGGTGCCGAATGATGTAAAAAGTAAGTTTTTGATAAACTACTTTTTAGCCTTAGTGATCTAAATGAAATTCGTAGTATTCGTTAAACCGAGAAGTTCGATAAAAAGAACGCCAAAATCTGACTTCGTATGAGGAATTTAGGATTTTTACAAGTTTCAGCTTAGCAGTAGACAGCTAAAAACTCGAATTTTAGATCGAGTGATTTTTAGCCAACGCAACCTATATGAGAATCGAAGGTCTCGTCATTAGTAGTACAACGGTAAAAAGTCTGACGAAAACGGACGTCGGATGAAGAAGTTATGAATTTTTAACGGATTTACCAGTCCCGGTCTGTTAAAAATAATAATATAAAAATAAAACAAAATTTTCCGACGAAGTCCAAACGAAAGTTGTAGAGCATAATTTTCTCTACGCGTGCATATAAAGAACGTCAAAAACGGAGCCCGTATGAGAAAGTTATGGATTTTACAAGATTGGGCACATTTTTCGAGAAATTTCGCATGAATAGTGATTGCCACGTCACCCTCGCTCGGAGCTGGCCACTGGTCCGAAGCTGCTGTGTGGCATATCCAAGAAGCGACGCGTGTCGCACAGGTGTCCGAAGAAGCCACGTGATCTCGCATGTGCCCCACGTGATCCGACCCGCGTGTTGGCTCCTGATTCGACCGATGCAGCGGACCCGATCCGAAGTCAGAAGCCGCGTCATACGACCAATGTGAAGCGAGCACCTGTCCGTCCGAGCCTCGCCCTGCTGCCACCTGGTCCGAACCTCTCATGCACGTGCCCTCCTCCCTTCGCTTCGGATCCGAGGCTCGCACCTATATAAGGGGTGTGAGACCTCCCGGTTAGATGTTTGAAATTTGTCCTTTTTCACCCTTTTTCAACATTTTCTTACATTCCGGCTTCCCCCGAAGCCCCGATACTTATTCCAAAGCCCGAAACGCGCCCCGAGATTCCCGAGAAGCCCGAAAAATTTATCATTTCGGTTTCGAAGCCCAACCCTCGCAGGGCCCGGTTTTCAAGAAAAAACTCCCGGTTTTCAACGAAGAAAGTCATATTTAGAGCCGAAGTGCTGCCCAAATTATTATTTTGACCCCCGGTTAATTTAAGGTGAGTTTAATATATAGGAATAATTGTATGTTATGTGTTATACGTGCTATGTGCTTTTCAGAATTATTATTCTGGGTTATTTTCCTGTGTTATTTTGGTTTTATACCTTTGGCTATGTAAAGCATGAATTGTATACTAACGGAATACTAACGGAATTCTAATGGAGCTATACGTTTGACTTGAAGTGTATGACATAGGCATCACTTGGATATTGATATTAACCGTTGACCATGAAGTGTACGACATAGGCATCACTTTGGCTTCGGTAGTATGCTAAGATAAGGCTGGAAGTCTGGATATTCTAGCAAAATAATATTCTTGAGTATTTTTCCGTGTCATTATTATTCGTTATTTTTAATAGCTAAAGAAATACATTTAACCATGTGATCAGTGAAAGGACTTAGATTCATATTGGTACTGGTATGTAGCTTCTCGCCATGTAGAACATGTCTCCGTAAGAGAATGATTTCTATTTTATGGCATTGGCAGAAGGTTAGACAGGGCTATAAGCCTGAAATCTACTAAAAGGTTAATCCGAAGTTGTATGTCTTTTGTGCCATTTGGGCCAAAGCTTTATTGATTGTATATCAAGTATGGAAAGCTTATCACATTATGTCTTGTTGTTCCTTGCTCCTATTTGCTTCTGCCATATTGGTATATATATATATATATATATATATATATATATATATATATATATATATATATGGCATAACGTTATATTGTATCTATTATTGAACTCACTATGCGTTATCGCTTACCCCTCCCAATGTTTTAACATAATGCAGGCAATAAGCAACCAGTATAGTTGGAAGACTTAGAATAGTTTGTATTAGTACTTTTGTACTTCAGTTTATGTTTGTATAAAATTACAATATCATGGGTAGTTATATAAAATCTTAAAACATAGTCGGTTTGTATCCAATCTTTTGTAATGACTTTATCAATGTAAAAATATTATTTTGTAAATATACATGTAGCATGTTTTAGAATAACTTTATTGTCTAGTATGAAAGTTTAGAAAGGGGTTCTTTCAATTTTATTTTTATTCTTTAAATTTTTAGGATTGGTAAAATTTTGAAAATTTTTATTTTTCTTTGAAATTAATCCTCAAAATGATTTATTTTTAAAATTTTTGAGTTTTGGGCTTAAATGATAATTGAAATCGGGTCAGCCCATGGGCGTAGAACCGGGTTTGGACCAGGTATATAAGGGAATGGGGATATCGAAATCCGTTTCTTCCCTCTTTTCATTCTCTCTGACCGAAAGTCTAAAAAAAAATCCTCTCAACCCTCGAAAATTTTTTGTGTTATTTCTTCAAATCGACTTGTTTTTCTTGAAGGTATGAAGATTCCGACCATGCCCATGTAATTTTTACCGAGAATCGACCGTGAAATCGTGGCCAAATCGGGAAAATAAGAACTGCCGGCGAGCTTTCGGTCCTTGTCGGCTTTCGGTCAAGCCGAGTCGTGTTCAGTCCAACCGGCTTAGACGGCTTTCATTCGAAGCCGTGTTCGATCAAATCGGCTCATTTAAGCCTTTTCGGTTCTAATTGGCTTTCGGTCAAACTAGTGTTCGGTCCATGAGCTTTCGGTCTGACTGTCTTGACCGAGAACCCATGTTTGACTAATAAAATTCAAATGAAATAGCCAAAATTAATTGATATAATTGAGAAAATAATTTTAGTTTGTTTTAATCAATTGCTTTCTCACCTGGTCTGTTTTCTGCAGATAAAATGGCAAGTCTCGAAGTTGCAGAAAGTCACAATGTGTCCATTCTTCTTGATGACCCTCCGGTAGCTCACAACGAGTTCAAATCAATGATGTACAGACTAAGGGAATGCTGCATCTCAACTGCACTGACATGGAACCCCATCATTTATCTGAACCTGATCAACAAATTCTGGAGATCTGCAAGTGTCAAGAATGGAGACAATGGATCAACGGCAATTGAAGCTTATGTCAGGGAAGCAAAATTGTTATCTCTGAGCCATTCATCAGAGATGTTTTAAAGATTAATGACAAAGCTGCTTATCCGACTGATATAGATTTGAGAATTGTTGATGAGTATCTCAAGAAGATGGGATACGAAGGAGTCTTTCCACCAACCCTAAAGAAGTTGTTACCTCCTTACTGGACGTTTCTAGCCCACGTTTTTGTCAACTGCATATCTGGGAGAAAGGGTGGTTCAGACGAAATCTCCTCGAGAAATACTCAGGCGATTGTTGCATTGGCAGCCGGGATTGACTTCAACTTTTCAAGGTTTATCTTGGAGGAGATGGTTACTAATGCTAACAAGAAGTCAAAGGATGAATTCCTGCTCTATCCAAGATTTATTCAAATCTTCATCAACAGCCTATTTCCCAATTTGGTCAAGACAGGAGAAATTCTTGACATGAAAGCTTTCGGACCAAACACTGTGAGCCTAATCAAGCAGAACCATAAAGGGAAAATCATGTTCCAAGGGAAGTACCCTCTTGTGAAATTTGGAAAGTTTGCTGAGCTGTCAGACTCTTCAGAATCCCATGGGTCGTCTGAACAAATATCAACTGATCAAGCATCGTCAGAACATGCAAATGTGAATGACGATGTTATCGATGCGTCAGACCATGAGGAAGAAACTGTTACTCCGTCCACCTTTGTTTCTGAAGAGCATGATCTCACAAACGTGGCGGTTCAGAGTAACTTCAGTGAGGGAACTAAAGAAGAATTTACTGAGACCGAAGGAGAAGGAGAAGATGAGTATGAGAATCTTGATCTGTCCGGTTACGACAGAGATGATGTTTTGATGCATTTTACTAGACTTGAGCACCCTTTTCCAAATGAAGACCTCGATGACTTCCTCAAAGATATCGATGATGGTGCCAATCCAACACCGGAGATAAGGGAGAAAGATGACGATCGAGAAGTTGAACCTCCGGTTACCGTTCAAGCGGCTGATTCTTTAACTCATATGGACACATCATCAAGGATTCCTCCCCTTGATAATGTGGTTCCTACATCCGAGCCAATTTCAAGAGATAACCAGACAGTCTTGACCTCCCAGCCCCCGATGAAAAGACACAGAATTGATCCAAGGGTGAGAATAATTTTTCCTGATTAAACTGAAACCACAGAGACTCCTCCGTCTACAACAGTTGCCCCTTCCTCATCTGTGCCCATTCAAGAAGGCCCCAGTTCAACCCATGAAGCTGGTGGTTCATCAGCTGGCCTGAGATCGTCTCCTCCAAGACCTTATCACGATGATGTCTCTGAGAGACTAGCCATTCATCTGGCCCAGCATTCAAGTCCAACTCATTCCTCATGCGGAAAAGGAATATCCTTTGAGGAAGGTATATCTGGAGATGATGATGCCTCGGTGTCTGAGTTGAGAAAGGAGATTGGTGTGCTGAACCGGAAAAATATCGAGCTTGATATCAAGGTTGCAGACCTTCAAACTGAGAACGCCAAGCTCAATATTCAAGTTGTCGATCTTCTTGAAGATAAAGCTCTGAAGACAAAGCAAATCACCGATCTTCAGACACATTTTGGTTTATTGACCGCCAACTATTATGATTTGAAGAAGAAGCTGGAAGAAGAATTAGGTGAAAAATTCAAATCATCTGTCGATGAGCCAAGGGTCTATCTTCCCAATCAAGACGCTCCCGTAGTTCCACCTCCTACAAGAACAACCACATTTGTCGATCGTTTTTACAAAGAACCAGTGCATGATCCAAAAGTTGTGGCGTTAAAACGTGCTAAACTAGCCAAGTCTGTTGAGAAGGGTAAATTTTTGTTCAAGAGGAGCTCAGATCAGAATGCTCCCGGGGATCAACCAAACATCACCTTTACGGATCTTGGAGAAAATCGCTTCAGAGATGTTTATGGTGATAGGTCTGGGATCATCTCATGGGGATTCCATGACCCTCTGAAAATGTGGATCGTAAGAAGGAAGAGTGGCAATACCGAATTGTATAAAGATACTCACGATTTCAACTCTTGGACCAGGGTTGATCTCACTGAGTTATCTAAAGCTCCTTTTGCAAATCCATCAAATGAACCCAAGGCGACACAGTTCAAGTTATTTTTGGAAAATCAAGTGGCAAAGGGCTTTCCCTCAATGAAGACTGCAGAGTCTATCATCTAGATATACCCAAGTGTCATTGATCCCAAAACTAATCAGCCTCTTCGGTCTGTGATGTGGTCCGCTACTAATCAAGCAAAGCAGATTCCTATCCTTCAGAACCATCCAGATGGATCTCTAAAATCCATGCAATATTGGGTGTTTGATGAAACTACAGCTTCCGCTGTCATCAAACTTGAACATGGATGTATTCGTTTGTATGACAAGAGGGATCTGCTATAGTTTAAAAAGTGGGATATACATGAGCTTTCTCATCATCAGATCAAGGTGGCTAAAGACCTTTTTGAGTCTGCTGCTAAGGAGTACACTTCGATGGTTGCTGATATTATTCAAAAGGAGATGTGGAATGGAGCCATGGGAAAGTCAGACGTGCTGGTGGTTGACAGACTGAATTCATGCTAGCACCAAACCAAGGGGGAGATTGAAGGGCCAATATATTTGGCTTGGGCTAGGCAATAGTGTATAGATGAGTTTGGGCATTTGTCATTGTATTTTGGAGTGTTTTGTATGTAGTTGATGATTTCGGTCTAGGTCATTGTTCTCGGTTGGAAGTGACCGAAAACAGGCTTTCGGTCTGCTGATCGAAACCTGTTTTCGGTCCTCATGGGTATATATAGGCTGTCAGGTTGTCAGTAGTGTAGTGTTGATCAGCAGTTGTTCTCTGCTAGTTTTCGGTCCATTGAGTTGTATCAGACGGTTCCAAGTGTTAATTGTATACAAGCTCAATTTCATTTCATCTTCTACTCCATTTCTTCTTTGTTTTCTTATGCTTGATTGATCATTGGTATAGATCCCTCCATCAAGGACCTTACAATAATATAGGTGTGCTGCATAGAGCGCGTTTCAGTGTTTGGAACGCAGCATCTTGTTTTTCTCCCCAGCTGAAGGTTCACCTTTCTGAGTCAGGGTGGTAAGTGGCTTAGCAATCTTCGAGAAGTTTTGTATGAATCTTCGGTAATACCCAGCGAGGCCCAAGAATTGTCGTATTTCCGTTGGAGTCCTTGGAGTTGACCAGTTCTCGATTGCCTTGATTTTGGAAGGGTCCACATGTATTCCTTCTTTGCTGACCACGTGACCCTAGAAATCTACTTTCCGAATCCAAAATTCGCACTTTGAGAATTTCGCGTATAGCTTCTCTGTCCTTAATGTTTCCAAGACCTGTCGGAGGTGCTGGCTATGCTCCTCTTTACTCCTTGATTAGATGAGTATATCATCTATGAATACGATGACAAATTTGTCAAAGAAAGGACGACATACTCGGTTTATCAAGTCCATGAACACCGCCGGTGCATTTGTCAACCCGAAGGGCATTACTACAAACTCGTAGTAACCATAGCGAGTTCGGAGTGCCGTTTTGGGAACGTCTCCTTCCAGGACTCGCAGTTGGTGATACCCAGATCTTAAATCGATCTTCGAGAAGTAGCTCGCTCCTTGTAGTTGGTCGAACAGATCGTCTATGCGTGGCAAGGGATATCGGTTCTTGATCGTGAGCTTGTTCAGTTCCCGGTAATCGATGCACATGCGAAAGGATCCATCCTTCTTCTTTACGAACAGAACTGGTGCTCCCCAAGGTGAGAAGCTCGGCCTGATGAATCCTTTGTTGAGAAGTTCGTTCAGCTGGCTGGATAATTCTTGCATTTCTGTCGGTGCTAGACAGTATGGCGATTTTGCTACTGGGGTAGCCCCGGGAATCAAGTCGATTATGAACTCGACTTGACCTTCTGGTGGGACTCCTGGAAGATCTTCAGGGAAAACGTCGGGGGAATTGCAGACTTCCGGAATGTCTTTAGTGTCTTTCACTTCTCGTTTCTTATCTACCACGTTGGCTAGGAAGGCATGATATTATTTGCACATATATTTTTTGGTTTTGACGCAAGAGATGATTCGTAAATTGGTATCGGGTTTGTCACCATAGATGACAAGAGTTTCGCCACTTGGCAGATTAAGGCGAACGACCCTTTCGTGACACAGAATATCGGCATGGTGAAGGCTTAGCCAATCCATACCGATGATGACATCAAAGCTTCTTATAGTGATCGACATTAGATCGATTTGGAAAAAGTGTTCATTTAGAGCTAAAGTACAGCCTATATACAAATCGTTTGTGCTTTCTGTTTTGTCGTTTGCCATTTCTACTGTAAACATCTTATTGAGTGCTTGGGGTTTTTGATTAATTAAGTGTTTGAATTTATGACTCACGAAACTTCTCTCCGCACCACCGTCAAAGAGTATGCATGCATAAATGTCGTTGAGGAGAAACGTACCCGTAACGACTGTGGGATCGACTATTGCCTCGTTCTGCCCTATTGCCAGCACTCTTCCTACGCCGCCAACATTCTTTGCCTTAGGACAATCCCTCTTGTAGTGCCCAGTTTCCCCACACCCATAACACGCCTGGCTCACTCCGGCACCAGGAACTTGGGTGATTGGCCGCGTCGGTGCCTTACAGAAATGTCGTAGTTTTTACAGTGCATCTCCCGGCAATTTCCGTGGTGATGGTAATTGCAATTGTTACACTTTGGTAGGTTCCCAACATATTTTTTTTACCGGCGTAGGGGTAACAGAGACAGCAGTGGGGGCAGTAGCGGCATGGACCGCCACTATTTGTTTCTTTGAAGGTTCTTGTGAAGTTTGACCTTTCCTCTTGTTCCAAAACTTCTTGTTGTTGTTGGCATTGCTGTTATTGTTGCTGCTTCCTTCGGTTGGTTCTGGGACGATGGTCGTGACATCTTGGCAGACCCCATCATCAACGAGGGATTGTGCTAGTTGTTTGGCACTGTCGAACGTCGTGGGTTTTGAAGCTAGCACACTTCCTCGAAGCTGGGGCGACAGCCCCCAGATATACCTTTCCACCTTCTTGCTTTCCAGGGCCATCATCCCTGGGCAAAGTATCGTCAAGTCACTGAACCTATTTGTATAGGTTGTGATGTCCGAGCCCACCGTAGTAAGGCCCCAAAGCTCCTGTTCAAGCTTCTGAATCTCGCCCCTTGGGTAGTACTCTCACAGTAGCATTTGCTTCAGGTTCTCCCAACCCATGGAGTTTGGGACCACCAGAGTTAGGGACTTGACATGGCCATTCCACCACGTTAGGGCTCGTTCGGAGAAAGTACAGGCGACAAAATTTACTCTGCTCTCTTCGGGGCATGAGCAGATCTCGAATAAGGTTTCCGTTTTCTCTATCCATTGGGATAGAGCCATTACTCCCCCAGTTCCATTAAAGGGGATGGGTTTGCTGTTTCTGAAGTCCTTGTAAGTACATTCCCCGGAACGACCCTGGTTTTGGCCATTAGAAGAGCTATTTATTCCTCCTCCTGATTCGTTGTTACTCATTTGTGCCATTGATGCGGTTACGGTAGCTCTTACAGCAACCTGAAAGGTAGCAGCATCCATCGATGGAGGTGGTGGTGTAGGTGGC
Source organism: Lactuca virosa (assembly GCF_052849685.1). NCBI lineage: Eukaryota > Viridiplantae > Streptophyta > Magnoliopsida > Asterales > Asteraceae > Lactuca > Lactuca virosa. Next base: position 473,682,148 of record NC_136429.1, on the reverse strand, counting down.
GTTGGTGCTCCTGCAGTATGGAAGTGTCGGGGATTTCTTCTTGGCGGCATGATTCTTCCATAAGTTAAGAGACGAATTCTTGATAAGTCTTCAGAAATGATTATGGAAAATCTTAGTATTATATGTTTTGTGTTCCGAACATTATCGAGTTTTGTAAGTTAATGGAAACTTACAATAATAAGTGTATAATTTCCTTAGTATTTTAAGAGCTTAATGGAATACTCAAAGAAATAATGAATGCGTGTCAATCTCATTGATATTAATATTAGATACAACGATCAGGAAAATTTGACCTTACATAGGTCTAGGGTACATCAATGAAAGCGGGAAAATTTTGACAGCATTTAGACCCCCGAATTGTGTACTCACAATCCGTCGGCTTTACATTTATAAAAGAAAGAGTAACACCAACGCTTAGTCGATAAGTATATACATATCACTAGAAGTACACGCTCTACTCCGAGCGGGTGGCACGTTGCGGACCGTGGTATGTGGTTGTGGAAGTCTGAGCTCGGGCTACTTGACGTTCAGCCTCGATGATGCGCCTCTCCATTGCGGCTTGACTTTTACAGAACTCCCTCACTTCGGCTCTAGCAGCAGTAATGTCCTTCTGAAGGGAAAAGGTGTGCTCTATTGTTCGCTCATGTTCTTCGTCCAGACGACGAAGACGTGCAACAGTGACAGCAGCGGTGGCCCCAATGTCGAAGAGTTGGTTGGCATTCACTCTTGCTTGCTCGCCTTGGTTGGCAATGCGACGAACCATGACAGGGAGTGCCCTGTCATCCGAACCCCCGTTGCTGAGGTTATAAAAGCCTCGTTACATGCCGTAAGGTGGTCGTTGTCCTTGTTCCTTGCTCCATCGTTTCAGATCCACAGCCCAGCGCGGCGTTGGGCCCTAAAAGTTCCTTCGGGGATTTGTTGCTCCTCGGGGAGGATTGTAGACCTCTGGTTCCGAGTCAGTGCTCCCTCCATCTCCTTCCTCTTCTGAATCTTCGTCTGGGTCTTCCTCGGGATCCTCTTCGGAATCCTCTTCTGATTCTTCCTCGGGAATCTCTTCGGGATCTTCTTCTGGGTCCTCCTCAATCCAACCTCCATTATCCTGGTTAGGGTAGTAGGGATCCCCGGGAATGTGAAACCCTGCCATTTCGTCTGGTCGAGAATAGAGGTAAGAGTATTATATATAAAACTTGGTAGTAAAAAGGGTAAATTTTTTTTGATAAGGATGATTCTATTTATTTGACGATTCCTATTTCTAACTAAATATCGAGGTTCGCACGATGATAACAGTTTTCGTAGTTTTATAAAATACTCCTATAGTATTTTAAATTTGTAAGTCAGATTCTAGTATTTTATTTGGTAAGTTTTTGACTTGTTGCTCACTACGACCATTCCCCGACATACGTTGGTCACATCTCGGATAAATATAGTTGATCAGGCTATATTTATTCTCGATCTGATCACATACTCTGAGGCCTAATCGTAGTGTCCAACCTGTCTTAATACTTTTGTTAAATTTTGGCTATGATACTAGACCGATGCAGGCATGTGTTTATACTTTTATAAAACTAGTATTTTATTTTCTTAAAAGTATAGTTTGTGAAAACTTTTTTTCAGAGGGTTTTAGTCCCTTTGCATTTATAGTTTTTATATCTTATGTGGTTCGATATACTTAGTTCGCTATAAACAATGCTCTGATACCAATCTGTCACACCCCAAACCAGAATGGCGGAAACATTCGAGGGCGGATGACTTCACGTAGTATCATAGCAGTTGAATATTTGTAAGGAAAGTAAACACAACCATCATAAATATAATTTAAAAGTTACATTCTTGCATGTAATACATGTTTCAAAAGAATATTACAAATATGATGATTTAAAATGTTTTGATAACTGACGCGTCTCTTCTCCAAAAGCTGATATTTTACTTGTATTACTGATTCCCTGAGAAATACAAGTAGTTTTGAAAAAATGTCAACAATTAAGTTGGTGAGTTCATAAGCGTTTTTGTACCAAAATTTGTATGTCTTTTGGTAAGGATAACTGAACGTGTTTTCCAGAAAATCCAATATTTTCTATGTATGTGTGATAGTTTGAAAAAGTTCCAAAGACTTGAATGCATAAGTATCTTCCGTACTAAAAATGGTGTAAGTGGATTTATGCATATATAATGTAGTTACTGAATGTATTCAATAGTCTCGTAAATCAAAGGTATTTCGATACTCCATGTGAGTTTTATAACCATAGTATTTACCAGACTGCCTGTAACAACGCTCTTCAGGCGTTGCAGTGTTATGATGTTTGTCACCCCAGACATGCCGGTCTAACTGTAGCTAACAGTTTAGGTGTGGGATTGTCAATCCCGTATAGATCTATACACAAGTATCACGCTCTCCCTACAAGAGATTTTGCTTTATAATACAGGACTTGAAATGCATACATGAGAGTACGTTGAAGCCGAGTGTCTCACAAAACTTAGTATGAATAGATTTACGGAATGAAAGGTCTACATTTCTTGTGAATGAAAGTATTTCCTTTTTATTGTGTTTATGTAAAGATGTCAAGAATAGTTTTTAAACTATACCCATTATTGTTTTTCGAAAGTGTTTTTCATTTGGTGATAAAACTCGGTGTAATACCAACTTTGCATGTAAAGTGTAACGTTGGTAGCAATATTGTTTAACATTTATAAACAAAACGTATGTAAAGTATTTGAAACTATATGTAATGATGCGTTTTTAAAACATAAGTTATTCTCGTGTTTCACTTGTATTTCCCCCCCCCCCCCCTTAAAACATGAAAAAGACGTGAAAATGTAGGGGTATGAACTCACCTGGAAAGTGTGGTGATTTGAAGAAAACGAGTTTTTTCTCGGGCAGCACTTCGACCGGGAAGTGGTAAGTTTCTCGGGATTCTTGGCGCTTCGGACCTTCGTCGGGGATTGGATATGTAACAGGGGTGTCGGGGTCGTCTCGGGGTGCTAAATGTGGAGTAGAAGTGAGAGAGAGGAAGGAATTGGGCAAGAGAAGTCGGAACCCTCGCATCTTATTTATAGGGTGAATTCTCGGGATTCACGTCGTGATCATGGGATAGCTCACGTCGTGAGTTTTGTCTGTAGATGCGACGCCTGGTGGTCTAGTTCTGGCACACATCAGTCATAGACTCACGTCGTGAGACTCTTGCTCACGTCATGAGTCTTGGATAAGATTGGTGTGCGTGCCTCGAACATCAGAAATTCATATCTCTCGCATACGAGCTCCGATTCCGATGTTCTTTATCTCCACGCGTAGGTGAGATTATGCTCTACAACTTTCGTTTAGACTCCGTCGGCTAATTTTGAATTAAGTTTTTAATATTATATTTTTAATAGGCCGAGATAGGAAAAATCCATAAAAAATTCATAACTTCTTCAACCGATGTCCGTTTTCGTCTGTCTTTTTACCGTTGTTTTACTATTTTCGAGATCTTCAATTCTCTTTTAGGTTGCGTCGGCTAAAAATCGCTCGATCTCTATTTCGAGTTTTTAGCTGTCTACTGTTATATCCGAAACTTAGAAAAATCATAAGTTCCTCATACGAAGTCAGATTTGGACGTCTTTTTATGCCCGTTTACGGTTTAACATAATCTAAGACTTTCGTTTAGATACCTAAGGCTAAAAAGTATTTTATTAAAAGTTTACTTTTTACACTTGACAGTGTTTTACCGGTTTTGTCGCGAATCTTTGGTTAGTCATAACTTCTTCGTTATAACTCAGATTTGAGTGTTCTTTATGTTTCTGAAAACCATTATACGATATCTAACAATTTATGTATCCCAATTGAGACTTTTGAACAATTCGTTTTTGACGCTATTCTTATTGATTCCAAAAATAGATTATAATATTTGACTTTTTGAACATTACATTGATTTTAAATATCGGGTTGTCATACAAGTGAGCGTGGGTTTATTCCTATACTCATAACTTATGAGCACTCATGAATGTTGTAGCAACCATTGCTATGTCTAAACACATTTAGTCATCTACAATCCCAATTCATGACAGTCTTGATTCATACCTACTTCCGACATGTGACCGACTGTGGAGAATTTGAATAAATTTATTAATCTGGAAGTCAAAACATGCAAAGCTGAAACAATAGTAAATAATTGACAATGATAGCAACACCTTACTCATAAATAAATCAAAATTTTTATTCATCATCAAACGTCGATTACATCTTACAAGTTTCAGTAATAACTATCTAATATGTAAAACTAATATCGTCCCTCAGCCCAATGCGCCTCGCATGCTGCAAATGCCTAACCCTCGTCAGTCCCTTTGTAAGGGGATCCGCAGGGTTCTCATCTGACGATACCCTCTTTGCCACGAGGAGTCCTTCTTCTATCTTGTGTCTTAGGAAGTGATATTTTCTGTGAATGTGTCGGGATCTGCCATGATCTCTTGGTTCCTTGGCTAAGGCAACCGCACTATTGTTGTCACAGAATATCTCCATAGGCTCCTTAATAGCTGGTACAACTCCAAGGTGTCTGATGAAGTTCTTCAGCCATATCGCCTCCTTCGCTGCTTCGCTCGCTGCTATGTACTCTGATTCACAAGTCGAATCAGCTACCGTCTCCTGCTTGGAACTCTTCCAAGTGATTGTCCCTCCATTTAGGGTAAAGACCCAGCCAGACTGAGAGCAAAAGTTATCCCTATCAGTCAGAAAACTAGCATCACTATACCCTACTACCCTCAAGTCATCACTCCCACCAAGGACAAGGATCCAATCCTTAGTCCTCCGCAGGTACTTGAGAATATTCTTTACCGCAGTCCAGTGAGCTTTGTCAGGGTTCCCTTGATATTTGCTGACCATGCTCAAAGGAAAGGCCACATCATGGCGGGTATAAGTCATAGCATACATGATCGAGCCAACAGCGGAAGCATATGGTAGTCGATTCATCTCAGCTATCTCAGCCTCTGTACTTAGACTCTGAGTCTTACTCAGCTTGGCATTGCTTTGGATAGGTAACTCTCCTTTCTTGGAATTCTGCATGTTGAACCTTTTCAACACCTTATCCAAGTAAGTACTCTGACTAAGTCCAATTAGTCTTTTACTCCTTTCTCTTAATATCCTTATCCCTAGGATATAGGCAGCTTCCCCAAAGTCCTTCATAGCAAAGCACTTCCCAAGCCAGGACTTAACCTCCTGCAAGGATGGGATGTCATTTCCTATGAGTAGTATGTCATCCACATACAGTACCAAAAAGCTGACTATACTCCCACTAGCTCTAGCATACGCGCATGACTCATCTTCACTTCTCGAGAAGCCAAACTCTTTGACCTTTTCATCGAAACAAAGATTCCAGCTGCGAGATGCTTGTTTCAATCCATAAATGGATTTCTCAAGTTTGCACACTCTATTAGGGTATTCTACACTGACAAAACCCTCTGGCTGAATCATGTAAACATCCTCAACTAGCTGCCCATTAAGGAAAGCGGTTTTGACATCTATTTGCCATATTTCATAATCATGAAATGCAGCAATGGCTAGCATAACTCTAATAGACTTAATCTTCGCTATTGGTGAGAAGGTTTCATCATAGTCAATACCCTGAGTTTGAGTAAAACCCTTTGCAACCAGTCGTGCCTTATAAGTGTGCACTTTTCCATCCATATCGGTCTTCTTCTTGAAGATCCATTTGCACCCGACTGTCTTGCGGCCTGGTACATTGTCAACCAAGTTCCAAACTTGATTGTCATACATGGACTGTATCTCACTGTCCATAGTCTCCTTCCATTCAGCAGACTCCGGGCCTGCCATGGCTTCCTTAACTCTGTTAGGTTCATCCAGATTTACCAGTGTACTATCACTGATAAATGTATCACCTTCCGTAGTAATATGAAATCCATAATAAAACTCAGGTGTGTTCCTAACCCTTGTGGAACGCCTCGGAGGTACAGACTCGTCAGTTGGCTCAACAGGAGTTTCCTCCTCAGGTTGATTGCTAGTGTCTGAGGTTCCTTCACCAATTGACTCTTGAATTTCTTCAAGGTCAATTTGCCTCCCACTGTCTCCTTGGCTTATAAATTCTCTCTCTCGAAAGAACCCTCTCCTTGCCACAAAGACCACATTCTCACTAGGTCTGTAGAAGAGGTAACCAAAGGATTTATGTGGGTAACCGATGAAAATACACCTTTCACTTCGGGGTTCGAGCTTATCATGAGTCTCGCGCCTCACGAAAGCCTCGCAACCCCAAATCTTGATGTGGTCCAAATTGGGAATTTTCCCAGTCCACATCTCATGAGGTGTTTTGGCAACCTTCTTTGTAGGGACTAGATTAAGGATGTGAGCGGCAGTCTCTAAGGCATACCCCCAAAAAGAGATTGGTAGCGAAGCTCGACTCATCATAGAGCGAACCATGTCCAACAAGGTTCGATTACGCCTCTCAGCCACACCATTCAGCTATGGTGTCCTGGGAGGTGTCAATTGTGAGACAATCCCAGACTCCTTGAGATAGTCGAGGAACTCAGTGCTAAGATACTCACCACCTCGATCGGATCGAAGCATCTTAATGTTCCTGCCCAATTGATTTTCTACTTCCTGTTTAAATTCGTTAAACCTTTCAAAGGTTTCTGACTTATGTTTGATTAAATAGACATAACCATATCTACTAAAATCATCAATAAAAGTCACATAATAGCGATTGGCATCCCTTGTGGCGGTTTTGAATGGTCCACATACATCAGTATGTATAAGGTCCAATAAACCCTCACCCCTTGCACAAGTACCAGTGAAGGGTGATTTTGTCATTTTTCCAAGTATACAAGATTCACAACTATCATCCGACTTAAGGTCGAACGACTCCAAGACTCCATCCTTTTGGAGCTGGCCTATGCGTTTCTTGCTTACATGTCCAAGACGACAATGCCACAATGATGCTTTATCCAAGCTAGTAGAAGAATCAATACACAACACATTATTTCCTAAATTATCTACAACCGACACAACTTCATACACACCATCACAAGGTAATGCTTTAAAATAAAGAACATTATTAAAGAAAGCATTTATTCCACCACATTCATTATCAAAAGAAAAGGTAAACCCTTGTTTGTACAAAGCATGAAAGGAAATAATATTTCTCGCCATTTCTGACGAGTACACACATTTATTCAAATATAACTTTAACCCACTACTTAGCAACAAAGTATAAACTCCAATCTTGGAAACAGGTGAAGCCTCCCTATTCCCCATGATCAGGTTTATCTTCCCGTGCTCCACATCCTCACTTCTTCTTAGGCCCTGCAAATTAGAACATATGTGAATACCACATCCTGTATCAAGCACCCAAGAATTAGAATATGGTGAGTTATTAGACAGTATAGTGTAAATACCTGCATGGGATGGTTTCACTTTCCCATCCTTGACATCCTGCAAGTACTTAGGGTAGTTTCGCTTCCACTGACCCCTATTCTGATAGTAGAAGCAATCAACATCTTTAGGGATGGCAGAAGGAGTGATAGAACCACTTTTGGTTCCAGATGAGGAACCATCAAGAGAATTTCCCTTGGTACCCTTCGAAGGGGTCTTCCTCTTCTTTCCTTTGCCTTGCCCGATAGCCAAAACAGGGGTAGCTGTAGGAGTAGGAGTAGTAACAACCGACTTACCTTTAAGACTACTGTCGGCGGTCTTCAGAAGTCCCTGAAGCTTGTTAAGTGTAACTTCCTCCTTGTTCATGTGGTATGTCATGCGGAATTGATCATAACACGAGGGTAGCGAGTGCAAAATGATGTCAATTTCCAACTCCTAAGGGAAGTTCACATTCAATTTCTGCAAAAGGTCCACATGCCTTTGCATTTTCTGCATGTGGCCCGTGATGGGTTCACTATCCTTCATTCGGGTTGTTATCATGGAGGAGATTATTTCATACCGCTCTTGACGAGCACTCTGATGGTACCTTTCCATCAAGTCCTGGTGCATCTCAAAAGGGTAATAGTCCTCATAGGACTTTTGGAGCTCGGCTGTCATCGTGGCCATCATGATGCATGCCACATTAGTGGCATCTCTCTCATGCGTCCTGAATTCAGCGATCTCCTCAGGAGTAGCAGTAGACTCATCAAGCTCCTTTAGCTCCTTATCGAGGACATATTCCTTGTCCTCGTAACGAGTAACCATCCTGATGTTCTGGATCCAATCCATGAAGTTGGAACCATCAAAGATAACTCTCCCACAAAGGCTTATGAGAGAGAAGGAGCTAGTAGGGTTAGAGCCCAAAGCATTGTTGTTGGAAGACATCTGAAAAGAAGAAAAACAAGTTCAGATTAGATTTAAATAGAGTCCTTAATAAGACACCCAAATGTAATATTAAGGCTAGGATCCAACACAATATATTATAACTTAGAAGAGGGATGCCGTAATCTAAGCTATAACATATTTGAAGGTAGGTGAATGACGATTCACCAATTTCCACCATGAAAACGAAATGAATTATTAGGTTTAATTGGTTTTGAAATTCCTAGATTATTTTGAGATTCATTGAACTTTTCAATGGCATGTTTCAATCTCGAGTGTGCCCTTCAGGTTTTGTGACTGGGATGCCGAGGATCACAAAACAAGGTGTGAATAACCATGCAAATTCACTTGGTACCCTTAATATTATCACCTAATCGATGTGCCGGTTAACCACACACGCTCCACCGATCTATGATAAACATTAAGTCACCTTTTGTTATCCTTAATAGTCCAAGTTAGTGTGCCGGTTAACCACACACGCTCCACCAACGACTTGGTAAGGTACAAAGTGTGAATTTCATGGGTTAGCACCATTTCACATTTTCCTAAAGTAACTAAGATTGGGAATTATAAAATATTTAGTTACTTTATAATAATCATTATACTTTTAATGAGAATTAAAGTCATTGTCCTACCCGTTCGGCTAACGACCCTCCACCGATCAAGGAAGCGGTGGGTGAGAGTGGACACCCATTAATCTGCCATTTTATAGGCAACAACCTTATACCCCCCTTATAGACCGGCTTCGTGAATGAGGCCTACTAACGGTAAAACGACTTGATCTTATACATATATATAATTATTATCCATTAATGTTATAAATAGTATAAGGGTTGAATTTTAACGTTTAAAACTCTAAGGGTTGGAATTAAACTATATTAAAGTATGTGCAACTTTACAAATTCCAAAACTTGAGGACATGTTTTGAAACTATTCAAAACTTTTCATTTCATAACTTATGAATTAATGGTTCATAAAAATGAAGACTCTTCATTTTTATGTAACTTATGTGTTTTAAATGTGCATAAAAGAAAGTGACCTTTGGAAATCCATAACTTGAGGACAAATTATGGACTCCATTAAAACACATAAATGATCAAGAATTAATTAATAAACAATTTAGCAAGTAATTCCTATGATCTAACAATAATTCATAAGAACATGAATATCATATCAAAACTTCATGAACATATGAACACATATAAACATGGAATTTTGATATTGGCCATTGTAAATGTATTAGCACAACCATTACACCATCTAAAAGAAGTTTTATTACACCAAAACAGTTTAGGGTAATGTTTCTAGTCCATTTACAGCAGCAAAAATCGAAAAACAACACTCTGATTAGCCAACTCGTCGAGTGCAAGAACTGACTCGCCGAGTTGGTTGAAGATTCGTTTGGACTCGTCGAGTCCCCCCATGGACTCGGCGAGTCCCCTGTGCAAATGCATAAAATTTCGATTTTTTTCAACTATTTGCATCAAGTATCAACAAACAAGCCTAGGCTCTGATACCACTGTTGGGTTTTGAGCATTCTAACACTCCTATGGTGTACATGCAACCCTAGAAACCTTGGATCTATGTTTGACTAAAATACATGCAAAATAATTTTTCCAAGCTTTATAACCTATCTAGCATGGCATGGGGTACTTTTAAACATAAAAGAAACAAGAAGAATCACATACCTTTAGTAGTGAGTTGATTCCTTAGGAGTTTGAGAGCCAAGCACCAATAATGTGAATGCCTCAAATGGAAATCACAAAACACCACAAACTTGGAAAACTTTATGAGAGAGTATGTTAGATCTAGAAATCAGCCACTCTTATGCACACACACTAAGTGTCATTTCAAGCATCACAAGCCTCTTTATATAGTGTAGATGATTAGGGTTATGAACCATGTACACCCTAATAACCCATGTCTTTTCCTTTCCAAGGATCCATGGGTTAAAAGCTCCATGGATCATCCATGGACTCCCATGCAAGCTTAGCCCATTTCCTAATGAGTGTTAGCCCACACCATATAAATATAATAGCCCATGTTTAATTAGTCACCTTTTTTATCACTAAATTAATTCATAATTAATTTAAGATCAATACTAATTAAATAATACGATTTTATATTAATATATTATAACTTATAATATATTAATAAATGATAAACATACTATTCTCATAATATTATCCATATAAATAGTTCGGGTGAAGTGCAACCCAAATGGACCATGCCGGGTCGGGTCAAGTATATATCAAATAAGTTATGGACTTAGACACCTTATCCAATAGGGTGATGAGACTCTTTCCTTATTTGGTAAATTATGACACTACCACAAATAAAAGAATCAAATCTATTTTCCAACAATTTTATCAATGGAAACATATAAACAACAATTTTTCACAAATGCCATTGTAAGGATACTTAAAATAAAATAAAAAAATTTTCTTTTATTTTAAAATTTGCGGAAAAAATTATCCTTGCAATGCAAATGCATATGAAAAACATATTGTTATCTATTCCTAGGCAATTTATCACAACTCTTAAGCAGCAGCTCAAAATTCTGATCACCGAACCATGCGATCGAAATCCATCTTCGCGATTAGAATCAGCTTACTGTTCTTTAAGCATCCTCTCTTTTCTTTGATTCTTAAAACTTCAACATGTGACCCAGTCACATCATGTAATAAGAATCTCCAAATAGGAACTTAATAGAGTTAGATAGTGGACTTACCTGAAGTAGAGTCAAACTTTTTGACTTGACCAACCTTATGATCTTTCAGGTAAATAGGGCAACTTTGCAACCAATGCCCCTTCCTTTGGAAATATAAGCATATGGACTCTTTGGGAATGGTACACGAGACTGTCTCAGACTTAGCCTTTCTCTTTACCATTTGGTCAACCGAGTTGACTATGGCCGATCCCTTTCCATTGGGAAGAGAAAGCTTTTCTGGATATCCAATGTTACCATTGTCCATGTCCATGGTAGTTTGGAAGTTGATCTACTAATCAAATTTGCTTTACTATAGCTCCAAATCATTGTTGATTCAGCAGTACCAAGCGAATAGATAAGATCATTAGGGTCATGTCATAGTCTGTTACATAGTAGTCCCAAAGGAACTCACTATGTGACTTAGAAAGTGATTGAACAACTAACTTTCTCAAGACTTTGACACCCAACTCTCCCAACTTGTCAATATGTGAGCACAGATAGACCTTGCTTGCCAATAGGGCTTGAGTGACTTTGAACTATAAAGCAACTTGTGGGTTAGGGAGAATAATTGGAGGTGGTGGAGAGAGTGAAGAATGATTTCCGGGACATCATCTTCATTAGGGAAGCTTGTTCCAAGAGATTTGGGAAGATCATAATTGTCTGAACCAGACACCTTTTGGGAGATATTCAAGATAGTTGATTTAAAGTCCTTAATATAACACCCAATATGAAATATTAAGGCTAGGACCCAACACAATATTCTATAACTTGGAAGAGGGATGCCAAAATCCAAGCTATAGAATATTTGAAGATAGGCGAATGACGATTCACCAATTTCCACCATGAAAAATGAAATAATTTATTAGGTTTTAATTGGATTTGAAACTCCTAGATCTTTTGAGATTCATTGAACTTTTCAATGACATGTTTCAATCTCGATTGTGCCCTCTCAAATTTTGTGACTGGGATGCCGAGGATCACAAAACAAGGTGTGAATAACCATGCAAATATACTTGGTACCCTTAATATTTACCACTCAATCGATGTGCCGATTAACCACACGCGCTTCACCGATACTATGATAAACATTAAGTTACCCTTTGCCTACCTTGTTAAATCCAGGTTAGTGTGTCGGTTAACCACAAGCGCTCCACTAACGACTTAAGCAAAGTGCAAAGTGTAATTTCATGGGTTTGCACCAAATTCATATTTTCCTAAGTAACTAAAATTGGGAATTTATAAAAGGTTTAGTTACTTAGTATTTCTCATTAATACTTTTAATGAATGAGGAATTATAGTCCTTTTCCTACCCGTTCGGCTAACGACCACCCACTAGTCAAGGAAGCGGTGGGTGAGAGTGGACACCCATTAAACTGCCATTTTATAGGTAGTAACCTTATACCCCCCTTATAGACCGGCTTCGTGAATGAGGCGTACTAACGGTAAGACTGACTTGCTCTTATACACATATATATATATATATATATATATATATATATATATATATATATATATATATATATATATATATATATTATTAACTTATAATACTATAAAGTATAAGGGTTGAATTTTAACTTTTAAAACTCTAAGGGCTAAACTTGGAATTAAAGTATTCATGAGGGAAAACTTTACAAATTTCAAAAGTGAAGGGCAAGTTTTGAACTATTCAAAAACTTTTCAATTCCATAACTTATGTGTTTAAAGTAGTTTTAATGAAAAACTCTTCAAGTTCCATAACTTGAGGACAAGTTATAGAAGACTTTAAAACATTTAAAAAATGAGACTCTCCATTTTTCATAACTTATGGAAATCTTATGAGTTTTAATAATCATAAATGTGACTTTTCATATAACTTGAGGACAAGTTACAAAAACCCATATTATGAACAACTTTTAGATCAATTTGGATTGAAAACATATTATCACATAACTTTTCTATTAATCTAAATCAACTCATAAGAACAAGATAATTCAAATCAAACACTTTTCATGTATATAGCCTAACCATTAAACCAATACAAAACATGAATCTATTGACAATTATCTATGAAATTGGATTAGCATGAACATTACCACATCAAAAATAGGTTTACAAGTTCAAAAACAGCTTAGGGTAATGTTGCTAGTCCAATTCCAGCCAAAAACTCGAAAATCTGCCAAATGGAAGCCAAAATCGTCGAGTTCCTTACAAGAACTCATCGACTTCATGCCATAACACATGAACTCGTCGAGTTTATAGCCAGAACTTGTCAAGTTTCGAGTCTGGGCAGATTCTCAGCTTTGAAAAATAAGTTTGGATCAAGTATAAAGGAAAACAAGCCTAGGCTCTGATACCGCTGATGGGTTTTGAGCATTCTAACACTCCTAAGGTGTACATGCAACCCTAAATACCTTGGATCTATGTTTTCTCTATTATACATGCACATATCAATTTTCCAAGGTATTGTTCTAACTAGCATAATATGAAGTACATATAATATAAATTCTAGTAGAATTACATACCTCTTTGTTGTAGCTTGATTCCATGGAGCTTAAGAGCCTAGTGCCTCAAATGTGACACCTCAAATGGTTCACACAACATCACCAACATCTTGGAATAACTTGAGAGAAATGGTTCCTATGCTCAAATCGGCTAGCCCTCATGTGTACACATACTAGTCCAATTTCTTGGGCCATGGGGTCCTTATATATTGTGGCTATTAGGGTTACACCATGTAACTCATGTCTTTCCATATTCTTCATGCTCCATGGATTAAAATCTGCATGTAGTATCCATGGGTTACTCCATGGGTTTAGCCCAACATGAAGAACTATGGGTCATAAGCCCACATATATAAGAATAAATGATTTACACAATCAATCCCCATATATTTAATTAGTCTCCTTTTGATCAAAAAATTAGTTCCAAATTAATTCTTGATCAATACTAATTAAATAATATGATTTCATATTAATATATTAGAACTTATAATATATTAACAAATCATAAATATCCTTTTCTCACAAAAGTTTATCCAAATTGTTCCGATGCCATGCAACCCAAATGGACCATGCCAAATCGGGGCAAGTACATACCAATTATAATTATAGGTTTAGACGTTAATCCAACAGATACTTATAGAGAAGATCAAACACTTTGATCTTTCGTTATCTTCATCAACACCCCAAAACCAAGTGGGTTCAAAGGCTTCAAAGTTTATCTCAAAAACATCCTATGGTTGGTATTATTTCATTCTAACCTTTATAAATGGATCAATGATGGTTTGGTTTTGTTATGAATAAAAAAATAAACTTGTTATTTTTAAAGTCTTCCGTTGCCGGTTTTTGTGAAAAACAAACTTTTATTTCGTATCAAAATCCAACAGTTGTATCAGAGCCATCTTTTATATGTTAGAATGATTTTTTATGTTTGATAATCTTTGATTTTTAGAAAACAAGCATTGATTTCTTTTGGTTAAGAAAAATCCATATTTGTCTTCTTTGGCAACGTATTGGTTAAAATTGTTTATTTTTATATATAACCATTTTCATGCATTTTGGTTATATAAAAGTTGCCTTAGAAAAAAGAAAGAGTTGTTTGTTATAATATTTGATATGTTGTTGTGTATAAACAAGCCATTTGGACCTTTGTGTTGTGTTTGGTTGATATTTATTTATTCATAAGATGTAATAGATAAATAGGTATTTTTCATTTGTTGATTTGATGTAATAAATTAGTAGACTAGTTGTATTTACTTTAAATGTAACAAGATGAAGAAATTACCACCTTGAAGACCTTTGAAGTGTCCCTTAAGTCCTTTAGGAAAGACTTAATAGTTATTGTGATGGCTCACAAAAAGTATTACTAGACATGGCTTGGTTTATACACATTATAATACATGTTTGTGATGTTTATTGTATGTTAAATGCATGTTATGTTTTATGTAAGAAAAAGGTTTTTACATGTTAAATAACATTTTTTCATCGGATAATATCAATTGAAGTTTGAGTAAAATATTTAAAAGATAACATAAGATATTTATAAATTGGTATTTATAAAAACGTTTTACCGGTTACCGATTACCGGTTTACCGGTTAAAACTCAATTTTGTTGAAAATAGTTTTATTATAAAACTTATGAATACCCAACTTTCAAATATTTGAAATGGTTTAACAGATATTTAAACTTTATATAAACTCCATGTCTTTATAATAAATAAGGAGTTTTTATTAAAAAGACTAAAATCGGTTTATAGCGTTACAACGACAAATAACAAAACTAGTGATTATTTTTTGCGTCGAAACTTAATATATGATATTGGTGTTTTAAACATAACTCAACATGTTGATATTATGTTTTATGCATGCTAAATGAGATTTAAAACATAAGTATAATCACCCAAGTTTTGGTTTATCAAAATATGACTTTTATCATAAGATGCATAAAATTGAGTTTATAAAATAAAATTAGTTTATTCTATGAATTCATGAAGTCATAAGTTTTTGATTGTTAAAAGGAAGTTTAAAATAGTGATTTTATAACTCATACAAAAATCCAAGTCTTAAGCATAAAATAAAGTTTGATTAAGACTATTACCGGTTCTTAAAACCGATCTACGACTAAACTTTAAAATACCGGATTTTAGTTTATAATTGATCGCGGTTAATGGCAAATAAAATGAAGTTTTATTTGGCACCAAAAGAACCTCATAACAAGTGATATGAATTTTACAAAATGGTACATGAATTGTTGGATGCATGCAATATTCACGAGACCATGTTTTTATAAACTATAATTGTAAAAACATATATAAACCCTTATTTACAAAACTTCAAATCTATGCAATCCATTTAAAATTCACTTGGCATTTTTGTGCAGTTTATATGGATTTTAGGTTCACCTTATTCATTTGATTTGTCAAAAATAGTCAAGGTGTTTTTGTTTGATTATGGGATAAAGGTCACTTAACCATTTGTAAAATAGAACTCACATGTTTTTTATATGGATGATTTGATCAATTTCTTATGTGATAAAGGTCACCTAAGCATAAGAGTTTTGAGGCATAGATGTGATAAACATGTCAAGCTAAACAATAGTTGTTTAGGATCCCATAATCTAGGAGTTATGTATCGTATGCAATTGGTAATCTCTACCTACCGAGTTTGATTAAGTTTATAGGATAAAGGTCGCCTAACCATTACTTGTTTCGTTACATGGATCCTAGACTTTAATAAATTAATGTTTTAAGAAACAATATAAGGTATTAATTTTTAAAGACTAAATATTGAAAATACTAAATGAAACTTTGTTAAATTCTGTTGATAACTATTAATAATTTTACGCCCTGCAAAACCTCTCTCTTGTTGAGTTTCAAGAGCCGGTAACATTTGATGGTTATAATTTTTGTAACGGGTATAATATCTTGAGGTTTTACCTTTATGATGACTAGAAATGATATATACTGAAAGATCTCATACCTAAATAACCTCTGCAACCAGTTAGTCTGATCATGATACTTTGATGGAAGTATTATTGTGATGATGATGATGTGTCTCACATCATACTGAAGAAATTAACCATGACTTGTAGAAAGTCTTGGATAATTATGAAACATATCAGATCTGTCATCGAGTAAAGCAGATATTCAATCAGAACACTAGAAATAGTTGCAAGTCTGTTCAAGCATTGAATAAAGGGAAGTCTAAGAGATTGTGCACTCATATAGACTTATAGTTCAGTTAAGGGAAATATAACATAACCTAGAAATCAAGAAAGGACCAAATGATTAGTGTTGTTTCTATTGTGGAAGAAATTGGTCACTAAAGGATGAATTGCTCCTCTCATCTCATCGAGCTGAAGAAGTCTGACTTGGACAAGACTTCAAATATCTATATGATAGAACTATTTATTTTTTCCATCATTCATTTGAGTATATTATACTTCAAGTGACACTAATAATTGATATTATGTGTTGATAAATGGAAGAAATAATCAACTGATTACAAACGAATGGTATTTCGTGTTGAAGATATAACAAGTGTTGTTATAGTCTTTTATTTAAACAATAGATGTATTGTACATATCCTTATAGGGACATGTAACAGTTGTAATTCATGAATAAATTTAGATTTACTTATCGTTTAATGAATGTTCAGATTCATGTTCTGAAATGATGTATTATGTGTTAGAGAATATATTCTCATAATGTTATTTATGAAGTAAATCTATAATCTTTCATTAAAATTATAGTTCTTATCATAACACCTATATAATCAAATGATATTTGATTGGAACTTATCTACGTCATAATCATCATGACAATATAAATAAGAAATACATATACCAACTTCAAAAGGATGGAATTTTTGAAGGCAAATGAGTTTGATTCATTTGATATATGTGAATCCTATTTATATGGGAAAATGATTCACAAGTGTCTTTGTCTATTAGTAGTTAAAGAACAAAAGGATTGACAAAGAGTTATACATAAGTGATGTATGTAATCTTTTTCAATCCATAAATAGATTTGGTGATAGATACTTAACCAATTTCACTGACGACTTTTATTCGTTATTGATGAAACCTTTTGATTTGATCAAATTTTTCCATAGTTAAGATTGAAATAAACATTAATGATATCATCATTAACCTTTCGTTGTGATAAAGAAAATGAGTTTTTGTAATCCAAGTCTTCTTGGAACATCTTAAGAGTTGTGGAATAGATTCACAACTCATTCTAACAAAATACTCACTCGTCATTAGTATGTTTCTTGTGGCACAGGACCTGGTCGCTTGAATCTATCTTTTAATATTCGAGGTAGCCTTCATATTCTCTAGTAGGATAGGGTCACCTGGCCACTAGCTGAATGTCAATAGTACAAGTTTTTAAAGAGGATAAAACATAGACCTTGCAGTCTATTATATGATGTTTTAAAGGAACTATTTACTTTATAAAATTTTTGGAATTATGCTCACTGCAACAAATATATATTGAATATATATTTCAAACCAAAAAAGTGGATTAGATACTTATATTTGACTGAGGATGAAATGGTTTATCCTTATCTAAAGCGTATATAGTTATAGAGATTATGTTAGACAATAAGTTTAACCACTCTAGCATCTACTAACTGTATTTATGTAGAATATCCTAAATGATTGTTTAGGATGAAGTTTCTCCTAATCCCACTAATTTTCATTCCATAAGACAAGTGATTAGAAAGTGCTTTTTCTAAGTGGGAGAAATTTGGAGACTTAAGAGCTAAAGATCCATAAGCTATATGCAGCATAGTTTGGAACTAGCAAGTTTTCAACTGTTGTTGAATCTGCTCAATGGTTGATCAGAAACTAATAAAACACATAGAGATGCATTCATGTATGATTATCAAGTATGGTCTTGATTAATCTTCCTAGATATAGTTTGACTATAAAGAGTAAGTGAGTTTTCAAGGGAGAAAACATACATGATTGAAAATCTTCTCAGATTTAAGCCAACAACTCAAAGTAAGAATCTTCTTTCTTATATGACAATTGCATAGCATGATTTGATTATAAATCAAGATGACTCTTGTGTTTTTCTACAAAGCTAGTGGGAGTGCAATAAAATTCCTAATGTTATATGTAGTCGACATAGTAATTCATGGAATAAGGATATATATAGATGGATCATAGGAACTTAAAGGATTAAGTAAAATTGCATTAATTGCCGAGGATCTTAAAGAGCTTAAGATAAAGGACTCTGAGAGAGTCATCTTGTCAATTACCACCTGACATGATTTTGAGCAAAATCCTCTTTTGAACTAGATAATATGAATGTATTCTGTATGCTAAAGCAATTGAATTAATCATATATGGCATGGTTATGCATAAAGGCCAAATAAGTCGTATTCTTAGAGCATATCGAATGATACCAGTATAATCTGAGAATAAGTCATTATGTGACTTATAGGAACATTCTAAATTAATTGCGAGAACTAGAGAAATATTTCTAATATACAGAGTATTTGAAATAAAGCTATGTTTAAAGTTGTTACACATGTGCTAAATTTTCAAATAGATTGAGATGACTCTTAGTCACAATTAGGCATGTACTAATGATGAATGAAGAGATAGTTACATGGATAGTGGTTCCATGTAGATTTCAATTACAATTACACATCAGAGTTAGAGTACCTCGTGGTTTGAAGAACCACGTACAAAGATGCTTAATGTATAGTTCATTATGATTATGAATAATCTCATTATGCAAGTATTGGTATCTAAGTCATATTCAAGCATCTAATTCATTCTCAATAGCTTTTCTTTATATATGAGTTATATATAAAGCTGAAAATGATTGTACTCGCAAAGTTTACACAAATCAAGTTTGTCAAATATACTATGTATTTGAAAGTCAAGCTGGTGCTATAGGGCCTTGTTGATATAAGTAGATGTATTTGATTGAAATTTAGTATTTGGATATTGGAACAATAAAGCAACATATATTATAATGAATGATATATTGGATATGAGTCTTTCATTAAATAATTGTTGTATTTTATATTAGCATGTTTAAAACCTTGAATAACTAGGTTATTCCAAATGTCCATAGTCATTCATAGTTGTGGGAGCATCTATGAGGTAAGACTAATATGAGTGGATTGGTGGATTCTCATGGAGATGAGAATGACAAAGAGCCGCTACCACCTTTATAGATACTTGATTGGGAGAATAAGTATTGGACTTGACCCGCATCAAAACCACTTTATGGATCATATTCAAGAGTGATGTTTTGATCAAGGTTGTATCTTTTTAATCTTAGACATGAGATACATATTTAGGACTTTAGGTGTAGGGATTGTTGTTCTTAGACATGGTTTAACGTTGTTTCGTAAAAAGCAGTCATAAGGGCCATCGTTGGGTATGACATGAACTGCATTGATGGGCATATGTAGTCAAGATGATCTTTGTATTCTTAGACCTGAAATGCATATTTGGGACTTGAAGTGTAGGAATTGTTGTGCTATGACATGGTTTAATGTTGTTTCGTAAAAGGCAGTCATAAGGGCCATTGTTGGGTATGACACGAACTGCATTGATGAGCGTATGTAGTCAAGATGGGATATGTCCCTCTTATTCGTTGAGATCATGACATTTAAAGCCTTAGTTAAAGTTGAACATTAAATGAGATTGATCATGATCCATATCTCATGTTCGACATGATGTCTGAGACAAAGGAATAATAGATACCACACCTTTAGTAACAATTGTATCTTAGAGCTCCTGGAATTGGATGTTGATGAAATGACACCCTTCATATGTTGTTAGGGGAAGTAGCCCGTTGTTAGACGTTAGCTACTGTCTATGTGAGTCTATAATGAATCTTGTGTAAGTCAGAGATTGTTGGGTATATATGCCCAAGAATCAATATGGAGTGATATTTCTATAATATATGATCATATAGGGTCACACATTTATCAAGTTGGCACATTTTATATAATTATTAGTATTGTGATTATTAATAAATAATATCGATTCTTGTATTTTTATTAGGGAATAATTATTGTTTTGTGAAAACAATAATTATAAGAGAGTATTACTAGTTATTATTTCATATGGTATGAATTAATAAGTCATGCACAACATTTTGGACTAGTTGGATTCTTTTGTCATTTACCTAAACACAAAGTTTATATTTTATAAACTTGGAGTTTATAAAAAATAAAGAATCTTACTTTTTAAAAGGCATAATGATGGTGTGGGAGGTTGCTTTTTCAACCTTCCACCTTTTGTCTCCCATGCTTCTAAAAGCTACCATTACTTTACATTATTTTAATGGTTAGGCCTTACTTTTTATGGGTTATATAAGAGATGCATGAGGCTTGCTTTTTTGCAAGAGTGAAGCTCTTCTTCTTCCTCTCTTTTCTCTCTAGAACCGTGGGTTCTTCTTCTCTTCTTCCTCTTTCTCTCCTTTGAAGTTAGTTTGGTGTTTAGAAGACCTCTTGAGTTGTTCCCTTTAGTGCTTAATTGAGTTAAGAACTTAAAGGATTTAGGCACTCAAGAATACAAGAAAGAACTAGCATTCCAAGTGCCTTAGTCTTGATGGTGGATACTTGCAGAGAATATCATACATTTTGATCTTTTGTTATCTTCATCAACACCCCAAAACCAAGTGGGTTCAAAGGCTTCTAAGGTTATCTCTAAAACATCCTATGGTTGGTTTTATTTCATTCTGACCTCTATAAATGGACCCATGATGGTTTGGTTTTGTTATGAACAACAAAATGAAACTGTTATTTTTAAAGTCTTCCGTTGCCGGTTTTTTTGGGAAAAACAAACTTTTATTTCGTATCAAAACCCAACACCCAGCCCGTCATTTCGCTGATCCAAGTTGTACACCCCACGTAGTTGTGGTATGCTTAGCGTACACGCTGAGTGTTGACTTTTGTTGACTTTGACCCTTGGCCAGGATTTAGGGTTTTTGGACCATGAGAAGGGAAAATGGTCTGTTTTCCCTTAGAAGGTTTAGCCGTGGGATTTGGACTCCCAAGTGAGTTTTTGGACCTTAATTATTAATTAGGATTAATTATTTTGTTGACTAGATGGAGTCTCGATCTGACAGTTCGGGTGCTAGGTTTTTGTGTCGTTAGTATCACGTGAGTCTCCTCACTTATTCTTACCTATATGGTAGGATAGTTGTATTTATGATGAACAACTAGGTCTACTTGTTATGATTATGTTATGCTATTTATATTTGACTGGGGCTGCTGATAGCCAACCAGGGTTGCTGATAACCCATCGGGCGTGTTGTTAGCTCATCGGGATTGTTGATAGTCCTCAAAGTTGCTGATAACCCATAATTGTTTATGTATGATGTGATGTATGTGGTATCTTGGGGAACTCACTAAGCTTTGTGCTTACAGTTGTTGATTTATATGTGTCAGGTACTTCTCAGGACCGCTGGACGACGAAGGTCTGATTGTACACACACGCACTGGGGGATTTACTACTGGGACATGTTGATGAACTCTGATAATTAGGATACTGGTTTTTTTGGGATAATTATGTATTTGATAACTTGGTTGTGAAACTCTGATTTTGGTAGTTTAAAAATGAAAAATTTTGTCTAAAATTTAAGGTGTTATACAAAAACCCAGTAAAAAGCATTCAAACTCGGATCCAAAAGTTGTACAAAAGTATTCCACCAACTTTCCCGAAATAGAGGCAAAAGGCTAAAATCCGGATTCTTCACAGCACGATCTACGCGGACCATTTGTAAATCCATGCGGACCCCATGGATGTTGCTAAGTGGGTCATTTGGCCCATTTGATTGATCTTATTGTTTGCTCCTTTATTTCTTGGTCAACCCACATGCAAAGGTTCTTGACAACCGAATTATGCCTTCTTAACTCTCCCAAGATGGTCCATTGTTTCCTTAATCTTCTACAGCTCAAATTCTCTTCACATCATCATCATTTTTAATCCAAAATTAAGCCCAACTTGCTCCTTTGATTATGTTGACAACAAGCCCAATCACACCACTTCAAGTCCACAAGAAAATCACATGCTTCCAAAGGTCCCGCATTCCTTCCATTTCTCCATGTTGAATATGTAACAACGTAATTTTTCAATACAATTTTTCATTTTAAAACATATTTTCATTCACACTATAATCATAAAAACATAATGTATCCACTGTATCATAGCAAACATGTCCCAAGATCTTATATACATAAATCCCCTTCAGTGTGTACAGATCATGCCGGCGCCTTCCCGCGATCCTCGCTAGTACCTGAAACACATAACATAACAACTGTAAGCATAAATGCTTAGTGAGTTCTCCAAAATACCACATATCCCACATACGCCCTTCCAGGCCATAACTCTATAGGATCTTCCGATCCATGTGTCTCAGGGGACTTCCGTCCCAAATCCCGGTAGACCTTCCGGTCCTACCCCTATCGACCTTCCGGTCCGTAACCCCTTGACCTTCCGGTCCATATCATCTTGACCTTCCGGTCCATACCATCTTGACCTTCCGGTCCATATCATACATAACATACATATCACATACATATCACATAACTGCATATAGCACATACATATCACATAACCGCATATAGCACATACATCTCATAGCATACAAGACCTTCCGGTCATACATAGGTACCCTTCCAGGTACAGTATAGTGAGAAGAATCACCTCAATGAAGTCGGATGAACTCTCGTGCTCAACTTCCCGACTTAGCCTCCTCCTCTAGTAGCCTCCTCTGATGAAATGGATGATAGATCTGAGCTCCACAACCTTCCTTGTTTGTCATCCTTCCTTCTTTCTTGCAAAATCACACTTAGAATGATGAAATAGCCCTCCTCTTGCACTATAAGCTTTCACTCTGCTCTCTAGGGTTTCTCAGGGGTCTGATAGCCGCAAATGGTTGCTATAAAGGTCCTTAAATACGGCCCAGGCCCCAAGAATTAGGGTTTTATTAAACAGCATGGACTCGCCGAGTCCACGTATGGACTCGCCGAGTCCGCCACTAAACCAGTCCAACCATGCGCGATCCTACTCGGCGAGTCTGAGCGCCTACTCGCCGAGTCCCTCTCCAAAACTCAATATAAATACATAAAATAAGATACCTGGGAATCCGGATGTTACAATTCTCCCCCACTAGAATCAGACTTCACCCTCGAAGTCCTGCTCGACAAACAACTCCGGATGCTGCTCCCGCATCTCCAACTCCGGCTCCCAGGTCAGCTCGGACCCTTTCCGATGTTGCCACTGGACCTGCACTAGTGACACCTCCTTGTTCCTCAGAACCTTGATCTTCCGATCCCGGATCGTGATTAGCCTCTCCGCATAATTCAGGCTCGCATCCACCTGAATATCCTCCAGTGGTACTACCGCCGACTCGTCGGCTATACACTTCCTCAACTGGGACATGTGGAAGGTATCATGAATCTGGCTCAACTCCGCAGGTAGCTCTAACCGATAAGCTACCTTGACCACCCTCGCGGTCACCCTGAATGGACCGATGTACCGGGGCCCCAGCTTACCCCTCTTCCTGAATCGGATCACTCCTTTCCTAGGAGATACTTTCAGGAGTACGAAGTCCCCCACCTGGAACTCCAACTCGGATCGTCGCCGATCCGCGTAACTCTTCTGACGACTCTGAGCCGTCAGTAGTCTCTGTCTAACCTGCTGTATCTGCTCTGTCGTCTGCAGCACTATCTCAGTGCTGCCCATCACACGCTGCCCTACCTCTCCCCAACAAATGGGAGTCCGGCACCTCCTACCATACAACAACTCGAACGGAGGCATCCCAATACTAGAATGGTGATTGTTGTTGTAGGAAAACTCAGCCAATGGTAGATACGTGTCCCAACTTCCCCTGAAGTTCAACACACATGCTCGAAGCATTTCCTCGAGCGTCTGGATCGTCTGCTCACACTGTCCGTCCGTCTGGGGGTGGTAGGTGGTACTGAAATGCAACCTCGTACCCAACTCCTCGTGGAACTTCTTCCAGAACCTGGAAGTGAAACATACATCTCGATCTGACACGATCGAGATCGGTACCCCATGACGCGATACCACCTCCCTCACATACAACTCTGCCAACCTCTCGGCAGAAGAGCTCTCACTGATAGCAAGAAAATGCGCACTCTTCGTCAGCCGATCGACGATCACCCAAATTACATCGACACCCCTTGCGGTCCTCGGCAATTTGGTGATGAAATCCATGGAAATCTGTTCCCACTTCCACTGGGAAACCTCGAGTGGCTGCAACTTGCCATGCGGACGCTGATGCTCGGCCTTAACCTTACGACAGGTCAAGCACCTCTCGACAAACCACGCGACATCCCTCTTCATACAGGGCCACCAATAATCTTTCTTTAGGTCCAAATACATCTTCGTGGCCCCGGGATGGATCGAGAACCTCAATCTATGTGCCTCCTCCATCAAAATGGTATGTGCCCCTCCTGCATACGGCACCCAAATCCGACCCTGAAAGGTCATCAGCCCTCGACTATCGGTGACAAACTCGGACACGTGCCCGATCACCCGCTCCCTCTTGCGGTTCTCCGGTATCACGGCCTCTGCCTGGGCCTCCCGAATGGTTTCCAACACCGGAGTCATCACAGTCAATCTCATACAAGTGCCTCGAATCGGGGCACTCTCTGCCCTACGGCTTAGCGCATCGGCTACCACATTAGCCTTGCCCGGGTGGTACAGGATCTCACAATCCTAATCCTTTACCACATCCAACCATCTCCTCTGTCGCATATTCAGATTGGGCCGATCCATCAGATACTTCAAACTCTTATTGTCCGTGTATATGGTACACCGAACCCCATACAAATAGTGACGCCAGATCTTGAGGGCGAACACCATTGCCCCCAACTCCAGATCGTGGGTGGGATATCTCGTCTCATGAGGCTTCAGCTGCCTCGATGCATACGCTATCACATGCCCTCTCTGCATAAGCACCGCACCCAACCCCGATATCGATGCGTCACAATACACCACAAAATCCTCCATCCCTTCCGGGAGGGCTAACACAGGGGCTTCGCACAATCTCTGGCGAAGTGTCTCAAACGAGGTCTGCTGCTCCGGACCCCATGAAAAAGCAACACCCTTATGGGTCAATCTGGTGAGAGGCACGGCAATCTTGGAGAAATCTCTGATAAATCTCCGATAGTAGCCGGCCAATCCCAGAAAACTCCTGATCTCGGTGGGAGATCTCGGCACCTCCCAACCCATAACCGCCTCAATCTTGGCCGGATCGACCAATATCCCCTTCTGATTAACGAGGTGCCCCAAGAACTGGACCTCTCGCAACCAGAACTCACACTTGGAGAATTTGGCATAAAGCCTCTCCGTCCTCAATACCCCGAGAATCTCTCTCAGATGCTCCTCGTGCTGCTCTCTATCTCTTGAATACACCAGTATATCGTCGATGAACACGATCACCGAACGATCTAGCATCGGTCTACACACCCTGTTCATGAGATCCATGAATGCTGCTGGTGCATTGGTGAGCCCGAAAGGCATCACCACGAACTCGTAATGCCCATAACGAGTCCTGAACGCCGTCTTCTGGATATCCTCATCACGCACTCTCATCTGATGATATCCAGACCTCAGATCGATCTTGGAGAACCAAGATGCTCCCTGCAACTGCTCAAACAAATCGTCGATCCTCGGTAATGGATAACGGTTCTTAACCGTCAACTTGTTCAACTCCCGGTAATCAATACACATCCGGTGTGAACCATCCTTTTTCTTGACAAAAAGGATCGGCGCTCCCCATGGCGAGCTACTCGGTCGAATAAACCCTTTCCCCAACAGCTCCTGAAGCTGTGAGGATAACTCCAGCATCTCTGGCGGCGCAAGGCGATTAGGCGCCTTGGAGATAGGCGCTGCCCCCGGAACCAAATCAATGCGGAACTCTACCTGCCTCTCGGGAGGCACACCCGGCAACTCCGCGGGAAAAACATCCGGGAACTCGCGCACTATCACAACGTCATCCACCAAACTTGGCCTCCCAGCGGCCTCTCGTGTGTCCATCACATAGGCTACAAACCCGCTGCAGCCTGGCTGTAGACTCTGTCTCGCTCTGGCCGCCGAACAGAACGCTGACCCACATCGGGTACCCTCGTCGTACACCGTAAGTACTCCCCCACTAGGGTCTCGTATTGTCACCAACTGTCGCTCGCAGTCTATCACAGCCCCAAATCGGCTCAACCAATCCATGCCAACTATGACACACACGTCCCCCATCGCTATCGGGACCAGATCTATCGGGAACTCAACGCCGAAGATCTCGGGTACATATCCCCGTATCACCTCCGTAGCATATACCGCTCGCTCATCAGCTATGGAAACTCGCAGAGGTCGACTCATCGCCTCTCGTCTGCTACTGATGTGCCGACTAAACGCTATCGACACAAAAGATCGACTCGCACCCGAGTCAAATAACACTAAGGCAGGTACAGAACTCACAAGAAAAGTACCTACGCATATCATCATATAAGCATAATATCTCAATTCAATATAAATAATTAAAGAAATACATACGAGCCACAACATCAGGTGCTGCGCGGACCTCCTCCGCTGTCAACTGGAAAGCTCTCCCGCGAGCCTTCGGTGCCTCGGCCTTTGCTGGCCGAACCTCGGTAACCCTAGCAGCAGGTGCAGATCCCTGTGTTGATCCCTGATGTAGCTGCGGACACTCGACCTTCCGATGGCCAGTCTGGTTGCAATGAAAGCACACCATAAATCCCTTGGGGAAATCCTTGGCGATATGCCCCTCCTTGCCACACTTGTAGCAAGCACCTGATCAACAGACCCCATCATGTCCCTTGCCACACTTCCCGCAAGTGCGACCCTTCTGGCCTCCAGATCTCGTATCCGCGGACTTGGTCCGCTTGGCTGCCGGCTGAGACTGAGCCGGCCGCCGATCCATCCTTTGAGACTCGGCCTCCTCCCTGGCCTGAGTCTCCAACTCAATCTCCCTCTTCCGGGCATTTGCCTGGAGCTCAGCAAATGTCCGGTACGTCGAGTTCGACACGAACTCCCGAATGTCTCTCCTTAGTACGCCCAAATACTGGCTCATACGTGCCTGCTCAGTAGACACCTGCTCAGGGCAAAACACCGCCCTTTCATGAAACTTCCGGGTAACCACAGTAACCGAATCAGTACCCTGCTTGAGGGTCAAGAACTCCTGAACCAGCCGTTCCCTCTCCACTGGGGGAACATACTCATCTCTGAACATAGCGGTAAACCTCTCCCAGGTCACCGCTGAGATCTCCGCAATAGTGAAGCTCGTCGTCACGAACATCCACCAATCCTTCGCTCCCAATCGCAGCTGGTTCAACGCGAACCGTACCCTCAGATGCTCCAGACATGAACACGTGTAGAAGCATCCCTCGATATCAGCAATCCATCTCATCGCAGCGATCGGATCCTGCGTCCCATCAAACTCTAGTGGTTTCGTGTTGCTGAACTCCCATAGCAACAACGAATCACCTCCCTGAGGTCTGGCAACAGCCACAGCTGCAGTAGCTGCAGCAGCAGCAGCCTCAGTCACCACGGCGTACCGCTCATCGAACGTCTCAATCAGTGTGGTCTTGATAGACCCAAACATCTCCAGAATCTCGGCCCTGATCGCTGCCGCCACCTCATCGTGGATCATCTGACGAAGCTCCTCGTCACTCACGCCACTCGGCTCAGGTCTGTGACGTGTCCCAACCATGATGTCTCTGAAATATAACATAAACATATCAGAAACTCGCTCGAGTATACTCGCACTCGATAGCTCAACCCTACTTGTTCCTTAGTACCCAATGGATTCTTACTTAGGGTGCGCACTACTCCGGTGTCTTCAGTAGTACGGGCCCTATACTACCGTCCACACCGCATCAGCATTCACTCTAAGTCCTCCTACTTGGATCCCAGATCACAAGTACACTATATCTAACTGGCATAGGCTACCCTTCGGTAGGCCTCTCATCAGCTCCTCACTGCTACCTACTCGCTCTCAAGCATCACATAGCAGCAAAATCATTCCTAGGCTAAGGCATCACAAATCAGGCCACTCTAGTCCTAATATGCATACCTAGCCTACTCTAGCAAGCATATCATATCGTATCATATCTCATAACACATAATGTAAGGGTATTTTGGGAAATCACCGTTCGGGCGCTGGCTGATCGTACACACTGCTTCCTTCTGCCTTTCTCAAAACTTTTACTCTTTTAGAAAAATTGTTTATTTATGAAAAACTTTCTCATTTCCTCAGTTTGAGTTCAGATTCATCCGAAGATGCACCCGAATCCCTCAAACCAAGGCTCTGATACCAACTTGTAACAACGTAATTTTTCAAAACAATTTTTCATTTTAAAACATACTTTCATTCACACTATAATCATAAAAAAATAATGTATCCACTGTATCATAGCAAACATGTCCCAAGATCTTATATACATAAATCCCCTTCAGTGTGTACAGCTCATGCCGGTGCCTTCCCGCGATCCTCGCTAGTACCTGAAACACATAACATAACAACTGTAAGCATAAATGCTTAGTGAGTTCCCCAAAATACCACATACCCCACATACGCCCTTCCAGGCCATAACTCTATAGGATCTTCCGATCAATGTGTCTCAGGGGACTTCCGTCCCAAATCCCGGTAGACCTTCCGGTCCTACCCCTATCGACCTTCCGGTCCGTAATCCCTTGACCTTCCGGTCCATATCATCTTGACCTTCCGGTCCATACCATCTTGACCTTCCGGTCCATATCATACATAGCACATACATATCACATAACTGCATATAGCACATACATATCACATAACCGCATATAGCACATGCATCTCATAGCATACAAGACCTTCCGGTCACACATAGGTACCCTTCCAGGTACAGTATAGTGAGAAGACTCACCTCAATGAAGTCGGATGAACTCTCGTGCTCAACTTCCCGACTTAGCCTCCTCCTCTAGTAGCCTCCTCTGATGAAATGGATGATAGATCTGAGGTCCACAACCTTCCTTGTTTGTCCTCCTTCCTTCTTTCTTGCAAAATCACACTTAGAATGATGAAATAGCCCTCCTCTTGCACTATAAGCCTTATCTTTGCTCTCTAGGGTTTCTCAGGGGTCTGATAGCCGCAAATGGTGGCTATAAAGTTCCTTAAATAGGCCCCAGGCCCCGATAATTAGGGTTTCATTAAACAGCATGGACTCGCCGAGTCCACGTATGGACTCGCCGAGTCCACGTATGGACTCGCCGAGTCCGCCACTAAACCAGTCCAACCATGCGCGATCCTACTCGGCGAGTCTGAGCGCCTACTCGCCGAGTCCCTCTCCAAAACTCAATATAAATACATAAAATAAGATACCTGGGAATCCGGATGTTACAGAATAGTCTTTGATAAATCCTGGAATTAAGCTCAAAATACTAGAAAGTACCCGATAAAGATGAAAAATAACAAAAAAGAAAAAAAAGAAAATATGCATGAAGCTTAAATAAAATGAGATGGAATGATCTAAAATTAAACTAAGAAAAGAAGTAATAAAATGAAACAATCAGATAGAATTGTGGAGCTTTCTATTTCCTTGCATGCATATAAAGACCACTGTTTAAAACAAAGAAGTTATGATAGTTTGAAGCTGGAACAGAATATGAGATATGCATCACCATAACATGGTAAGAAAGATACCACGGCATGGTGAGTTGTGTAGCCTGGCATCCTTTAAGAGGTTTGAGCTCAACCTCTCTCATAAATCCATTTTGGTACACTTTTGATGGTCCTTTGGTGCTCTAGAGTGATGGTATCAAGAAAGTTTGATGTTTGAAGCATTGCAACTAGAGTATTCGGGTCTTATTGTACTTTTGGACCCTTGTAAGTATTAAAGATTCAAGCTCTACGGTGTTTCATCATTAGATCTATGAATATTTTATGTTTTCGTCCATTTTAATTAGTTTTGATCCCTTTGAGGCTTGTTCCATAGAGTTTGAAGAACGCCTGTTTCATGTGAATCCCGATTGTTTTGTCTTTTAGTGATCACGAGGCGGTCAAGGGGTTTGTCCTCGACGTGATGGTTAGTGATGATTGATTGTTGACTTTGACAGTTGACCTTTGAATTTAGACTAGTTTGACTTTTGGTCAAATTTAAGGGTTTGAGCTATAGACTAAGGTTTACTATGTGTTTAGTTAGGTGGTTCATGTGGTTGTTTCATTGGACTTTGGGTAGTGGATTTCAGCTCTTTGATCAAGTGAGTTTTCTCAATATACTATGTAGGACACAAGGTATCATCGCATGTTAGATTGTCTTTGTGACTTTTGCATGAAAGACTATGGTGGGACCATTACAACAAAGACTACAGTGGGGTTGTAGCAACGGAAGTGATTGTAAGAATATGGAAGGACCATAACATTCACAAGGATTGAAATATACCCCTAGGGCGGGGCCCCTTTATATGTTTGTTAAGAGGGGCCCGTTTATATACATGTTAGGTGAGACCTGATATATGCATGTGGCATGTGGTATTATGGGGAACTCACTAAGATTTTTGTTTATGATTTTAAGTTTAAATGTTGCAAGTCTTTTTAGTAGTACGAGAAGAGCACGACGTGATTGTATCAAATCTGTTGTTATGATTTTGAGATGTTCCACACTTATGAACTTCTTACTCTGATTTATGTTATCAAATAACCGGATATTACTTTTTATGATTTAATGGCATGGTTTACTTTGTTTTAAAAATAAAAAATTATGTGTGAAATTTGTGATGTTATATATTTGTTGTATATTCAATGAGATACAAGCCCTAAATAGGGGTATTGAAGTTGAGTTTTCTGTTTCACATTGTCTGTAGAATTTTTGGGTAAATTTGAATTGTCATAATATCTTTGTTTTTTGTTCGATTTGCCTGATTTTTTTACAAGCGTGTAGTTCACAATTTAGCCTATTGTTTACACAGTTTACATGCATTTTTTGGTTGTATTTTCAATGAGATACATGCTCCTAAACAGGGGGCATTAAAGATGTGTTTTTTTAAAATAACATTTACTTTATTTCAATGGATCCAACATATGTTCCAGATGTTTTGTCCCCTATAGAAAAACATTTTAATATTTGTAGAGTTATGGTTGGAGTTCCTGAGAAATTCAAGGTAAAAACTGACATAGTATCACGTCAACAAAACCGATGACACATCGTTTTTTTTTTTTTTGAGAAATATGCGATGTGTACAAACACATTAGGGAATGGACGGAAAGTCCCCAATTTTGTTTGACCGAAAAGGACATGATTGATAAAGACGTTAAGTACTGGGGCGACCTTGAAAAATTAAACGACTTTCTGTACTTTACGGTCATATTAGATCTACGGTTAAAGTTTGAGTTTCTTCAACAAGCCTTTGAGAAGTTGATTAAGTTGAAAAATACCGAAAAAAATCCCACGCGCAACTAAAAAATAAGTTTGAAGGCTAAGGTCTTAATACGGGATCTTCAAAACATATTTGAGAAATTTTTTTATTTCTACAAAGCAAACTTTGACAATACCGAGTCTTCTCAATGTCAAACACGTGCTCATGAAGATGTAGATGTAGTTGTGGTTGATGACAAGAAGGACTTCATGGGTGATTTAATAGTACAAGGGGATTACCCCTCGACATCACGAACACAAAGTTGACATAATATCTAAACGAGCACTCAATTAAATACAATAATGTAACATACATGTTATTAACCTAGTGTAATTATCGTATTTTGTAAGCTTGTTAGTGAATATTATTGAATATTATATGATTTTGAGCGTTGAGTTCTAACAAGATAGTTTTATGAGATTTGAAGTAAACTATGTTTAGAATCATTCGGGAAATATTGGAAGTCTTACGAGATTCCGATCAAAAGTGAACTATTGAAATTAAAACAAATATAAAGTTGGATATAAGTAAAAATAACGTTATTGAAAGTTGTAGATTATCTCGTTAGAAACATTCAGAAGAAAACCTCCCTGAAATCCGAGTTATAACGAAGAAGTTATGACTTATTGAAGTTTCGCGACAGAACCGGCACGACGCCATATGACTTAAAAAATGAGTTTTCAATAAACTCCTTTTTAGCTTTAGTGATCTAAATGAAAGTCGTAGTATTCGTTAAACCGAGAATTTTCATAAAAACAACGTCCAAATTTGACTTCGTATGAGGAAGTTATGATTTTTCTGAGATTCGGCATAGAAATACACAGCCCGAAACTCGAAATAAAGATCGAGTGATTTTTAGTCGTCACAACTTAAACGAGAATCAAATGTCTCGTCAATAGTAGTACAACGGTAAAAAGACAGACGAAAACAGACGTCGGATGAAGAAGTTATGACTTTTTAACAGACTTTTCCTCTCCCGGCCTGTTAAAAATATAATATTAAAAATAAAGTCAAAATTAGCCGACGAAATCTAAACGAAAGTTGTAGAGTATAATCTCACCTACGCGTGGATATAAATAACGTCAAAACGGTGCTCGTATGCGAAATGATATAAAATTTTGAAGTTTATGGCACAAATTACGAGGATGGACGTAGAAGTACGCCCAGCGTACTTCGTACGTACTCCCAGCATACTACGAAGAAACGTATCAGCCACCGCTCGCCTTCGCATGATGGACGCATGTCCTATCTGTTCCATGTCCTAGGCCCGGGTTCCGATCAGAAGCCACGTCTCACCTACGTGCAGCGTACTAGATTACGCTCAGCGTAGAGCACCGCTACGCAGTACGCCCAACGTAATGCTAGACTTCGGATATTATAAATAGAAAGCGAGCCTTCCGAATTTTGTTTACAATTTTCACACTCTTTCACCCTCTACTCTCTCTCAAATTACCCTAACACCCCCCGAAGCCTAAGGAACTACCCCAACACCCGAAGTAGGTCCCGGCGCACCGAAGACCTCGAGAGAATAATATTTTCAGTCGAAACTCTGCCCACACAAAGCGCGGTTTTCAACTAAAATCCCCGGTTTCGTCAAAGAAAGTAATTTTTAGAAACGAAGTGCTGCCCAAATTATCATTTTATCATTCGGTTATTTCACGGTGAGTTCAATATAGGCACAATTATATGTTATGTGTTATATGTTCAATGTGCTTTCCTATGTTATTCTGGTTTTATAGCGTTGATCATGTAGAGCATGTCTCGTATCACTTTTGGTATTGGCTTTGAGCCTTAGGCCATGTAGAGCATGTCTCGTATTATTCTGGTATTGGATTTATGCATTTGGTCATGTATAGTATGTCTCGTATCACTTCTGGTATTGGCTTTGTGCCTTTAGCCATGTAGAGCATGACTCATATCACTTCTGGTATTGGCATCGGGCTAGGTAGGGCTGAAAGCCTGTATATTCTGGCAAAATGATAATCAGAAATCGTTTATTTTCTGTGCCACTTAGGCTGAAGTCTTATTAATGTATATCATGTTGAAATTGTTGTATCTCATTGATCGTAAATATTTTAATCGAATCATTGGTTGATATGGAAATCCGGTCATATGAAACACATATGCCTTTATAATTCTTTGTCCCTCTTTGCTCCTGTCATATTGATATATATATATATATATATATATATATATATATATATATATATATATATATATATATATATATGACATAGCGTTAAATTGTAACTGTATTTGAACTCACTAAGCGTCACCCGCTTATTCCTCTCAGTGTTTAACTATTATAGGTGATAAACATCCAGAATAGTCATGTACTGTAAGAAGATGTAGAATAGTTAATATTATCACTTTTGTACTTAGTGTATAAATTCCTGGGAAGTTATATAATATATAAAACTTTGTAAAAATCTTAATAGTTGGTTTGTATCCAGACTTTTGTAAATTATATTATGAATATGCATGTAGCATGTTTGGAGTAATAATATTGTAAATTTTAGAGAAGGGAATCTTTCAATCATGGTATTAGAGCAGTAGTTTAAGCGAACTAAATTCCACGGATTGGTATTTAGACTTAAACTATTGGAAGTTCAATATATGAACGGATTTATTATAAGTATATGGATACAAACCATAGGAAAGACTTAAGTAAAGTATTAGGTAATAATAAATCCTAATATTCTAAAATACTATATTACTCCAAAATTTCAGAACAATGGCCGAACAGGTGAGTGGCCATACACCTGATGTGGGTGAAGATCCTCAACCTGATGAAGTAAATACTCCAGTATCCCCTCGTGAGGAGCAACTTGTGGATAAACTTACTGGTGTTATTCGGCAGACTCTCGAAGAACATAAAAAGAATAGCGATAAAGGTAAAGAGAAAGCCACCGGAGAATCTTCAAAAGGGGAGGCGAAACGTCCCTCATTCAAAACTTTCAAGAGTAATTGTGCTACAGAGATTTTAGGTGTTCTTAATACAATTGTTGTTCTTACATGGATCCAGAACACAGAAAAAGTGTTTCGTATCTCTCATGTGGTTAATGAAGACAAGGCTAATTATGCTTCTGCAATGCTCATCGGAGAAGCCTTGGTCTGGTAGGAAGCAACATTTGAAGCTCTCAACGAGTATGACCAGGATAATTTATCTTGGGAAATGTTCAAAACTCGTTTGCTAGGAAAGTATTGTCCTCTAGACATGAGGAGAAGATTGGAGAAGGAATTCCTCGAGCTTAAACAGGGAGGAATGATTGTGAATGATTATGAAACTAAATTCAATCAAAAAGCACGGTTTATTGCAAAATATATTCCAACTGAAGACGATAAAATTCAGTTATTCATGGAAGGACAACGGTATGAAATCCATGATTCTGTGGTTAATCGGGATGTTCCATCATTTGATAAAGCTGTTGAGTATGCCCAAAAGCACGGGCATGACTTAGAAATACGTTTTGCCAGTCAATCTGTTCCGAAGCATCCACGTGTTGATCGCACTTTTCCTGTTTCCTTTATTCCATCAGTTCAATCCGCTCGATCTCATCCTAGCAAACAAGTGCAATCTCATAATACCTCTTGTGGCCGCGGTAGGTCACAATCTTTTTCTCTTCAGTCACCATCGTGTCGAAATTGTGGAAAGAATCATCAGGGCGAATGTAGATTAGAAAAAGGATCAGTGATATGTTATGGATGTGGAGAAATAGGCCACATGAAGCCCGTTTTCCCGATGAAGAATGTTACATGCTTTTCTTGTGGTGTTACTGACCACAGGAAGCGCTTTTGCCCTACTCTTACTAGTCAAATGGCAGGGAGTCAAGCTTCCGTTCAACAACTAAAGAGTACTCCAACTAAAAAGGAGGAGGTGCCAAAAGCTAAAGGCCGTGCATTCCAAATTACCACGGAGGAGGCACGTGAAGACCCGAATGTTGTGACTGGTACATTTTCGTCAACTCTAGACCTGCTTACATCTTATTTGATTTTGGTGCCTCAGATTCTTTTGTGTCTGATGAATTTGCACGTTCTTTTCAAATTGCTTGCTATACACTTGCTCAACCGTTTCATGTAGACACAGCCAGAAGTATATCATTACTTGCTGATAAAGTCTATAGAGATTGTGTCATAGAAATTGAAGGTTATAATTTTCTTACTAACCTGATTCCTATCTCCTTGCCCAACTTTGATATTATTCTCGGCATGGATTGGTTGTCAAAGAACCATGCAGAACTCTTATGCTACGAAAAGATTGTACGCATTCCTATTGAAGGGGAGAATCCTATTTATGTCTACGGTGAACAAAGACTTAAAATCTTTAAAATAATCTCTTTCCTAAAAGTTCGTAAATTCATATCGAAGGGATGTTCTATTTATCTAGCCTACACAATTGATATCTCAAAAGAGGGGAATAAAATTGTAAATGACATTCCTGTTGTTAATGAATATCCTGATGTTTTCCCCGATGACTTGCCTGGACTTCCTCCGGATTGGCAAGTAGAATTCCGAATTGATGTTGTACCTGGTGCTGCTCCAATTGCAAAGACTCCTTATCGTCTTGGGCCAACTATGATTGTCAAGAAGGACGGTTCGATACGAATGTGTATTGATTACCGTGAGCTAAATAAGGTAACTATCAAGAACAAGTACCCACTACCTCGCATTGACGATTTATTTGATCAACTTCAGGGTGTTAGCTATTTCTCGAAGATTGATTTGAGATCTGGCTATCATCAGTTGAAAGTACACAAGCAGGATGTACCGAAGACTGTTTTCCGTACTCGTTATGGGCATTTTGAATTCCTTGTCATGCCATTCGGTTTGACAAATGCTCCTGCCGTATTCATGGATATAATGAATCGGGTATTCCGTCCAATGCTCGATAAATCTGTCATCGTATTCATTGATGATACTATAATCTATTCCAAGTCTGAAGCTGATCATGCCATTCATATTCGTGAAATATTAGAACTTCTTCGAAAGGAGAAACTATATACTAAATTCTCCAAATGTGAATTTTGGCTTCGTCAAATTCAATTTCTTGGCCATGTGTATTCTGGTGACGGTATATCAGTAGATCCTACCAAAATTGAATCCATTCAGAATTGGGAAGCGCACCGTAATGCTTCTGAAATTCACGGTTTCTTGGGTATCGTGGGGTATTACCGGAGATTCATTAAAGATTTTTCACGTATATTTGTACCTCTCACAAGTCTTACATGAAAGGAAGTAAAGTTTGAATGTGATGAAGCCCAAGAAAAAGCTTTCTCAACTCTGAATGACCTTTTGACTCATGCTCCGATCTTATCACTCCCAGAAGGTGATAATGATTTTTCCGTGTATAGCGATGCTTCAAGGTTGGGAATCGGTTGTGTGTTGATGCAGCGTGGTAGAGTAATAGCCTATTCCTCAAGACAACTGAAAGAATATGAAAAGAATTATCCCACCCATGACCTCGAACTCGCTGCAGTAGTATTTGCCCTAAAACTTTGGAGGCATTAACTTTTTGGTACAAAATGCCAATTGTTTACCGACCACAAAAGTATCAAGTATATATTCAGTCAGCAAACTTTGAATATAAGACAACAGCGAGCCATAGAGCTTATCAAAGACTACGATTGTGAAATCATGTATCATCCTGGAAAGGCCAATGTAGTTGCCGATGCATTAATAAGGAAAATTTATCATAATAGTGTGTGTTATGTTATTACTCACACTACAGTAAAGTTTACTATTCTTGACGAACTAGAAAAATGGCAAGTAGAAACCTTAAAACCAGAAAATGTGAAGAAGGAAGGGATGGTACATTATGCTGATATTTTACTTGATGATCCACATGGATTGAAGGTATTTAAGAATCGGCTATGGATTCCAAATATTGGCAGATTAAGACAGAAGATTTTAGATGAAGCCCATAAGTCTAAACTGTCAATACATCTAGATACAAGTAAAATGTACTATGATGTACGGGCTGATTATTGGTGGCCTGGATTAAAAAGAGACATTGGAAGATACGTGCAGGAATGCTTAGTATGCTTACAAGTCAAAGCGGAACACCAAAAGTCATATGGTAGTCCAGAAGGTATTAATGTCCCCATGTGGAAATAGGATGAGTTGTCCATGGATTTTATTACCAAATTGCCAAAGACTGCGAGACAAAATGATAGCATTTAGGTAATTGTCGACCGACTGACTAAGAGTGCACATTTTCTTGCTATGCGTGAAACAGCTCGAATGGACAAATATGCACAAGTATACTTGGATGAAATTATTGCGAGACACGGCGTGCCACTAAAGATTATTTCTGATCGTGATACTCGCTTCACTTCTCATTTTTGGGCAAGTATGCAACATGAATTGGGATCTCGAGTTGCTCTTAGCACATCTTATCATCCCCAGATGGTCAGACACAAAGAACAATCCAAACAGTAGAAGATATGCTTCGTACATGCGTCTTGGAGTTCGGTGGTATGACATCCCCATTTTCACGACCGGAAAAAGACCGATTTTGTTTATGCTTTATAGAAATCAGAGTACTTCTTTTAATAAAAATGTTGCGGAATTTGTTCCCAGAAAAACATGATAAATACGTTATCAAAGCATTTCCTAAGAAATATATTTTATTCATTTTAAAACATTTGGGATGTCATCGTCAATACAGAAACATAAGCATAAACAGAACTTACATTTATTTACACTAGTGATCTACATCCCTTTAATCTCTCAGTGTAAAGTAGCTTCATATCGACACCTGTGATACAAATAAGCTTGAGTGGGTCAGGTTGGGAAACCTGGTGAGTACATAGGGTTTTCAACCCACAATAATATAGTTAATTTGTTTCTTCACATAATACATGTCAAACAATTAACCCGATTGCCCATCCCCATTTTCTTCATTTAATATTCCCTAAAGAATTATCTTAAGGGTCATCTCCTATATCGTATTTACCTCTCATCTCTTTACATCACATTTCCTTATATGTTCGTTCCTAAGGACTTTTCCTGAGGATCATTGCCTACATCACATAATCAGTAATGATTCGGGGATTACCCCCTCAATACGCGCCTAGTAAGGGTTGGAGTATCATCGCATGAATACATAGTTACAACATCGCCTGAACTCGTAATTCATAGTAAGGGTTAGAGTATCATCACATGAATACGTAGTTACAACATCACCTGCACTCGTAATTCATCACCTACAGGTTATGAGTCTGCCGGTGTTTCCACGGGGTTGTCTAGAATAGTTTGTGGTCGCCATCTATT
Organism: Lactuca virosa; assembly: GCF_052849685.1. Classification (NCBI taxonomy): domain Eukaryota; kingdom Viridiplantae; phylum Streptophyta; class Magnoliopsida; order Asterales; family Asteraceae; genus Lactuca; species Lactuca virosa. The sequence continues at coordinate 473,643,002 of NC_136429.1, read as the reverse complement.
CTCTGGTAGATGACTACATCTCCACATTGCCGGAGAAGGTTATGGTATCTTTCATCCTACATCCCCAATTCATCATCACCAATCCATCCTCACCTAATTATCATCACCTTCCTATCATCACCTATCTCTCATCATTTTATTTCATTACACACCAACTATTTTATCTACCCATTTCATACCCAACATATTTGTAGATATAAAATACATATACAGTTTAAATCATTTTAAAACATGTATAAAATCATTCATCCAGCATAGACAGCTAGTATTGAGATAGTATGCACACATAGCACGTAATTTATATAAAATACTTCATATCTATGTGTAAGATGAAAGTAACTATGCACTCACTCGATAAGGTGGTGACTCGGTATTCGGACGGCGCTTCGTTTACTTTAAAATAATTTCCTACGACAAAACCTAGTATTATTACCACTAGATTTTGGTCTAATATTTACCGTGACTAATTATTAGTCTTATTATTATTATTATTATTATTATTATAAAAGCGTTTAAACAATATTTTCCAACCACTATGTACAGACAGGGGCCAGACATAAAACACGGGAGGGCAGGACCATTTTGGCATATAGCACTTCTGAAACCCAACAACCCTATGCGGCCCTTTAAACTAGATTCCCCGTACCGCGAGTAGTTAAAAGATATTATAACGACACTTATATAAGTCATAATAATAGCTCAAATATTTATTATAAGTTCATAATAACAATACTAATTTTAAATATAAGCTATATTAAAATAGGTAAGCATAACTTACTTACAAGGGGGTTTTAGCTACAGGGGCAGAACTTCATCGCTGTATCTTTCTAAGAAAGATTCGTGCAGCGCTTCAGCGCTCACCTTACTATACTAAAACTACAGAAAGAGAAGTCGAATCACGAGGGACCGAAATGCTCGGGGGATAAGAAGAGAAAGACTCTTGAATAAAGAGAATGGTGCAAGAAATATGAGAGCCCAAGCCTCTTATTTATAGTAATTGAATTTACAAAAACTACCCTCGATAATTACTTAATGACCTTATAGTTATATAAACGACTAAACACCCCTTCATAATACTATTTTAAATAGATTTAACGATATTTTTACTAAACTATCTCGAAAGTACTCAACACTAGTCTTATAATAACCGCATCGTCAATACCTTTCTAATGATATATACATTTGTATATATATGTGTACGTATATATGATTGATACTTTATTTTAATACGTAAATATGCTATTATAATTTGTAACTCGTTCATACGAACTCCATTTTTGACGTTCTTTATATCCACGTGTTGGTATTTACGAGTACTACAACTTTCATTTAGACGTCGTCAGCTAATTCTCATTCTATCTCAGATTTACAAAACTGTATCGAATTTATCGCGCTCGAAGAGTAGGGACCAAGTTTCATCCATATCTTTAACATACAAGCTCTACTCTTGACATTCTTTATATCCACGCGTAGGTAAAAACAAGATCTAAAACTTTCATTTAGACTCCGTCGGCTAATTCTCGACCGGTCTTAAATTTAACAGTAGGAAGAGATTATACTGTTAAATGTTCGCGTAAAATTCATAACTTCTACATACGGACTCCGTTTTCGTCTGTCTTTTTACCGTTGAATTCCTATTAATGAGATCTTCAACTCTCATTTAGGTCGCATAGGCCAAAAACCGCTCGAACTAAAATTCGAGTTTCGGGCCGTGCACTACTATGCGAAATCTTAGAAAAATCATAACTTCCTCATACGAAGTCAGATTTGGGCGTTCTTTATTTGTATGTTCTCGGTTTAATGTATACTAAAAATTTTGTTTAGATCACTAAGGCTAAAAATTCTTCTACCATAAATTCACTATTTACGTCTCCCGGTGTCGTGCCGGTTTTGCCGTAAAGCTTCGACGGACCATAACTTCTTCGTAATAACTCGGATTTCGGCGTTCTTTATATGTACGGAACCCTTGTAACATATACTACTAATTGGTTATGATTAATCCTTCTAAATATTCTTCCATCAAAAACTCATTTTTGATGCTCATTGTCTCTAAATTGACTAGCCCAGATCTGCGGGCCTTACATTTATCTCCTCCTTAGGATGATTACGTCCCGGAATCATCAACGAAACATGGTTGTATAATGAATCTGTACGTTATCCCTTTATCCTAGGTAATAATCATAACTTCTATGTTCCTTTGAATGAGTATCTAATTCTTGGATTTCTCGACTGCAGGTGGTACTGGATCTTGCACTTGCTCCGTATCTCGCGTTAGACTCCAAATTATGACCTTCAAGTCACAATATCGATCCCCACTAGATACGAACTTAAGATAAGTTCTTTTATTACTACAATGGACCGATGTGACATATTCTAATGACCTATCATCGTATGTTGCAGCGCTTAGACTCAGGTCTCTTAGAGTCAAATTCCAGAATAGACTATACCTTCCCTCATGTTCTATGGTGATATAATCACATCTTAAAAGGTAGCATTCCTAGCTACAAGCAACTATCGCGATACCTCTATTGATCGCTTTGATTGTCTTTCACTTCAAGCTTCTAGCTTAAGTCAGATGCTACATCGGACTTGGTCCTCTGAACCATTTAACATACTCGTCTTAGTCGGACTCAATTTGATATGACCACTAGGGTCGGAATAACAATCATCTTCTTAGTCATTACCGAAACAATGGTAATGACATACATGAATAAAACGGAATCAACTACTAGCTTCTTGGTAACCTTGTGACTTTCCCTGATCCAAGCGTGAGTCATGTGCTTCCAGTAGTATAGGCCTCTACTACCATTCACACATACTCATACTCGTCCCAAGTATTGTCTCGCAGTTTATCCAAGTCACCATGCAAGAAAATCACACAATCATTCAACACATCAGATAACAAAACGAAGGTTTTATATTATTTCTTGAAACGATTACATAGGTGTTCAAGTTCACCCTAGACTATGCCTCTAATAGGCTACATCACAATTTACTATCCACATGGCTTGATCTTCGGATATCAGTCCTCACTCCAGGTTCCTTGTATTGTCAGCTGCCTCATCGAGGATCATGTGGAATGCCTTCGCTTTGGCGGTGCATTTGGTCTTGCTACTTCGTTTTTCTTTGGACAGTTCTTCGAAATATGTCCATCATTTCCACATTCATAGCACTTCTTGTTGTCGAATGTACAATCTCTGGAATAGTGATCGGTCCTACCACACTTATAACACGTCACTTCTCCATCGCATCTTCCGAAGTGCTTCTTATTGCACTTCTCACACCACTTTGTTCCACCTCCTCCGCCTCCAGACTTTGAGAATTTGCTTTCCTTGCTAGGCCTTGAGGATCCTTCAAACTTCCTCTTTTCTCCCACCTTATCCTTTTCTAGACCCTTTTCTGTTATCTGGGTCTCTACATTCTTAGCTGCTCTAACGACTGTCTTTAAAGTAGTTGCCATTTTAACCGTTGGGCCAAAGTCTATTGTCAGTCCGTTAGCAAACCTATCTATCTTGGAGAGTTCATTGGCACCAAGTAGGGCAACCGCTTCATCCTCTCGGTGAATGCGCTGGCATACTCATCGACACTCATCTTCCCTTTCTTCAGGTTCTGAAACTCGTTGTTTAGGTCTATCAGATCTATATCTGAGTAGTATTGCATTTTCAACTGCTCCATGAATGCTTCCCAAGACATCCGCATGGCTTCTCCTCGTGGCATTGTATCTGCCAACAACTTCCACCAACTTAAACCACCGGTCTTTAGTTGTCTGACTGCAAAGACCGTCTTTTGCTTATTACTACATTCGCAACTTTCAAATACCATCTCCATCTCAGAGATCCAGTCCATAATCTCCACTGGTTTTGGGCTTCCAGCAAGTCTTGGTGGCTTGGCACCCAAGAAATTCTTATACTTACGCTCATCCTTGTCGTTTCCCCTCTCCGGGCCATTCATCCTTGCCCCTTGGGTTCCAACTTGACTCATAGTGCGGGTGTAGTTTCCTTCCTCCGATTACTCAGGAACCAGTTCAGGTTGCACGATCGGTATTGTAGCTTCCTCTCGGTTCTGTTGAAGTAAACGCCTTGTTTCCTCCATTTGACGATCCAACATCATATGGATCATCACTTGTACTCCGGCCATCGTGATTGGCTCAGGAGCGGCTACGACAACAGGTATTTGCTCAATCACTGGTGGTTGATTCCTGTTTCCATTCGTATTCCCGACTCCACTTTGGGTTCTTGCCATTTCGATCTATACACCAAATCAGACGTCCGGTGTGTAATGACGATAATTAAGATAGGAAAGATTTCATTTACGATCGACGTGTAAATCTCATTTTCACTTTGAAAAGTTGCATGTCAGTTCTAATACCGTAATAAAACGTTTACAAATCTGAACACATAAAGTTTCCAGATCCGGTCGGCAACAGACCATAGATCCAATCAAACGATACCATAAAGCATCACAAATCATTTAGCACATAAAAGCATGTTAGGCATTTTCCCTAAATAAGCTAGTGCTTACGTCTATTTAGGTGTACTACCTAAAATATATTAGACACACTCCTCACATTCATCTCTTAGCATTCTAAGTTTAAGTCTATAAATAAATCCATATTCCTAGTTCGCTTAAACTAATGGTCTGATACCAACTATGACATCCCCATTTTCACGGCCACAAAAGACCGATTTTGTTTATGCTTTATAGAAATCAGAGTACTTCTTTTAATAAAAATGTTGCGGAATTTGTTCCCAGAAAAACATGATAAATACGTTATCAAAGCATTTCCTAAGAAATGTATTTTATTAATTTTAAAACATTTGGGATGTCATCTTCAATACATAAACATAAGCATAAACAGAACTTGCATTTATTTACACTAGTGATCTACATCCCTTTAATCTCTCAGTGTAAAGTAGCTTCATATCGACACCTATGATACAAATAAGCTTGAGTGGGTCAGGTTGGGAAACCTGGTGAGTACATAGGGTTTTCAACCCACAATAATATAGTTAATTTATTTCTTCACATAATACATGTCAAACAATTAACCCGATTGCCCATCCCCATTTTCTTCATTTAATATTCCCTAAAGAATTATCTTAAGGGTCATCTCCTATATCGTATTTACCTCTCATCTCTTTACATCACATTTCCTTATATGTTCGTTCCTAAGGACTTTTCATGAGGATCATTGCCTACATCATATAATCAGTAATGATTCGGGGATTACCCCCTCAATACGCGCCTAGTAAGGGTTGGAGTATCATCGCATGAATACGTAGTTACAACATCGCCTGAACTCGTAATTCATAGTAAGGGTTAGAGTATCATCACATGAATACGTAGTTACAACATCGCCTGAACTCGTAATTCATCATCTACAGGTTATGAGCCTGCTGGTGTTTCCACGGGGTTGTCTAGAATAGTCTGTGGTCGCCATCTATACTCTGGTAGATGACTACATCTCCACATTGTCGGACAAGGTTATGGTATCTTTCATTCTACATCCCCAATTCATCATCACCTATCCATCCTCACCTTCCTATCATCACCTATCTCTCATCATTTTATTTCATTACACACCAACTATTTCATCTACCCATGTCATACCCAACATATTTGTAGATATAAAATACATATACAGTTTAAATCATTTTAAAACATGTATAAAATCATTCATCCAGCATAGACAGCAAGTATTCAGATAGTATGCACACATAGCACGTAATTTATATAAAATACTTCATATCTATGTGTAAGATGAAAGTAACTATGCACTCACTTGATAAGGTGGTGACTTGGTACTCGGACAGCGCTTCGTTTACTTTAAAATAATTTCCTTCGACGAAACGTAGTATTATTACCACTAGATTTTGGTCTAATATTTACCGTGACTAATTATTAGTCTTATTATTATTATTATTATTATAAAAGCATTTAAAAAATACTTTCCAACCACTATGTACATACAGGGGCCAGACATAAAACACCGGAGGGCAGGACCATTTTGGCATATAGCACTTATGAAACCCAACAACCCTATGCGACCCTTTAAACCAGATTGCCCGTACCGCAAGTAGTTAAAAGATATTATAACGACACTTATATAAGTCATAATAATAGCTCAAATATTTATTATAAGTTCATAATAACAATACTAATTTTAAATATAAGCTATATTAAAATAGGTAAGCATAACTTACTTACAAGGGGGTTTTAGCTTGGAGTCGGGCTCTGCAGGGGCAGAACTTCGTCGCTGAATCTTTCTAAGAAAGATTTGTGCAACGCTTCAGCGCTCACCTTACTATACTAAAACTACAGAAAGAGAAGTCGAATCACGAGGGACCAAAATGCTCGGGGGATAAGAAGAGAAAGACTCTTGAATCAAGAGAATGGTGCAAGAAATATGAGAGTCCAAGCCTCTTATTTATAGTAATTGAATTTACAAAAACTACCCTCCATAATTACTTAATGACCTTATAGTTATATAAACGACTAAACACCCCTTCATAATACTATTTTAAATAGATTTAACGATATTTGTACTAAACTAATGTTGAAAGTACTCAACACTAGTCTTATAATAACCGCATCGTTGATACCTTTCTAATGATATATACAGTTGTATATATATGTATACGAATATATGATTTATACTTTATTTTAATACGTAAATATGCTATTATAATTTGTAACTCGTTCATACGAACTCCATTTTTGACGTTATTTATATCCACGTGTTGGTATTTACGACTACTACAACTTTCATTTAGACGCCGTCAGCTAATTCTCATTCTATCTCAGATTTACAAAACTGTATCGAATTTATCGCGCTCGAAGAGTAGGGACCAAGTTTCGTCCATATCTTTAACATACGAGCTCTACTCTCGACATTCTTTATATCCACGCGTAGGTAAAAACAAGATCTAAAACTTTCATTTAGACTCCGTCGGCTAATTCTCGACCGATCTTAAATTTAACAGTAGGAGGAGATTATACTGTTAAATGTTCGCGTAAAATTCATAACTTCTACATACGGACTCCGTTTCTGTCTGTCTTTTTACCGTTGAATTCCTATTAATGAGATCTTCAACTCTCATTTAGGTCGCGTAGGCTGAAAACCGCTCGAACTAAAATTCGAGTTTCGGGTCGTGCACTACTATGCGAAATCTTAGAAAAATCATAACTTCCTCATACGAAGTCAGATTTGGGCGTTCTTTATTTGTATGTTCTCGGTTTAATGTATACTACAAATTTTGTTTAGATCACTAAGGCTAAAAATTCTTCTACCATAAATTCACTATTTACGTCTCCCGGTGTCGTGTCGGTTTTGTCGTAAAACTTCGAGGGGCCATAACTTCTTCGTTATAACTCGGATTTCGGCGTTCTTTATATGTACGGAACCCTTGTAACATATACTACAAATTGGTTAAGATTAATCCTTCTAAATAATTTTCCATCAAAAACTCATTTTTGATGCTCATCGTCTCTAAATTGACTAGCCCGAATCTGCGGGCGTTACAGGTGGTAACTGGGATAAGTACTTACCTCTTTTCGAATTTTCATATAATAACAGTTAGCACACTTCAATCAAAATGCCACCATATGAAGCACTATATGGACGTAAATGTCGTACTCCATTGTGTTGGCGCGATATTGGACAGAAAATCCTTGGAGACCCTGAAATGATTCAAGACACCACTGATAAGATTCAAATTGTACGAGAATGAATGAAAGCGGCCCAGGATCGACAAAAGGACTATGCTGAAAAGAGGAGACGACCCATAGAATTCCAGGTGGGTGATTTCGTAATGTTGAAGGTATCCCCATGGAAACGCATTATGCGACTTGGGAAGAAAGGAAAACTAAGTCCTAGATTTGTTGGTCCTTTCAAAATCATCCAAAGAATTGGTAAACAAGCATACCGCTTGTAATTACCTGAAGATTTGGCAGGTATTCATAATGTGTTTCATGTGAGTTGTCTGCGTAAATTTTTGAACATATATGATGAAACGGTTCCGTTATCCGATGTGAAACTGGATAATAAGTTAAGATATATAGAAGAGCCTGAAGAAATCATAAACGAAAGAACGACTAATCTACGTAATAAATAAGTGGAGTTGGTGCTTTTCAAGTGGAAACACCATCGAGGCCCAAATTATACATGGGAAAATAAGAATGAGATAAGAGCGAAATATCCCCATTTGTTTAAATCGTTGTAATTTCGGGGACGAAATTCTCGAAAGCAGGAGGTATTTGTAACATACACGTTATTAACCTAGTGTAATTATCATATTTTGTAAGCTTGTTAGTGAATATTATTGAATATTATATGATTTTGAGCGTTAAGTTCTAACAAGATAGTTTTATGAGATTTGAAGTAAAACTATGTTTAGAATCATTCGGGAAATATTGGAAGTCTTATGAGATTCCGATCAAAAGTCAACTATTGAAATTAACAAAAATATAAAGTTGGAAATAAGTAAAAATAACATTATTCAAAGTTGTATATTATCTCGTTAGAAACATTTAGGCGAAAACCTCACTAAAATCCGAGTTATAACGAAGAAGTTATGACTTATTGAACTTCCGCGACAGAACCGGCACGACACCATATGACGTAAAAAGTGAGTTTTCAATAAACTAATTTTTAGTTTATTGATCTAAATGAAAGTAGTAGTATTCGTTAAACAGAGAATTTTCATAAAAAGAACGTCCAAATCTGACTTCGTATGAGGAAGTAACGATTTTTCTAAGATTCGGCATAACAGTACACAACCGGAAACTCAAAATAAAGGTTCAGTTATTTTTAGTCAACACAAATTAAACAAGAATCAAATGTCTCGTCAATAGTAGTACAATGGTAAAAAGATAGACGAAAACGGACGTCGGATGAAGAAGTTATGAATTTTTAACGGACTTTTCCTGTCCCGGCCTATTAAAAATATAATATTAAAAATAAATTCAAAATTAGCCGATGGAATCTAAATGAAAGTTGTAGAGTATAATCTCACCTACACGTGGATATAAATAACGTCAAAACGGTGCTCGTATGCGAAATGATATAAAATTTTGAAGTTTATGGCACAAATTACGAGGATGGACGTAGAAGTACGCCCAGCGTACTACGAAGACACGTATCAGCCATCTAGCGCCTTCGCATGATGGACGCGTGTCCTAACTGTGCCACGTCCGAGGCCCGGGTTCCGATCAGAAGCCACGTCTCACCTACGCGTCGCGTACTAGATTACGCTCAGCGTAGAGCACCGCTACGCGGTACGCCCAACGTAATGTTGGACTTCAGATACTATTAATAGAAAGCGAGCCTTCCGAATTTTGTTTACAATTTTCACACTCTTTCTCCCTCTACTCTCTCTCAAATTACCCTAACACCCCCCAAAGCCTAGGGAACTACCCCAACACTCGAAGCAAGTCCCAGCGCACCGAAGACCCCGAGAAAATAATATTTTCAGTCGAAACTCTGCCCACACAAAGCCCGGTTTTCAACTAAAATCTCCGGTTTCGTCAAAGAAAGTCATTTTTAAAAACGAAGTGCTTCCCAAATTATCATTTTATCATTCGGTTATTTCACGGTGAGTTCAATATAGGGACAATTATATGTTATGTGTTATATGTTCAATGTGTTTTCCTGTGTTATTCTAGTTTTATAGCGTTGATCATGTAGAGCATGTCTCGTATCACTTTTGGTATTGGCTTTGAGCCTTTGGCCATGTAGATCATGTCTCGTATTATTCTGGTATTGGATTTATGCCTTTGGCCATGAAGAGCATGTCTCGTGTCACTTCTAGTATTGGCTTTGTGCCTTTGGCCGTGTAGAGCATGACTCGTATCACTTTTGGTATTGGCGTCGGGCTACGTAGGGCTAAAAGCCTGTATATTCTAGCAAAATGATAATCAGAAATCGTTTATTTTCTGTGCGCCACTTGGGCTGAAGTCTTATTAATGTATATCATGTTGAAATTGTTGTATCTCATTGATCGTAAATCTTTGAATCAAATCATTGGTTGATATGGAAAGCCTGTCATATGATACACATATGCCTTTGTTATTCTTTGTCCCTCTTTGCTCCTGTCATATTGATATATATATGACATAGCGTCAAATTGTAACTGCATTTGAACTCACTAAGCGTCACCCGCTTTATCCCTCTCAGTATTTAACTATTGTAGGTGATAAACACCCAGAATAGTCATGTACTGTAAGAAGATGTAGAATAGTTAATATTATCACTTTTGCACTTAGTGTACAAATTCCTGGGTAGTTATGTAATATATAAAAACTTTGTAAAAATCTTAATAGTTGGTTTGTATCCACTTTTGTAAATTATATTATGAATATGCATGTAGCATGCTTGGAGTAATAATATTGTAAATTTTAGAGAAGGGAATCTTTCAATCATGGTATCAGAGCAGTAGTTTAAGCGAACTAAATTCCACGGATTGGTATTTAGACTTAAACTATTGGAAGTTCAATATATGAACGGACTCATTATAAGTATATGGATACAAACCATAGGAAAGACTTAAGTAAAGTATTAGGTAATAATAAATACTAATATTATAAAATACTATATTACTCCAAAATTTCAGAACAATGGCCGAACAGGTGAGTGGCCATACACCTAATGTGGGTGGAGATCCTCAACCTGATGAAGTAAATACTCTAGTACCCCCTCGTGAGGAGCGACTTGTTGATAAACTTACTGGTGTTATTCGGCAGACTCTCGAAGAACATAAAAAAGAATAGTGATAAAGGTAAAGAGAAAGCCACCGGAGAATCTTCAAAAGGGGAGGCGAAACGTCCCTCATTCAAAACTTTCAAGAGTAATGGTGCTACAGAGTTTTCAGGTGTTCTTAATCCAATTGTTGTTCTTACATGGATCCAGAACACAGAAAAAGTGTTCCGTATCTCTCATATGGTTAATGAAGACAGGCTAATTATGCTTCTACAATGCTCATCGGAGAAGCCTTGGTCTGGTGGGAAGCAACATTTGAAGCTGTCAACGAGTATGACCAGGATAATTTATCTTGGGAAATGTTCAAGACTCGTTTTCTAGGAAAGTATTGTCCTCTAGACATGAGGAGAAGATTGGAGAAGGAATTCCTCGAGCTTAAACAGGGAGGAATGACTGTGAATGATTATGAAACTAAATTCAATCAAAAAGCACGGTTTGTTGCAAAATATATTCCAACTGAAGACGATAAAATTCAGTTATTCATGGAAGGACTACGGTATGAAATCCACGATTCCGTGGTTAATCGGGATATTTCATCATTTGATAAAGCTGTTGAGTGTGCCCGAAAGTGCGGGCATGACTTAGAAATACGTGGTGCCAGTCTTTCTGTTCCGAAGCATCCACGTGTTGATCGAACTGTTCCTGTTTCCTCTATTCCATCAGTTCAATCCGCTCGATCTGATCCTGGCAAACAAGTGTAATCTCATAATACCTCTCGTGGCCGTAGTAAGTCACAATCTTTTTCTCTTCAGTCACCATCGTGTCGAAATTGTGGAAAGAATCATCAGGGCGAATGTAGATTAGAAAAAGGATCAGTAATCTGTTATGGATGTGGAGAAATAGGCCACATGAAGCCCGTTTTCCCGATGAAGAATGTTACATGCTTTTCTTGTGGTGTTACTGGCCAGAGGACGCGCTTTTTCCCTACTCTTACTAGTTAAATGGCGGGGAGTCAAGCTTCCGTTCAACAACTAAAGAGTACTCCAACTACAAAGGAGGAGGTGCCAAAAGCTAAAGGCTGTGCATTCCAAATTACCACTGAGGGGGCACGTGAAGACCCGAATGTTGTGACTGGTACATTTTTGTCAACTCTAGACCTGCTCACATCTTATTTGATTTTGGTGCCTCAGATTCTTTTGTGTCTGATGAATTTGCACGTTCTTTTCAAATTGCTTGTTATACACTTGCTCAACCGTTTCATGTAGACACAGCAGGAAGTATATCATTACTTGCTGATATAGTCTATGGAGATTGTGTCATTGAAATTGAAGGTTATAATTTTCTTACTAACCTGATTCCTATCTCCTTGCCCAACTTTGATATTATTTTCGGCATGGATTGGTTGTCAAAGAACCATGCAGAACTCTTGTGCTACGAAAAGATTGTACGCATTCCTATTGAAGGGGAGAATCCTATTTATGTCTACGGTGAACAAAGACTTAAAATCTTTAAAATAATCTCTTTCCTAAAAGCTCATAAATTCATATCGAAGGGATGTTATATTTATCTAGCCTACACAATTGATATCTCAAAAGAGGGGAAGAAAACGGTAAATGACGTTCCTGTTGTTAATGAATATCCTGATGTTTTCCCTGATGATTTGCCTGGACTTCCTCCGGATAGGCAAGTAGAATTCCGAATTGATCTTGTACTTGGTGCTGCTCCAATTGCAAAGACTCCTTATCGTCTTGCGCCAACTAAGATGAAGGAAATGATGATCCAGCTGCAAGAATTACTTGACAAAGGCTTTATTCGACCGAGTGCCTCTCCTTGGGGTCCTACAGTATTGTTTGTCAAGAAGAAGGACGGTTCGATGCGAATGTGTATTGTTACCGTGAGCTAAATAAGGTAACTATCAAGAACAAGTACCCACTACCTCGCATTGACGATTTATTTGATCAACTTCAGGGTGTTAGCTATTTCTCGAAGATTGATTTGAGATCTGGCTATCATTAGTTGAAAGTACACGAGCAGCATGTACCGAAGACTGTTTTCCGTACTCGTTATGGGCATTTTGAATTCCTTGTCATGCCATTCGGTTTGACAAATGCTCCTGACGTATTCATGGATATGATGAATCGGGTATTCCGTCCAATGCTCGATAAATCTGTCATCATATCCATTGATGATATTCTAATCTATTCCGAGTCTGAAGCTGATCATGCCATTCATATTCGTGAAATATTAGAACTTCTTCGAAAGGAGAAACTATATGCTAAATTCTCCAAATGTGAATTTTGGCTTCGTCAAATTCAATTTCTCGGCCATGTGATTTCTGGTGACGGTATATCAGTAGATCCTACCAAAATTGAATCCATTCAGAATTGGGAAGCGCCCCGTAATGCTTCTGAAATTCACGGTGTCTTGGGTCTCGCGGGGTATTACCGGAGATTCATTAAAGATTTTTCACATGTAGTTGTACCTCTCACAAGTCTTACATGAAAGGAAGTAAAGTTTGAATGGGATGAAGCCCAAGAAAAAGCTTTCTCAACTCTGAATGACCTTTTGACTCATGCTCCGATCTTATCACTTCCAGAAGGTGATAATGATTTTTCCGTGTATAGCGATGCTTCAAGGTTGGGACTCGGTTGTGTGTTGATGCAGCGTGGTAGAGTAATAGTCTATTCCTCAAGACAACTGAAAGAATATGAAAAGAATTATCCGACCCATGACCTCGAACTCGCTGCAGTAGTATTTGCCCTAAAACTTTGGAGGCATTAACTTTTTGGTACAAAATGCCAATTGTTTACCGACCACAAAAGTATCAACTATATATTCAGTCAGCAAACTTTGAATATGAGACAACAGCGAGCCATGGAGCTGAGACTAGGATTGCGAAATCATGTATCATCCTCGAAAGGCCAATGTAGTTGTCGATGCACTTAGCAGGAAAATTTATCGTAATAGTGTGTGTTATGTTATTACTCACACTACAGTAAAGTTCACTATTCTTGATGAACTAGAAAAATAGCAAGTAGAGGCCTTAAAGCCAGAAAATGTGAAGAATGAAGGGATGGTACATTATGTTGATATTTTACTTGATGATCCACGTGGATTGAAGGTATTTAAGAATCGGCTATGGATTCTAAATATTGGCAGATTAAGACAGAAGATTTTAGATGAAGCTCATAAGTCTAAACTATCAATACATCCAGGTACAAGTAAAATGTACTATGTATCTTGTATGGTGGAAACAAATTGAATATCGCTAACCTATTGTATCTTGTATGGCGAAAAGGTATCAATTTATTTATTTGTATACTTTTTAATAATTACATTTTAACACTTTATATGTTTATGTTGATATATATTTTGGGACTGCAAATCTCTACTGTGACATCCAAGACGGCTTTTAGTACAAGCGGGCGAATATTAGATCCATACCGAACAAATTTGTCCGCAAATATAGTAAAGACTTTGGTTTGTACCTAAGATTGGGTAAGGAAATCAAGAAAGGCAATTGTAGATAACATTGATGAAATTTTGAAAAACGATGAGGTCGCGAAAGCTTTGGAAGAGGCGATAAACAATAGAGATGGAAAGGAAAAACAACAATCAATATTATCGAATAGTTAATTCGTATTGGTAAATGTTATTTTGAATATGGTTAAAAATTCAAGATTCATATTTTCGTTTGCATGTTTAATGTTTAATGTTTAACTTACATACTTATATATGAATTTTTGGATGTTTAATGTTTAGTGTTAAATATATTGTTTTCATAACTATGCCACAAGATTTGGATGCATATAATATATAGTTACCTATATTCATTGGTGATTATTTTTTTATAAATGAATTTATATGAGTTATCATTTGACCGTAGCATGTTAAAAAGATAAAATAAAAATATTATTTTTAAACTTGTGAAAACAACTATAGAAATGGTTTAATACATCCGAAAATATATTTTATTACATTTCTAATACCTTAAATAATTACAAAACAACCACCTAAGTTTAAAAAAAAGTATGAAACAATCCGGTTTATTTGGTTGTTTTCGGTTCGATCCTTAGACATATATTAAATGTTATACGGTTAGTAACCGAATCGCACCCGTATTAGCTTAAACGGTCCGGTTTTCGGTTCCTCCTATTAGTCTTATTTGGTTTCGGTTTATCGGACCGAATAACATCCATAGTCTAATCATTCCGACAACTGTAAACGAAAAAATACACAGTTGGAACTCGAATTCAAGATCAAATTTTTAAATATTGGATATATGACATATCCAATACAAAAATTAAAATAACTATCTTAATTGGAATCCAAAAAAACTTAATATCCAAATTTGGAACATCCAAAAAAAATTCGGATATCCAAACATTAAGATAATTTTAGTTGGAACTCGAATTCAAATGTTTTAGCAATCAATTTAGGTGTACAGTTTACCTCTAACATAACCATTACCCATTGTATATTACACGCCTCTTGTGTCCCAGTTAAAATTTGGATTTCAGGTGTCATTCCAAGTCGAGGTTTTTTGGGTACTCCTCCACCGGAAAATTCGTCTTCGCTTTGTTTCCTCTATACTGAATGTTGGCGACGTCGTAAGCTCTGGCGGCCTCTTCTGCAGTCTCAAAAGTCCCCAGCCACTTCCGCTCCTGCGTCCCCGGAACCATTATCTCCGCTGCCCATTTCCTCGACGGCCGGAGACGAACTCCTCTGTAAGCCATCTTCCTTCTCTTCCCCGTCTCTTCTCCACCATCCCCGGCGAACATTTGACACCCCAAACAGTGTTCCGGGATTCGCATGCTACATTCGCCGCAGATTTCATGCTCCACTGGCGACGGATGACTCTGAGAGCTTCCGGTTTCACCACTGCTTGGAATGACGACGTTTCCGCCGCAAATGACATACCAGAGTGCTGAAACAATGGCGGAATTCTCGTCGTCGAAATTCATGGAGAGATTATCCATTTTGCATGATGAACAGGGTAAAGTGGTTTCTTGGCGCCATTAATTATATAACTGTGATTGCGGCGGATGATGATCGAGGCTCACGTGTAAACTTCAGTCAACCCATTAATGTTAACAACTTCTCTGTTTTTTCCTTAAAAATTTACGGCCTCTCCCCACTAGATATTTGCTGGTTATAACTTTTATATGAATAATGAATTGGATTTTTCTTAGAGCTTTTTAGTTTAAATTTTAATACACTAGGGTTTTGTTTGTCGGATTTTGTTAGTTGTAATTGTTGGTTAATACTAATATTGTATTTATTTATTTGTTTTATTTTCTATTTTAATAGTTATATGATATGGACCCCTTTCGGTTGGGTATGAATTCGCCACTAGTCAGCGCCGAGGATAATAGTGAGGATTGACGACGACGACCTAGACCATAAAACTCTGTCGTTTGCGAACTCTTGTATTATAAATTATCACCCCTTTTTCTTTGGAGTTTGTACATTATCAGTCCCCAGAGTGTTAATTTTTAGATATACATTATCAGACATGAAGTACTTCTACCATCATTTCCTGCAAATTTGGTATTACTTATATTTAGATGTTGTTTAGAGGAAAAATGGAGGTGGTCGTCTGAAATGGAAAAAGAAGAAGAAGAATATGTGGTGACAAGTTACGGTATTTCCGAAAGACACTTCTCTCTCTTTTTATTCAAACACAACTTTTTCTTTTAAAAATTGAAAGGTTGCTGAACAAATAAAATATAAAAATTTAAAAGCTATCAAACACTCCGAGTTTAAAAAATTAAGAGCAGGTGTCTTATTCGAAAATTAACAACCCTTTACTCTTATTTATTTAGAATAACTAGCCAAAAAAAACTGTTATAAGATTCAAATGTGGAAACTTTTTTTTTGAAATGCTTAATTTCTAAATGATGATTATTAGGTCACCATACGGATAGTTTGCTCTTTACTCTATATTTTCTTGTAACAATAAGTTGTTCATTATTTACCGGATAGGTAGGTAATCCATGTATATAAGTAAGACAACCTCTAAAACAACTTTGAAAGTAAATAAGCCTAATTATAATTAATAATATATTTGTGATAGTTTATTTTATTTTCTTATTTTTATTAGTTTATTTTAGTATTTTTAGCTCTTTTTATTAGTATTGCATTATATATTCTTTGTTTTCTTTATCATGGATCGTGTCGGGTACTTTCTATTTTGCATGAGATATTTTGTAGGGTTTTGGGGTCATTGCGGTTGCGGTTTGACCGGAGTTGGGCTTAGTGGGCTTCTCGATGCATTATTGGGCCTTGCGGATCCATAAAAGGAGATTTGGGCTTGAAAAGCTAAAGACTTGGATGAAGTGGGCTTGTGAAAATGGATCATGGATTGTTATTTTGGGCTTGGAGCATCCATATTTGAAGCTAGAAGATGATTGGTTAATTTGAATCATGTGAGATATGGAGGGACCAAGGGAATCTTGGGTAGTGGAATGGTTAGTGGAGGAAAAATGAGCCAATAGCATTCCAGCAATATTTGCACGGGTAGATTTTCACGCGCGCGGGTACTCGCGCAACTGCCCAGTTTTGGGCATTTTGGTCATTTGGCTTACCATTTACCTTGGGGGTTGGATCTTTCAGCTATCACTTCGATTTTCCACCATTAGAGACCAGAGGAGGCGATTTTTGGAGCTTGGATACACATTCTTCTTATCTTCCAAAGTAATTGTTAGTTTCTTGATGCAATTAGACTTTTGTGATTGTTATTTTGTTGCCATGAGTGGCTACATTCTCTATTTTTGTTAACTTTGGCTAAAACCTTGGAGTGTTTGTGGGTTTTTGAAGGATTCATGCTTATTTATCATTTATCTTATGTTTATGATTCTAGTTCATATTTCTTATGCTTGTTTAATACTTTGATCATGACCTTGGTACTTGAATAAGCAATTGTTGGTTTATTTCTTTGGTTTAACATTGAATCATTGATTACTTAGAACAAGAGCTTTATAATGGTAGAAATCATCTCTAGCTTATGAAGCATAGCTTCTTTATGGATGTGTAAGCATTGACATCCTCTAGGAATTGGGATTCCTTCATTCTTAAGGCTAATCAACTTCTTGGGTTCAATTGCTTCAATTGGATCTTTGATTTTGATTGAGAAAGTGTGTTGTGGGCTTCCCCAACCTCCATACTACCTATGGGTAATCTTGGCATATCATGCTTCATGATTGCTATAACCAATTTGGGATGAATGATAAGCTTCATATTGAATCCTAATGATAAAAACACAAATGTTCATTGTGTTGAATTGCCTTGGTTAACCAATTATCTCCAATATTTGAGCATCTCACCATCTTGCTTAATTGCAAGATTTTTAGTTATTCAAATCTTTTAGTTTTCAAGCAATCACAACACCCCCCCCCCCTTTAGTTTAATTGTAGTTAGTTAGTTTATTTACACTAGTTCTATTGGATTGCATTGGTGACTGAATACCACCATTTCCCCGAGGATCGATACCCCTTTTTACCATTATATTACGTTTTATTTGCAAACAAAGGGTGTAATTTGCTTGGTGGACTTGACATCCCATCAAGTTTTGGCGTCGTTGCCGGGAAAAATCGGTTATTGTTATTTGATTGTTTATGCCTAGGTCTACAAGAACCGGTGAACTACTCTACAATCCGGAGATTGAAAAAGAAGCAAAAAGGTTGTAAAAGTTAGCCAAACAAGCAAAGCAACAACAACTCGTTCAAGCTTCTTCCTCTTTTCCACTAATCAACATAGAAGACCAAGTTCATACTTCAAGTAATACTGACACCGAGCCGAGTTCTCCAATTGTTGGTCATTCATTTGAAGACATTCTGTTTGAAAACTACATAGCCATGAATCATAGCTCCTTCATGGATGTGTAAGCATTGACATCCTCTAGGAATTGGGGATTCCTTCATTCCTAAGGCTAATCAACTTCGTGGGTTCAATTGCTTCAATTGGATCTTTGATTTTGATTAAGAAGGTATGTTGTGGGCTTCCCCAACCTCCATACTACCTATGGAGAATCTTGGCATATCGTGCATCATGATTGCTATAACCAATTTGGGATGATTGATAAGCTTCATATTGAATCCTAATGATAAAAACACAAATGTTCATTGTGTTGAATTGCCTTGGTTAACCAATTATCTCCAATATTTGAGCATCTCACCATCTTGCTTAATTGCAAGCTTTTTAGTTATTCAAGTCTTTTACTTTTCAAGCAATCACAACACCCCCCCCCCCTTTAGTTTAATTGTAGTTAGTTAGTTTATTTACACTAGTTCTATTGGATTGCATTAGTGACTGAATACAACCATTTCCCCGAGGATCGATACCCCTTTTTACCATTATATTACGTTTTATTTGCAAACAAATGGTGTAATTTTCTTGGTGGACTTGACATCCGATCAAGATTTGGCGCCGTTGTCGGGGAAATTTGTTATTGTTATTTGATTGTTTATGCCTAGGTCTTCTAGAACTGGTGAACTACTCTACAATCCGGAGATTGAAAAAAAAAGCAAAAAGGTTGTAAAAGTTAGCCAAACAAGCAAAGAAACAACAACTCGTTCAAGCGTCTTCCTCTTCTCTACTAATCAACATAGAAGACCAAGTTCATACTTCAAGTGATACCGACACCGAGCCGAGTTCTCCAATTGTTGGTCATTCCTTTGAAGACATTCTGTTTGAGAACTACATAGCCATGAATCATAGCTCCTTTATGGATGTGTAAGCATTAACATCCTCTAGGAATTGGGGATTCCTTCATTCTTAAGGCTAATCAACTTCTTGGGTTCAATTTCTTCAAATGGATATTTGATTTTGATTAAGAAGGTGTGTTGTGGGCCTCCCCAACCTGTTGGATTAGATGTCTAAGCCCATAACTATAATTGGTATGTACTTGACCAGAGAGTAGCATGATCCATTTGGGTTGCATATCATCAAGACAATTTGTTAGGATGGACTTTTGAGAGGAGGTTATTTATGGTTTCTTAATATATATATAAGTTCTAATATATTAATATGAAATCTATGATTTAATTAGTATTGATCAAGAATTAGTTTGCAATTAATTTAGTGATCAAAAGAGACTAATTAAATTGATGGGGACTAATTATGGTAATTAGTTATATTTATATGTGTTGGGCTTATGATCCATGTTGGACTAAGTTTATGAATGGATACATAAAGAGTTGGGCCACATGAACCATGGATCATAAAACCCATGGGTATGGATTTGGGTTATACCCATGACCCTTGGAATCCTACATATAAATATGAGCTCCTTAGCCTAACACTACTAGAAAACAGACCTTTAATGACGTGCAAACAATAACACCCAGTCATTTACGATACGCAAAAGCGTGCGCCCTAAAAATAATGTCATCTCTTCTAAAATTTGAAGGATAGAGGACACACATTTATGTGTGCCCTGAAATTAGTGTCAGAAAAGAAAAAAAAAGAAATACGGAGGGCACCTATCATACAAAGTGTGTCGTGTAAAGGTGTCGCTTTATATTTTTTGGGAAATGAAATCCCACAAAAATTAAACACCCCGCCTGATACTCCTTCTTCTACTTCTAAAATCCTCTGCTAAGAACCCTAAATCATTCATAACCATTTTCCATTCCCAAAAAAAATTAAACATCATCCTTACTGCGACTCCCCAAATCACCCTAAATCATAAATCCCTAAATATTAAGAACTCTAATTTGTTCTTGAGAAACGGTGCCTTAGATCAAAATCTGTGAATTCAACTTCGAATTAGTTCAGGTTCTCTCAATCAAGAACCTCCCCATTGCCGGAGTCAGTCGTTCGTTATCCCATATGGTCATCCTCACAGCCTCGGGCTTTATCAACTCCTTCCGCAAGATCTTTATCATAAATTCTATCAATCCTAACCTTTCGCTCAATCAAGAAACCCTAACCTTTCTCTCTATTCATGAGCCAGTAATCCCGGCAAAGAAGATCAACATCGAAGACCAACTGGTTCGATTTTTCCCTAAAACTGGTACAACTTCTCCTAAATCCGACATCACTCCACTCTCTGAGTTTGTTTTCTCCCTAATCGATGCATCCACCTTCTCGTCTCTCCCCCTCCACCAGATTTTCTCTCATCTCTCTCCTCCATAGATGAAGATTATCGGAGATGTGAAGGGAGTAACCGAAGGAACCCTACAAACACTTCTTCTCTTGCGAGTTTAGGTAAGTCTCTCCTCCATAGAGTATACTTTCTTCTTTCATGTTTTTGCATCTTTGTAGTGACAAAGAACATGGTTTGACATGCGGAATTAAAGTTTGCACAATGAACATGGTGATTTGGGTGTTCAAGAGATGTATTGAATATGTATGGTGTTACAAAAAGGGACATAGATCTACATCAAAATAAATAACACACACTTACACACTCACTTTTTACACCTCTCAAGCACACCTCTACAAGTGGTATGAACCCACTATTTATAGAGGTGATTACATGTCTCTCTCTCACTCTCACTAACACATGTGTCTAAAGGCTAATGCACCACATGCAAGTGGATCTACATGAGTCAAACCATTACAAAGTCATACATGAAGAACTTTGCCCCCTAACATTCTCCCCCTCAAAGTTAGGAATGGATGACCCACTTCAAATCTTACAAAATCGAGCAACTATGCGGTTCGAGCCTCAAAGGTGACACATGTCGAAACAAACTTCAATCTTCAATTCTTCCATGATTCTTCAATTTGGGCTCTAGGATGTGAGACCATACAATCCGAGCAGCAACGAATGATTAACTCCAAATAATCACCCAAAAGTTGCGCATAAAAACACATCCCAAAAATCTTCAATAAACCCAAACCCATTTCGAAAATAAATCATTTCCGAACTTCCAATTGCATCATTTAGTAAGCTTCAAAACTTCAAGATCACTTCGGTTTTCAAATCCGCGTAATATGAAAAATTCAAGTTCGAATTTCCATATAAAACTTCTCCCCCTTTTTATAATCGAAAATTGATTATAAAACCTTCAAGGAAAGAGAATGTGCTCTATTCGGAATTTTTCGTGTCAAAAATCCCCCTTAACATGTGGCATAAACATTGTGCTTTAATCCGGAAAACCCAAAAAATATTGAATTTTTAGTTTCGTTCACGGATCGCCTTTGACAAAATTTCTCAAACATTGGTAGAAATTGTCAATTTCAAAATTCTGCAGTGACCCGGTGCGCCCAAAACAGCAAAATATGCAAAACTCTCCCCCTTTTCCAAAGTTGGGTAGAAAGCGTCAATTTGCACAAACTGCAGGGGCTTGAAATGCATTTTCTTCAATTTTCAGCAAAAACAATCCTTTTTCGAATTTGGGTATGAACCGCCAAACATTCGAAGCCTCAGGGACTATTTTCGAAAATTCTGCCATTTGTGCTCCAAACATACGAAGAGCTGTCCCAAAAATTCGAAATTTCAGAAAATTTTCGAATTTGGGTGAAAAGTGTCAAACATTCGAAACTTCAAATAATTGATGAGGTTGCCAAATATTCGAAATTTCAGGGGCTGAATTCGAAACTTTTGCTTCTTTTATCAAAACATACGAAATTGTGATCAATCATACGAATCCTTTACCAATCATACGAAGGGGTGTTTAAAATTTGTCAAACAGTCGAAACTATAAGGGCCATATGCGAAACTTTTCTTTCTTTCTTCCCCAATTTATTTTCTCAGACAATTTCGCTTCGTACAAAACTGCATCCATACACACGAAAATTTTTCAACCAAACATACGAAGATTTTCCTTCTCTCTCCTCTTCGTATGAAAATCATCTTCCCAAACACACGAATTCGAAGCATTCGAAGCCACTTAATGCACAGTAACCTCTTAATACCTCTGAATCGACTTTTCGTTCTTACAATTATTCGTTCCTTTCATTACAGGGACCCCAAAATCGATTTCCTTAAACCCATCTGTTCCCTTCGAATCTTATTCACCAAATCAACACAGTCGATCATTTGTTCACAAACATAATTTCGTTTGTTCAACATCAACTCAAAAGCAACATCAAATCCCAAATCTTCGAAGAAATCGATCGTTAACCCTTCGTTAGTCGTCAATCGTAACCAACAATCAAAATCGATTTCTATTCTCAGATCAACCATTCGCTTTTGACATCCATCCAAACCATGTGAATCTTCATTCCCAGTCGATACCAACGAACAAATGAAAATCGACTTTTCAAAAATTAAAAGAAAACGAATTCATCAATTTTACAATTCGTCCCAACCATCGTTTCCAATCGATTCCAAAACCATAGTCAAAATGTGTTCGAAACCAAAACCGATTCTTCATCAAATTTGGCCATCGATTCTTAACTCCATTCGAAATCACGTAGTACAACTAAAACCCATCGATCGGCTCCAAACATTCGAAATTAGTTTTTCATTCAAGAAATCGATTTTGAGATCATCGTTACAAGTTCAAGACTCAAGAACAGAAGAAATACCATGCTGTTGACATCGACTTCAAATCAACGAAATCAAAAGCTTCTCCAAAGTTAAAATTGACTACAACAACTTTGAATCAAATATGACTCGTATTTAATCACCGATCTACTAAATCAAATCGATTACAACTCAGATTGAGTTTTGACTCAATCGATTTTGACTTTTCTTATTGTTTGACCATTCAATTCCAGACAATTGATCACTATTAGAATCAACCATGAACTGACTTTGAAATCAATAAACACAAGCATCGAATGTTGAACATCAAAGATCAGATGAACAAGCATAAGAAAATCGATTCACTTTAACAAGTGTTACTTCCGATACGCAAATTAAATTGTGATACAGAACCAATCACTAAGACCTCAATGATCAAGATTCAAGTTTAAGAAATCGATTACGATGCTCAATCCATCAACCGATGATTCGGAAAATATAATCGATTATGAATTTCAAATATGTGTTGATATTCTTGAATCTTACTAATGAATGATGAACTAGATGCGAACAAAATCATATATTAAGGCATGGGCTCGAACTTTGATTATACGAACAGTAAATAAGAATTGGGCTTAAACATGAACAGTATCGGACATCAAGATTAATGTTTGGGCTCAACAATTTCTGGATTGAATGAAGAGATTAAGTGATTTATTGTGGGTTTCAAAAAGATATTTGAATTTAATGAACAATAACGAGAATTTGATTTTGTTTTGGTTGGACATGATCTTAAAAAAATATTGGATCAATGCGAACAGTCGGTCGTCTCTCTTATCCGAAACCTTCTATCTTCTCAAGGGCTTAGGACCATTAGAAATTCTTGTTAAGAATTGGTCCAACCCCCGTCAGACCTCAACTACTTTTGGAATTCCATAAATTCCACCCAAATCTATCCCTGTCTTAGACTCGAAAGGGTGCTTGTCCGACGCGACTCTCGAAATCCCACTCGTCAAAATCGAAATCAATGAGAGCCCCAACTTCGTGTAGGAACCTGTAGAATCATGGACCGAGAGTTCAAGCAAACGGAACGAATCCGCATCCCAATCGTGAAGGTTCACTGGAACGCCAAGTGTGGACCGGAGTCACTTGGGAGTGCGAGGACCGATCGAATAGGAAGTACCCTCATCTCTTTACTCGATTGTTCATACCCACTTCCTTGCCTAAACTCTAATTTCGGGACGAAATTCCCTCTAACGGGGGGATGATGTGACAACCCAAAATTTTCTATCCTGTACACTTGTTCAAATCTATCAAAGATAACCTTGTTTTGCTAGCTTTTAGTACTTATTGGGGTCTATTTGAGCGTTCTAAACCGAATACACTTAAGGTAGGGGCCTAGAAATGGGACAACTCGATGCATATCAAGCGAAATCGGGCCAAACACTCCAACATATGGAGTGTGCGGCCGCACACTTGAGTGTACGGCCAAACACAGGTATGTGCGGCCGCACACCCAATCCAGCCACACACTCCCACCTATAAATGTAACCCTTAGTCATTTTGAACACTTTTGGCCACTCCTTCAAAGATAGAACTCGAAATCCTCTCAAGTATCATCCAACTTTTCACTCCAATCTTCAAGTGGTAAGTGTTTCTAACCTTTGATTTATAGATTCCTTACTCCACCTAGTGAAAATCACTGAATTCCTCCGTGAAATCAGCTCATTCTAGTGAATCTTCAAGTGTTCTTCAAGAACACCAAGAACACCAAGAACGTCTACTAAGTTCTTGGGCTCCAAACACCCCCATACGCTTCTACACTGTAAGTACCCTACTCCTACATGTGTTTAGATATATTATAGCCTTGTTAAAAGCCCAAAAACTCGATCTAAAAGGAGTGTGCGGCCGCACACCTTCATGTGGCCGTACACACCTTATTTTGGTGTTTTAAAGCCTCAAACTCAAGTAGTATTCGGACACATGATCAAGGACACTTAGGGGAACAAAATACGAACTTAGGAACACATTTTAGACCATTTTTGCTATGGGTGTGCGGCCACACACACCATGGCCGCACACACCTGGCCGCACACGCCATGTGCAACCGCACACACCCTTTTAAGGGTCCAAAATAGCAACAAACTCCCAATCCGGCTAAGCAACCGTCAAAACACCTTCCCTAGAACATTCCTAAGGCTTGAAAATACGCTTTGGCACACTTCATAGGGAGTGTGCGGCCGCACACACACCCTGGCCGCACACTCTGGCCGCACACACACTAAACCTTTGAGTTTGTGACCTTACACTTCAATATAGGACCATACACCTCTTATGTGCAACCATATGTGTTGGTAACACTTAGTTACAAGTGTTTTTATGTCCCTAAGGCATGTCCCTATCACCATTAGTGGTTATATACATTAAAATGTATTCATATACGTAAAATAATATGTTATTAGGTTCATTGGGTGTGTTCAAGTCTTTACTTGACTCCTAACACTTGTCCGACACTTCTATCCGATCCACTCACTACAGGTGAGTTCATACCCCTATACTTTTCCGAGTTTTTCATGTTTTCACGGGGGGAATACAAGCAAAAGTACAAGGAAACTTGTACTCGAATTATCTCTTTTTGTATAATATGATTTCATGTTCAGCATGCTTTTAACTCAGAAAACTGTTTTACAAATCGATTAAGAAATCAACTCGTAGTAATGGTTTTCAAATCTAAAGCAAAGAACTTGTGAACCTTATCATAATATGTATTATTTCATAAAGAATTCATGCAAATCATAAAAGGATCTTTGTAATAAAACTTGTAAATTCGTTAGGCTAAGTTTGAGACATGTCCTCGGTAACACTCCCTCTGATTCGTGAGTGGAGGGCTGCGTCTTATAACCATAATCTCTTGGAGGGAGAGCGTGACTATTGTATATAGATCTATATGGGACTGACTATCCCACATCCTCGCTACTAGCTACAGTGGAACCCTTTGGTTCAGGGGTGACAAAGTCATCAATGATACTGGCCCATTTACGCGCCTTATCCAGTCGTAGTACGGTTATGGCACTCACAACTTACGTAACAAAAGAATTTACTCTTCAAATATAATTCCTCTGTGTGTGATCAGAGCTTCAAATATAATTCCTCTGTGTATGATCAGAGCTTCAAATGTAATTCCTCTATGTGTGATCAGAGCTTCAAATATAATTCCTCTGTGTATGATCAGAGCTTCAAATATAATTCCTCTGTGTGTGATCAGAGCTTCAAATACAATTCCTCTGTATGTGATCAGAGCTTCTAATATAATTCCTCTGGGTGTAACCAGGGCTTCGAAAAGAAATCCGCCTTCCGAGTATGGTAAATACTCGCGTATAGATAACTAACTTTTAACTTATAAGAAAATATAGGATTTTCTTGGAACAACTCGAACTTTCATGAACAATGGTTTATCGTATAACTAATGAGAAACTAAACCTCTTTTATAAGAAAATATAGGATTTTCTTGGAACAACTCGAACTTTCATGAACAATGGTTTATCGTATAACTAATGAGAAGCTAAACCTCTTTGATGAGAAAATATGGGATTTTCTTGGTAAACAACTTTTCAAAGAATCAAAGAAACATATCTTTTATCAGAATTAACAGCTTATGAACTCACCAGCTTTATGCTGATATTTTAAAACTACTTGTATTCTCAGGACATCATTAGACAGGTAATCTTGCCGACTTTTGGGAGAAGACGGAGCGTTTCGGATTCACGTCTTTTACTTTTGCTATATATACTGATATGTATAAACTTTGTATTAAGACAATGTAAATATTTTCATGTATGTATTCAATGTCTGGATTGTGTTTACTATGCTTACTATGATACAACTGTTGTGATACTACACATGACGACGCTCCACCCCGGAACGTTTCCGCCATCGGTTTCGGGGTGTGACAGATTGGTTTCAGAGCTTTTGTTTATAGTGAACTAAGTATACCGAACCTTACATGGTATACAACTATAAACACTAAGGGGCCTAAGTGCTCTAAACTAAAAGTATACTTTCAAAATATAAGTATTTTTATAAAAAGTATACAAGTATATCCGTATTCCAGGAACCGTACCATAAGTAAAACAAAACAAAAGTATTTTGGATGTTAGACACTGCGGTTAAACCTGGGCAATTATGTAATCATGTCTAGGATCAATATAGCCTGATCAACTATATTTATTCGAGACATGACCAACATGTGCTTGGGAGTGACTTTGGTGTTGCGACAGTCCTAAAACTTACCCAATATCCATATAACTTAAAATACTATAGGAGTATTTTAGTCAGAGCCGAATACTTCGTAGAAATTCATTCCAAGTGTTGCTACTCATTCCTCTTAGCGATAGCTTACTTGCATTAGTAACTTTCCTTTGCTTATCACTTAGTAGAACACTCCAACCATCGTAATGAGATATATATGCTTGCTTCATATCTCTTGATTCGACTTAGAGGACTTACCACCCTTTTCTTCCTAATTCTTTTTAGAACAAGATGCCTCCCCAAAGAAGACCTATCAGAAGGAACAACGACACTCCACCACCACCACCACCCCCTCAGTTCGATCCCGTTATGTTCCAAGCAGCTGTTACTGTTGCTGTGGCAGCCGCGATGTCACAGATGAACCCTGGCGGATCTGGTGGACAGGGAAGTGGTACACATGAACACAAAACCCACATCTTTCGACGGCACTGGAGGTGGCATTGTCCCGACTCAATGGATCGAGAAAATCGAGTCCATTTTTGAAATATGTTCCTGCTCGGAGGTCAACAAAGTAAAGTTCGCCGCTTGCACTTTCTCCAACAGGGCGCTGACCTGGTGGAATGGTCGGGTCAAGTTCCTAACCCTGCCAGTGGCAAATGCTATGGGTTGGGAGAACTTAAAGGAACTCATGATAGCTGAATACTGCCCACGGGGCGAAATACAGAAGCTAGAGCATGAACTCTGGAACCTAAAGATGAAGGGTTTCGACATCGCTGCCTACACATCTAGGTTTGAAGACCTAGCGCTTCTTTGTCCGGGAATGGTCACCCCGGAAAGCAAGAAGATTGAGAGATACATCTGGGGACTGACCCAGCCGACCAAAGGAAATGTCCTGGCTGCTAGGCCAAACACCTTCGACAGCGCTAAGTGTCTGGCGCAGACTCTCATAGATCACGGAGTTGATCTTGATGAAGTCACAGCCTCCCCCGAACCGGCTAAGGAGAGTGGTGAGAAAAGAAAATCCTGGAAAAAGAAAAAGGGCCAGTCTTTGCAGGAGCCCTCAAAGAAGCAACACGCGGTAGCAGTCCACGCTGCTACTACTCCTGCTGCTACTCCTGCAACTCAAGCACCTACCAGTAGGTATACTGGTAACTTTCCTTGGTGTGGTAAGTGCAATTATCATCATCGCATCCCTGGCCCATGTCGTGAAATACTCTGCAGCAACTATGGCAAGAAGGGCCACCTGACTCGAGACTGCAAAACACCAGTTCAACCAACCCCTCAGGCCCCTGGAGCAGGTATTGGTCAAGCCTGCTACGTATGTGGGGAAGTCAGGCACTACAAGAGAAACTGCCCCAAGGCAACAACAACTGGAGGCACAGGGAGGGTACTGACAATGAACCAGGAGGAGTCTAACCCTAATGCCTAGGGGAAAATATCTAGGAACCCGGTAAAATTTTGGTACGTCTCTCAATCCTAAGTAGCTAACCGAGAACTTTAAATAAATCAATTCTAATTGTAATTACTCCCTCGTTAAGTCGAAAGTCGCAGCACTGTTGTAGGAATTCAAAAACCCATTAGGTAAAGCTATGATGACTTAATATATACGTTAAAGCCATTTATAATTAAGATTGATAGACCTCGAGTGAGTGATGTTGCCTTATCTCCTGTTCCTCGTTTGGTTGTGCATTTAGGGCGGAGTCGCTCAGTCAACAGTCCTTTTAATCTTATCTATATATGACTAGTGTATACTAGGCGATTATAGAGAGGCCTCGTAAGAAATTCATTCATGAAAGGTACATTATTCTAAAACATCAGGACCCCCTAGAGTTCCGCGTCAATTCTAGCGGTCCAAGTATCCGCGATAGTGATACCATGGACGAAACCCGAGACGCTAAAGAACTTGTGTGCCCTGTTCAACACATGGTCCTATCGAGATTCATTCCATGTCGTGTCGATGATTGTAAGTTTCGACACTGCCGTCAATCATAGTTCGACTTGGTGCGACCATGCGAAAAATTCCTAGTGCTGCGTAAAAAGAACTTTCACCGTAGACTATGCGTCAAATAATAGTTCTTCCGAACTTAATAAGAAAACCTAATTCGAACCGTCGGTCGTCTCTCTTATCCGAAACCTTCTATCTTCTCAAGAGCTTAGGACCATCAGAAATTCTTGTTAAGAATTGGTCCAACCCCCGTCAGACCTCAACTACTTTTGGAATTCCATAAATTCCACCCAAATCTATCCCTGTCTTAGGCTCGAAGGGGTGCTTGTCCGACGCGACTCTCGAAATCCCACTCGTCAAAATCGAAATCAATGAGAGCCCCAACTTGTGTAGGAACCTGTAGAATCATGGACCGAGAGTTCAAGCAAACGGAACGAATCCGCATCCCAATCGTGAAGGTTCACTGGAACGCCAAGTATGGACCGGAGTCACTTGGGAGCGCGAGGACCGATCGAATAGGAAGTACCCTCATCTCTTTACTCGATTGTTCATACCCACTTCCTTGCCTAAACTCTAATTTCGGGACGAAATTCCCTCTAACGGGGGGATGATGTGACAACCCAAAATTTTCTATCCTGTACACTTGTTCAAATCTATCAAAAGATAACCTTGTTTTGCTAGCTTTTAGTACTAATTGGGGTCTATTTGAGCGTTCTAAACCGAATACACTTAAGGTAGGGGCCTAGAAATGGGAACACACGATGCATATTTGAGCGTTCTATCATGTACACTTGTTCAAATCTATCAAAAGATAACCTTGTTTTGCTAGCTTTTAGTACTAATTGGGGTCTATTTGAGCGTTCCAACATATGGAGTGTGCGGCCGCACACTTGAGTGTACGGCCACACACAGGTGTGTGCGGCCGCACACCCACTCCAACCACACACTCCCACCTATAAATGTAACCCTTAGTCATTTTGAACACTTTTGGCCACTCCTTCAAAGATAGTACTCGAAATCCTCTCAAGTATCATCCAACTTTTCACTCCAATCTTCAAGTGGTAAGTGTTTCTAACCTTTGATTTATAGATTCCTTACTCCAACTAGTGTAAATCACTGAATTACTCCATGAAATCTGCTTATTCTAGTGAATCTTCAAGTGTTCTTCAAGAACACCAAGAACACCAAGAACATCTACTAAGTTCTTAGGCTCCAAACACCCCCATACGCTTCTACACTGTAAGTACCCTACTCCTACATGTGTTTAGATATATTAGAGCCTTGTTAAAAGCCCCAAAACTCGATCCGAAAGGAGTGTGCGGCCGCACACCTTCATGTTGCCATACACACCTTATTTTGGTGTTTTAAAGCCTCAAACTCAAGTAGTATTCGGACACATGATCAAGGACACTTAGGGGAACAAAATACGAACTTAGGAACACATTTTAGACCATTTTTCCTATGAGTGTGCGGCCGCACACACCATGGCCGCACACACCTGGCCGCACACGCCATGTGCAACCGCACACACCCTTTTAAGGGTCCAAAATAGCAACAAACTTCCAATCCGGCTAAGCAACGGTCAAAACACCTTCCCTAGAACATTCCTAAGGCATGGAAATACACTTTGGCACACTTCATAGGGAGTGTGCGGCCGCACACACACCCTGGCCGCACACACACTAAACCTTTGAGTTTGTGACCTTACACTTTAATATAGGACCATACACCCCTTATGTGAAACCATATGTGTTGGTAACACTTAGTTACAAGTGTTTTTATGTCCCTAAGGCATGTCCCTATCACCATTAGTGGTTATATACATTAAAATGTATTCATATACGTAAAATAATATGTTATTAGGTTCATTGGGTGTGTTCAAGTCTTCACTTGACTCCTAACACTTGTCCGACACTTCCATCCGATCCACTCGCTACAGGTGAGTTCATACCCCTATACTTTCCGAGTTTTTCATGTTTTCAGGGGGGGGGGGGAATACAAGCAAAAGTACAAGGAAACTTGTACTCGAATTATCTCTTTTTGTATAATATGATTTCATGTTCAGCATGCTTTTAACTCAGAAAACTGTTTTACAAATCGATTAAGAAATCAACTCGTAGTAATGGTTTTCAAATCTAAAGCAAAGAACTTGTGAAACTTATCATAATATGTATTATTTCATAAAGAATTAATGCAAATCATAAAAGGATCTTTGTAATAAAACTTGTAAATTCGTTAGGCTAAGTTTGAGACATGTCCTCGGTAACACTCCCTCTGATTCGTGAGTGGAGGGCTGCGTCTTATAACCATAATATCTTGGAGGGAGAGCGTGACTATTGTATATAGATCTATATGGGACTGACTATCCCACATCCTCGCTGCTAGCTACAGTGGAACCCTTTGGTTCAAGGGTGACAAAGTCATCAATGATACTGGCCCATTTACGCGCCTTATCCAGTCGTAGTATGGTTATGGCACTCACAACTTAGGTAACAAAAGAATTTACTCTTCAAATATAATTCCTCTGTGTGTGATCAGAGCTTCAAATATAATTCCTCTATGTATGATCAGAGCTTCAAATGTAATTCCTCTGTGTGTGATCAGAGCTTCAAATATAATTCCTCTGTGTATGATCAGAGCTTCAAATATAATTCCTCTATGTGTGATCAGAGCTTCAAATATAATTCCTCTGTATGTGATCAGAGCTTCTAATATAATTCATGTGGGTGTAACCAGGGCTTCGAAAAGAAAACCGCCTTCCGAGTATGGTAAATACTCGCGTATAGTTAACTAACTTTTAACTTATAAGAAAATATAGGATTTTCTTGGAACAACTCGAACTTTCATGAACAATGGTTTATCGTATAACTAATGAGAAACTAAACCTCTTTTATAAGAAAATATAGGATTTTCTTGGAACAAATCGAACTTTCATGAACAATGGTTTATCGTAAAATTAATGAGAAGCTAAACCTCTTTCATAAGAAAATATGGGATTTTCTTGGTAAACAAATTTTCAAAGAATCAAAGAAACATATCTTTTATCAGAATTAACAGCTTATGAACTCACCAGCTTTATGCTGATATTTTAAAACTGCTTGTATTCTCAGGACATCATTAGACAGATAATCTTGCCGACTTTTGGGTGAAGACGGAGCGTTTCAGATTCACGTCTTTTACTTTTGCTATATATACTGATATGTATAAACTTTGTATTAAGACAATGTAAATCTTTTCATGTATGTATTCAATGTCTGGATTGTGTTTACTATGCTTACTATGCTCCACCCCGGAACGTTTCAGCCATCGGTTTCGGGGTGTGACAATCAACAATGTGGTTTTTCAAGAAAAATTTGATCCAACGAATCAAATGATCAAAAACCAAGAACGCAACGCACGGATTCAAATATTACGAGAGATGATAGAGAGAGACTCACCAAACTTGCTTCAATTGTGACAAATATTGCCAAACCGAGAATCGTTCTTCAAAAATCACCTTTATCTTGAAGACCCGATCTGATACCAATTGTAGTGACAAAGAACATGGTTTCGCATGCAGAATTAAAGTTTGCACAATGAACATGGTGATTTGGGTGTTCAAGAGATGTATTGAATATGTATGGTGTTACAAAAAGGGACATAGATCTACATCTAAATAAATAACACACACTTACACACTCACTTTTTACACCTCTCAAGCACACCTCTATAAGTGGTATGAACCCACTATTTATAGAGGTGATTACATGTCTCTCTCTCACTCTCACTAACACGTGTCTAAAGGCTAATGCACCACATGCAAGTGGGTCTACAAGAGTCAAACCATTACAAAGTCATACATGAAGAACTTTGCACCGTAACAATCTTTAATCTTTCAAACCCCTTTCTTGTTCTTCTTTCAGTGTTAGACTTTATGTGGATTTAGCTCTTTGATTTTATAAGATGTTCATAAATTGTTCGGTTTTCTTGATTCTTGGAACCTGCATGTTTATTTTCCTTCCTAATCTGGACATTTTTATCTATGATTAGTAAACAAATTAGGGTTATGATTCTTGCACATCTAATCCTTTTGCATGTGTTCTTGTTCTTAATGTTTTTCTTTTTTAGAAAATTCCATCGTCTTTAGTTCTTCATCTTGACTTTGAAGACACCTATGTGTTGTTTAGTTCTTAATCATTCTTCAAACATTCTTGTTCTTAATGTTTTTCTTTTGCTAGGGTTTGCTTGATTATGCTAAATCGGTGTCTATGTTGCATGATAAAATGGAACCAGAGGCTGTTGTAAATGGAAAGAGACTACTTGGTTGCTTAGATGCATTGGCACTCAAGTTTTCAACTGAGGAAGTAGAATTTAGTTTTAATGAGTTTGGTCCAGATGATGAAGCAGATGACTACTCAAGAAACACTCCTGATGCATTTCATGAAGATTATGTAGGCAAGTTGTTCGATGAAATGCCAGGAGACGAGTTTTGGTCAGAACTAAAAGCCATCAGATGGTGTCCTATTTCTGTTGACCCACCTTTGACCGGACTTCCATGGTTAGTGCCAGCTCATCAAATTGTAACATCGGATACTGTCAGACCTAAATCACAGATGCAACTCGCTTCATCCATGGTTGTCAATCAGAGAGATCAATGTTTGAATCTTGCCAACACTCCATTGTTGGTGTCTGATTCTCGAGGGGTTCTCATGGCTGCAAGGGATGTGATGTATAATGATGCACCTTGGTTGGAAAATAATACCCCTGTGGGAAAACATATCATACACTCGAGTATCAGTTATGATCTGGCTAATAGGCTAGGGATTTAATCCCTTCGTTCCATCTCTTTAGTCAGTAAGGAAATGACAAAAGATTTACCCTGTATGGACTATGCAAAAATCCATGATCTTCTTGAATTATATGGAGGGAAAGATTTCTTTTTATATGATCTTATTGAGCTTGCAGAATGTTGTAAAGCCAAAAATCTTCATATAATTTTTGACAAACGCCAACATCCATCACAATCATTGCTGCAACAAAATTTAGGTATAAAGTTATCAGACTATTTAGTTTTACTTTATAGCCAATTGAATTTAAAAAATTTAAAATAATTTTTTTACGGGAGATTTTCAAGGGCCTGTCATTGTTGTTGTACTAGAAGGAGCAAGTTTGAGTAGAGAGGAAATATCTAGCCTCCAGTTTCTTCCTCCATGGGGTTTAAGGGGTGACATGCTTAATTATGGATTAGGGTTAATGAGCTGTTATTCTATAACTGATCTTCCTTTAGTTGTCTCTGGTGGCTTTTTATATATGTTTGATCCTTGTGGTAAAGCTTTTACTCTACCTTCATCAAGTCATTCTCCAGCTGCAAAGATGTTTACTTTGACAGGTATATATTAGTAATAATTCTGTTATCTTTCTGTTAATTTTGTTATCTTCTGGATGTTGATCGCTGCATTGACAAGGTTATTTTTGTCATTAGTTAAACTTTTGAGATATTGATATGAATTGTTTTATAAATTAAAGGTACCCTTTGAGTTGCATGGGCCACATGGTGTCCTAAAACATCTAAAGTATCTACTCGAGACAAAGGGATCAGCTGTCATCTGTGTAGCAGAGGGAGCCGGTCAGGTTAGTTTTAACTTCTAACTCTACTCCATACATAATTTAATTATATTTTCTTCATTTACAAAAAAAAAAGATTATAATAAAATGTATATTGTTTTTAGAAAATAGATTGTAATTTGATTAAAAATTTGGAAAAAAAGACAGGTCAACTTACAATTTGTGATATTGTTTTGTATAGAACTTTGTGGAGAAAACAAATGCTAAGGATGCATCTGGGAACGTTGTACTTGGAGATATTGGCGTTCATATACAACAGGAGATACTTTTTTGTTATGGAAACGTTCTACTTTGAAAACTCTTTTACATCATTTTTTTTATAAAATTTACTTAATGGTAGCAGTGAAATGAATGAAAGTGAAATGATATTTGTTTTTTTAGATAAAAAAAAATTTCAAGGAGATTGGGGATCCAGCTGATGTGAAATACATTGATCGTACATACATGATCCGTGCCTGCCGAGCAAACGCATCAGACGGAATCCTCTGCACCATACTAGATCAAAATGATGTAAGTTTATTTTCCATCCGATATGAATCTATTTTTATGTGTCTGTGTGCTAAAATTCCTCTCTAATTGTGTGTGTATGTGTGCCAAATTTTCTTCCAAATTTTCTTGAAAATTTCTTCCAATTTTTTAGTTGCTTGCTGCTCTTAGTCTTTCGTGCAACCTGAACCAACAAGAAACGAACAATTGTTTCAAAAGAAAACTTGGTGCCCCTGTTTTAAGATTTTTTCCAATAAAACCGTTTCCTTTTGTTTTTTATGGGCAGATGAATGAGACCACAAAAGTCAAAAGGAACGAAATCAAGAACCAAAAGAATAAAACCAAAATATTTTGATTTTTTCCAAACCGGTTTCTGGCAATCCGGTTTTATCCGGTCTGAACTGGTCTGTATAGGATCGAGTATTTCCTAGTTATGAACCGGGTTTAGCCTAAACCGGAGATGCTTTTCTTGACCTGAAACGAAGAGGTTTGCCAAAAAAAAAACAGTTTTTGCACCTCTAAGTAGTTATGTCTGGTTAGATTAAATCGAATTGGTAATGACTTAATGTTATGTTGATCATTTATATTAAAGGGAAATAATATTCTAATTCTTATTATTCTACTTTAATCTAAATATTAAATAGGATTGAGTTTGGGGGATTAACCAATAATGTTATATTAAGATGTTATGTTTAAGAGGTGAATGATGTGCTAATGTAAAAGTTAGACTAAGTAATTAGGTTTAGAGGAAATTAACAAAGACATGGGTCTTGAGTATTGAAATTAGTTTCACTTATTAATTTATTATTATTTCTTTGACTTTTAGGTGTATATGGTGAAGTACAAGATTAGGGATATGTTATGTCAACTATTCAATTGACATAAGGTGAGTTCAACTAACATAAGCAGATCCGAAGAATTGATGTCAATAGAGGTTGTTTCAATTTCTCTCTCTAGATTCTGAATTCATGAATCTGATAAGGATTTTCATTTCGTGACATTGTTCATATTTGTTACATGTTGTTTTGTACAATTGACTAGCATTAAGCTTCTATTGTATCTTTTTTATATGATATGTCATATGCAACAATTGACTAGCATTAAGAGTCCAAAAATGTCCAAACACTTATCGTGCATAGCAACTGTTTGCTTTTATGCAGGACTGAACATCAAAATATTTCGTGAAGAAAAAAGGTGTAAATTGGAGAAACTGGACGATTTGGAAGAGATCTCTGATCTTGTATTGAAATCGTCATGAATTTCCCAATGTGTTATGATCATCATAACCATGATCAATCATCAACCACAGTGAATTCAACACACAGGGACAATTCTTTTTCTTCCTATAGAACTAACTCTGAAACTCTAGTCTGTTCTGAGCAATTAACAAATGATTTTACGAGCTCCTCATCAGATAAAAGTTCTCTGGTATGTTGGCATGCTATACGAGGATCACCTAATCAGCTAACTCTGTCAAGATTTAGTGGAATTAGTGTTAGAACAAAGTTCTATCAGGATCGTTAGATTCTATGCAAGCAAACTATTATGAAAGTAATTAAGAACACGAGTATGGCTTTGAATATGTCGTATGATTAATGCTTCAACACCTCAGAAGAGCTCGATAAAGAACTTCGACTGTAGAGGTGTTTTTAGGGTTACAAATAATCAACGTAATAATCGACAGCGTATAATGCATACATGCATGCATATATATAGTATAACCCTACCAGCTATTCTAGATAATCATGGATAGACAGGCCCAATCAGGATACAAAATGTAAGGCCCATGACGCAACACAAATGGGCTCAACAATCTCCCTCTTTGCGTCTTTGGAGCCAAAACCTCAATTCTGTTGAACAACAGAAGTCTTCTTCACAGTTTTAAACACCTTCGGTATAATGGCTAGAAGATGATAGCGAAACGTAATGTACCACCAAAGCATGTCTGTAAAATTCTTCTTGTCAGCCTCTGAATTCTGCTTGCACCGATGTATTATGTTGATGATGTGCTCCAAGCAGTCTGTGGAAAATAAGTGCTTATCAACCAGAGCAAACAAAAATCTGTGAGCTTCGCCTTTGGTAAACATCACAGTGAGATGTGTTGAATCTATTTGGCCCATCTTCATCTTGTTCACATCCACTGGCTTTGGTGTAGGCTTGACTGTTGGCTTCTTGTTCATAACCCTTGCTATCTCCTGATCCATAGTAGCAACTTCATGGATGTAGGAGGCCAACATTCTCTTCAGGTGTTCTAAAATGGGCTCATATTCCCTCGGATTAGTGAGCAGAATGTTGAACTGCAAAATCCAATCATGTGGATTGAGGTTAGGAAGGTCTGCTAGAGAGATAGTCGACACTGTGTTTGCAGAACCACGAATGATCTTGAAATTGACATTAATAAATCTCCCTGTAGGTGAAGGTTTGAGTACCTTAACTGTAATGATTTTCTGTGCACTCCAAGTCAAGTACTGCGGTTGCCCATACTTCAAATAGAAGTCAATCAGCTCTCTGTCAACCTTCGGATGAGGAAAAGGAACCTCATCAATTGAATCAAAACAATGGAATGTGAATGCCTTCTTGGTAATTGGCATGTCAAATTGCGAGTCCTTTGAATTATCACAGTCAAATGAAGCAACAGGTTCCAACCAATAAACTGATGGAAACTCTATAGCCTGATTGACAAGTGTCTCTTTCGTCCATAAGGGAAACAAGGCCTTTTTACAGTTCAAGGCTTCTTCTACTTCCTTGTTTCTCCTTTCCCTCTCCTCTGCTTCCTTAGCAACTTTCAAATTCTCATCCAGCTCTCGGTCTCTCTTCTTTCTTTGGAGAGCCTCAGCAATTGTTTCTTCCACATCACTTTCACTGTCTTCATTGATCTTCTTTCCCTTAGCTTGTGAACCAGAACCTGAAGCTACATTATCCTTCAGTTCGGTTATGACTTTCGGTTGAGCACCTTCTGTCTTTACAATCACTCTCGGTTGAACAACACGAGCATCTTCTCCCCCTTATTTAGGAGGTACGAACCTCTCAGAAACACCCTTCATTTCATGCAGCATAGGAAGGGCAGGAAGAAGTTTTGATGTGAGATGATTCCTGATAGTGAGTGTTAGAATGGGATCATGAGCACCAAGGAGATTGGTCAACATGTCCTTTACCTCTCCTGCACAGCTCTGAAACACAGCCCGTTGAGTCTTGAGTAAAGAAATTTCCTTTTCAGCTTGGGCTAGCTGCACCTTCTGTACTTCAATAGTGGACGCTTGTTTGGCAAGATCAGTCTTCAAAGCACTTTCGGTTGCCAGGTTGGCGTGAAGAGAGTCAAAACGAGAATTCAACAAACTCAAGAGAGAAGCATTCTCGGTTTGGAGAGATGAACGCACAGCCTCAAACTTGGTGGTTTCTTCTTGAAGAGACTTAGAAAAGGCATCCACAGAGGTTTGTGCTTTCGCTGCACTCGTATCAGCATGAGCTTTTAATGATTCAAGAAAAATTTGAGTTGTATGAACAATCTCAGTAACATCATTGTTTGCCTTTTTACAAGAAGATGTAGACTCACCAATAGCCTTAGTGGATTTTTCAATGGATGTTGTGTATTGCTCGATGGCAGTTTCCAGGAAAGCTTTAAGAACAACACCACCATAAGCTTTACTGTCTTCAAGCAAACGATCCAGCTTGTCATGAATTCCCTGCAATTGTTGGTTGTTGATAGGAGCATCAGGATCGTCATCAGTTGGAAGCCTGTATGGACTGAAGTATGTAGAGTCATACTCATCATTTTCTCCACCGAGAGTAGCACCAGAATCAGTTGAGTGGGTAGGTGAAAGAGGTTTAGTGATGACTGGAGTTTCTGTTGTAGTAGTCGCCCCCGTATCAGTTACGTTGACTCCTACTGTTGGATCAGGAATGGTAGTGGTGGTGGAATATGAAATTATTGGAGGTGATAGTGGTGTTGTAGAAATAGGAATGGAAGTAATAGGAGGTGGTGGTGGTGGTAAAGTTGTTTCTTGAGAAGTGATAGGTGGAGGAATAATAGGAACAAAGACTGGAACAGTCTGTTTCGGTGATTGAGGTGGGGTTGGAACATTGTGATGAGGAGATTCGGTTGGAGTAGGAGAACGGGGAGGAGTGTTTCCTCTCGGTGAATGTTGATGAATTTCCTCTTCTTCTTCATCATCTTCCTCGTGTTGAGAACTAGGAGGAGTTGGACTCTGGGACCTTCTTGCCATCTTGTTGATCTTCTTGGGCTTAGAAGAATCCACAGCATCAGACTTTCGCTTCGTGGACTTAGAAGACTTAGATTTGCCCTCCTCTTTCGGTTCCTTTTTGGAAATCCTTTTCCCTCGGTTGGTAGGCTTATCCAACGCATCCAGGACAGCTTGCTGTTCTGGAGAAAGAACTCTCGGTCCAGTAGGAGTAAGTTTTCGATAGTCAGCCATGACGTGACTCTCGGCTGTGACACACTGATACATCGACTCCTGAATCGATCCATTGTGAGGGAACTTATGTGGATTTGAAAGAATGATCTTCTTTGTGTGAAAAGGAGCAATAGACGCAAGCAGAACATCTTTCATAACCGGAATATCCAACGAATTAATCGCCCTTCTCATAATAAGAGTCCAAAATCTTCCACATGAAATTTCAGAATGCCTCGTAGAAGTATTGAGGCTCTGCACCACCTGAGACCAGATAATCGTCCCATAATCAAGATTGATTCCGTTGTAAAGACCATAAAGAAGGGTCAGGAAACCCTTGCTGGTGCCATCTGATCCACCACTTCTTTCCGCCAAACCCTTAATGAGTAGAGTAAGCAAACCATTCCATTGAGACGGCAAGCAGGACTTCTTTACTTTGGTAATGGTGGTGAGCACATCCGTATACCCCATCTCGTAGAGCATTGAGAACAATTGAGTTGTCGTGATAAAATCGG
The DNA here is from genome assembly GCF_052849685.1 of Lactuca virosa. Classification (NCBI taxonomy): domain Eukaryota; kingdom Viridiplantae; phylum Streptophyta; class Magnoliopsida; order Asterales; family Asteraceae; genus Lactuca; species Lactuca virosa. The sequence goes on along the minus strand of NC_136429.1, from coordinate 473,602,681 downwards.
GCGAGATGACAGAGGAATCTACGGCAAGATGCAGTAATGAACAAAATCTACCCTTGGAAATAGAAGTCTTTTTATCATGGATTTGAAAGAAGATGCGCTCTTTGTTCTTGTCATATTGCGCAGTAGAATAAACTTGTGATAAAAGCGACATTGGTACAGCTTCAACTTGAGTTAGGGCTAAAACCAACGGTGAGTATTTCAAACATTCAACGACGTGCAGCATATATGAATCATACAGAAACGGTTTAAGTTCGATGATCATATTTTGATTTGGCCGGATTGAAAGCAATGTAGATGACGCAGTCTGATCATGAATTGAGGAAGAAGTCGCCATTGTTGATCGAAGAAGGAAGATGAACAGTTGATACTTGCCTTGTAAGTGTGAGAGAATTTGTTGCTGGTAAAAGACAAATAAATCGAGAAATCCTTTATATACCATCGCTAGGAGCAAGAAAAATCATGATGATAATGACGTGATCACTGAAACGTCGCCTGAAAAAGCGCGATGTGACAGTGTAGTTACTCCTAGGTATACGTCAGCACGCATGGGTATAGAAACCGTTCAAATTCATGCGCCCAAATCTTATCCTTAATCATCGTTTGAAATTCTGGATAACCCCTCTTGACTCCAATAAACAAAGATCGAACCAATTAGTAGCTACAATGTGGGAAAATAAAATTTTCGTGCATTAGTGTGACAAAAGATAAAGAAATAAAGCAAATGTGTATGGGATGTGAGTGATGTCTCATTATAAGACAGAAAGCAGAGGATTCCGGGCAAGAATCGCTTCCTTCAAGTCAAGAGAGACTTGAAGTGCTTGTGTGGTTTCCCGAAAAATACGATCATGTGTTTGTTAATAAACATTGAAAGGCTTCTTTTAATAATCAGACTTAGGGTAGCTTATATTCAATCGAATATCGAGTCTTAACATAAGAACGAACATTGGAAGAAGTACTTGTGAGACCGATGTGGTCTGTTGAACAAGTAAGTGGGATATAAGTTGGAGTGACAAGTGCAGAAATAGAAATCTCAAAAAAAAATTAAACTGGTTCTTTTTGGGAAGAAAAGCCTTGGTGTTAGACAATTTCATAAAAGACCACGCAAAAATAAAAAGAGATTTCATTGGGTAACCAGTAAGTTCTTGAATAAAATAATTCAGCATCAATTCATTATAGGTGTTGGATTTTGGGTTTCACTCAGCATGTGGTATACGTATCTAAGATCACATACACAGATTTTGTGCAACCATAAACCTCAGTGGTAAGGACCGAGAATCTCAAGGGTTACAATAGTGAACCGAAAGTAGATGGAGAATATAAGAAAGATGGCTAGAGAACCGAAAGTACCTTCTGCTATAAAATCGTGACAGACAGAAAAACTCTTAACTCATATGAGAAGAGTAAGGTAGCTCTAGACCGAGTTGATGTTAACAACCTATTTGGGAAGAAACGATAGGTATAGATCGAATCATTAAGGCCTACTCAAAGTCGTAGAGGCTTTGGTCAACATGCAGCAGCATGCTTCTAGGGACAAGTAACTAGTTCTCTTATGGAAATAATTGTACCTGCCTTAGCTCCAAATTCAGTTGTACTGGTACTCTTGTGACCTAGTTAAAGTAAGAACAAACAAACACACCACACAAACAACACAAACAAACAAAACGAAAAATAGAAAATATTTTTGGAATTTTTGAAATTTTCTGAAAATGAATAAAAACAGAAAGAGAAAATACTTTTGGATTTGTGAAATTTTCTGAAAAAGAATAAAAACAGAAAGAGAAAATAACTAAGCATAAACCATATTAAAGACAAGAGAAAGAAAAATGTACATAAGTTACAACCGAAACCTTATCTTAAAAGAGTGAAGCGAAATAGACCGAGCGATCGGTTCATTTCGGTTCTTAAAATTTCAGAGCCGAAATAGACCGAGCGATCGGTTCATTTCGGTTCCTTAAATTTCCAGAGCCGAAATAGACCGAGCGGTCGGTTCATTTCAGTTCCCGAAAATTATGGAGCCGAAATAGACCGAGCGTTCGCTCCATTTCGCTTGTCAAATTTTTAGTGAGAGATTTGAGGATTCGGTACCGACTCTGCTTCCATCATACCCAAGCCTTGTAAGATTTTGTTAAAGAGTGCTTCAGGTAATGCTTTAGTAAATATGTCGGCCAGTTGATCAGTAGACCGAACAAAATGAACTTCCACGTTCCCATCTTCTACATGATCTTTGATGAAGTGATATCTAAGTGCAATGTGCTTAGTTTTTGAGTGTTGCACTGGATTGTGACAAATCCTTATTGCACTTTCTAAGTCACAATAGAGAGGGATTTTCTTCATACTCAGCCCATTGTCTCTCAGTTGACTTTGAATCCAAATTACTTGAGAAGTGCAAGACGCTGCAACTATATACTCAGCTTCGGCTGTGGATAGTGACACGCAGGTTTGCTTCTTGGACTGCCAGCTCACTAGTTTACCGTCAAGAAATTGGCATCCACCGGTAGTACTTTTTCTGTCCAGACCACATCCTTCTAAATCAGCATCAGAAAAGGCTTGAATGAAAAATCCAGATCTTGCAGGATACCAGAGACCGAGAGATGAGGTTTGCTTCAGATAACGAAAAATGTTCTTCACAGCTACCATGTGAGGTTCTCTTGCATTAGCTTGAAATCTAGCACAATAACAAACAGAAAACATAATGTCCGGTCTACTAGCTGTTAGATACATAAGGGACCCTATCATTTGACGATAAAGAGTTATGTCAACAGCAGGTTTTTCCAGAGATGGCGTTAACTTAGTGCCAACTGCCATAGGAACCTTCACTTTTGAGTCTCCTGCCATGCCAAATTTTGTTAGAAGGGTCTTTGTATACGCCTCCTGGTTGATAAAAATACCTTCTGGTCCCTGTCTAATATTCAAACCAAGGAAAAAATTAATTGGACCCATTGCGCTCATTTCAAATTTAGTCTACATCAACTTCCTGAATTCAGCTGTTAAGCTAGGATTCGTGGAGCCGAAGATGATGTCATCGACATAAATCTGAACTATCATAAGATGTTCGCCTTCCTTCTTTCGAAAGAAGGTTGGGTCAACTGAACATTGCTTAAATTTCGACATTTTCAGAAAGCGAGTTAAAGTTTCATACCAGGCCCTCGGTGCTTGCTTTAATCCATAGACAGCTTTATCCAGCACATAGCAATGATCAGGGTATTTCTCGTTCACAAACCCAGGCGGTTGCTCAACATAGACTGTTTCTTCTAGTTCTCCATTCAAGAAGGCACATTTGACATCCATCTGGAAAACTTCGAAGTTTTCATGAGCAACATATGCCAAGAAGATTCTTACTGATTCCAACCTAGCTACTGGAGCGAAGGTTTCTTCATAATCTATCCCTTCCTCTTGACAATATCCTTTCACCACCAACCGAGCCTTGTTGCGAATGACGTTCCCCTCTTTGTCCAATTTATTTCTAAATACCCATTTCAAGCCGACCACAGAAGCATCTTTTGGTGTAGGAATCAACCTCCAAACTCGGTTGCGTTCAAACTCGTGGAGCTCATCCTGCATTGCTTGAACCCAATCAGAATGATCAAGAGCAGCATTAACTATTTTCGGTTCTATCTTGGAGATGAACGAGTTAAACATACAAAATTCCACTTTAGAGAATAATGTTGTTTGTTTCGCTTTCAGTTGAGAACGAGTAAGAACTTTCTCAGAAGATTCACCAATGATCTGTGCTTTGGGATGGTCTTTGGTCCATTTTGCTAACGGAGGATAGTTTGGATCATATGCTGGATCCAGTTCAGCCGCCACTTCTACTTCAAATTCTGATTGATCGTCATCACCTTCGACAGTTGTATCTTCTTTCTCCCCCTCGACTGGCGAAGTGTAACCTGAGGCAGCACCAGAGTTTGTATTCTCTGTGGGAGTTGGATTCTCCCCCTCAATTGGACTACTATTGGGTGGTTTTGGAGCTGAATCATCCCCTTCGGCTGGATCTTTATGAGTTGGGGAAGGATTTGAATTCTCCCCCTGTAAAGATACTTCAGTTGTTTTTGGTGCGGTTGAACTCTCCCCCTTGAATTGTGAGCCATTGCTTGGAGAGTCAGTTGAGGATTGAGCACCTGCAGCTTTAGGAGGTTCGGTTTCCATATTACTGGCAGCATCATCTATAATCTTTTTGAGATTATCAATTTGGTTATCTGCTGCTTTCGCCTCTGAGTGTGTCGCTTTCTCTGGTACATCAAACAGCCTCATGTATTCTTCAAACAAGTTGGATATAGGAACCAAGACTTGTCCAAATTCTGGAAATATGTCACCCAAGTCACTTTCGCTTCTTTGAACTTTCTTCATGTAATTATCGTCAAAGGTGACATAATAGGTTTCTTCAATTTGTTTATAGCGTTTATTCAACACTCTGTATGCTTTTGATGATAGCGAATAACCCAGAAAAATTCCCTCATCGGCTTTGACGTCAAACTTGTTGCTGTTCTCTTTAGAGTTGAAAATAAAGCACCTTGAGCCGAATATGTGGAAAAATTTGACATTCGGTTTCCTATTATTTAAGATCTCATATGGAGTAATTGAGAATCTCTTGTTGAGCAAGGACCAATTCTGAGTATAGCAAGCAGTTGCAATTGCATCAGCCCAGAAGTATAATGGAAGGGATGCGAAACTGAGCATGGTTCTGGCTGCTTCACATAGAGAACGGTTTCGTCTTTTAACAATCCCATTCTGTTGTGGTGTATAAGGAGCCGAAAAATTGTGAGTGATCCCCTTATCAGCCAGAAAGTCCTCAAAGTCTTTATTTTTGAATTCCAGACCGTTGTCACTCCTGATGTTTCTCACCATCTTCCTTAGCTGTACCTCCACTTGCTTGATAAATATCTTCAACTTGGGAGTTGCATCTGATTTCTGCTTAAGAAAGAAAACCCAGGTGAAGCGTGAAAAATCATCTACAATGACAAGGATGTACTTACTGCCACCTAAGCTTTCGATAGCTGAAGGTCCACATAAGTCGATATACAGGAGTTCAAGACCTTCAATTATCTTTGTGTTGATTCTTGTGGGGTGACTTTTTCTGCTCTGTTTTCCCATCTCACACACTGCACACAGATGTTCCTTGTCGAACTTGAGAAGAGGGAGTCCTCGAACGTGATCACCAAGTACCAACTTATTAATGTCTTTGAAGTTCAGGTGCGATAACCGACGATGCCATAACCAGTTGTCATCTGTCTTCGCCTTTGACAGCAAGCAGATTGCTGGTTTCCCTCGTATGGGATTGAGATTTAGAGGGTACATCTCTCCCTTGCGGTCAGATTTCAGCAGAACTTTCTTCGATTGCTTTTCGATTATTTTAGAGCCCTCATCATCGAATGATACCTTCAGACTGATTCCCACGACTAACTGAGACACACTTATTACATTATGCTGTAATCCTTCCACATAAGCCACCTTTCTGATCGAGAAGTCTCCATTGGTTATCATACCGTATCCCTTGATTGTTCCATAGGAGTTATTTCCATACTTTACACACCCACCATCTTTCAGGGATCGAAACTCCCTCAGCTCTTCCTTCCTTCCTGTCATGTGACGCGAGCAGCCACTATCTATGTACCATTCATCATCAAACTGCTCGTCACTTATTACCTGCAAATTCAAGCAGCTTTAGGAACCCAAAGTCTCTTGGGTCCTGGTGAGTCTTTTACAGAAAATGGAATTACAGCAGAAATATCAACCAAATATGTTCTCTTTACTAAAGTGGTTTGATCTTTTCTTTTAATGGTATACACCTTGATTTTAGTTTTATCTTGTTTAAATTTTGGTGCATTAGTTGGTGTGTTGTTGGATGGTTTAGGATTTTTCTTTTGGCTCCTAGGGTTAGCTGATGATTTCTTGTTATACAACTCAGAGTCTGGTGCTAGCTTTCCCTTTCCTTTGATGTCCTTAAGAAAATTTGTTTTGTATTGGGACTTGGATGGACCGAAACTAGGTTTAGGACCGAAACTAGGTTTAGGACCGAAACTAGGTTGTGGACCGAAACTAGGTTTAGGACCGAAACTAGGTTTAGGACCGAAAGCAGACTGGGGACCAAAAGTTGACCTTAGGTTCTGAGTGACGGTGTTGGAACCGAAAGTAGACTTTCGGTTCTGAGACTTGGAATAGTAGGAATTGGGACTGAAATTTTCCTTTAGTTTTTCCTTTCCTTTGTCCATTGATTCTTTATTTGGAAGGACATAGTTGGAATTTTGAGAATTCCAGTGCCTTTTTCGCTCATTCAGATTCTTGGCATATCTCTGATTCCTTAAGCGTTTCTGTTCAGCTAACTCCTTCTGAGATTTGTGGATATTGAAGCTAGACTTCGGCTTACCCTTTTGACTTTCGGGTGTCTTTGTTGGAATATGTGGTTCTGTCACAGTCTTGGTTGGAACTTTCGGTTCATCCTTTGGCTCTTCAGGGATTTCTTTGGTTCCACTTGTTCTTGGTTTGTCAAAGCTCGAGGGTTTGTTGATGGGTTCAGCAACATATCTTCCTTTAACCCTCCATGAAGTCTGCTCAGATAAACCTACAGTTTCGTCTGCGTTGTCGATAGGGACAGACCAGAAGTAATCGTCGCTTCCTTCAGCATTGTCTTTGTCGACCAGGATTCTCAATTCTGCCGTTTGCTTTGGGGTGACCCCTGTAACTGCATACACTTGATTCGACACCATTTGAACCTTTTGGTAGACCACTGCTTTTTCCTTGAGTTTCTTTGTCTTGTCTTTTGACAAGCGAGCGAACTCTACCGAATTTTCAGATATGAGAGGTTTCTCATTCTCGGTTTCGCTTTTCATAAACTCAGAACAATCCACTTCGTCTTCTACTGAGATTACGCTCATCTCACTCTCCTCATCAAATTCAGACGTATTATCTAAGCTTATTTTATTTTCAGAAAGCAATTTTGCATTAGACGAGTCAAATGATTCAATGGTTTCGGACTTTAATTTTAACCTATCATTTTCATCTAAAAGATCTTTGAGCATACATTTATGTTCCTTAGAGTCGATGAAGGATTCTATTTTGTCCAGTCCAATTCTGTATGACATGGATGTCTCTTCTGATGACACTACAGATTCACATTCTGCTATGACCTCATCTTCCTTAATTTCAAGAAAGGGCAGAATCATCTTGTGAATTTTCTTTCCTATCTCACAACTTAAATGTAATTGAGCAATATTAGTTTATAAACGCTTAGCAATTAAACAAAATACATTCCTTTGTTTTAAAAACTTTAAGTTGTCTCTTTGCAAATAAATACTTTCATCCCTAGCCCTAACTAACTCCGCCTCCTTCAGCTCAATCCACATCCTTCTCTCCTCACTTTTTGAAGATACCCTGCTGAGTTGGTCAGTTAGGTTAGAATTCGCTAAGCGAGTTTGCATGAGACTACCACTTAAGTTATTAAATTTAAATTTTAATTCATTTAATTCTTCTTCATAATCTGTTATTGGAACTTTAAGTGATTCAAGGATGGAATGTACCTTTTTGATCAGCTGATCGCAGTCGTTGATCTTCTCACTTACAGACTTTGCTGCAAAACACTTGTCTTAAGTCAGGTTCAGTTCCCCACTTGCACTCTCGGTTGATGAACCAGCAGTGACAATTAAACACTTTCCAGCTGAACCTACTTCCTTTGCCACATAAGCCTTTCCATGAGTGGGCTTTCTCACCTCTTCATCTTCGGAATCGGTTGACCAAACTTCAATGCCACCGAACTCATCTTCATCAGCATTCTCCTGTACAATCAAGGCATTCATAGAACTGTTAGTCGCCTTCTTTTTCTTGATCTCTTCCAGCTTTCGCATATAATATGCCTCATCGTCTGCACCATCTCTTTTCTCAGCCATTTTCCTTAACATGCAATCTTTGGCAAAATGGTTCTTGTCGTGACAATAATTGCAGTCGTATCCAGAATCTCCTGCAAGCTTGCTCTCTTTCTTCTCTTCATCCTTCTGAGATGAGATCTTTGCCTCATCCTTCACTTTCTCAGAGCTATAACTTCCCTGCCAGTTTCGGTTCTTGTTGACAGGAAATTTTCTCCGTGCAAACTTCTTCGGATTGGATACCATCATAGCATATTCTTCGTTTGTTAGATCACACTCAGACAAATCATACTCTTCTTCTTCTTCTGCAACACTTTTTCCTTTTGAGACAAGTGCCAGCGATCCCACACCAGAAACTACTTTTGCTTCTTTGGGTACAACACTTTCATGGGACTTAAGTATTCCCACGAGTTTCGCTAGAGAATAAGACTTAAACTGTTCATGAGCTTTTACAGTTGAAACCACAGCCATCCATTCCGGTCTTAGCCCGTTCATGAAAGTTACTTTCTGGTCGATCAACTTCCTCTCTATTCCATGCTTGATCATCTTACTTAGGTGATGACTAAACCGATCGAAGGTCTGTATGAGCTTCTCCTCAGGTTTCTGTTCGAAAACTCCAAATTCTGACAGCAGCAAGGTTTGTATGGAGTGTTCTAGATCTTCATCGGTCGAATAGAGTTCTTTCAACCTATCCCAGATTTCTTTGGCTGTTGTACATGAACCAACCAACCGAAAGGTGTCAGATCGCAAGGAAAATCTGATCATCCTCATGGCCTTCACATTACATAGCAGCTTGGCTTTCTCATCCTGTGGCATCTTCTCTACATCCGTTACCAGCTTGTTATAATCCTTTTGGGACTTGACAGTTGTGTTCGTTGCTGAATGAACAAACGGCCCAAGTGTGATAGCTTCCCAGATGAGATAGCCATTATCTTCAGATCCAACCACGTAGTCTTCGAAGTGATGAGCCCATACTTCGTAGTCTTGAGTGTAAAGAATGGGTATTCTGGTTGTAGATCTAATGCTGTTTGAGATGTTGATGGGATTTGTTTGCGAATCTTCGTGAGACATGGTGGGCTGCTAGAATCAAACCTGTAAACTTGAGATTAGGGTTTTATCAGAAACAGAGTTACCGTCGATATGAAGAAGACGGCTTCTATTTATACGATAAAAGCGGAAACCCTAAAGAATTCTGAATACAGAAGGAATGTGTATTGATCACACAGTCTCCCGCTCTGATACCAATTGTTAGAACAAAGTTCTATCAGGATCGTTAGATTCTATGCAAGCAAACTATTATGAAAGTAATTAAGAACACGAGTAAGGCTTTGAATATGTCGTATGATTAATGCTTCAACACCTCAGAAGAGCTCGATAAAGAACTTCGACTGTAGAGGTGTTTTTAGGGTTAAAAATAATCAACGTAATAATCGACAACGTATAATGCATACATGCATGCATATATATAGTATAACCCTACCAGCTATTCTAGATAATCACGGATGGACAGGCGCAATCCGTATACAAAATGTAAGGCCCATGACGCAACACAAATGGACTCAACAATTAGGCATAACCACCAACAAGATCATGCACATGCTCATTTCATCTTGTAAACTGTCGCCCTCATTTATGTGAGAACTTGAAGATGTCATCCTCCACTTAGTCCCTTGATTTTTTTATTTGATCAATATGTTGACTTTTTATGTGAGAACTTGAAGGGCCTACATTGAGGAGGAGCAGGAGCAGACTGAAATAACTAAAGAGATCTTCCTTGAAGATCTTGAAACTGTTTCTGAAGTACAAATCCCAGGAGTGGTCCCACAGTCAGAAGATTCAAACATGAAAGAAGAGTGTCTTACAACAGCAATGTATGTGGATGAAGAAAAAGGAACAGAAACAAGAGAAATTTCAAGTGAAGAGGTCAAACTGAAAAACGTCCCTACAGTTGACAACATTTTTTTCTTGTACTTCTTATGTGCTTTATTGACATACTTTGACACTAATGGATGCAGAAAACAGAACAGACAACAGAAATTGGCGAGAACAAATCACTGTATGAAAAAAGGATGTTACACAAGAAAATCATCTTAATAGCACAGAAGACTGCAGTGAGATATCAAAGGATGTCATCTTGACTAAAGAGGTGCATAAGATAAATATATAACCACTTACTTATCTATCAAGTCATCAATGGGGTCTGCTTACATAAATGTTATATAGATTGAACAGGTACCTTTAGAGACACAAAACGAAAAGGGAACAGATGACCTCGCAGAACAGATTGTTGAGGAATATAGTAATTCCACAGAGCTACACGAAAAATCAACAGAAGATCAAAAGGAACCTCTGGTTAGTCTATTAACAGAAATATGATAATAGTATTTACGAAAATTGTTGATAGGTACATGTGTTTGCTTAGTTCCCTTTTATTTTTTTATTTTTCAAACACAGTTCCCTTCACCTATCTGGTTTATTAAACCATTATGATTGACAACTTTTGGAAATGCCATTTATTGTGTATGGCCAATTGATGTTAGTTAAATAGTTGAGTAACTTTGATTTTCAGAATTTTCAATCTTAAATATGCTGTGGTATTTATTCATACTTGTAATTTTGATGATGGTAGTGAGTCTGAAATCGATGTATTTGAGGAACTCGATAAAAAAAGGCAGGAAGAAGAGCTGGTATACCCTTTTTAAATTGAATGCTCTTCAATCTATTTTACTTTAACCTAGAAAAAAGGCATTCTACATTTTTCTGTTGAGTTTGATTAATAATAATAAGTAAAATTGTGCATGCTCTGTGGAAACAGGTGGTATTAGAACAAAGGGGGCCAAGTGGTTAACTCACACCTCCCCTTCCTTCTAGACTTGTAACAGAAGATGAAATAAAATCGTTATGTGAAGCTATGAAGGCATTTGAAGTCCCAAAACCAGTTGTTATACCTGGATATGGAGGTAAAAGAAAGAGTGGGCTTGGGAACTTGGACACACATAATTATGGAATAGGAAAGCGAGCAAGGGAGGTTTGTTTGTTTTCCAACTTATATATTTTGGTGCATTTTGTTGTTTGAATCCCTGTTATAATATTTGTTATTACTTTACTTAGGTGCGATCTTATGAGGATCAATTGACAGAAGATGAATTTGAGAAAATGTGTCAAGTCGAAGCACCAGAGTCACCAAACACTACCAAGGAAGAAGGGGACTTGGCTGGTGGACAGCAGCCCAGTACACCAGGTGGCAAACCAATGATATGGAGGATTTTTTTGACATGATATCTGAAACAAGAAGGTGCCCCTTAATAGCAATGTAGTATTAGGTTATATAGTTAGGGAAAACCTTTTAATAACAATGTACAATCAGATCCCCTTAATATCATTGTATTACACTTTTTTGATATGATGTTATTGGATGAAATTGATTGTTTTGGTACATATTTGTTTCCATATTTTTGTATTATGCGTAAATGAGTATCGTAAAGATGCGTCGTAAATGGTTGATGAAGTTTATGACACACAAATACGTGTCATCTTCATTTATGACAGGGGCTTTGATGATACGCAATGTGTGTCCTAAACGCGCGTCGTATGGTTACGACACGCAAATGTGTGTCGTCTTCCTTTATGACAGGGGCTTCCTTGATACGCATTGCGCGTCGTAAATGCGCGTCGTAAATGTGTGTCATAAATGCGCGTCGTCTATAGACGACGCGCAAAAGCGTGTCGTATCTCGTTATGACAGGGCCTTCCTTGACACATATTTGTGCGTCGTCTGAGCGTTTTACGACACGCATTGCGCGTCGTAAAATGCTATTTTTCTAGTAGTGTAAAAACGCTTACACGAGTTCTTGGAGTTCATGGATGTGTTTTTGGTGCATGGAGATTCTCTCTCAAGAGCCACCTTTGTCCATGGTGTGTTGTGATTCCATTTGAGGCATGCACACTATTGGTGCTAAGCTCTTAAGCCAAATAGAACAAGGTTTCAAGCTACATAAAAGGTATGTCATCCCAACTAGTATTTCATATTGTTTATGTCAATTGTATGCTAGTTATAGGCTTAATGCTTTTGAAACACCATTACATGTATAATTAGAGAAAACATAGATTCAAGACATTTAGGGTTGTATGTGCACCATAGGATGTTGTAGTATATCAAAACCCAACAGTGGTATCAGAGCCATGAGTTGTTTTCTAATATACTTGATGTTTTATAAGTTTTCAAAGCAAAAAATCGATTTTTCTGTCTTCTGCTCAGTGAACTTGCCGAGTCCACTGGGTGACTCGCCGAGTTGCTTGAATATTGTCTTGGACTCGTCGAGTGCATCAAGGGACTCGACGAGTTGGCAGTCCAGACAGCAAAATTTCAAGTTTTTTGGCTTGTTTTGGATTAGAATCATTACCACAAAATGTTTTTGTTCATAAAATTTGATTTTGTTGTTATGGTAATGACAATTCTCTTCCAATTAATAGATAATTGTCAAAGTTTCAAGACTTGTATTACTTTATATGATTAGGTTAATTTTTGAAATTTGTTTGATATGAATTATCTTAATTTATTAGTTTGTTTTTTGATCAATAGAAAGTTGTATGATGATAGTTATTGTTCAAAAGGTTGATCTAAAATATTCTTGATATGAGTTTTGTAGCTTGTCCTCAAGTTACATGAAAACTCTCATTCAAGAATTTTAAAACTCATAAAGTTCCATAGGTTATGAAAATGAAGAGTCTTATTTTCTTAAATGATTTTAAAGTCTTCCATAACTTGTCCTCAAATTATGGAACTTAAAGAGTTTTTCATTAAACCACTTTAAACTCGTAAGTTATGGATTTGAAAAGTTTTGACAAGTTTCAAAACTTGCCCTCAAGTCTCTCTCATGATTACTTTGATTCCAAATCCTAGAATTTTAAAAGGTTAAAATTCAAACCTTATGGACTTTATGAAATTAATTAAATTGTTTAATTAAAATAAATTTATAACTCCATAATGACATGGTTTAAGGTTAATTAAATTGAGAGTATAGATTAATTAATAGGTTAAACCACCAAGTATCTTTAAATGTGTAAAATAAACCCTTATATTATTATAATATTAAAAGTTAATACTTATATATATGTATAAGACAAGTCAGTCTTACCGTTAGTAGGCCTCATTCATGAAGCCGGTCTATAAGGGGGGTATAAGGTTACTGCCCATAAAATGACAGTTTAATGGGTGTCCACTCTCACCCACCGCTTCCTTGACTGGTGGAGGGTCGTTAGCCGAACGGGTTTGACAGGACATTTAAATTCTCATTAAAAGTATAATGATAAATATAAAGTAACTAAACTTTATTAAATTCCCAATCTTAGTTACTTTAGGAAAAAGTTAATTTGGTGCTAACCCATGAAATTGCACTTTGCACCTTGTTAAGTCGTTAGTGGAGCGTGTGTGGTTAACCGACACACTAATCTGGGACTAACAATGTGTGGTAAAGGATAGCTTGATGTTAATCATAGATCAATGGAGCGTGTGTGGTTAACCGTCACATTGATTAGGTGGTTGTAACGTTAAGTTTACCAAGTTAATTTGCATGGTTATTCACTCATTGTTTGTGATGCTCGACATCCCAGTCACAAACTTGAAGGGCACAATCGAGATTTAAACATGCCAATGAATAGTTCAATGAATCTCAAAAGATCTTGGGTTTTCAATTCATTTAAAACCTAATGTTAAATTTCGTTTTTCATGGTGGAAATTGGTAAATCGTCATTTACCTACCTTCAAATATTTTGTAGCTTGGATTACGACATTCCTCTTCCAACTTATAAAATATTGTGTTGGGTCCTAGCCTAATGAAGAAGATATCCCAAATGGCGATCAAGGTGAAAGATTAATCCCTTTGTTGTGCATTAATGGGACTGGAAATCATACTTCAATTCCTCCACCTCCTCCAATATTTCTCCCTAACCCACAAGTTCAAGGTCACTCAATCCCTATTGGCAAGCAAAATCTATGTGTGCTTACATCTTGGACATGAAGTTGCATATTGACAGGCTGGGTGAGTTGGGCGTCGAAGTCTCGAGGTAGCTGGCTGTTGACTTGGTTCTTCAGTCACTCCCCAATGACAGATCACGACATGACCCATATTGATTTTACCTATTTGCTTGTTGTTGCTGAATCAACAATGATTTGGATCACTGGTAAAGCAAATTTGATTGGAAGATCTACTTCCCAAGTTTCAATGAAACAATCCAGAAATGATTTCTTATCATAGGAGAGAGGAGTTGTCTAAAGTCAAAAAGTTTGAAATTAAGAGAAAGGCCGACTCTGGGATTGTTTTTTCCATTTAAAGGGACACTGGTTGTGAAGCTGCCCTGACTACCTGAAAGGTCATAAGGATGGTAAAGTCAAAAGGTTTGACTCTACCTCAGGTATAGTCCACTATCTAACTCTATTAAGTTCCTATTTGGAGATTCTTTACACATGATGTAATGAAATTACATTTTGATGTTTTGAAGAATCAAAGGAAGCTTAAAGGAAGAGTAAGCTGATTCTGATCGTGAAGAGACAGATTTCGATCGCATGGTCTGATGATCATAATTTTGAGCTGCTTTGGAGTTATGATATATTGCTTAAGTATAGATAACAACAAAGTTTTCATATGTATTTTCATTGTAAGGATAAGTTTTTCTGCAATTCTTTAAATAAAAAGAAAAATCTTGATTTTATTTTATTTTAAATATCCTTACAATGGCATTTATGAAAATTGTTGTTTATATGTTTCCATTGATAGCAATATTGGAAAATGGATTTGATTCTTTCGTTTGTGGTAGTATCATAATTTACCAAGTAAGGAAAGATTCTCATCAACCAAGTTTTAGTTGGATAGAAACTTGGAATCGTGCAACTTGTTTTGTACGATGAATGAGAATTTTCATCTTTGGGAAATTAAGACTAATTCCTTGTTCACATGTATATGTGAGTCAAGTGAAGGACTAGGCGATCGGGTACACTTGGTTATGCGCTGGTCAGTTCCACCACAAAGAGCGATAAGACTATTCGTTATGATTTACTAAAGTTTAGTAAATATGGTTATGCTTACAAGATTAAGTATAATTCTGAATCATTGAAAAAGATTTCAATGTGTAGCAGATCGAATAAGAAGAATCAAATTAGGCAGAAAGATAAAAGTTTCTCCGATCTGAAGAGATGGGAGAGTACTTTAGTATCTTGGTTTATAACACTTGTCAAATGAAAGTAAAATGTTTTCTTACTCTGTACATTTGAAATTGGTAAGTTGTGATGTTTTGGATAAAACAAAGACTAACTAAGACCAATTGTGTGAAGTGTTTATCTTGATAAGAATCCGCACTAACTCTTGAATACTTGTTTTGTCAAGGAATGGTTCTTGACAAGAGAATCTTATATGTCAAGAGGTAAGTGGGAGTCTTAAAGATTGAAAAGTTTCAAGAACTAATCAAGAATAAAACCTATTGTTAATCACTAGCACACGACTTGAGGTTTGGAACTTATCGTGTTGACATATTCTTGTTTCTGTGCCCATTTCAGTTGAAGTTGACTATGCATGTGAGTTCTATGAGTTCTCAATTGTTTGCATAACAACCTGGAAGCAATGGTAGGCCTTGTGTTGCCAGGTGGCAAGGAATTAAGATTGAACAAGTTTAGTCCATATGAGTTTGGATTTGTCACTAACCTTGTCTTATGATTATGGTCATGACAAAGTCATATGGATAGGAACACATACACCACAAAATCTAAGTGTCATAAGGTTTCTCTCTGATTCATGAAAATGATGGTGAGGAAACGCTTTCACTAAGTAGATTTTAAAGAGATAGCAATTTTGATATTTGAATTTCTCAAATTCGATTATGATTACGACATCCCTCTTCATAGTTCGAATTGTGAGAAATGGAAAAGGTCTAAATAATTGAGACTATTATTACGACATCCCTCTTCATAGTTCTAAAATTGTTTAGACACGCATGTGTGCTATCTGAGGAAAGGTGTATGATTTTGGGAAGATCAGAAATCTGAACTTTGGTAAGAAAGTCAATAAGTATTGATTTCTAGAAGTCCAGCTGATTTCAGGATACATGTCAAAGCTAGTGGGAGCATAAGTGTTATGCTAATAAGGATATAATTATCATGTTAGTGGGAGCATGATTATTATGTTAAGTATTGCAAGTTAGCAATGTTAATTATAGAAAACAAAAGTTTCAATTTGCAAAGTGTACTTTGCAGGGTTTGAAAAGTTGTTTTGCTATAATTAAGGGAGAAGAAATTATACTTCATTCCAGTTCTAAAAGCTTAGATTGAGATTTTAATCAAATTTAGTCAAGTATATATATGAATGTTATGTTGGAATGGTTCAACATAAAGAAATTCTATATATGGAAATGCTAATTGCGTTCTCAAAATTCGATTATGATTACGACATCCCTCTTCATAATCTGAATTGTGAGAACATGGCAAATAGAAAAATTATAGCAAAAGACTGGTCGAGTATCATGTCTTTATGTGAGACATCATGAATCGAGTCCCATATGCTTCAGATATAGGATCGATTATATGTGTTGCAATATTCATCTGTTCTAAATTTTCCAAATGCCTAGGGCATTAAGAGGGAAAAAGGACTAGAACTGGATATGACTAAAATGATTAAGCAATTGTCGAGGACAATCTGAGGTTTACTAAAGATTGGTTGCTCATGGACAATTGGAAGTATAGTGTTAATTTTGGAAGGACCATATTGACATATTCTGAAAAGAGGCAACTCTTGTTCTGAAGTGATAGTCAAAATGGGAATACGGAAATATTTCCATAGGTGGAAGTTATTCATTAAATCTGTGTAAGATTAGAAAACTTAATGCAAGAAGGACGTTCAAAGGAATGCACTTTGAATGTGAGACTTTGTTTCCATGGAATTGCTCTCCATTGGAATACTTTGTAATGTCTGTTACCAAGTGTTTGTGACTTTTGTGGATAGTCATTACAAGAGGATCATTGCATATAAGTCTAGAATCTAACAGATTTCAGTAAATGGCAAAGAATCTTGTATTCTTACATTTATCATAAGGATTTTGAATTGTGAAATGAGCATCATTGAAATGTTTTCAATTGATCTATTCCACAAAGAAAGGACCATAGGTAAACATAGTGTGCATGTCTGTAGCATGAGACAACTATTGTTTTAGTTCAAGTATTAAGATGATTAATTGAAACGTTATACAGTGAATAAGTAATCAATATGACTCAAAAGTTTTGGGGTCTTATAGGATTAGTATTATTCTTGTGTTTCACTTTGCATGTTTTGACTTCCTGAATAACTAGGTTATTTAAATCGTCCACAGTCGATCATACTTTGGAAGTAGGTATTGAGGCAAGACTGTCATGAATGGGTCTGTAGTATGTCTAAGTGTTTTAGACATAGCTGTAGTATTCATGAGTTCTTCTGGAATAAGATTGGAGTATTGGATTAAACCCACGCTCATTTGAATCACTTCATGGATTTTATCAGGAGTGATCATGAGACGATAATATATTATATTCTTCAAACATATTGTGAAAACGCACCAGTAAGTTGGTGTTATAAAACATATTGTTGCAGTCTACAAGTCGGTTGCACACTGATAATGTGAAAACGCACCAGTAAGTTGGTGTTATAAAACATATTGTTGTGTGTGATTTGATAAGTAAATACATCAAGCATATGAGTCGAAGTTTATCCATTCATTTTACCCTTAGAGGGATAAAAGCGATATCTGTGGGCCCCTCGATGATTTAGTGATGACAACCCTAAGTGCTCGGCCGGGCCTGGACTGATTTGATTTGTTCAAGTAGTCGGTCATCATAAATCGGAAATCGGGAAACAACAGATGGACAGAGAGAATGATTATAATCCATGTCTCAGTCCATATGATATCTAGAATGGAGGAATATATGATCCATTATCAAATGGACACGTCATTGACTAGGTCAGAGTTCGACAGCGGCTTTTAAGAGCTACGATTGCTAGTCGGGATTTTGGAGTCGTACTTGTAATAATAGTTATTAGACTTATCCAAGTGGGAGACTGTTAGATTAGATGTCTAAGCTCATAACTATAATTGGTATGTACTTGACCCGAGAGTAGCATGGTCCATTTGGGTTGCATATCATCAAGACAATTTGTTAGGATGGACTTTTGAGAAGAGGTTATTTATGGTTTATTAATATATTATAAGTTCTAATATATTAATACGAAATCATATGATTTAATTAGTATTGATCAAGAATTAGTTTGCAATTAATTTAGTGATCAAAAGAGACTAATTAAATTTGTGGGGACTAATTATGGTAATTAGTTATATTTATATGTGTTGGGCTTATGATTCTATGTTGGACTAAGTTTATGTATGGATACATAAAGAGTTGGGTCACATGAACCATGGATGATAAAACCCATGGGTATGGATTTGGGTTATACCCATGACCCTTGGAATCCTACATATAAATATGAGCTACTTAGCCTAAAAACGCCTACACGAGTTGTGTTGAATTGTCTTGGTTAACCAATTATCTCCAATATTTGAGCATTTCACCATCTTGCTTAATTGCAAGCTTTTTAGTTATTCAAGTCTTTTAGTTTTCAAGCAATCACAACACCCCCCCCCCCCCTTTAGTTTAATTGTAATTAATTAGTTTATTTACACTAGTTGTATTGGATTGCATTGGTGATTGAATACAACCATTTCTCCGATGATCGATACCCCTTTTTACCATTATATTATGTTTTATTTGCAAACAAATGGTGTAATTTGCTTGATGGATTTGACATCCCATCAATTTGCAAATTTGTAACATAAAATAACATGAATGAAGGTTGATACACTTGGTTATCAAAAATCAAAATTCATAATTCATGTTCAAAGATATCCGCTGGAAATGAACCAAGTTTTCTCAAGTCCAAGGTACTCATTCCAATTGTTTTAGATAATTATAACAATATTTTTTTTAAAAAAAGTAATCTATCACTAGGGTAGTAATTCATTCCAATTGTTTTAGATAATTATAACAATTTTAAAAACAAAAGTAATCTACACTAGGTTAGTAATTGCATCAAATTAATTTGGCTACAAAATTTAGTTTTCATTTTTTTTTAGAATGTCGGGTTAATATATGTTTATGATAGAATTCAAGATGTCCTTATTAGTAACTCATTGTTAGCAAAATAGGTTAACCCAACTTGTGGTTTTCATCTGTTAACGTAAGCTATGAGTAAATATATATTACATATTCTCAGTTAAATGGTTTATCTTTCCACATTATCCTTGTTTGGAACATTAATAAAATGTCAAATTAATAGTCATATTTTTTTGAATGTCAAAATAATTTATGTTTAAATAATATTTGAAAGAAATCATGAAATACAATGGAAATAGAAAGTACAAAATAAATAAGTGCATGTTTATAAATATCATTGAAATCAAAGTTAACTCAATATGTTTAAAATTTTCCAAATATAGTCTTGTAATCGATATATGTCAACATTAATGACAAACGAAACTAATGACAATCACACGTGCAAATACATCCACACAATGAGAAATAAAATCAATTTATTTTTTCACAATCATAGGATAAGAATAAACAATAATGTCAATACAAATACCCCAAAATAACACCAACAATCCCAATTCCATGTTTGAGCACCAAAGCCTCTGGATTCCTACGAACAGAGATATACAGTGAAGTGAAATAACATAGATAACAAATAGTATAGAGATTGCTATAAACCAGTGACGAATCTTAAAAGGCTTTTCAGGAGTTAGACTGTCATTTCCACTATCTGACTAAAAAATCTACCCTCATATTTTTTAACAAAAGAAGATGCTGCAATGTACTACTGGTTGTACATTAATGAAAAAAAAAAACAGCTAAGCACATTGACAAAATACGTAATTTACTCAATTTATATATAAGCTAAAAGGAATTGACATTAACAAAAATTAAATGGTATAAAAAAACTAGGGTTGTGTTATAAATACCCCTTAACTGATTTTATCCCCCTAACATCAATCTAATCAACATTTTACATTTGATTTGACATCATTTTTTTTCTTTTTTTCTTTTTCTTTTTCTTTTTTTTTGTTTTTTGTTTTTTTGTTGTTTTTTCTTTTATTAATAATAATAATAATAATAATAATAATATTATTATTATTATTATTATTATTTATGACACAGAGAAGGCCCAGGGGTACCATATAGTTATGCCAAAGTACAGTCATAGGATTATTTACAATAACAAATAATTTGATTTGAAACGTTAATGTATACCTAGTCAATGACAAACAGCCCTAACAACGCATTCAAACTTTGGCTAAAAAGGCGGGCAACATCACGACTAATAGTAAAACATTTCAAATTAAATTACATGTTATCAACCTAGACTTTTGTATTTCAAATAACTTTATGATACCGAAGGTTTCTACCAGATTAGTAAAGTCATAATTTCATGAGATTACTTAACACTTAAAAGGGTTTAGCCTATCATTAGGCTAGTTTAAACAATAATAAAGTATAAGTAATGAAAACTTACAAGAGTGAGGGGAAACACAATCAACGCAAGATGGATGTACCAGTAATACTTTAAAACTTATTTTATTACTTCATAATATTTTTACAAGAGAGAGAATAAGCAAAGGATAGGAAGAACTTTTTTCCAGATACATAATATGTAAACATAAGAGCCTATATATAGGCCCGGACTTCAAACAAAGATTAAAAACTATAAAATGTTACAGAATAATAATTGAGTGCACTATCGAGTGCATTGTGACAACTGGTTGATTTGATGTCAAGATGCCTCAATTATTGTTGCTTTATAAAAGCAAATAACAGGTGTAGACATTTCCACCGTAAACTCATTAAGTTTTTGTCTTCTTCTTTTGTAGCTTTTCAAATATTATATCTTCAATAGTGGCAAAAGCATCTTTGACCGTAAATTCATCCATAATATCATTGTTATCATCAATCGGCTGAGATTCGCCTGCAAGACAATTATCATCATTGCCTGTAGATAACATGGAGCTATCTGACGATTGTTTATTGATGTTTTGAAGCAGGTCTTCTTTCATTTGACGGAAATAGGTCTTGATAATTTCATCTTTTGATGGCGAGGAATTTCCCTGTGCTTTGATGGAGTTTAATGCTTTTTCATAAGGATTAGAACTGTTGGATTGTTCCTTATGGGATAAAAATTCTTTTTGGGATTTATATTTCAAAATTGCTTGATTGATATTATCAATCGTTTGTTTAGAATTCATCTCATTTGAGATCGGATCTTTCTGCAGCATTTTTGCCCAAAATTTTGTAAGGTATGACCTTTGTAAAGATGGGAACTTATTAGGACTATAATCCACTTCTGGGATCCATTTCCAGATCCAAGGAATTGAGAATTCTATGAAAAAATGTAGAGTAGGTATTACTTCCCTTCCCCCATTGGAATGTTCAAGAGCCTCCTTATATCTAGGAGCTACATGTAACCATTCAACATATAAAGATTTGAATGGTTCAGGTAGAATTTGAACACTTGGACCATATGATGTCCACCATTGTGTAAACCAATTTGGCAACTTTTGTTTATAAACTTGGTCACAGATTTTGAAAAAGCAAGAATGTTTCTTCTTTGGATTTTCATAAAGAAAAGCTTTATAAAAGCTGTCGATATAATCCCAGAAATTGTATTTTATTAAGATCTTTTGTTCAGGGTGGAGAAATTCTCTTTCCCTGAGGGTGCTTAAACCCCATTCTTCTGCAGATATAATCCTCTTGAATATTACTTTGCTAAAGTTATAAACTTTTTTATCTCCTGCAGAGGAGAAATGTAAAATTTCACATGTACCTGTGGAAATTAGTATATTCTCATAATAATTTCGTGATTTATAAGAACATGCTGCATATAATGCAGTATCCAAATATCTGGAAAATAAATTCCATGGATCATCATTATCCTTAAAATATAACATGATATCCTTTTCTTCCAAAAGAATTATTAAATCTTTATGGGGAGTTAAAATATATTCTGAGGAATCATCATTATCTTCCTCCGAAACTATTTTTGAGAAAGAAGGATTATTATCCTTTTGTTGTTTCAAGAATTGTTGGAAAGTCGAGTATAGTGGATCTCCAGGTTTCGGCATATTAGATGATGACGGCTGGGAGACAATATTTTCAGCCATTAGCAAATTTTTCTCATGTTGAATAAGAGGATATGATCCTCTTCCTCTGCCACCTCTATTAGGGTAGCCACCTCTTCCCCTATTGGAGATCATCCTGCAAAATTTAATTCAAAAGTAGTATAAGTTTATTCTCTAGAAACCTAAGATGAGCTCTTAGGCCTATTAGTCTGAATCTTAATAAATTAATTTGTTTAGTATGGCGAATACTATCAAGGATATTTGTGTCTGTTGTTGGCATATTATCCAATAAGTTGGTTATTTGAACTTCAGTCTCTTTAATTGAGTTTCTTGTATTAGAAACATCATTAGATATTTGTCTTAAATGCATATTACTCATTTAAAAATTCTCTAGTTAGAAAATCAGGAAGACTATTATCTTCACCTTTTCTATATATTATAGTAAAATCAAATGGTGCTAAATGAGCTTGCCATCTGGCAAACATTTGTTTAGACACATCATGTTTAAAATCTTTATTAAACATAAATTTTGCTGCTTGACAATCAGTAATTACAGTAAATTGTTGATTGTAAAGATCATCTTGAAATTTTAAAACACATTTTACTATTGCCAGGATTTCTTTGGCAGTAGTTGCATAATTCTTTTGAGAATCAGACCATTTTCCTGAATGAAATCTAACTAAATATACTTCTTGTTTATTACTTGGATTAATTTGTTTTAAGACCCCTCCATAACCTATATCGGAGGCATCAGTTTCAACAATTTTTTCCCAATTTGGATTTGCTAAAGACAAACAAGGTAACGATTTTACCTTTTCTTTTATTCTTTGGACTGCTTGAGTATGAAGATCAGTCCATGGAACTGTTGGATTAGTGTCTAAGTCCATAACTATAATTGGTATGTACTTGACCCGACTCGGCATGGTCCATTTGGGTTGCATGGCATCGGAACATTTGGATAGACCATTTATGAGGAAAGGACATTTTGTGACATATTAATATATTATAAGTTCTAATATATTAATATGAAATCATGTTATTTAATTAGTATTGATCAAGAATTAATTTAGACTTAATTTAGTGATCAAAAAGAGACTAATTAAATATATGGGGATTGATTGTGTAAATCATTCATTCTTATATATGTGGGCTTATGATCCAAGATTCCTTTATGTTGGGTTTAACCCATGTGGTGATCCATGGATACTCCATGGAGGTTAAAACCCATGGAGCATAAGGAATGGGTAAAGTCATGAGTTACATGGTGTAACCCTAATAGCCACACTATATAAGAACCCCTTTAGTTCAAGAAATTGGCACTAGTGATACATATTTTGAGGGCTAGCCGATTTGAACATGTATGTCTTCTTCTCATGGTTATTCCAAGAGTTCATGATGTTGTGTGAACCATTTGAGGTGTCACACTTGGGGCACTAGGCTCTCAAGCTTCATGGAGTCAAGCAACAACAACAAGGTATGTATTCTATCTA
The DNA here is from genome assembly GCF_052849685.1 of Lactuca virosa. NCBI lineage: Eukaryota > Viridiplantae > Streptophyta > Magnoliopsida > Asterales > Asteraceae > Lactuca > Lactuca virosa. The sequence continues at coordinate 473,579,154 of NC_136429.1, read as the reverse complement.
TTTTATTATCCTAGTATCAATATTTTGGTATGCTAGTTAGGATAATACCTTGGATAATCATATTTGCATGTATAATAGAGAAAACATAGATCCAAGGTATTTAGGGTTGCATGTACACTTAGGAGTGTTAGAATGCTCAAAACCCAACAGTGGTATCACAGCCTAGGCTTGTTTTCAATTATACTTGATGCAAATTGCTGAAAAATGCTGAAAAAGTCGAATTTCAGGCATTCTGGGCACTGGACTCGCCGAGTCCACTGATGAACTCGCCGAGTCCATGAAGAAAATCATCCTACTCGGCGAGTAGGTTGATACACTCGACGAGTAGGAGCCCCAGACATCATATTTTCGAGTTTTTTTGGCTAGAAATGGACTAGAAACATTACCCTAAGATGTTTTTGAACTTATAAACTTGTTTTTGATGTGGTAATGTTCATACTAATCCAATTTCAAAGATAATTGTCAATAGATTCATGTTTTGTATTAGTTTAGTGATTAGGCTAATTACATGAAAAAGTTTGATTTGAATTATCTTGTTCTTATGAGTTGCTTAGATTAATAGAAAAGTTAATTGATTGTGTGTTTTCAATCCATTTTAATCTAAGATTTGATTCTAAAATGTGTTTTTGTAACTTGTCCTCAAGTTATATGAAAAGTCACATTTAAGTTTCATAAAACTCATAAAAGTTGGCAATAGTTACAAAAATGAAGAGTCTTGTCCTCAAGTTATGGAGGTCCAAGAGTCACTTCATTAAGTAATAAAATGTGTAACCTTAATTAATTCCATAAGTTACAAAATAAAGAAAAGTTACATTCTTTTATTAGTTTAAAGTCTTCCATAACTTGTCCTCAAGTTATGGAACTTGAAGAGTTTTTTAATTAAAACTAATTTAAACACATAAGTTATGGAATTAATTAGTTTTGAATAGTTTCAAAACTTGCCCTCAAGTTTTAGAATTTGAAAAGTTTCACTTATGAATACTTTAATTCCAAGTTAGCCCTTAGAATTTTAAAAGTTAAAATTCAAACCCTTATACTATTATTATAATTTTAATTATATAGATATGTATAAGATAAAGTCAATCTTACCGTTAGTAGGCCTCATTCACGAAGCCGGTCTATAAGGGGGGTATAAGGTTACTGCCTATAAAATGGCAGTTTAATGGGTGTCCACTCTCACCCACCGCTTCCTTGACTGGTGGAGGGTCGTTAGCCGAACGGGTAGGAAAGGACTATAATTCTCCCTTCATTAAAAGTATTAATGATAAATACTAAGTAACTAAACACTTATACATTCCCAATCTTAGTTACTTAGGAAAATGTGAAAAGGTGCTAACCCATGAAATTACACTTTGTACCTTACCAAGTCATTAGTGGAGCGTGTGTGGTTAACCGGCATACTAATAAGGACTAGTAAGAATGGCAAAGGGTAACCTGACTCTATTATAGATCGGTGGAGCGTGTGTGGTTAACCGACACATCGATTAGGTGATAAAGTTAAGGGTACCAAGTCAATTTGCATGGTTATTCACACCTTGTTTGTGATCCTCGGCATCCCAGTCACAAACTTGAGAGGGCACAATCGAGATTCAAACATGACATTGAAAGTTCAATGTATCTCAAAAGATCTAGGAGTTTCAAATCCAATTAAAACTTAATTATATTTCGTTTTTCATGATGGAAATTGGTAAATCGTCATTTACCTACCTTCAACTATTTTATAACTTGGATTACGGCATCCCTCTTCTAGTTATAAATAGGTTGTTGGGTCCTAGCCTTAATATTTCATATTGGGTGTTATATTAAGGACTTTAAATCAACTCTCTTGAATATCTCCCAAAAGATGATCTTCCCAAATCTCTTGAAACAAGCTTTCCTAAATGAAGATGATGTCCCATGGAAATCATACTTCTTTCACCTCCTCCAATTATTCTCCCTAACCCACAAGTTCCTGAAAAGTTTAAGGTCACTTAAGCCCTATTGGAAAGCAAAGGTCTATATGTGATCACATCTTGGAGATGTAGTCAGATATTGACAAGCCGGGAGAGTTGGGTGTAAAAGTCTTGAGAAAGTTGGTGATTCAACTATTTTCTAAGTCACATAGTGAGTTCCTTTGGGACTCCTATGAAACAGACTATGACAAGACCCTTAATGATCTTATCTATTTGATAAGATCAACTTCCTAAAACTTTATGGACATTGACAATGATGACATTGGATATCCAGTAAAGCTCTCTCTTCCCAATGGAAAGGGATCGGCCATAGTCAACTCGGTTGACCAAATGGTAAAGAGAACGGCTAAGTCTGAGATAGTCCCATTATCAAGGGTCTATTGCCAAAGAAAGGGGCATTGGTTGCGAAGCTGCCAAATTTACCTAAGGATATTAAAGTCAATAAGTTTGACTCTACTTCGGGTAAAGTCCACTATCTAACTCTGCTAAGTTTCTATTCTGAGATTCTTGATACATGATGTGACTGGGTCACATGTTGATGTTTTAAGAATCAAAGAAAAAGTGAAGAAACTTAAAGAAAGAATATGCTGAATCTGATGGCATAGATGGATTTCTATCGCATAGTTTGAAGATCGGATTCTTGAGCTACTTCTTAGGAGTTATGATATTTTGCTTAGGAATAGATAACAACATGTTTTCATATGGGTTGTAAGGATAAGATTTTCCGCAAAGTTTTAAAATAAAAGGTAAATCTTTTGTTTTTATTTATTTTAAAATATCCTTACAATGACATTTGTGAAAATCTGTGTTGCTTATAAGATTCCATTAAGAGCAAGAGTGGAAATATGAATTTGATTCTTTCATTTGTGGTAGTGTCTAAATTTACCAAATAAGGAAAGATTCTCATCACCTAAGTTTCAGTTGGATAGAAACTTGGAATCATGCAAGTTGTATAGCATGATGAATGAGAACTTTCGAGCATTGGAAAAATTAAGACTAACTACTTGTTCACATGGGTGTGTGAGTCAAGTGAAGGACTAAAGGATCGGGTACACATTCTTGTGCACTGGTCAGAGTCCACCACAAATAATCGTTAAGACTATTCGTCATTATTTACTAAAATTCAGTAAATATGGTTATACTTACAAGCTTAAGTGTAATTCTGAGACATTGGAAAAGGTTTCAATGTATGGCAGAGCGAATAAGAAGAATCAACTTAGGCAAAAAGATAAAAGTCTCTCAAATCTGAAAAGATGGGAGAGTACTTTAGTATCATGTTATATAATCATCTTAATGATTAAGAGACCTTATCACAATTCATCCTCTAAGTGCATTCTGGTAGCTAAGAAGAGGAGCTATGAATTATTGAAGTGGTTAAATCAAGAAGATGATTTATACTTCGTTCCAAAAACAATTCTTAGAGTTATACTCTAAGATTGTAACTTGAGTGACATGTCTTAAAGAAGGTTTAAAACACTTGTCAAATGTAAGAGTAAAAGTTTTCTACTCTTGTACATTTGAAATTGGTAAGTTGTGATGTTTTGGATAAAACAAAGACCAACTAAGGCCAATTGTGTGAAGTGTTTGTCTTGATTAGAATCCACACTATCTCTTGAATATCTGACAAGAAAGTCTTATATGTCAAGAGGACAGTGGGAGTCTTAAAGGTCTTGAAAGTCTCAAGAACTAATCAAGAATAAAACCTGAAGTTCTTCACTAGCACACGACTTGAGGTTTATAACCTATCGTGTCGACATGTCTGTGCCTATTCAAGTTGGCTTTGTATAGGAGTTCTGAGAGTTCTCAATTGGTTGCACAACTACTTGGAAGCAATGGCAGGCCCTTGAGCTGCCAAATGACAAGAATTTAAGATTGCACAAGTTTAATCCATATAAGTGTGGATTTGTCAGTAACCTTGTCATGTGATTATGGTTTTGACAAAATTCATATGGATAGGAACTCATACACCATAAAATCTAAGTGTCATAAGGTTTCTCTCCAATTCATGAAAATGATGGTGAGGAAACACTTTCACTAAGTAGATTTTAGCTAGATAGCAATTGTGATATTTGCATTCTCAAAGTCGTTAGTGGAGCGTGTGTGGTTAACCAGCACACTAACATGGACTTGTGAGAAGTGGTAAAGGTCTAAACAATCGAGACTATGATTACGGCATCCCTTTTCATAGTTCTTAAAATTGTTTAGACACACCTGTGAGCTATCTAAGATAAGGTGTATGATATTGATAAAGTTTTATCAAAGCAATCTAGTATCAGAAATCTGAACTTTGGTAAGAAAGTCAATAAAGTATTGATTTCTAGAAGTCCAGCTGATTTCTGATTACATGTCAAAGCTAGTGGGAGCATAAGTGTTATGCTAATAATCATCATGTTAGTGGGAGCATGATAATTATGATAAAGGTTGCAAGTTAGCAATGTTAATTATAGAAAACAAAAGTTTCAATTCGTGAGGCTACAGGGGTTGAAAAAGTTGTTTTGTTATAATTAAGGGAGAGAAAATTATACTTTATTTCAATTCTAAAAGCTTAGATTGAGATTTTAATCATATTTAGTCAAGGATATATATATATATATATATATATATATATATATATATATATATATATATATGTATATATATATATATATATATATATATATATATATATATATATATATATATATATATATATATATATATATATGAATTTCATGTTGGAATGGCTCAACATAAGGAAATTCTATATATGGGTCCATTATTTGCGTTCTAAAATTCGATTATGATTACGACATCCCTTTTCATAATCTGAATTATGAGAACTTGGCAAATAGAAATGGAAATGTTATAGCAAAAGACTGGTTTAGTCTTTATGTGAGACATCATGACTCGTGTCCTATATGCTTCAGATATACGATCGATTTCATGTGCTATATTCATAATCTGAATATGAGAACTTGGCAAATAGAAATGGAAATGTTATAGCAAAAGACTGGTTTAGTCTTTATGTGAGACATCATGACTCGTGTCCTATATGCTTCGGATATAGGATCGATTTCATGTGCTATATTCATCCTTTCTAAAATTTTCCAAATGCCTGGGGCATTAAGAAGGGAAAAGGTCTAGAACTGGATATGACTAAAAGGATTAAGCAATTGTCGAGGACAACCTAAGGTTTACCAAAGATTGGTTGCTCAAGGACAGTTGGAAGTATAGTGATAATTCTGGAAGGACCATATTGACATAATCTGTAAGGAGGCAACTCTTGTTCAGAAGTGATAGTCAAAATGGAATATGGAAATGTTTCAAAGTTGGAAATTATTCAATCTGTGTAAGATTAGGAAACTTAATGCAAGAAGGATATTTCCAAGGAGCTTATCTCCTTTGGAATGCTCGGTAATGGTTGTTATCAAGTCCTTGTGACTTTGTGCATAATCATTACAGGAGGATCAATGCATATAAGTTTAGAATCTAACAAATTTCAGTAAATGGCATGAATTTGGAATTCTTGCATTTGCAGTAAGGATTTGGGATTGTGAAAGAGGATCATTGGAGTTATGTTCAATTGATCTAATTCACAAAGTGAAGATCATAGACAAACATAGTATGCATACTTGGTGTATGGCATGACTAGTGTTTAGAAAACATAGTGTACATGTTTGGAGCATGGGACAACTATTGTTTTAAATTCAAGAATAAAGTTGATAGCTGAAACAGTATACAATGAATAATGTGTAATCATATGGTGATAAATAAAAGGTGTTTTATTTATGTTCATAGGTTTTGATACCATATTAGATTATATTATTATTGTGTTTCATTTTGCATGTTTTGACTTCCAGAATAACTAGGTCGTTCTTCCTGATTGACTAAGTTATTCAAACTATCCACAGTCGGTCATATGTTGGAAGTAGATATGAATCAAGACTGTCATGGGTTGGCTTGTAGAGGTCTAAGATGTTGGACAAGGGGCTACAACACTCATGAGTTCTCATAAGTTCTGAGTATTGGATTCAACCCGCGCTCATTGGAATCACTTCATGGATTTTATCACGAGTGATCATGAGACGATAATATCTTATATTCTTCAAACCTAGAGATATGAGTTGTTACTATGAGTTGGTTGTACATTGATTGCACGAAAACGCATTCGGTAACTCGGTGTTATAAAACGTGCCTTTGTGTATGATTCAACAAGTAGTAGAACAAGCCATATGAGTCGAAGTTTATCCATTCCTTTTACCTTCGGGATAAAAGCGATATCTGTGGGCCCGTCGATGATTTGATGATGACAAATGGAAGTGCTCGGCCGAGCCAGGACTGATTTGATTTGTTCAATTAGTCAGTCGTCATAAATCGGAAATCGGGAAACAACAAATGGACAGAGAGAATGATTATAATCCATGTCTCAGTCCATATGATATCTAGAATGGAGGAATATATGATCCCTTATCTAATGGACAAGTCATTGACAAAGGTCAGAGTTCATCTACAAGGTCAGAGTTCGACAGCGGCTTTTGAGAGCTACGATTGCCAGTTGGTTCCTGAAGTCATACACAATAATAGTTTTAGACTTATCCAAGTGGGAGACTGTTGGATTAGTGTCTAAGTCCATAACTATAATTGTATGTACTTGACCCGAATCGGCATGGTCCATTTGGGTTGCATGGCATCAGAACATTTGGATAGACCATTTATGAGGAAAAGACATTTTGTGACATATTAATATATTATAAGTTCTAATATATTAATATGAAATCATGTTATTTAATTAGTATTGATCAAGAATTAATTTGGACTGAATTTAGTGATAAAAAAGAGACTAATTAAATATATGGGGATTGATTTTGTAAATCATTCATTCTTATATATGTGGGCTTATGATCCAAGATTCCTTTATGTTGGGTTTAACCCATGTGGTGATCCATGGATACTCCATGGAGGTTAAAACCCATGGAGCATAAGGAATGGGTAAAGTCATGAGTTACATGGTGTAACCCTAATAGCCACACTATATAAGAACCCCTTTAGTTCAAGAAATTGGCACTAGTGATACATATTTTGAGGGCTAGCCGATTTGAACATGTATGTCTTCTTCTCATGGTTATTCCAAGAGTTCATGATGTTGTGTGAACCATTTGAGGTGTCACACTTGGGGCACTAGGCTCTCAAGCTTCATGGAGTCAAGCAACAACAACAAGGTATGTATTCTATCTATTTTAGTTTCCTAGTATCAATGTTTTGGTATGCTAGTTAGGATAATACCTTGGATAATCATATTTGCATGTATAATAGAGAAAACATAGATCCAAGGTATTTAGGGTTGCATGTACACTTAGGAGTGTTAGAATGCTCAAAACCCAACAGGAACAAGTTTCTTTTTTAGCCTATCATATAAGATAGCCGTATCTTTAACTAAATTTTTATAAAAAGAAGATATATAATTTAAACTTCCTAAAAATCTTTGTAATTGAGTTTTATCAATAATTTTGTCAGGAAATTTAGAAGCAAACTCTATACTTCTATTTATTGGAATTATTTTTCCTTTCTCTATATTATGGCCAAGAAATCTAATTTTGGATTGAAATAAAACCATTTTGGGTTGGGATATGACTATACCATTTTTTTCTATAATTTGTTGAAAAAGATTTAGATGTCAAAAATGATCTTCGATGTTTTTAGAAAAAACTAAGATATCATCGATGTAAACTATCATGCAATTGCTATAAGGATAAAAAATATCATTCATAATATTCTGAAATTCAGAAGGTGCATTTTTTAAACCAAATGGCATAACATTCCATTCATATTGACCAAAATGAACATTAAAAGCAGTCTTATATCGATCCTTTTCATCAATTTGAATTTGCCAATATCCTGATTTTAAATCAAATTTTGAAAATATGATTGCAGTATTTAATCTATCTATTAAATCTTTTTTATTTGGAATTGGATACCTAATCCACTTTAAAACTTTATTTAAAGGCTTATAATTTATTACTAGTCTGGGAATTCCTCTTTCTTGTTCTGAATGTTTATTAACATAAAAAGCAGTGCAAGACCAAGCTGATTTAGAGGGTCTAATTAAATTTTTACTTAGTAAAGAGGATATTTCTTTTTTACAATGGTCTAAATAGTGATGATTCATTTGACAAGGGCGAGCCTTGGTTGGAATATTTCTTTCATTAAAATTGTCTTCATATGGAAGAGGGATTATATGTTTCTTTCTTTCCCAAAAGGCATTAGGATGATCAGAACATATTTTTAAGATAAATTTATTTCTTAAATTATTAATTTTTTCTTGTAACTTTGGATTTTGTAATTTTTCGTCTATGTTTATTATTAAAATTTCTTCTTTTAAAAAGTTTATTTGTTTTGTTTTCAAATCTATAAGATCTATCCAACGAGTAAAAGGCTTTATAATAAATTAAAAAAATACTTCATAATTTTGAAAATTGCCTAGGATTCCCTTTTCATTAACTCCAAATGGCAATATTTTTTGTAAAAATGGAGTGCCTAAAATAATTTCATTGTGGGACATATTCTTAATTATTGTAAAGTTTAGTGGAATACAAACTTTATTATTACAAATCTTTGCCTTAGACAATTTATAACTGATATCCAATTTCTCTCCTCTAACGGTGCGAATCACATGGGTGGATTTTTCAAAATATTTGACAGGAATTAAACCTTCCTGTATACAGTTTATATCTGCTCCACTGTCAACAAGAGCAATAAATTCTTTTTTATAATATTCTCCAATTATTAATTTTATTTTGACGTACCATTTTTGGGATGTAATTAATTCCATAACACTTAAAAATTCATCTGACTCATTATTTGAAGTTGATGTTTTACTATTATGGGATTCTTTTTCAAGAGTAATAATTCTATTTTCTAACTTATTATGACTGTTTTTTAGAAAAATAATTTCATTTTTTAAATTATTGATTTCTTGTGTGTAATCCATGATTGTAGTGTTTAAAGAAATATTATTTTTTATTTTTAATCTTTGATCTATCTCTTTCATAGAATAAATTGGTTCGTTAACCTGAGTATTTCTTTGATTATTCATTATTTGATCAATGATTTGTGATCTTAATTCGGAATTATCTATATTTTTTAAAATAGATAAAATATCTTTATCTAAAACGTTTATTTGTAAATTATCCTGAAATTGTGATTGAATATTATATACTTCATCATCACATGAGCAATTATTTTTATCTATACAAAAACAATTATTTTCTTCTTTATTAGAACTACTTGAAGATGTATAAATTTCTTTATCCGAATTTATATTATTTATTTCATCATCAGATGAGGATTCTTCCGAATCATTTAAAAGAATTTCTTTTTTAATTTCTCTTTCATATTATCGTCAAGATTTAGATTATTAATCTTTTTCTTTATTTTATATTTATTGGCAAAATGACCAATTCTACCATATTTATAACAAGTTGGTGGATTATCTTTCTTTTTATTATGTTTTTCTTTTCTAAAAGACTTTCTTTTAGATCTATATTGTTTTTGATTTTCACTATATTTTTTAAATTTTTTAGGGATATATTCCCTTTTTGATCTCTTTTTATTTTTTAAAGTATCAATACCGAATTGTTTACAAAAATGGTCTAATTGTTGTCTCTCAGTGAGGCGTTGTTTTTTAATCTGTTGATTTAATTTTATTTCATTACACAAAGCCAAGCCTTCTTGAGTGCATATTCCGATAAGTTTTCCATATGAATAATTTTCATAAGGAATTTGAGGATGATTTCCCTGTAATTGTTTCCTAACTCTTTCAGCAAAAAGGTTTGGAAGACTATCGATAAATTTTTGTTTCCAATAACTAGAATTACAATCATCTAATTCTAATACTCTGCTCATAAAAGTATCTTTATACCATCTAAATGAGGTTAAGGTTTTACATCTCATACCATTTAGTAAAGTTCTAGTATTACCAGAATTATTTGACCACTTACCCGAAAAATGTTCAATTATACTTAGAAGGAGTGTATAAACTACATCTTGAACTATTGTTTGTGTAGAAGTTGAAGTGTCATCTTCATTTTTAATTTGATTAGTAACTATTTTGGTAGCATTATAAATTTGAATTTTATCTGATTCGTGTAAATAATTATCCCACCAGCCTTTTAATTGGCCAGTAAAACCTGCTATTATCATTTGAGCAACTGTTAAATCCGTATTTCCTAATTGTTTTGCACTAGTAGCATATAAAGTCATTCTTTGAGTTAACAAATATATTTATCTTTCTGTAAAACCATCTAAATTCCATTCATAGACGTTTTTACCATTATAACTATTATCTTGAATAAACTCTTGTTCTTCAAATAAAACGTCTTGAGGGGTAGGTCTATTATAATAACATTTAGATTGGACGGGTTTTCTAGCAAATTTACCATCATAAATCTCATATTTTATTTTATTAATACGTTTATCTTGTTCGGATTCAGAGCCAGAATTATAATCTGATTCTTCAATTTTGTTTAAAGTATTTACACTTAAATTTTCAGGTTTTTTTAATTTTTCTAAAATTTGATCTAGTTTTGTTTCATTTTTAAATTTAAAATCTTTTATTTCTGGAGGAGGTTGGAAAGTTGCTATTATTTTTTCTTTATTCGGCTTTGTTTTCTCCATTTGAGACTGTTCGATAATTTTATATATGCTTTCTACCTTTTCTTCTATAGAAAGAATTTTTTCTCCAAAAATTATAGAATATAAATTTGTAAAATTATTTTGTTGTATTAGTTAGTTAATATGTTCAACGGTTATTTGTAAAGTATTACTTTCAACTAATTTTTTGTAAGCAGAAAATTTCAAACTTATATTTTCTCTAGGAATTTGAAAACTTTGCTGGGGTGGAAAAATCGATTTTTGTATATTTCCATTTGTAAGAGTATATTCTCTTTCTATCATGTTTAAATAATTAATTATATACTTATGAAAAAACCATGGAACAAAATATATAATTTTGTTAATTTTTGATAAATAAGAATAAAACTAATTTTGTATAATTGTTAATTCTTCTTTTGAAAATTCTTGGAATAACCAAGTTTTAAAAGGCTTCCATTTTTCTATATTAAATTCATTATAAATTATTGATCTTGCCGGTGATCCTGGACTAAAATTTATTATTTCTTCTCTATCCATTAAATTGGAAAATTCATTTCTGAGGCAGTAGGATCCTCTTCATAGACACCTTGGACTATATTTTCTTTTATCTTTAATTGATTTATTTTCTTGTCTAATTGAGACGTAGAACACCGGGAAGGAGTTCCTACCTTATATTCTAAAGGCGATATATGAGAATATAGTGATCTAGTTGATCTACATCTTCTTAATAGAGGTATTTCTCCATCATCATTATCGAATTCTATTTGAATTCTTCATTCCGATGTTTGTATAATTTCTGTAATTTTATTATTTATTTTTGGTTGAGGAGGAACCGCTCCCTCTAAGACCCAATTTTTTGGGAAATCTATTTCATCCCACTTAATAGCTTTTCTAGTGGTTATCTTAGACATATCAAAATTACTTTCTATTAAAATAGTTTCATTATTAGGTTTATTAGTTTTTTTCCACCTAGGGTTCATTGTTTTTAAAGGCCTATAGTATATCCTATAACATATACATATTAATTCAGATCCTGACATATAATTCTATCAATTTGTTTTAACATTTAAAGTTAAAGCATCTAATATATTAACATCAGATAACGATAATTGTAAATTAGGATAAACATTAAAATATACTGGACCATTAGTTAAACTGGACTGTATTATGCCCATTAAAGATTGTTTCCAATTCATATTACGACTATCACGTAGTACAACTAAAAAACTTTCTGGTAAACCTTGTAAAGTTAAAGGTTTAAAAGCAATTTGCACTAATCCTATATGTAAATAATTATGAGTATATTGATATCTATGAATATCTTCATATGTTAATAATTTAACAACCATATCATCTTGATTCATTGTTAAATTTTCTTCAGTTGTTTTAACTGATTGTATAAAACCTAATTCTTCAAAAGTACCTAGCTCATATAAAACTTTTGGTTGTATTCTAGGAATTGTCCATTTGTTTAGTAAATCTAATTGTTTTGGTATTCCATATTCTTCATTCATTTGATTTTTAACATTATTTCTATTATTCCTTTTGAATATGTGAAAATTCATTTGGAAAATAAGTGTTAAGTAATCTTATCAAACACATGGTTCTAATACCATATGACACAGAGAAGGCCCAGGGGTACCATATAGTTATGCCAAAGTACAGTCATAGGATCAATAATATTATATATATATATATATATATATATATATATATATATATATATATATATATATATATATTAAATCTAAAGGAGCTTAGCAATAGTAAATTTTTTTACCTTTAGGTTTTTGCCACAAGTATTTAGTGAATTTGACACTTTTAGTCCCTAAAGTCAAAATTTTTACATTTTTATGTTTTGATTAAGTTTTTGTGACTTTAGATTTTTGACATAAATCTTAGTGACTTTGACACTTATAGTCCTTGCAGCCAAGCAATAGTAAATTTTTTTACCTTTAGGTTTTTGCCACAAGTATTTAGTGAATTTGACACTTTTAGTCCCTAAAGTCAAAATTTTTACATTTTTATGTTTTGATTAAGTTTTTGTGACTTTAGATTTTTGACATAAATCTTTAGTGACTTTGACACTTATAGTCCTTGCAGCCAAAAGTTTACATTGTGGTGTTTTTGCCACAAATCTTTAATGAATTTGACATTTTTCGTCCTTGTAGTAAAAACTTTTACATTTTGACATAAAAAACACAAAAAAAACCTCATTTAGAATTTTACCACCATATTTTCCCAACTTTGGCAAGTTTAACATTATTGCCACAACATTTTTAGATTTTCTCTACCAGTGTCCCTTCTTTTATTTGTATACTTTTGACATCTAATTTTAAGGGCTGTCGATTTTCTCCCTTATTTGTGGTTATTTACAATTTTAACACATATCTTTTAAAGTTTGCCCATTTATTCCATATTACCCCAAAAGCGGTATAGCCGCGAGTACTTTGCTAGTTATTATAAATTTCAATAACCATATAAAATTCGGACAACATTATAAATTCGGACGACATTATAAAATTTCAACGACTATATAAAATGGAACAAAAGTAAAGTTTGTTTCCAATCCGCATAAGGCACCACACAAATGTAATAACGAACCAATTTATGTCGTCCAAATTTATAATGTCGTACGGATTTTAAAATTTCATCTGAATGTATAATGTCATCGGATTTTAAAAACCGATTTATAAAATATAAATTAAAAAAGAATTAAAAACCAATTTTATATAGTCGTTCGAATTTATAATGTCATCCGATATATATAAAATGTTGTTCGAAATTTATAATAATAATAATATGAATAATAGTAATATATAATAAAAAATAATTAAAAACCGATTTTATATAACCGTTCGGATTTTATAACGTTGTCCGAATTATAAAATTTTGTTCGAAATTTATAATAATAATAATAATAATAATAATTAAAAACAACAAAAAAACAAAATAGGAAAAAAAAACAAAACAAAAAACAACAAAAGATAAAAAATCAAATCAAGGAGGATGAAATTGAAAAAGGAAAGGAGTACTTATAGAAAACCCCAAAAACTATTATAAGTATAATGTTATTTTTTTGTACATGCATGCGATACCAATTTTTGGAAACTATTATCAAAGAGTAAAAGACATTTAATTTTCAAACCCCAAAAAACACTATATTTAATAATAATAATAATAATAATAATAATAATAATAATAATAATATTATTATTATTATTATTATTATTAGTATTATTATTATCAAAGCAAATTGCTATAAACGACAAAACATCAATTTAGTGATAATTTTAATAAAATTTATCCAATTTTAATGAAACTACAATGCCGAATCATTGGTAATTAATTTTTATTTTAGTAAATAATTTTTTTAAGTGATAGATACTCTTTTCAACTTTGGGATACAAATAGTAGCAAATTGAACATGCCAATGGAATTTAGTAAGTCATTCCATTACCTTGCTCATTCATTATTTTGTTCGTCCCATTCATTTGTAATATTTTTTTCATTCCATTCATTTGTAATTTCACTCAGAAGTTTATACATTTAAATTATATGTTTGTCAAAACATTCAACACATTTAAGACTCGAAAGCATACTAGATTATCCAGCGAGGCCAGGTATTGCACAACAGTTGTGCAATCTCTTCTAGGATTATTAGTCATCCTAACTCATGTATGAGTAGCAAAAACTTAAAATGGGACCAAATCATAAGTATATACAGCTTATCAAAGGGCACAATTTTATTTTTTAAAAAAAGATACTAAAAGAATCTAGAAAAACCTAATTAGCCCATTTAATTAAGACGGAGAAAGAAAAAATGACATATATAAGAAAGAAAAATATAGATGGGGGCGGTTCTAATACATGGTAGATGAAGAAAACTACATTTAAAAGTTAAAACAATCGATCCCCCTTAAACTCTTAATGTAACCCACTTAAACAAAAAAAGAATAATAATTTGGTAATCGTGCATAATTTTCTAATTAATGAAAAAGAAGAATGTAAAGTTACTCGAGAACAGAAATGATAATCAACAAAATTACAATTTAGAAGTCGTTTTGACAGTAGTTTCTCCAACAACAGCTTTTCCTTAAACCTCCATTTAACAAACGATTATCAACATCAATCATGCAAGTATTCTAGGTTTTGGATCAAACTAATCAAAGATCTTACGTGGGTAAGTTGCAATTTTATGGTTTTGCTAGACTAGAAAACCTTTTTGTATCAGTTATGCAAAATATCTATTATTCAAGGTAGTAATATGTTAATATTTGTATCAATTATGTAACTATTTATAGTCATGATCAATGTGTTACGATGATTTTTGGCCAAATATATTATGGTATTAGAGACTGTGACCCTCACAACCCTAACAACTATGGTTCTCTGCTCCTTCGATTAATCGGCGACCATCTTTCCCTCCTCTTCTATATAAATCATACGTGACTAGCTACATATAATCACATGTGAACATGTACACGCGAATAACTACAATATTAAGACCACCAAAAACAAATATTTCCCACATAAATAATATGTGATTAAATACATATAATGACATGTGATTAAATACACGAGACCAACTTCTAAATTGAAAACAAGAAAATTAATGTTGTCCACATAAATCATATCTGATTAAATACATGTAATCACATGCGATTATATGTATTTCTTCACATATGATTAATATGGATTTAGATGGGGGGGGGGGGGTAGGTGGTGGTAGCAAGTGGTAATAGTTGGTGGTGATGGTGAGTACTAGGTAGTGAGTGGTGGGTCATGGGTGGATGGGTAGCGGGTGGTTGGTGTGGGGTAGCGATGGGTGATGGGTAGTCGGTGGTGGTGGTTGGTGGAGGGTATGTAGTGGTTGTGGGTGGGTGGGTGGTGGTGGGTAATGAGTGGAAGGTTGTGGTGGTGGGGGTGGGTGGTGAGTGGGTGGAGGGTGGTGAGTGGTGAGTGGTAGGTGGGTGGAGGGTGGTAGTTCGTGGGTGGTGTGTGCTCGGTAGTGGTGGTGGTGGGTGGGGTTGGATGATGGATGGTGGTGGTGGGAGGTAGTGTGTATTGGGTGGTATATATATATATATATATATATATATATATAGGTTATAATGTCGATGAACAATTATTGTGCGGACGTGTGGACAGTTATATTCTATGAAAATTACTAAGAGAATAAGTTGTTTACTAATGCGAATACGTTCAACCTTACAAAAATATCGTCATTTTCATGCATTCTCACTAATTCTTAATCATTTTCGTTTTCACACATCGTTTTTCATTTATTTTCATTCAGACAGAATACGACTCAATAAACATTATAACAACATTTTTACATAATGAGAATAATAATAAAAAGTCTATAATAACCTGATAGACGATTTAATTAGTGAGAATATGTGATAATGACAATAATTATGTAAGATTGAACGTATTCATATTATCAAACAACATATTTTCTTTGTCATTCTCACAGAATAGCATTGCCCACACGTCCACACAATAGATTTCAATCCACATTTGAACCTAGCCCTCTCTCTCTCTCTGTATATATATATATATATATATATATATATATATATATATATATATATATATATATATATATATATATATATATATATATGGGAAAACCACAAAAAAAAACCTATGTATTATACTCCAGTGCTTAAAAAAACCCTTATATTAACTTTTGTACATTTTATCCCTTTTTGTTTCCAAAACCGTCTATAGTATCTAATTCATCAGGTAACCCTAACTTACCCGTTCTCATTAGTCTAACGTGGATAACAATTCAGTACATCGAACCCTCTTTTACCTTTAATCAATCATTATGTAAAAAAAAAGGGTTGTCAAACGTGAAGGAGGGAAAGTTTCGTGGAAGTGGAGGTAAAATATGTAACGCCCCGATCCTCAGGTATTACTTAAATAAGAAGTATTGGATGAAGCTCTACTCGTCGAGTAGCAGCGGGGTGGGATCGCGTGTTAAGTGACCTACTCGACGAGTCCACTTTGGGACTCGGCGAGTAGGAGCTGGCAGATGAAACCCTAATCCCGGGGTTTTGCACCCTATTTAAAGGAGCTTCAGCCTCCTTTGGCCTCTTTGCAATCCTTGAGAGCTCAGAAAAACCCTAATTCGTGTGGTGTTCATTCTTGTGTGTGTAAAGCTTTGGAGAGGAGATCTTTTGAGGAGAGAAGCTTGGGGAAACAAAAGGCTAGGAGCAAGGAAGTGTGGGAGATCAGAAATCTACCTCAAATAGTATCATTTGGAGGTATCAAGTCGTCACCTTTTCTCCTTTTTCTTTCTAGACCTCTTTTGGTTGAGATCTAGGGTTTTTATGGGTTGGTTGAGATGGTAATGTGGGATATGAGCTAGATCTGAAGTTGTAACTTCAGATCTGTAACCTTCTTGGGTTCTAGAGTCATGAAGCTCTGATTTTGGTCGAGAATGAGGCCCTCCTTGTGCATAAAGCCCCATTAAGAACTTAGTTTTGGCATTAAGAGCCTTATTAGTCATGCATGCACGTAAAGTTTGCAACTTTACGTGAAAAGCATGCCCTAGAAGCTTGGATCTGTGATTTGGAGCCGCTGCATAGCTGAAAACAAGTCTATATGGAAAAAGGACTAAATGGACTCGGCGAGTCGCAAGGTTGACTCGACGAGTCACATGAAGATGGCCGTGAACTCGACGAGTTTGTAAGGGTCTAAATGTTGTAATTAGTCGAAGTATGTTTTGTTCCCTTCGAATATTTTGTAATGTATTTTACTAGGGCACTTATGTTCGAAGCGTTAGAGTCAAAGCCTTAGTATATTTTTTGTACGCTTTCCTCTCCTATAAATAGGAGTGTTTACTAGAGTCATAAAAAAAAGTCTTTACATAATTGTCATTTGTACCCTGTAAAACTTGAGAGCGTAATAGATCTGAAACAAGTTCATATTTACATTTGTGTTCAAATCTCGCATTCATACTTGGATTCATACTCTGATTAATTCATTACTCGATTCATTGATCCATCAATTGGTATCAGAGCAGGAATCATATCTCTGATCTGATTTTCATTTTTTCAAAAGTTTTTAAATCAACTTTTTGGTTTTAGAAATTCCGTACTTTTTGAATGTGAAAAATTCATTGGATCTAAGTCTGTGATTCGATTCTGCACTTGAATCATTGAATCGAGTGTTCTGCTAGTGATTCTGATTTGAATCATATAGTTTGTTTTCAAATTCTCAAAGTTTCTTAAAAAATTCTCAAGGATTTATTCCGTACATCAATGGCTTCTTTCAATCTTAATTCCATGACTTCATTTTCTCATCTTCTAGGATCATCCACCAAAATTCCTATGCTAATCCCTGAGTATTACGATCAATGGGCTGATCATATGCAGGATTATCTCAACGGATTTGATGAAGAACTGTGGAATTGCATTTCTGGCAATCTCAATCCACCAACGAATGTTCAACCAATTGGATCATCTTCTGGATGTTCTGATGTTGAGAATCAGTCTGATCGTCTGAAAAAGCTAGAGAAGAGATGCGTGAGAGAGCTAAGAGGTGCTTTGCCTCCAGTTGTTTACAACTATGTGAGAAGCTGTACAACTACAAAGGAGATCTGGAACAATCTCAAGGAGAAATTTCAGGGGAGTGAGAAGACAAAAGTTAACTCTGTGAAGCAATGCTTAGTGGAACTGAAGGACTTCAGACAGAAAGATGGTGAAACGATTGAAGTTTACTACGATCGTCTTAATGAATTAATCTAACGATGCAATCGATATGGTATCACCAGATCAGCCATGGAGTTCAATTTAATTTTTGTTATGGGTCTTCGTAAGGAGTGGCGCAGTGTGAGCATGATGGTTAAGAATCAACAGAGCTTTGATACGTCAACTTTGAATGACTTGTATAATCAGCTGAAGTGTCATGAAAGCGAAGTGAACGAAATTGCTGAAGAATCGAAGGCAAGTTTGGGAGGTCCACTAGCTTTGGTTTCGAAGATCTCTGAAAGGGAAGCTGAGAAAGATGTTTTGGACGAAGACGAAGGGTTCATCATGAATTCAGATGATGAGGCGATTGCTTTCTATTCAAACAATCGTGTGAAAAAGTTCTTAAAAAAGCCATTTAATCCGAAGGCAAAGACATCTGAGACAAAAGGGAATTTTATGAGTAAAAGTGTTGGGGATGAGAAAAAGAAGGAAGAGAAGAAAGATAAGAAGTTTGTTGAAGGAAAAACAGAGAAGAAGTTAAAGGGAGATGCTGGAATTGATTGTCATTATTGCAACGGGGCTAATCATTTAGCTAATGATTGCATGCTGAGGAAGAAAGATGAGAAAAAGAATAAGACGAAGGATGAAGCATACTATGTGGAAAAGTTGGAGGAGATGCGTGCGAAGGTAAAGAATCTTTCATTAGTTGCTCGTGGTGAACAAGAAGAAGATGGAACTTATCAAATTTGGTCATCTGGATCAGATGATGAGGAGATGCGAAATCCAACCCACGGAGCAATGTATGCAAAGATGGAAGAAGAATCAGATGAGGAGGAATACGAAGTTCATGGGAGATGCTTTGTATCAAAAGCCGCTGACAAATCTCCGATGACCACGAAGGTACATAATATTCTTGAATCTTTCAATATTCCAGTACATGCTTATAATTCTGAATTAGTATCTTTTGATGAAACTGTTACTTATTTTGATTCAATTGTGGTATCTGCTAGCAATGAGGCTAAGAAGCTGTCTATCCATTTGCTAGAGACACAGAAGAAACTAGATTCAAAAATTACTAAGATAGATTGTTTAGAACTTCAAATAACTAATATCATGGTTGATAGGGATAACTTGTCTAGTGAATCTAAACTGTTGTTAGCCCAGAGGAAGATTTACTGTGTAACGACGTAAATTTTCAAAACAGTTTTTCATTTTTAAATCATACTTTCAATCACATGATAATCATAAAACATAATGTATCACTGTATCATAACAAAACATGTCTCCAGGATCTCAATAACATAAACTCTATAAGTGTGTACGGATCATGTCGGCGCCTTCCCACGGTCCTCGCTAGTACCTGAAACACATATCACAACAACTGTAAGCATAAATGCTTAGTGAGTTCCCCAAAATACCACATACAACACATATGCCACTCGAGGCTATAATTCGACCCTTCGGTCGATGTGTCTCAGTGGAACCTTCCAGTCCCGTAGCTCGTTGGACTCTCTAGTCCGGTCATAGCTCGTTGGACCCTTCGGTCCGGTCTGTATCGTTGGACCCTTCGGTCCGGTCTATATCGTTGGACCCTTCGGTCCGGTCTATACAACACATAGCATACATATATCACAATGCACATAATCTCATACATACGCATAACACACAAGACCCTCCGGTCTACACATAGTTACCACTATAGGTAATGTATAGTGAGAAGACTCACCTCGTATGATGTCTAATAATTCACGTGCTCGATATCCCTGAATCTCAAAACAACGACCTAGCCCCGCCTAATCACATAAAGTAATTATTTCAAATCGTTAACGGCTCTCAAGGCTAGACTAGTCCCCTTTCTACAATCCCACAGAAGGATAAAAGACCATTTTACCCCTCCCTGACCCAAAAGTCCAAATGTTGACCAAAACCCTAAAAGTCAACGAAAGTCAACAGGTGCAGTACGCGACGCGTACCAACTCTTGTACGCGGGGCGTACTCCGGCGATCCAGAATCGGGGTCTCGGACCCTTACGTTGCGCGTACCGAGAGTTACGCCCAATGTAAGTCTCAGTTTCAGCCATTCCATGGATTTTGGTCTTAAACGGTTAAGACACTTCTTCAACTTCCAGATATGACTCTCCTTAAGCCTCTTATCCCATAAAGTCGGAACCTTTAAGCCTTTGCATGGCTGTAAAGGTCCCTACACCCTCTAACACCTTTCCTTTCTCCTCCAAAGGTCTAGATCTCATGCGTGGCTCAACATTTACGTCCAAGATTTCATTTTTATGAACATACAACTCATATAGTCCTGAAATATGATAGAAATTGGTCCAAGAAGCACAAATCACAAAAGACAAGGAAAGGTTTGAGCTTTTTACCTCAGAAGGAAGCTCCAACCTCTGAAGAACTCAGATCTACTCTTGTCCACCAACTTCTAGCTTCTCCAATGGCCTCCCCTTCTCCTTTACCACCTTGAAATGGCACTTTGAAGCTCAAAACACTCACACACAAGCTTTAGGACGAAGGAAATGCTCTCTTATGGTTTCTCTCTGTGAAATGGTGGCTGAGGATAAGGCCATATTATTCCTTATATAGTGTACAAGTCACAATTAGGGTTTTGAGCCTGGACCAGTTACGCCCAGCGTAACTTTGGTACGTCCAGCGTACCTTAAGGAGTCCGCGTCCATTTCAAGTGCATGAGTACGCGCATCGTACTCTTTAGTACGCCCAGCGTACTCATTTGCCATAACTTTCATTTGAGGGCTAATCTTGACAACCTGAAGAAGAAGAAGGGTTAACTAGATATATCCAAATTTCCGGATGTTACAATTCTCCCCCACTTGAAATAGATTTCGCCCTCGAAATCGCTCATCAACCACTTAGATAGAAATCAACCACTCGAAAAGTACCACTGAAAGGTTCTCACATCAAAACGATATCTTTCTCCACGAATACCTGGATCCGACCAGGAACTCCAAATTTGGAACAAAATCGGCCCTTCTGCCGCTAAATTACCCCTTTCTGACCTTCCCAGAATCGGGAAACTCCAGTGGCCTGGCCTGCCGCCAGACCGCCCACTCACGCTATCACCATGATACTTGCTCTTCGAACCTCAAACCCTGATAACTCACTGCTCCTCTGATTCTCATAAGACAAAATCCGACAATCGGCTACCGATCACCCATACCAACGTACAAAAATAGTCTGAATCACGCCCCAAGGAACGAAAAGGTTCACATCCCACCAGGGCTCATCCATTGAACTACTATCAGGATCCATCCGAACAATAAACCCTCAACATCCTGTTCTCTGACACAAGAGAATCATGCTCGCTCAGAAGTCCTCAGACATCTAAAATCATAAGCCTCATCTGCATCCCTCGTATCCCTTTCCAATACTGAGCACCAGATCAATTCCTGAGTCCACCGATGAACCTCCATAGGTCACCCATAACATGCCCCGAAATGTCTCACTGACTCCTCCCCTACAACAACTATCTCGGCCCAGTGACACACAAATCACGAAGTTCGCTTCACCCAAGCGAATGCTACCTTCCCAACTGGAGATCGACTCAACCCCGACCTTTATCATCTGATACTCATCGTTCCATGCAACTTGCGGTACCTCCCGTACCCGAGTACTGACCGACACAGGTCTAAGACATCATATAACAAACAATACTCCTCACATAGAACCCACCTCAGAATCCATAATCTCATCTCGCATATCCCACACATCACCAGAGCCAAACTCAACTCGAGAGTTTGGTCCGACCAAGAGTTGGAACCACTCGTCCCAACGAAGCAATCAACTCAAAACTTATTTCCTGCAACCCATACGTACCTCACTTATCCCATTCTTTCGGATTGCGATGACCACACCTTACTCAGACCATAATGACTCCCTATCATTGAGGAGACCCCGGTCTCGCCCCTGGTCCAACCACCAGGTTCCGAAAAACTCATAAATTAGGGTCATCCCATGCCTAAAACTCTTATGCACTATGCTCCGATCAAAGAGTACTTTATAATGACAACCTCTCGCTAACTAGTGCGTACTACGTCTCCCCATAGTATCACAACAACCTCCTACTGACTAGTGAGTACTACGGCTCCCCGTAGCATCACAACACCCTCTCTCTGACTAGTGAGTACTACGGCTCCCCGTAGCATCACAACACCCTCTCTCTGACTAGTGAGTACTACGGCTCCCTGTAGCATCACAACAACCTCCTCTCTGACTGATGGGTACTACGGCTCCCCATAGTACCACAACACCCTTTCCGTTTGGCGAATATCACGGCTTCCCACAGCATCGCCACCCTCCTCGCTATCCGGTGGATACTACAGCTCCTCGTAGTATCACCACACCCTTTGCACTAACTCATTTAACTGCAGCTCTCAGCAGTCTCACCCCACTAGCTCTTACCACTTCACAACTCATTCTCAGATCGACGCCACACTGCGATCATTAACTCATGCTCTGCGGCCCAGTATAGATAGGTACACACACACCCATTCAGGCTAAGCATCACTACTTCGGATGACCACCGTCGTGACAAAACCTCTTTTTCTCGCTGCAATTCGCATTCTCAAATAAATCCCTTTGATGTCAATTAGCTGAAGGGCCCCCACCGGAACCGTAGACACTTGATACATCACTCATCATCTCAAACTCAAAACTCAAATTAATACGAGATTTAGGCCACTAAACTCGGATACCCCAGAATACCATCACAACGCTTCGCAGTGTCTTGACTCTACCACTGATCACATACTCATGGCATCATGCTCGGATACCGCATTGCTTCCTCGGAATCTCGCAACCGGTGTTTCTCTCGTGCCACTTGTAACCCCCGGAATACTCCATCTCCCAAATTAAAACACGGAGAAATTGCCAACGACTCAGAACACAAAGATGACAATTCGAAACTTCCTTCCCTATTGCTCAAAACTCATGCAAGAATACTCATAACGACCCTGAAGTTGGTTGCCCAATCAACTTCTTCCCTTCCCATACTGCATATAATAGCCCATACCCTGAACCATAAATTCTCAACCGCCGAGCTAACCTCACAAGCCAACCACCTCGAATTCACTATTCTAACCTTGAAGGATTCCTATCCACCGCAAGGTCTCCGACCAACGGCCACTTGCCGTGGAGAAACTCATCCTTTCTCAAACACGTACCACATGCACTATCTCACTATGCACCCCTCCTTGACCACCAATGACCCTGGTCTCAGGAATCAGCACCGCAGGCCTCTCTATCCGGTTCTCTAACCGCTCTTGAACAAATCTCTGATCTCCTCAAAAGTACCCGGTCCTCCCCCACTCCGGGTTCGAACCATCACCAATTGGTTTGCCAACAATCTAACCCACAGACTGTTTTTACCAATAATATCGCACCTACTCTAAGAAGGTGATACGCAATGCTCGATAATCTCCCCGATGGAGGTCAAGCAATTCCAAATACCTCGAATCTCCGATGAAATCCTCGGAAACTTCTCATCATGACTACCTCTAGTCATTCAGAATCTCATACCATCCCACTACCGGACATCTCAACTGTCCAGTCGCAACCCTGACTCTCAGTCTGAAAACAACGAACTAACATCTTCCTCATCCTTGACTCTTCAACCAACGTTCTATCAATTGGGTTGTAGTAAGAGTGGAGTCCTCATCACCACACTCGATACTCATCATAGACAATAAGGGCTACCGCCCCAATATCCTCTTCTTGATCGTCTGCCGCTGCAGCTAATACACGCCCTACTATGCTCAAATAGGGTGTATCCTTGTCCTCAACCATCTCAGTGCCCGCTGACAACCTGCTCATGCTCTAACATTACCTCTCGGCAGACATACTGCCCAAATACTCTGAAGAAAGATCGTAACCAAAGCTACCCCACAGGGCTCGCCCCCAACCTTGGAAACCGAAAATCTCAATACCCCTCATGTTCCCCACAGGAACAGAAATAGCACCGCTCAGGTAACAGAAAATGACATCTCCACCTTTGGCCGGTCGCTCAGCCCAGACCGTATTCTCCCATAACGCACCATCCCTACTCATCCCTGAGTCTTGCGACTCTAACTGGCATCTCACCAACAATCCCTCGGAGCTAACTCGATTTCCTTTTCAAGGGATGCTCCACTAAAACTCGTTCATCATGGCCCTCTGGCCCCATACTCATTCACCTCTGATCTCAGTCTAGACCATCCCCATGGAATAACCGATAAAAACCAGGAATACTAACCGCCACATGCCATGGTACTCAAACCGTGTGGCCACCTCTCGATCTGCTATGAATCATGGTACTCGAACCATGTTCCCTCTTCTCATTCCACCTCACATCGTGGCACTCGAACCATAACATCACCTCTCAATCCGCAACTCATCATGGTACTCGAACCATGTCACCATTTCTCAATCCGCTACTTATCATGGTACTCGAACCATGTCATCATTTCTCAATCCGCTACTCAAAATCCTCCGGATTAGCCTTCCGGATCGTCGCGGTCATCTCGTCATGAATCATACGGCGAATCTCATTATCGCTAACACCGCTACTCTCTTGCGTGTGTGGTGTACCAACCATGATGTCTCTGAAACACAACACAAAGATACCAGAGACTCGATCGAGTATGCTCGCACTCGACCGCCCAACCCTACTTGTTCCTTGGTACCCAAAGGATTCTTACTTAGAGTGCGCACTGCTCCGGTGTCTTCAGTAGTACGGGCCCTATACTACCGTCCACACCGCATCAGTATTCACCCTAAGTCCTCCTCCTTGGATCCCAGATCACAAGTACCCTATATCTTGCTGGCATAGGCTACGCTTCGGTAGACCTCTCATCAGCTCCTCACTGCTACCTACTCGCTCTCAAGAATCATCTAGCAGCAAAATCCTTCCTAGGCTAAGGCATCACAAATCAGGCCACTCTAGTCCTAATATGAATACCTAGCCTACTCTAGCATGCATATCATATCATAACATATCTCATAACACATAATGTAAGGGTATTTTGGGAAATCACCGTTCGGGCGCTGGCTGATCGTATACACTTCTTCCTTCTGCTTTTCTCAAAATCTTTTACTCTTTTAGAAAAATTGTTTATTTTATGAAAACTTTCTCAATTCCTCAGTTTGAGTTCATATTCATCCGAAGATGCCCCCGAATCCCTCAAACCAAGTCTCTGATACCAATTTGTAACGACGTAAATTTTCAAAACAATTTTTCATTTTTAAATCATACTTTCAATCTCATGATAATCACAAAACATAATGTATCACTGTATCATAACAAAACATGTCCCCAGGATATCAATACCATAAACTCTATAAGTGTGTACGGATCATGCCGGCGCCTTCCCACGGTCCTCGCTAGTACCTGAAACACATATCACAACAACTGTAAGCATAAATGCTTAGTGAGTTCCCCAAAATACCACATACAACACATATGCCACTCGAGGCTATAATTCGACCCTTCGGTCGATGTGTCTCAGCGGAACCTTCCAGTCCCGTAGCTCGTTGGACCCTCTAGTCCGGTTATAGCTTGTTGGACCCTTCGGTCCGGTCTGTATCGTTGGACCCTTCGGTTCGGTCTATGTCGTTGGACCCTTCGGTCCGGTCTATACAACACATAACATACACATATCACAATGCACATAATCTCATACATACACATAGCACACAAGAACCTCCGGTCTACACATAGTTACCACTCTAGGCAATGTATAGCGAGAAGACTCACCTCGTATGATGTCTAATAACTCACGTGCTCGATATCCCTGAATCTCAAAACAACGACCTAGCCCCGCCTAATCACATAAAGTAATTATTTCAAATCGTTAACGGCTCTCAAGGCTAGACTAGTCCCTTTTCTACAATCCCACAGAAGGGTAAAAGACCATTTTACCCCTCCCTGACCAAAAGTCCAAATGTTGACCAAAACCCTAAAAGTCAACGAAAGTCAACAGGGGCAGTACGCGGCGCGTACCAGCTCTTGTACGGGGGGCATACTCCAGCGATCCAGAATCGGGGTCTCGGACCCTTACGCTGCGCGTACTGAGAGTTACGCCTAACGTAAGTCTCAGTTTCAGCCATTCCATGGATTTTGGTCTTAAACGGTTAAGACACTTCTTCAACTTCCAGATCTGACTCTCCTTAAGCCTCTTATCCCATAAAGTCGGAACCTTTAAGCCTTTGCATGGCTGTAAAGGTCCCTACACCCTCTAACACCTTTCCTTTCTCCTCCAAAGGTCTAGATCTCATGCATGGCTCAACATTTACGTCCAAGTTTGCATTTTTATGAACATACAACTCATATAGTCCTGAAATATGATAGATCTAGGCCAATGGAGACCATTTGCTCATAAAGTCTCCATCTTGGGACCAAAAACCCTAGAAATTGGTCCAAGAAGCACAAATCACAAAAGACAAGGAAAGGTTTGAGCTTTTTACCTCAGAAGGAAGCTCCAACCTCTGAAGAACTCAGATCTACTCTTGTCCACCAACTTCTAGCTTCTCCAATGGCCTCCCCTTCTCCTTCACCACCTTGAAATGGCACTTTGAAGCTCAAAACACTCACACACAAGCTTTAGGACGAAGGAAATGCTCTCTTAGGGTTTCTCTCTGCGAAATGGTGGCTGAGGATAAGGCCATATCATTCCTTATATAGTGCACAAGTCACAATTAGGGTTTTGAGCCTAGACCAGTTACGCCCAGCATACCTTAAGGAGTCCGCGTCCATTTCAAGCGCATGAGTACGCGCAGCGTACTCTTTAGTACGCCCAGCGTACTCATTTGCCATAACTTTCATTTGAGGGCTAATCTTGACAACCTGAAGAAGAAGAAGGGTTAACTAGATATATCCAAATTTCCGGATGTTACATACTGTAATTCGGCTAAAAGATTGTATGGGAAATTAACTGAACTACATCATTTGTGCGAAATCAGTAAAGAACAACATAGAAAATTGCTGCCATTTCTAGCTTATGAAAGAGCTACGGTAGATAACATTTCGTATGACTGTGAAAAAGAAATTGCTGATTTTAACAAAGTTCCGAATGATAAGTATAGATATGGAATAGTCAAAGTAGATGAATGTCTTGATTCAACTGAATTGGTTAAAATTGTAAATGACACTTTGACTAAGTCTGAACAAATTCACATTTTGAAAAAGACTGAGAATTCAACATCTGATTCTCAATCTAATTTTGCTGATATTGAGGATAATTCTGACAATATTAGTGAAATCAGTGATATTGAGGATGTTGATTGTTCTCAGTTGTCTATTATAATGTTGCATCATCATTTAAAGGAAAAGAAAAAGGTAAGAATTTGTTGGTTGAGATTGACACTGATCAACCCTCAACTTCAAAAGTTTGTGATGTGGACTTTGTGGAAGTCAGAGACAGCCAAACAGATGATAGTGATGATGAGAAAGAAGAGAAACAAACGAAGAAAAAGGAAGTTACAAAGGAAAAAGAAATTCCTCGTATAGTTGTTGACCAAGTGTATGGAGATACACAAAAGTTCGAAAAAGTGCTGAATGAACAAGGTGCTCATTACCTAGAAGCAAACACGGTGGTTTACCCGATTTTCAAGTGTACTGATGATGTTGTTTTTCCAAACCAAGTCTTCGTAACTACTGGAAATGTTGAAAATATCAAACCCGAATTAAATAAGTTAGTTGAGGAGGATAATTCAAAAACAACTGATGAAGGCTTTTTCGCAAATCAAAACACAGTTGAAAACAACTTAACAAAGAATTCGTATGTGTTTCAACGACAAAAACCACAAAGCCAATGGGTTGAAAAATCAAAAATTGAAAAAGAGAATACAAAACTTGTTGAAAAGGAAAATGAAAAAGTTGTCAAATTAAACTCTAAGGAATTTAAAGATCAAATTGACAAATTTTCGAAGGAAAACAACATTTCAAAACGACAAGCAAGAAAGAAAATATTTTGGCAAAATGTTGAGTCTCAAAAGATGTCTGAATCACAATCAACCAAAAATGTTTTCAAAGCTAAAAATTCCTCTTTTTCAACAAAAACCCAACATTCAACTCAATCAACTCATACAAGGTCTGAAATGAATAAGCAACCAAAGTTTTCGAATGTTTCAAAACCAAATTTTTCAAAAACATCAAATTCAAATCAAAAATTCTTTCAACGTCAACATCTTAAATCAACAGTTGATACGTCCTATAGTCAATCTTTTATAACAAAACCAAAAGTTGATTTTGTTCCTCAAAAGCCAAATTTTCCTAATCATATGAAGAAACAAGCATTAAAGGATTCGCATGAAAAAGGCATAACTTCAAGGAAAAATATAGATCACTGGCTCGAAGGACGAGGAAAAGTTTATCAATCCAACAAATACTCAGAAAAACAAATCAACGAAGCTTATGAAAAGTATGTCAATACTTCTTCGGATGGAAGTTCATCCTCAAAAGATTCGAACATCTCCGTCAAAGCTTGGAGACCAGTCATAAAAGCGAAGTCAGTTCAGTCACAAACTCAAAATGCGAAGGGTAAAGTCAGTGTACATCCGAAACCAACAAAATCTTATGTTTCGGTTCCAACAAATGATGATGTGGACATTATTGATAGTCTCAAAACTAAAGTTTGTGACTGGGTCAAAAATTCTTCATTTAATTCCATGTTGAAATCTAATTTCTAAGGACCCAAAAAGCCTTGGGTACCTAAATTTTTCCACTGATTGTAGGTACTATGTGACGAGCAATATGATAACAAATGGTACATTGATAGTGGTTGCTCTCGTCACATGACTGGGAAGAAGGAAAATTTACAAGATTTTCGAAGTCTTAAAAATGGTGGAGTAGTAAAATTTGGGAATAATCAAAAATGTAAAGTCAAAGGATATGGAAAGATCACAAATGGACAATTCACAGTGAATCGTGTTGCATATGTTGAAAGTCTCCAACATAACTTGATAAGTGTTTCTCAACTTGTTGTGGGCACTGGCAATCAAGTTCTCTTTAACGAAGAAGGAAGTATTATTTCAAATGTCAACACAAACGAAGTGTTACTGAAATCCAAAAGGAAAGGTGACATGTTCACTCTGGACATCAATCCTATTGTTGGCAAACCTGCAGTATGCCTTCTTTCGAAAGCCACATCTGATCTAAGCTGGCTATGGCATCGAAGACTTTCACATCTCAACTTTCGAAACATCAATAAACTGGTGGTACAAGATCTGGTAAGAGGTTTACCTGTACTTAAATTTGATAATGATTCTTTATGTGCAGCTTGTGAAGTTGGCAAGCAACATAAACAAGGTCATCCAATTACGATAGATTCGAAAATTGTTGCACCTGTGGAGCTGTTACATATTGATTTGTGTGGTCCTTCGACTGTTTCAACTCTCAACAAGAAACGGTACATTTTAGTTATTGTTGATGATTTTTCCAGATTTACGTGGGTTTATTTTCTCAGGCTTAAATCCGAAGTTGCACAAATCATGATTGATTTTATCAAAAAGATGGAAACAACATTAAAGAAGATTGTTCGAAAAATCAAGAGTGATCATGGAACTGAATTTAAGAACAATGTTCTTGATTCATTTTTAGTGGACAAAGAGATTTCGCATAATTTTTCATCTCCATACACACCACAACAAAATGGTGTTGTAGAACGAAGGAATCGATCACTGTGCGAAGCAGCAAGAACCATGTTGGCATATGCGAATTTACCTCAATATCTTTGGGCTGAGGCAATATCCACTGCATGTTTTACTCAGAACAGATCTTTCATACACAGGCGTTTTAATATTACACCATACGAAATTCTGAATAATCGTAAACCTAATATGAAATTCTTTCATGTTTTCGGATGTAGGTGCTTTATTATGAATCTCAAGGATCATCTTTCGAAATTTCAAGCAAAAGCTGATGAAGGGATTTTTCTTGGATATTCGCATAATTCAGTCGCATATCGAGTGTTAAATAAGCGAACACGAAAAGTGGAAGAAACTTTCAATCTCACATTCGATGATTACTATGTTAAACAAATTGAGCATAAATTTGCAAATCATCCAATTTTACAAGAAACACAAGGTGAAATTGAATCTTTACAGATGGATGATATTGATTATGATTTGATTTTTGGAATTTCAGATCATGCAGTCGATGCTGAAATTCATGCTCCTGATAATCACCTACCAGAAATTGCGAAGTTTATTGATGAATCAACATCAACTCCTCAAGAAATAAACGAAAGTATACAAAACAATCCAGTGGAGGGGGAGCACTTGGATTCGAATACATTAGATAATGACGAGCATTCTTTCGAGGGGGAGAAAGAAACATTAAATGATGATGTTGAGGGGGAGCATAATGTTGAGGGGGATCATATAGAAAATATTGAAAATAATAATGATTTTGATGATGTTTGTTCGATTGCAGGTTCCGAAAATCATGATATATACGAAGATGCTCCTTTGGAATTTGATCCAACATATCCACCAATGGGAAAATGGACAAGAGATCATCCGAAGGATCAAGTAATTGGGAATCCACAAGAGGGAGTTTTAACAAGAGCTCAAATTTGTGCAAAGAATGAGGTATTGAATACTCATCAAGAATTTTGCATGTTCAATGTTTTTATATCTAAAATTGAACCAAAAACAGTTAAGGTTGCAATGGAACACTCAGATTGGGTTGTTGCAATGCAATCTGAATTGTCTGAATTCGAACGAAACAAGTTTTGGAGATTAATTCCTAAACTTGAAAATGTTTCGATTGTCAGGTTAAAATGGATTTTCAAAAATAAAACTGACAAAGATGGAAACATTGTTCGAAACAAAGCCAAACTTGTTGTTAAAGGATATTCACAACAAGAAGGAATCGACTATGAAGAAACTTTTGCCCCTGTCGCAAGACTCGAGGCTGTTCGAATATTTCTGGCTTATGCAGCTCATAAAGATTTTGATGTTTATCAAATCGACGTGAAGTGTGCATTCTTAAATGGAGAGCTTGAAGAGACTGTTTATGTGGAACAACCCCCAGGTTTTATTAACGAAGAATATCCAAATCATGTTTATATTTTAGATAAGGCAGTTTATGGTTTAAAACAAGCACCAAGAGCATGGTATGCCACTCTTACTTCGTTTTTGAAACAATCTAAATTTAAACAAGGATCCGTTGACCCCACATTATTTCGAAAGAAAGTTGGGAATCATCTAATGCTTGTTCAAATTTATGTTGATGATATTATTTTTGGCTCAACTGACCCTCCTTTGTCTAGAGAATTCGAAGATTTGATGAAGAGTAAGTTCGAAATGAGCATGATGGGAAAAATCAATAATTTTCTTGGTTTGAATATTCGTCAAAACAGAGAAGGAATTTTTATCAATCAAGAAAAATATACGAAAAATTTGCTAGAAAAGTTTGCATTGACGAATAGCACGAAGTTACGAGTTCCAATGGCAACGGGCATCAAGCTAACACCGTCGTTAGATAAACCTGCTGTTGACATAACTTTATATAGAAACATGATTGGTTCATTACTTTATCTCACATCTAGTAGACCTGATATCATGTTTTCTGTGTATAATTGTGCTAGGTATCAGTGTAATCCACGAGAACCACATCTCACTGCTGTGAAGAATATTTTTCGTTATCTTAAAGGAACAATTTCGTTAGGATTGTGGTATCCTTCGAAAACTGGGTTCTTTGTTCAAGCATATTCGGATGCAGACTTGGGTGGTTGTAATCTTGACGGCAAATTGGTGAGCTGGCAGTCGAAAAAGCAAACATGCGTATCAATTTCAACAGCTGAAGCAGAATATGTGGCTGCTGCTGCTTGCACTTCGCAAATAATATGGATTCAAAGTCAATTGCGTGATTGTGCAATAAATATGAAAAAGATTCCATTATATTGTGATTCTCAAAGTGCAATACGAATTTGTTATAATCCTGTGCAGCATTCGAAAACTAAACATATAGCTCTTCGTTATCATTTCATTAAAGATCACGTGGAGGATGGAAATATTGAAGTACATTTCGTGAAAACAACTGATCAGTTAGCTGATATTTTCACGAAACCTTTAGATGAAAAATCTCTTGTGAGAATAATAGAAGGGCTTGGAATGATCGATTGAAATTCTGTTCCATGCGAAAAAGGAGAATGATGGTTTACAAGGAATGAATCAGAGGCGCTGAATAAAAGATAAAACAAAATCATTCAACATTCAGCGGTTACTGTTCATAGTCAACGCTTCGACCCCTTCGAATTCGCACAATTATCACTTCTTTTAAGGGTTGATTATGAGGTTACTGTTCATAGTCAACGCTTCGACCTCTTCGAATTCGTACATTTGTCAATGATAAAGGAATGACAAAATTTCGTGTGTTTGCAACAATTAAAGTATATTTTTTTTATTTTCGAAAAATCAAAAAATCCAAAAGGATTTTCTTTTATTTTTGTCATTTACTTTTCGAAAATTTCTAAAATCCAAAAAAATTTTCTTTTGTTTTGTATTTCAAATTTTCGAAAAATAAAAAATCCAAAAAGATTTTCTTTTATTTTTGTCATTTACTTTTCGAAAATTTCTAAAATCCAAAAAGATTTTCTTTTGTTTTGTATTTCAACTTTTCGAAAAATTAAAAATCCAAAAAGATTTTCTTTTGTTTTGTATTTCAACTTTTCGAAAAATTAAAAATCAAAAAGATTTTCTTTTGTTTTGTATTTCAACTTTTCGAAAAATTAAAAATCCAAAAAGATTTTCTTTTATTTTTGTCTTTCAAGTTTTCGAAAAATCAAAAACATCAAAAATATTTTCATTTTCTTTTGTTCTTTGTTTTCGAAAAATCAAAACAACAAAAAGATTTTATATTTTTTTCCTTTAAGAACTTTGTTGCAGATCTTTCTGAACATACGAAGAGGCACATGCTTGCAGATCTAAGGTCAGGTAAATGAATCTTACAACTCTTTACATTTTACTTATTTTGAACTAGTTAAGATGTCCCTAGAAGCATGCTGCTGCATGTTGACCAAAGCCTACATGACTCAATGTGTGTGTACGAAAGCCTTAATGAAATTACTCATACGAAGATTTCTTCCCAATCAGGCTTGTATTCACATTAGTCTCCTGAGCTACCTTACTCTTCTCAAAATGAGTTAAGAGTTACTCTTTGGTCCACAAATAACAGAGGTACACTTCGTGTCTTCACAAATCTTTTTCATCTAAAATTTCTTTCACAATCACACACAAAGACATATGTCCGAGAGGTCTCTGATCAAACCCATCGAGACTTAGATATATCAAAACTCTGTGTTTATGATCTGACATCATGAGACCGTGATGAAAGTGAAACCCAATTTTCATTAACTTTTAAGGAATTGACGGGGAACTCAGTTCCAGATTGTCACGAAACTTTTGTTTATGTACCAAAATTCGAAACTCCAAATCATATTCATTTTGAATGAGTGGTCTTGATCAAACATTCGAAACCCACGATGTTTGTTACCCAACAAGATCCAACATATAATTTTTTTCTCTTGAATATGATTTCCGTGTGAGTTTCATTCGAATATCCTTGTCATATCAAAATTTTGCAAAGCAAACTTGTCACTGACTACACTGGTCAAACAAGTAATTTCTGTTACAATTACTCACCTTATGTTAAGGCTGATATGTAACGAAATTTATTAAGCCACCTATGTAGCCTAACAAAAGATGCCCTTCGAAACTTCTCTACAAGTTTTCGATTGTAATTCACGGGAACATACACAAGCTGTTGATCATCTCTCTTGATGATTAACGAAGCAACCTTTGCCCAGGGTTTAACTGCATTCGTGTCAAATTAAATTTTTGACATCACAAAATCCCAAAATTTTTATTTCATTGTTTCTTGTCTAACTTTCTTTGGAACACTGCACTCACGAAATCCTTGAGGTTCTGAGTAATACCAACTCAGGCTGATGATTTCGAACTTCTGGCGTATGACTTCGCTTTTCAACCCAAAAGTGAAAGAGCCTTGCTTCCATACGAAGAGTCATAACGGTTACAAATCAACTTGGGGATAACAATACAGGCTGTCTACATATGACGTATAGTATTCTGTCCGGTTCTCAAGGAGATGTGACAATTACTTTTTGACGCATGGCTACTTTTACACAGTAATGGTCCGATTTTCAAGGTGCCACGTCGGATCTCATTAAATGCATCCCGCTTCAAATTCAAAAATCAGGGTTACATATAAAAGGGGATTCAAGAGTTCATTATTCGTTTACGCGATCAAAACGAAAAATTCCCAAATTCTCTGTTCATCATCATCTTCAAACCCTAAAAATGGCGACTTCTGCTCATGTCGATCCTTCCACTGAAGATATTTCATCCGCACCAGTAATGAAGATTCAATCCACAAACTACTATGTGGATGGTGAAGTTTCTCAATACCCGGAGGAATTGAAGATGCTCATCGTGGCTTTGAAGCACTCTGTTTTATCCACGACGATGTTCAATTTATTTTCTGTTCCATTATCCTGGCTTTCTCAAGCAGGATCCACTGCAAATTATAACAAAGCATCTGATACGATCACTTTCCATCTAGTGAACGACAAAAAGGTTAGGCTATCCAAGAAACTCTTTTGCCAGATTCTTGCTATTCCGAATTCGCCTCCTTATGTTGATTTCACATTCCCTCAAATAGTCCACATGTTTAATGAGATGGGATATCAGCCCCCATTATCAAAGATTAGTGACTTTAAGAAATCTGGTCTTCCTAGACTATGGAATTTCTTGATTGGAATTTTTCTACGCTGTTTAACCGGAAGAACAGTTGGGTTAGACAATGGAAGAATGGAGGTGTATGCAATGGTTGCAGGCATATACTATGATCTTGAAGCGGACTATTCTACACAATTATGGAAGGAATTCCAAAAGGGTGTAGAACATACGAATGCTGTTCATGGCATTTCGTGTGCACGATACTGGAGTCTTATTTTGCAATATTTCTACAATAAGGAAGGGATTTTGGTACCAAATGACGAATAAAGAGTTGTTTTTCAATCATACCATTATCCGAAGGAAGTTGTAGATAATGCTGATGATTTCCCAACTGTGGCTCGAATTCCAGATGCAATGCTCAAACGGGTTGATCCTACGAATTCTGTTTTGGTGGCCTATTTGCAAACAATCGATTCTTCTGTTCAGACTGGGATTCTATTGCCATGGGAAGAAAAGAAGTCCAAAAAGTCAAAGAAGGTTGATCCTTCTTCATCTGAAAAGAAAACTAAGGATTCGAAATCCTCAAAGTCTCCAAAGAAAAAGCCTGCAACTATTGAAATATCTGTTGCTGAGACTCAAGTGATTGAGCCCATCATTGAAGAAACTCAAGAGAATGTCATCATTCCTTCGAAAACAGGAATGTTTCGAAGAATTAAAATGAATTCCACTCACAAACGCAAGTCTCCTACACAGAAAATGGTTCGAAAACCTCAAATCACTCATCAAGGAGTGTTAATTCGCGAAGTACCAGCACCTGTTTCTCCGGTGTCAAAGAAACGAAGGGCTGAGGATATGGCAAAACACTTGTCACAAAGGAAGAAGAAGAAGACTCGAAAACTTGTTCTCTCTACTGAGTCAACAGAAGAATATGAAAGAATTCCAGAGACTCCAGAGTTCACTCATCTCACAGAAGGTTCCATTCCTGAGAAGACAGTTGTTATACCACCCGAAATTTCGATTGCCAAATCAGTTTCTGAGGAGGTTCGAACTTCAGGCATCCCTGCACACGTATCTGATACGGATGCAAATGTCGATATGGGTGAAGGAGGTTCGAAGCATGCAGATCAAGGTCATGGTATTTCTACTTCTTTCGAAACTATAGTTTCTGTCTCACCATCTCCTATTCCTATTACCTCATCCACAGACTCACCTACCTTCGAACATATTATCAATCAACCATTCACATCTATTTTCTCTTCTCAATCCACTGACACACCCAAACCACCTTTACCTATTCAAGAAACAATTGAAATGGAGACAGAGACAGATAATGAAGGATTTGGTGGTACGTTTGAAGACTTAGAATTTCATGAAGAGGAAGAGGAGTTTCCAGATCATATGCTCATGACCATGAAGCAGTTCAAAATTCTGAATCAGAAATTGAATTCTATAATTCAATCTCAAGCGGATATAGGGGGTGGTTCATCAGTTTCGAGTTTGGAGGTTGATTCATTGTTAAAAATGCTTGAAGCCAGAGTTATTAGCAAATTCTCTGGAATGATTAATGATTCAGAATCTCGAATTTTGGAGAAGGTTGACTACACTGATCAGAATAACGAACTTCGTGTTAAATCTCAACGATCTGATTTTATGGGTGAGGTCAAGAATCTAAAAAGCATAACAAAAGAACGACATGTTCTTTTTGTTCAAGAATTTTAGAAGGTATGCGAAGATGTCAACATGCAAATTCGTGAACTCCGCGAAGACATGCAGAAAGAAATTGGCAATTTTCAAAAAGATTATGCTTCTTTACATCATAAAGTTGGTATCATTTGTGATGCAGTCACACGATTTTTGAAGTTGTATGAAAATTTGAGTCCACAACTTACTCAAATTTCAACATTCGAACAAACAAGCTTTGAGGAGATGCTTAAGCTGCTTAAGGAGTTGAAGGAGATTTCAGAAAGGCCGGTTTCGTCTCCATTGATAACTCCTGAATTTTTGTCTCAGAAATTTATCCAGTTTGAAGTCATCCTCAACAAGCAACTTGCACCGCTCTTTCGCATATCAAGTCTTCTTCCTACAACAACAGCCCCTCCTGTTTTCACAGGGGTGCAAGGGGGAGAAAGGAAGTCAAGTGAAGAAGATGCGAAAGTGGTGGGAACGGTATTTTCTTCGAAAATCCAATCAACAAAGCCTGTTATTGTTTCTGCTGAACAGGTGACTTCTACTGTAGTAACAACAATGCCAACTGCAAGACAAATTTCGAAAGGAATTGTAATTGGTAAACCTTTGGAAACTGGTGGGAGTGGTTCGAAGCCAAAAGAGGCAATTGAAATTCATGCTTCAAAAGATAAAGGGAAATCGATTCTTGTTGAAAAATCGAAAGATGAAAAGAAGGCTGAAGCAGAGGCTGAACTGGAAAAACTGAGGATCATCCAAAGCATTATGAATCAGCGTGCAAGTGATCCGAAGGGAATGGATAAAGGTGATCCAGCTAAACACTATAACTACGAGACAATTGAGGGAATGGATAAAGGTGCCCCTCATGCTGTACTTGGAAAAGCCCCTGAGGAAGTATGGTCACTGGTTAAAATAAAGAAAGTGATCAGCATGAAAAAGGATGTGATTTTCGAAAACACAGTCCAAAATATTAAGTATGTGGTTGCCAGGGCAAATGGAAATATTTGCGAATTCACAATTGCAGATTTTCCATTGATGAACTTGTATGACCTTATACAAGTTGCATTAGTTTTGAAAGAAAAATCATTCTCTTATCTTCAAAACACAGAACCGGATGAATTCAAGCTTGGAGTTACTCACATCAAGATTTTTATTGAAAACTATTATGAGTGCTTGGCATTAACTGATGTGGAGTTGGCTACTACCAAGGGAATGGAAATAAAAGCTCCAATGGCTCCTTCGAAGACTCAGACTGATTTAAAGAAGTATGCTGATGGTGAAATTTGCCTAAAGCCTTTTGGATTAGTCTTCGCAGGAAAAGACAAAGCTGGAAAAGCGAAAAGGTTTTTATTTCAGGCAAGTGAAGTGGAAAGGTATTCAACGTCTCAATATACGAACTTAATTGTTCGTATGAATCACTGCAAAAAGAACAATGAAGGAGATAAGAAAGAGTTGAAGAAAATTATCCCCTGGTACACTGAGATTCGAAGGGTGTTGCTGTACTCCATCACACTTCTTACAAACTGAAGACTTCGACTATGATTACAAAGGGGGAGATTGTAAGGGTCTAAATGTTGTAATTAGTCGAAGTATGTTTTGTTCCCTTCGAATATTTTGTAATGTATTTTACTAGGGCACTTATGTTCGAAGAGTTATAGTAAAAGCCTTAGTATATTTTTTGTACGCTTTCCTCTCCTATAAATAGGAGTGTTTACTAGAGTCATAAAAACAAGTCTTTACATAATTGTCATTTGTACTCTGTAAAACTTGAGAGCGTAATAGAGCTGAAACAAGATCATATTTACATCTATGTTCAAATCTCGCATTCATACTTGGATTCATACTCTGATTAATTCATTACTCGATTCATCGACTTGGATGAACAACTCGGCGAGTCCGATGAAGATCACCATAAGACTCGACGAGTTGAAGAACAACTCGGAGAGTCGGATGAGTTTTCCCTAGGAGATGTATACGTATGTGCCCGTTGAGTGGAAAAGAGGGAACTCGACGAGTGGCCTTAGAGTTTAATCGGGAATCGAAGTAACTCGACGAGTCACCCTGATGAGTCGGCGAGTGGAATGTGCTTCGAGGAACTCAGCGAGTAGCCAAGGGTACTCGGCGAGTTGGGGGTCAACATGGACTGTTGACCTTGATTGAGGACTTTGACTTTCACCAGGGGTTGACTGGTGGGTTATGGAGTACCTTATAGAGTTAAGGACTTATGAGTATATTGTACTATGGTCATAGGTGGTGGAGACTGTGACAAGTGATCCGAGAATTGGAGTTTACCTTTCGAGTCGGCATCTACGAGGTGAGTTATCCTCACTATATCGATAGGGTCTACGTCACCAAGGCCGACCCTTTAGTTGCTATTGTTATGGTATGCTACATATGGATTTGATCTGCTAGATCGGAATCAGGGTAGACGGTATGTTATGGTTTTGTGATCCGTAAGGATTGGTATGTTAGTGACCTGCTAGGTCGGTACTCTAGTTACGAGAGGATTCTATGGTTGATATTCAGCGTGACAGATATGTTTGATGTTTGTATATGCTAGTATATGTAGTTATGCGAACATGGTTATTTGCTTGTTGGTTGGGTTGAGGCGGTCCTGCTTTGTGCTGTAGGCCAACATACCCTATGAACGGTCCGGGGAGACTGCAGGCCCACGAGGCGGACCAGTCATGCCGAAGGCTCGGGATAGACTCTGATAGACTGAAGGCCCGGTAGGGCGGTCCAGTCAGGCCGATGGCCCAGTATGTATGAATAGATTCAGTTAGACTATAGGCCCGGTAGCGCGGACCAGTCAGGCCGATGGCCCAGTATGCATGATTGATTGATTGGTTGTTACTGATATGGTATTGTCAGTGTGTTATTGGTATTTTGGGGATAGCTCATTAAGCCCTCGGGCTTACAGTTTCAGTTTATTGTTTCAGGTACTTCAGGAGATCGTGGCAAGGCGAAGGCGTGACCGTACCGCTCTTCATCCTTATGATATGATTTTGGGACACTCTGATGGATATTGATTTGAAAACATTTTGTAAACAATACTATTCGACTTTTATTTATGGTTGAAAAAGTTTGAATTTGGCATAAATTTTTTGGATGTTACAAGTTGGTATCAGAGCCTTGGTTTGAGTGAATTGGAGGAACACTCGTGTGAATCCAGTCTCAAACCAAGGAGATTTTTGGGAAGTAAGTTTTAAAAATGGTTTTCAAAAGAAAGGATGGAGGATGCAGAGGGTACGATCAGCCGGAGCCTGTAAGTAAACCCCAAAAGACCATATAGTTATTTGATATTCTGATATGTTAGAACAGCATGCTAGTGCTAGGCTAGGGATCTTCAGGAATTGCATGATAGATTTGTCTGATTATATGATACCTATTAGCCTAGGGTTTCTTGTATATGGGATTGACATCATAACAGTAGATGTTTAGTGTATGCATCACGGCCGTGTATAGTTAAGATCTTATAGCCTGAGAATGTCTGACTCGACCTTAGGGTAGGGTTGGATATTCGAAAGTCTATCAGGTCCAGCGTTATGTGCGGCTAGCATACACTAGCGCTGTAGGGACTGATGGAAGTTTCATGGAGGTGTGAGTTGTGCAGGGCTGTGGGATCAGTAGTGAGATAGGCGATGTCCCCTAGTAGTGAGGGTTGAGCGGACATTATGTTGAGTATAGTATTAGGGAGTTGTGGTGATACTTGAGACAAATATGGGTAGGTGTGGAAGGTAGTATAGGCCCGTACTACTGGAAGCATAGGACCCATACGCGTAGCAAGGAAGTCACAACCCCTAGGATTTGTGAGTTTTGGTCTCGCGATATTATGTTGTGTATCTGATGTCTTGAACGTATCTTTCAGTATGGTGATGACGAGACGTTTTGCTGCTGTGTCCGGATCAGGATCGGGATCCGGATCAGGGCAGGGACAGGGGGACGGAGGGCCAGAGGTGCCGGTAGCACCTGAACCCGTGGTTCAGATGGGGACTGAGGAGCTGGATGCTAGGATCCAGGAGATTCTGCACGATGAGGTCGCTGCGGCTTTCCGAGCGCAGCTACCAGAGATGTTTGGGTCGATCAAGACCGCGATGGTCGAGTATTTTGATGAGCGATATGCAGCTCTAGCAGAGACAGCAGCCGTTGCAGCCACTTCGGCTGTAACTGCGGCAGGGGTTGGAGGAGGATCCGACAGGGCTTTCCAGTACCGGGACTTCGATAATACGAAGCCCCCGACATTTGATGGTACTCAGGATGCGATCAGGGCTATGCGGTGGTTGTCTGACGTGGAGGGCTGTTTCTTCATGTGCTCATGTCCTGCTGACCAGAAGGTCAGGTCTGCTCTGAACCTGCTTAGGCTCGGGGCAAAGTACTGGTGGAGATTGACGACAAGTTCATATTCTGATGAGCAACGGGCTGCTATTACTTGGGAGCATTTTCGGGATATGTTTCGCACCCGCTACGTTCCGCGCGTGGAACGGGAGCGGCTTGCTCAGGAGTTTTTGACATTGAGACAAGATGGGGAGTCTGTGATGGAGATTACTCGGATGTTCACGGAGAGGGCGATGTTTTGCCCGGAGTTTGCGTCGGAGCAGTCTCAGATGACTCGTTATCTGAGTATGCTCAAGACGGACATACGACAGTTTGTGGCTACACAGCGTTGTGAGACCCTCCTGGATCTATAGGAAGCCGCGAGGCGGCGTGAGTTGGAGATAGAGCTGCAACAGAAGGGGCAGCATCAGGCACCGACACAATCTCAGCCGACGCCTAAGTGGTCTAAGACCGCAGATACACGGTCTGGGGGTCAGCAGAGCCGCAGTAGTGGAAAGTTTGGCAGGGTTCATTCGGGAGTTTGTAGAGCAGGAGGGGGGTGCCACAAATGTGGCAAGGAGGGGCACTATGCCAGGGACTGCCGTCAGTCCGGCCCTCCAGCAGATATGAGGATCTTCTACCATTGTCATCAGGTTGGTCATGTGAAAACCAACTGTCCGCAGCTCGCCGCCAAGTCGGCGCATGTCACACCCCAGCCGTGGGCGGAAACACCGGGCGGTGTAACGTCATTTCTCGTATCATAGTTATCAACTTCCTGAAAACACATGCATTTTAAAATACGTCAACATAAAGTTGGTGAGTCCACAGGTTTTGAAAGTATCATTTTGACTCTCCAACGTTTAGCATATATATCCTAGGTATAAAAGTTTACTTACCAAATAAGTAGTTTACCTATAAGTCTCATATACTATGTATAAGTGTTTGTAATTCCATACAAACGAAAGTTGCTACGTATAAATCTTATTTCAATTTTATACGAGTAAAACCGCTACGTATAAATCTTATTTCAATTCTATACGAGTAAAATCGCTACGTATAAATCTATTTCAATTCTATACGAGTATGTGTGTTAGGTATAATTATCTACTTAATATACAAGTAGTATACCTACCAGTTTCTTGTACCTAGAGTATAAGTGTTTGGGAAACTTATACATAACATTAATACTTGTATAACGACAAAGTATAATGCTTCTAGCAATTTGCTATCATGAGTCCGTAACCGCGGCTATATGACTAGTTTCAAACCTCTGCTTAATGCTACAAGTTTCGCATCTTGAGATAAGTTCCACACGCTTCATCAACGTCAGAACAATAAACAAACAAAAGGACAGTTCGTCACTCGCACACGGTTTTGTTGTAGCTAGCAACCACGAGTGGGGTTGTCAACCCGTATCTTATTCATACACGACTTCCTCGCTCACACGGGATTAACGGTTACAGGTCAGAGGATTTTCCCTAAGATTTCCAATCTTAGTTGATGAATACAATAGCTCATGTAGACTTGTCGAGTTCCGTTAGTTCTAGTAGTAAAATCATATTCGTGTCTAAAACCCTAAGTTATTAGACTATGCTTTTAACATTACTCCTAATATTTATAATACTTAGGCAGTACAACAGCTATAATTAGAATTAAAACCAGGTTTTATCTTGACATAAAACCAATAATAACAACATATAACATATCCAGTTTAACTTGACATAAAACTATCAATAACAATACCAAGTTTTATTTTAACATAAAACTAACAATAACAACATATAACATATCCAGTTTTATCTTGACATAAAACTAATAATAGCAACATACTTTATAACTTAACATATAGAACTTCCGAATATAACTTCGGAACTATATCGCACACAACATATATATAGAATCCTAAGTATAACTCAAGATCTACATTTGTAAATTAACATACTGATAAGTTGATAATAGTTGTATATATTCAAAATATTATATTTAGAACAACTATACCCCGGCTATTATAACTATATACTATCATATAGACATAATAATAACATATATATAATATCTTGCATGCGTTTTCCCCCAAAATATTAGAAAGTGGGGCCGTGAAACTCACCTTAGTAGCGTGATTTTTTGTAATCTAAGCAGAAACGGTCAGCGTACGAGGTCGCCGGGGCTCGGGATGCAAGAGGGCTTCAGCAAAGGAGAGAGGAGAAAGGGAAATGGTGTAAGGAAGTGTCAAGGTCAGACCGGCTATTTATAGGAAGGATTTTGGACCCTCACGACGTGAGAAACTCATTGTTCACGTCGTGAGTTTCAAGCTTATCTCTTCGTAGACTTGCCATCCGTCTTCTAGCTTCCGAAGGTGGCAAAATGACTCCTCACGTCGTGAAAAACTCCTTGTTCACGTCATGAGTTTGGATCTTATCCCCTCGCAGCCTCGTCACACCTTCTAGATCCGAAATG
The DNA here is from genome assembly GCF_052849685.1 of Lactuca virosa. Classification (NCBI taxonomy): domain Eukaryota; kingdom Viridiplantae; phylum Streptophyta; class Magnoliopsida; order Asterales; family Asteraceae; genus Lactuca; species Lactuca virosa. The sequence continues at coordinate 473,535,717 of NC_136429.1, read as the reverse complement.
TGGCGGTTTGAGTCCTCACGTCGTGAGTTTTTGTGCTCACGTCGTGAGTTCAGTCAAATTAGGGTTTCTAACAGCGAAATCTTCGGAAGGCCATAACTTTTGCATACGAACTCCGTTTTTGACGTTCTTTATATCCACGTGTAGGTATTTATGAGTACTACAACTATATTTAGACTCAAATAGCTAATTCTAAGTCTATTTTTAATTCCTCTTTTTATAGAAGTTTATAGTGTTCGGTTTATCATAACTTCTTCACGCGAAGTCAGATTTAGACGTTCTCTATATTTTTGGAATCGTATGGATGTATAATTTGAGTTGTATCATAAAGAAAGTTCATATTTGTATTAGAATTCTCATGAAATACATAGTAAGTTTATCACATTACTAGTTTTAACAAGATCACGTTACATGATGGTATAATCACATGTGATTGTTATTGACCTATTTTTGACTAGTGTTACAGCGCAGGGTCCCGCGCCAGCCACTGTGAGGATTGGAGATGGGAGGCCAGGCAGGGTGGAGCCTCCGAAGGCTCAGGGTCGCGCCTTCCAGCTCACGGCCGAGGAGGCCAAGGCAGCACCGGATATGGTTGCTGGTACGTTTTATTCTCTGTCTCAGTTATTGTATTGGTGTTATGCTTATTGATCGTACCTGTGGTTAGGTACGTTTTTAGTGAATTCCTTGCCCGCTTGGGTATTATTTGACTCGGTGGCGAGTCGGTCGTTTGTATCTCAGACCTTCTCTAGAGGGTTCAGTGTGCCGATAGGTGATCTTGAGTGTCCGTTGCGAGTTTTGATCGCCAACGAGCACGAGGTTTCTGCTTCTTCGGTTTACCGGGGATGCGAGTTGGAGATTTTCGGGGTGCCCTTCCCGATAGATTTGATTCCTATCCCCATGGGGGATGTATGCGTGATTGTAGGGATGGATTGGCTTAGTCGTTTTGGTGCCATGATCGACTGTGAGAGGCAGCGGGTGGTGGTTCGAACCCCAAGTGGAGGAGAATTGGTAGTATATGGCGAGGGCACCAGGTTGGGATCAGGGTTTTGTTTGGAAGCCAGGGCTCGACAGTATATACAGCACGGGTGTGCCGGTTATTTGGCGTATGTAGTAGATACGCGGGTTAGGGAGCAGCTCTCAGTTTCAGAGGTTCCGGTGGTTAGAGAGTTTGCTGATGTGTTTTCGGAGGAGTTACCCGGAGTGCCTCCGGAGAGGCAGGTTGAGTTTAGGATTGACCTAGTGCCGGGTGCGGCCCCTATCGCTAAGGCACCGTACCGAATGGCACCGCCAGAGATGCATGAGTTGTCGTCTCAGTTGCAGGAGCTGCTGGGCAAGCAGTTTATTCGTCAGAGTAGTTCACCCTGGGGAGCACCGATCCTGTTCGTCAGGAAGAAGGACGGTTCGCACAGGATGTGCGTTGACTATAGGGAGCTGAACAAGTTAACGGTGAAGAACTGTTATCTGCTTCCGAGGATAGACGATCTTTTTGATCAGCTGTAGGGTGCATGTTGGTTTTCCAAGATTGATTTGAGATCAGGATACCACCAGGTCAGGGTGAGGGAGGAGGACGTGGAGAAGACCGCGTTTCGGACTCGTTATGGTCATTACGAGTTCGTGGTGATGCCGTTTGGGCTCACCAACGCGCCAACAGTGTTCATGGATCTGATGAACCGAGTCTGCAGACCGATGCTCGATCGCTCGGTCATTGTGTTCATAGATGACATCTTGGTATATTCCAAGACCCGAGAGCAGCATGAGGAGCATTTCATGGAGCTACTGGAGGTACTGCGACGAGAACGGTTGTATGCCAAGTTCTCGAAGTGTGAGTTTTGGTTACGAGAGGTTTAGTTCCTCGGACATCTCGTTAACCAGGATGGGATTTTGGTCGATCCGGCCAAGGTGGAGGCGGTTATGCAGTGGGAGACTCCGAGATCTCCCTCAGACATCAGGAGTTTCTTGGGTTTAGCAGGGTATTATCGGAGGTTCATTCGTGATTTCTCCAAGGTTGCCGTACCCCTCACTCGTCTAACGAGCAAGGGAGTGGATTTCCGGTGGGGCCCTGAGCAGAGGGCGTTCGAGACCCTCCAGCAGCGGTTATGCGAGGCGCCGGTGTTGACACTCCCCGAGGGAGTGGAGGATTTCGTGGTATTTTGTGATGCATCCATCACAAGCTTAGGGGTAGTCCTCATGCAGAGGAGACGAGTGATAGCTTATGCATCGCGACAGTTAAAGCCGTATGAGACGAGATACCCCACACACGATCTTGAGTTGGGAGCGGTGGTCTTCGCTCTCAAGATTTGGAGGCACTATCGGTACGGGGTCCGTTGTACCATATACACGTTCACAAGAGTTTGAGGCACATTATGGATCAGCCAAACCTGAACATGAGGCAGCGTAGGTGGCTGGATGTGGTCAAGGACTATGATTGTGAGATCCTTTACCATCCTGGTAAAGCGAACGTGGTTGCGGATGCTCTGAGCCGCAAGTCAGCTGGGTCCTCGACCCCAGCCAGGTGTATGAGGATAGCGGTGGATTCCCCGCTGGTGGGTCTGGTCAGGGATGCTCAGATTGAGGGTATGAGACCAGAGAACTGGAAGTTGGAGAAGATTAAGGGCGAAAGCGCCCGATTTGTTCAGGATAGCCGTGGATTGTTGACCCGTTACGGTCGGGTTTGGGTTCTGATGACCGGAGGGGTCCGGCAGACAGTAATGGAGGAGGCTCATAAGTCTCGCTTCTCTATTCATCCGGGAGCCACCAAGATGTACCGTGATCTGAGTTCAAGTTATTGGTGGCCGGGCATGAAGCGAGATATCGCTTGGTTTGTTGCGAGGTGCTTGACCTGTAGGATGGTTAAGGCCGAACACCAGAGGCCGCATGGTAAGCTGCAGCCCCTGGAGATTCCCATGTGGAAATGGGAACGGATCACGATGGATTTCATCACGAAGTTGCTAAAGACGGCAAAGGGTTTCGATGCTATATGGGTCATCGTGGATCGATTGACCAAGAGTGCCCATTTCCTAGCTATACGGGAGAGTTCGTCGGCGGAGAAGTTGGCCGACCTGTACGTCCGCGAGATTGTCTCTCACCATGGGGTTCCAGTTTCCATAGTTTCCGACCGGGATGTCCGATTTACTTCCTGTTTTTGGCAGAAGTTCCACGAGGAACTAGGTACGAGGTTGCATTTTAGTACAATGTTCCATCCGCAGACTGATGGGCAGAGTGAGCGGACCATACAGACCCTCGAGGATATGTTGAGGGCGTGCGTCATTGATTTCGGTGGGAGTTGGGATTCCCACCTACCGCTTGTAGAGTTCGCCTACAACAACAGCTATCATTCCAGTATTGGCGCCCCGCCTTTCGAGCTGTTGTATGGGCGGAAGTGTAGGAACCCAGTCTGCTGGGGCGGAAGTGTCAGACAGAGGTAGTTCTACAAACTACCGAGATGATACAGCAGATTAGACAGCGACTGCAGACTGCTCAGAGTCGGCAGAAAAGTTATGCCGACCGACGCCGATCTGAGCTGGAGTTTCAGGTAGGTGACATGGTTCTCCTGAAGGTTTCACCCTGGAAGGGAGTGATCCGCTTCAGGAAGAGGGGAAAATTGGGTCCCCGCTACATCGGGCCGTTCAGGATTGTTACCAGGGTTAGCAGGGTGGCTTATAGGCTAGAGCTTCCGGAGGAGCTTAGTCGGATCCACATCACATTTCATGTTTCGCAGTTGCGAAAGTGCATTATGGACCAGGAGGCAGTGTTATCGTTGGATGACATTCAGGTCGATGAACGCCTGAAGCGGAGATGCGCGACCATTACCCGACATTTTGGAAAGGAAGAAGAAGATTCTGCAGAACAAGGAGATACCTTTGGTAAAGGTACAGTGGGAACATCGGAGGGGATCCGAGTGGACATGGGAGCCGGAAGCGGAGATGCGCGACCATTACCCGACATTGTTTATTCTGACGGACTTCGAGGGCGAAGTCTAGTTCAAGTGGGGGAGAGTTGTAACGCCCCGATCCTCAGGTATTATTTAAATAAGAAGTATTGGATGAAGCTCTACTCGACGAGTCGGTCGACCTACTCGTCGAGTAGCAGCGGGGTGGGATCGCGTGTTAAGTGACCTACTCGACGAGTCCACTTTGGGACTCGGCGAGTAGGAGCTGGCAGATGAAACCCTAATCCCGGGGTTTTGCACCCTATTTAAAGGAGCTTCAGCCTCCTTTGGCCTCTTTGCAGTCCTTGAGAGCTCAAAAAAACCCTAATTCGTGTGGTGTTCATTCTTGTGTGTGTAAAGCTTTGGAGATGAGATCTTTTGAGGAGAGAAGCTTGGGGAAACAAAAGGCTAGGAGCAAGGAAGTGTGGGAGATCAGAAATCTACCTCAAATAGCATCATTTGGAGGTATCAAGTCATCACCTTTTCTCCTTTTTCTTTCTAGACCTCTTTTGGTTGAGATCTAGGGTTTTTATGGGTTGGTTGAGATGGTAATGTGGGATATGAGCTAGATCTGAAGTTGTAACTTCAGATCTGTAACCTTCTTGGGTTCTAGAGTCATAAAGCTCTGATTTTGGTCGAGAATGAGGCCCTCCTTGTGCATAAAGCCCCATTAAGAACTTAGTTTTGGCATTAAGAGCCTTATTAGTCATGCATGCACGTAAAGTTTGCAACTTTACATGAAAAGCATCCCCTAGAAGCTTGGATCTGTGATTTGGAGCCGCTGCATTGCTCAAAACAAATCTGTATGGAAAAAGGACTGAATGGACTCGGCGAGTCGTAAGGTTGACTCAACGAGTCACATGAAGATGGCCGTGAACTCGACGAGTTGGATGAACAACTCGGCGAGTCCGATGAAGATCACCATAAGACTCGACGAGTTGAAGAACAACTCGGCGAGTCGGATGAGTTTTCCCTAGGAGATTCATGCGTATGTGCCCGTCGAGTGGAAAGGAGGGAACTCGACGGATGGCTTAGAGTTTGATCGGGAATCGAAGTAACTCGACGAGTCACCCCGATGACTCGGCGAGTGGAATGTGCTTCGAGGAACTCAGCAAGTAGCCAAGGGTACTCGGCGAGTTGGGGGTCAACATGGACTGTTGACCTTGACTGAGGACTTTAACTTTGACCAGGGGTTAACTGGTGGGTTATGGAGTACCTTATAGAGTTAAGGACTTATGAGTATATTGTACTATGGTCATAGGTGGTGGAGCCTGTGACAAGTGATCCGAGAATTGGAGTTTACCTTTCGAGTCAGCATCTGCGAGGTGAGTTATCCTCACTATATCGATAGGGTCTACAACACCAAGGCCGACCATTTAGGTGTTATTGTTATGGTATGCTACATATGGATTTGATCTGCTAGATCGGAATTAGGGTAGACGGTATGTTATGCTTTTGTGATCCGTAACGATTGGTATGTTAGTGACCTGCTAGGTCGGTACTCTAGTTACGAGAGGATTCTATGGTTGATATTCAGTGTGACAGATATGTTTGATGTTTGTATATGCTAGTATATGTAGTTATGCGAACATGGTTATTTGCTTGTTGGTTGGGTTGAGGCGGTCCTGCTTTGTGCTGTAGGCCAACATACCCTATGAGCGGTCCGGGGAGACTGCAGGCCCACGAGGCGGACCAGACATGCCGAAGGCTCGTGATAGACTCTGATAGAATGAAGGCTCGGTAGGGCGGTCAAGTCAGGCCGATGGCCCAGTATGCATGAATAGATTCAGTTAGACTGTAGGCCCGGTAAGGCAGACCAGTCAGGCCGATGGCCCAGTATGCATGATTGATTGATTGGTTGGTACTGATATGGTATTGTCAGTGTAGTATTGGTATTTTGGGGATAGCTCACTAAGCCCTCGGGCTTACAGTTTTAGTTTATTGTTTCAGGTACTTCAGGAGATCGTGGCAAGGCGAAGGCGTGACCGTACCGCTCCTCATCCTTATGATATGATTTTGGGACACTCTGATGGATATTGATTTGAAAACATTTTGTAAACAATACTATTCGACTTTTATTTATGGTTGAAAAAGTTTGAATTTGGCGTAAATTTTTTGGATGTTACAAAATCAATCTCAACACCTCTCGTCAACAGGTAAATGACTTGAAATTTTGGTTCTCCGCCTTTTATAATACAATTACCATGTCTTATTTACTTATTTTGTTAGTTACATTCGTTATTTAAGTAAGCTTTAACCAACAACTATGACCTCAACTTCAAGTGGTGAAGTTAAAGTTTATATGGAGGGTTTGAATGGATCAGATGATGAGTTTGATGAAGAAGAGTATGTTGCTTCTTCAATGGACAAGGAAATATGGGATCCTTTTTTGAATTACTTGCTACATGGAGAAATCGAATTACTTGAAATACCATCTGATGATGTTGAATGGACACCTTCAGATGAAGAATTTGATAATGAAAAGGGAAATCGGGGTCCAATTTCTTGAACTCAACCGTATGATACCTTGTAATAAAATGAACCACACTTGGGGGAAAAATACTAGAGCCTAGAACAGTTCAAGTTTTGTCTAACAAATTATGCAATGGCTAATGGATACCAATTGAGGTTTGCCAAGTGTGATTGTTCTAGGATATTAGTATGTTGTGGAAAAAAGGTGACGAGAATAAGTGTCCATTTAGATGTTATGCGTCTTGGATGGTAAATGAACTAACTTGGCAACTGAAATCCTTGGAAAAAGAAACATGTTTGTGCACGAAAATTCGACCTCGGGTCATTGATAAATCTGAGTTGGATTGCTAACCATTATCTCAATTACCTATTTAGCAAACCCAAAAAAAAACGTCAAATAAATGAAAATTGATTTTTTCCAGAAATATATTTTAAAGCTTGGTAGAGGTCAATGTGAAAGGGTAGGGACATTAGCATTTACACTAATTGATAGAAAATTGTGTAACACCTTAAATTTTCAAACAAAATTATTCATTTAAAACCCAATTATCTCATTTAAAAATCACAAAATTCCACAAACATCAAGGTATCAAAACACATGTCTCAAAACTGTTTATAACACAAATCCAGGTTCCTACAAAAACATATCTCCAACTCGGGTGTGTGTACAATCAAGCCGGTGCCTTCCCGTGATTCTGAGAGGTACCTGAAACACATAACACATAACACGGTAAGCACGAAGCTTAGTGAGTTCCCCAAATGGCTAGCTCAATACGACCCTCCGTTCAATGTGTCTTAGTGGAGACCCTCCGGTCCCACAACTGAATAAGCACATAGTAATAATACTTAGCATAAATCACAAAGACATAATGCATGATATCACAATATATAAGTAAGCACATAAGGAACCTCGGTCACACAAAGTTACCACTCATGGTAAGTATAGTGAGAAGACTCATCTTGTACGAAAGCTAAGGAAATGCGTACTCCTCGAACACGAATCACCGAACCTAGCCTCCGCCTATTCATATTTGATAAGTATTTCTATTTAACACTTAAATCACAAATTCTAAAAAACTAAGTTATTTTCCCTTTCTAACTCTTGGATTGGGGAAAAAGACTATTTTACCCCTCCATGGCCACCATGACTCATGATTGACCAAACCCTAAAGTCAACAGAAGTCAAACTCGAGTCAACAGTCTATGTTGACTAGACTCGCCGAGTGCACCTATGTGACTCGCCGAGTCCCCACTGATCCTCAGAACGTCACGAAAACCGAACTTAACTCGTCGAGTTGTCCCGTCAACTCGTTGACTTACCCATGGACAGACTCAACGGGGAAAACCCTAGCCGACTCGTCGAGTCATCTCTTTGACTCGTCGAGTCCCCTAAGTCAAATTTTCATTCAGACGTTTTAAGGCAGATCTATCACTCCAAACTCTAGATCTAGCCTCTCAAGGGTCGAATGTCACGTAAAGCTTTGATCTTTACGTTCATGCATGGCATGTTTGCTTCATTAGGACAAATAAAAGCTCTAACCAAGGTGTTTAAGCACAATAACTCTTTATGGATGGATAAAGCTGGAACCTTTGGACTTTATGAACCTCACAAGGTCCAGATCTGATGTCTCAATGCTTGGCAAGCACAAGTCATACCAAATCTCAAAGGAATAAGGAAAAAGGCCCAAAAGTTTCTCTTTAACAAGATCTAAGCAACATGATGAGCAAGGTGACAACTTTTACCTTCCAACAGAAGCTCCAAGTGAATGAATACTAGATCTCATGGCCCTTCCTCATTCCTTGCTTGAATCTCATTTCTTCTTCTTCCAATGGTTCACCAAAACACTCAAATGTTAGCTCAAACACTCTCTCTTAGCTCAATGGATGATTAGCGCTTCTCTCAGGGGAGTAGGGTAGCTGGTGAGGCGGAAATGAGGACATAGGTTTCCTTAAATAGGCCCCAAACTCAAGGATTTAGGGTTTCCTCACACAGCGCCAACTCGGCGAGTCAGCATCTCTGACTCTTCGAGTCGGTTATTTAACCCGCGTGCTCAAATCTAACTCTACTCGACGAGTCGAACATACAACTCGTCGAGTCACTCATTAATTCCCAAAAATAAATGAATAAATACAATACCTGGAAGTCGGGATGTTACAATTCTCCCCCACTAGAATCAGACTTCGCCCTCGAAGTCATGCCCCAGAAATAACTCTGGATACTGCTCTCGCATCTCGGACTCCGGCTCCCAAGTCCACTCAGACCCTTTCTGATGTTGCCACTGGACCTGAACCAGGGGCACCTCTTTGTTCCTCAGAACCTTCACCTTCTGATCCATTATCGCAAATGGCCTCTCGATGTAATTTAGGCTCGCATCAACCTGAATGTCCTCTAATGGTACCACCGTCGTCTCATCGGCTACACACTTCCTCAACTGAGACACGTGGAAGGTGTTATGGATCTGGCTCAACTCTACAGGTAGCTCCAACCGGTAAGCTACCTTACCCACGCTGGCGGTCACTTTGAAAGAACCGATGTATCAAGGGCCCAGCTTGCTCCGTTTCCTGAATCGGATCACCCCCTTCCAAGGGGATACCTTCAGGAGGACAAAATATCCAACCTGAAACTCTAGCTCGGATCGTTGCTGGTCTGCATAACTCTTCTGGCAACTCTTGGCTGTCAGCAACCTCTATCTGACCGGTTGAATCTGTGCGGTCGTCTTCAGTACTATCTCAGTGCCGCCCATCACTCTCCGCCCTACCTCTCCCCAACAGATGGGAGTCCGACACCTCCTCCCGTATAGAAGCTCAAAGGGAGGCATGCCAATGCTATGGTGGTTGTTGTTATATGAAAACTCAGCCAAGAGCAAATAGGTGTCCCAACTTCCTCCGAAGTCCATAACACATGCATGCAGCATGTCCTTAAGCGTCTGAATCGTCCGCTCACTCTGCCCGTATGTCTGTGGGTGGTAAGCTATACTGAAGTACAGTCGGGTACCCAACTCCTCATGAAACTTCTTCCATAATCTAGAGGTAAAACGCACATCCCGATCTGAAACTATCGAAGTTGGCACCCCATGTCGTGCCACCACCTCTCGAACGTAAATCTCGGCCAATTTCTCTGTAGAAGAGCTCTCACTGATAGCGAGGAAGTGAGCACTCTTCGTCAACCGATCTACAATCAACCATATCGCGTCTACCCCACTCGCGGTCCTCGGAAGCTTGGTAATGAAATCCATGGTGATCTGTTCCCACTTCCACTGGGGAACCTCTAAAGGCTGCAGCTGACCATGGGGTCGCTGATGTTCTGCCTTGACCCGACGACAGGTCAATAATCTCTCCACTACCCAAGCCACATCCCTCTTCATACAGGGCCACCAATAATCCCTCTTCAGATCCAAATACATCTTAGTGGCCTCAGGATGGATCGAAAATCTCGATCTATGCGCCTCCTCCATCAATATACGCCGAGCTCCACCTGAATATGGCACCCAAATCCGACCTCAGAAATGTTGGATAAGGTGTCTAAGTCTATAACAATATTTGAGATGCACTTGACCCGACCCGGCATGGTCCATTTGGGTTGCACTTCACTCGAACGATTTGGATAACCTTTTGAGAATAATATGTTTATGATTTGTTAATATATTATAAGTTATAATATATTAATATGAAATCATATTATTTAATTAGTATTGATCATAAATTAATTTAGAATTAATTTGATCATCAAAAGGTAACTAATTAAATATAGGCTCTTGTATTTATATAGTATGGGTTAATGCTTATGGGCTTGGCATGCATGGGAGTCCATGGATAGTCCATGGAGCTTTTAACCCATGGATCCTTGGAAAGGAAGAGTCATGGGTATTAGGGTTTACATGGATGTAACCCTAATCCTCCACACTATATAAAGGAGTCCTTGGCACTTGATTTGGCACTAGTTGTGTGTGTACAAGAGTGGTGGCCAATTCATGAGTGTACATTATTCTCTCAAGAGTTTTCCAAAGTTTGTGGTGATTTGTGATTTCCATTTGAGGCATCCACACTATTTGTACTAGGCTCTTAAACTCCAAGGAATCAACTACTACTAAAAGGTATGTCATTCTACTACTACTTTTATGATTCAAGTTCCCCATGCCATGCTAGTTAGGATGTAAACCTTGGAAATTCTTATTTACATGTATTTTAGAGAAAACATAGATCCAAGGTTTATAGGGTTGCATGTACACCATAGGAGTGTTAGAATGCTCAAAACCCAACAGTGGTATCAGAGCCTAGGCTTGTTTTCTTGAATACTTGATGCAAATTGCTGAAAAATGTCAAAAAACTGCATTCTGCCCAACTGACTCGCCGTGTCCCTCATGGAACTCGCCGAGTTCATGCATATCTTCAACCAACTCGCCAAGTCGGTTCATGCACTCGACGAGTTGGCAGGCCTGAGTGCAGATTTTCGAGTTTTGCTGCTGGAAATGGACTAGAAACATTACCCTAAACTGTTTTGGTGTTTTAAAACCTGTTTTAGATGGTGTAATGGGTGTTCTAATCCATTTACAATGGCTTATATCAAAATTTCAAGTTTTGTATGTGTTCATATGATTCTTGAAATTGTTGAAATGGATGTTCATGAACTTATGAGTTTTGTTAGATCATAGGAATTATTTGCAAATTGTTTGTTAGTTAATTCTTGATCTTGATGTGTTTTAATGGAATCCATAATTTGTCCTCAAGTTATGGTTTACCAAAAGTCTTTTCTTTTAAAGCCCATTAAAAACCATAGGTTACATAAGTTGAAGAGTCTTTTCATCATAAATAGTTTTATGGACTCCATAACTTGTCCAAGAGTCTCTTCATTAAAAGTTTTTAAACCTTCATTAAACTCATAAGTTATGAAAATCCAAAAGTTTTTGAATTGTTCAAGACTTGCCCTCAAGTTTTGGAATTTGTAAAGTCTCACACACACTTTAGTTTCAACCCTTAGAGTTTTAAAAGTTAAAATTCAATCCTTATACTTTATAGTATTATAAGTTAATAATATATATATGTATAAGAGCAAGTCAGTCTTACAATTAGTAGGCCTCATTCACGAAGCCGGTTTATAAGGGGGGTATAAGGTTGTTGCCTATAAAATGGCAGCTTAATGGGTGTCCACTCTCACCCACCGCTTCCTTGACTAGTGGAGGGTCGTTAGCCGAACGGGTTGGACAAGGACTATAATTCTCATTAAAAGTATAATGATGAATATAAAGTAACTAAACCTTTTATAAATCCAAATCTTAGTTACTTTAGGAAAATGTGAAAAACGGTGCTAACCCATGAAATTTACACTTTGTACCTTACCAAGTCGTTGGTGGATCGTGTGTGGTTAACCGACACACTAACTTGGACTAGTAAGGATGACAAATGGTGACTTAATGTTTATCATAGATCGGTGGAGCGCGTGTGGTTAACCGGAACATTGATTAGGTGATAATATTAAGGGTACCAAGTGAATTTGCATGGTTATTCACACCTTGTTTTGTGATCCTCGACATCCCAGTCACAAAATCTGAAGGGCACAATCGAGATTGAAACATGCCATTGAAAAGTTCAGTGAATCTCAAAAGATCTAGGAGTTTCAAACCAATTAAAACCTAATTCTATTTCGTTTTTCATGGTGGAAATTGGCGAATCGTCATTCACCTACCTTCAAATATTCTATAGCTTGGACTACGACATCCCTCTTCCAAGTTATAAAATATTATGTTGGGTCCTAGCCTTAATATTTCATATTGGGTGTTATATTAAGGATTTTAAATCAACTAACTTGAATCTCTCCCATTGTAGATGTATGGTTCAAACAAGTATGATCTTCCCAAATCTCTTGGAACAAGCTTTCCTCTTGAAGATGATGTCCTCCAATTATTCTCCCCGACCCACAAGCTCGAAGACTTGAAAAGTTCAAACTTACTCAAGTCCTATTGGATAGTAAACACAAGGATGGAAAGCCAGTGTGTGCACATGTCTTGGAGATGAAGGCACACATTGACATGCTAAGGATGATGGGTGTCGGGTTCCCAAGGAAGTTGGCTATTGATTGGGTTCTTTAGTCACTTCCTGAGTCATATAGTGAGTTTGTTAAAGACTACTATGTGACAGATCTCGACATGAACCTAATAGATCTTACCTATTTGCTAATTGCTGCTGAATCAGCAACGATTTGGCGCAATGGTCAAGCAACTTTGATTGGAAGGTCTGCCTCCCAAGCTGACATGGACATCCCAAAGATGATTCCTTCTCCTAAAGGGAAGGAATTGGCCATGGTCGAAAGTGATGATCATAAGAGAAAGGCCATTTCTGAGACTGCTCTATGTGCTGGCTCAGAATGAGCCGGTGTGTTTCTATTGCCAAGGAAAGGGACATTGGAATCGAAGCTGCCCTGACTACCTGAGATCTTTAGTCAGAATGTATGGTTCTGCTTCAGGTAAGTCCACTAACTAACTCTGTTAAGTTCCTAATTGTTGATCCTTAATACATGATGTGACTGGGTTGCATTCTAATGTTTTGCAGTATCAAGCAAAGGGAAGGAAGCTTAAAAGAAGAGTATACTGAATCTGATCGCGAAGATGGATTTCAATCGCATGGTTCAAAGATCGGATTCTTGAGCTGCTACTTACGAGTTATGATAGATTGCTAGAAAATATGTAATAGCATAGTTTCCATTTAAAGTTGCATTGTAAGGAAAAAGTTTTTTCCGCATTTTATAAATAAATAAAATTTTTGTTTTATGTTATTTTATATCTCCTTGCAATGGCATTTATGGAAAGTTGATGTTTGTATGTTTCTAGCAATAATGAATTTGATTCTTTCATTTGTGGTAGTATCTAAATTTACCAAATAAGGAAAGATTCTCATCACCCAAGTTTCAATTGGACCGAAACTTGGAATCATGCAGGTTGAATTGCATGATGAATGAGAACTTTCATCTTTGAAAAAAATTCAGACTAATTCCTTGTTCACATGTATATGTGAGTCAAGTGAAGGACTAAGGGATCGAGTACACATTCGTGTACACTAGTCAAGTCCACCACAAAAAGATCGATAAGACTATTCGTCATGATTTACTAAAGTTTAGTAAATATGGTTATACTTAATAGTTTAAATATAATTCTGAAACATTGGAAAAATTTTGATGTATGGCAGAACGAATGGGAAGAATGAAATTTGGCAGAAAGATAAAAGTTTCTCAAAATCAGGAAAGATGGGAGAGTACTTTAGTATCATGTTTTATGATCATCTTAATGATTGTGAGACCATATCACAATTCATACTCTAGGGACATCTTAGTGCATTCTTATGGCTAAGAAGGAGTCATGAATTATTGAAGTGGTTAAAATCGAGAAGATGAGTCATACTTCGTTCCAAAACAAGTCTTAGAGTCATACTCCAAGATTGTAAATTGAGTGACACATCTTAAAGAAGGTTTATAACACTTGTCAAATGTAAGAGTAAAATGTTTTCTACTCTTGTACATATGAAATTGGTAAGTTGTGATGTTTTGGATAAAACAAAGACCAACTGAGACCAATTGTGTGTAGTGTTTATCTTGATAAGAATCCGCACTGACTCTTGAGTATTTGTTTGGTTGTCAAGGAATGGTTCTTGACAAAGAGAAACTTGTATGTCAAGAGGACAGTGGGAGTCTTAAAGGTCTTGAAAGTTTCAAGAGCTAATCAAGGATAAAACCTATTGTTTATCGCTAGCACACGACTTGAGGCTTGTAACATATCGTGTTGACATAATTCTTGTTTCTAGGCCTATTCCGGTAAAGTTGGCTATGTATGTGAGTTATGTGAGTTCTCAATTGTGTGCATAACAACTTGGAAGCAATGGTGGTCCATTGTGCTACCAAGAGGCAAGAAATCAAGATTGAACAAGTTCAATTCATATGAGTTTGAGTGTGTCACTAACCTTGTCCTGTGATTGTGGTTTTGACAAATTCATATGGATAGGAACACATACACCATAAAATCTAAGTGTCAAAAGGTTTCTTTCCAATTCAGATAACAATTGTGATATTTGGTATTCTCAAAGTCGTTAGTGCAGCGTATGTGGTTAACCGACACACTAACATGGACTTGTGAGAAATGGCAAAAAAGTCTAAACATTATGATTACGACATCCCTCTTCATAATTGTTTAGACACACATGTGAGCTATCTAAGGAAAGATGTATGAGTCTGAGAAGCTTAGATAACGTTTTATCGAAGTATCTTGTATCAAGAAATCTGAACTTTAGTGCTGAAAGTCAATAAATTATTGATTTCTGAAAGTCGATTTCTGAGTACATGTCAAAGCTAGTGGGAGCATAATTGTTATGCTAAATAATTATTATGCTAGTGGGAGCATAATCAATTATGATAAGTATTGTTAATTATAGAAAACAAAAGTTTTGCTTGGAAAAGGTTGTTTTGCTATAATTAAGGGAGTGGAGATTATACTTCATTTCAATCCTAAAAGTTTAGATTGAGATTTTAATCATCTTTAATCAAGAATATATATATATATATATATATATATATATATATATATATATATATATATATATATATATATATATATATATATATACATGAATTTTATGCTGGAATGGTTCAACATAAGGGAATTCTATATATATTGCGTTCTCAAATTTCGATTATGATTACGGCATCCCTCTTCATAGTCGATTTTTGAAAACATGGAAATTAAAATATTGTAGCAAAAGACTAGTCTAGTATCATGTCTTTATGTGAGACATCATGAATCGTGTCCCATATGCTTCGGGTATAGGATCGATCACATGTGCTACAATATCTATCCGTTCTAAATTTTCAAAAAATGGCTAGAGCATTAAGAGGAAAAAAGGAATAGAACCGGATATGACTGAAATGATTAAGCAATTGTCGAGAACAATCTGAGCTTTACCTAAGATTGGTTTCTCATGGACAGTTGGAAGTATGATGTTAAATTTTGGAGAGGAACCATATTGACATATTCTGAAAACTGGTAGCTCTTGTTCAGAAGTGATAGTCAAAATGGGAATATGGAAATGTTTTCCATATTAGGAGTTGGATTTTAAGAATCTATGAGAAAGTTAGAAACTTTTATGCAAGAAGGATATTCAAAGGAATGTACTTTGAATGTGAGACTTCGTTTCCATGGAATTGATCTCCACTGGAATACTTTGTAATGTCTGTTTCCAGGTCTTTGTGACTTTTGTGCATAGTCATTGCAAGAGGATCAATGCATATGAGTTTAAAATCTAACAGATTACAGTAAATGACAAGAATTTGATATTCTTACATTTACGGTAAGGATTTGGGATTGTAAAATGAGCATCATTGGAATCATGTTCAATTGATCTACGTCACAAAGTAAGGATCATAGACAAACATAGTTTGCATACATGGAGTATGGCATGACTGTTGTTTAGAAAACATAGTGTACATGCTTGGAGCATGAGACAACTATTGTTTTAATTCAAGTGTTATGTTGATAAATCGAAACAGAATAATGTGTAATCAATATGGTGATGAATAAAAGGTGTTTTATTTATATTCATAAGTGCTGAGACCATATTAGATTCAATTATTCTTGTGTTTCACTTTGCATGTTTTGACATCCATAATAACTAGGTTATTCTTTCCGAATGACTAAGTTATTCAAAACTCCACAGTCGGTCATACGTCAGAAGTAGGTATGAATTAAGACTGTCATGAATTGGTCTTTTAGATGACTAAAGGTGTTTAGACATAGCAATGGTTGCTACAACATTCATGAGTGCTCATAAGTTCTGAGTATTGGATTAAACCCACGCTCAATTGCATCACTTCATGGAATTTATCTCGAGTGATCGTGAGACGGTAATATCATATAAGTCTTCAAACCTAGAGATATGAGTTGTTGCCTATGAGTTGGTTATGCATTGATTGCATGAAAACGCATCAGTAACTTGATGTTATAAAACGTGCCTTTGTGTATAATTCAACAAGTAGTAGAAACAAGTATATGAGCCAAAGTTTATATGTTCCTTCTAGTCCTAGGAGGATTAGAAGCGATATTTAGGCCCCTCGATGATTTTGTTTTGACCTATGTACCGGGCCCGGTCAGAACCTAATTGATGTGTTCAATTTAGTTCTATGTCAAACAAATCGGAAATCGGGAAACAAACTGCTGGACAATAAGTACGACGTTGTTCCATGTATTTGTCCGGCAGATATCTTGAGAACAGAGGATCATATGATCACTTATATAAAATGGCGCTTCATAGTTCAACAGAGTTTTGAGAGCTATGATTGCCGGTTGGTTCCTGAAGTCATATATTCAAATATAGTTATTAGACTTATCTAAGTGGGAGACTGTTGGATAAGGTGTCTAAGTCCGTAACAATATTTGAGATGCACTTGACCCGACCCGACATGGTCCATTTGGGTTGCACTTCACCCGAACGATTTGGATAACCTTTTAAGAATAATATGTTTATGATTTGTTAATATATTATAAGTTATAATATATTAATATGAAATCATATTATTTAATTAGTATTGATCATAAATTAATTTAGAATTAATTTGATGATCAAAAGGTAACTAATTAAATATGAGCTCTTGTATTTATATAGTGTGGGTTAATGTTTATGGGCTTGGCATGCATGGGAGTCCATGGATAGTCCATGGAGCTTTTAACCCATGGATCCTTGGAAAAGAAGAGTCATGGTATTAGGGTTTACATGGATGTAACCCTAATCCTCCACACTATATAAAGGAGTCATTGACACTTGATTTGGCACTAGTTGTGTGTGTACATGAGTGGTGGCCAATTCATGAGTGTACATTATTCTCTCAAGAGTTTTCCAAAGTTTGTGGTGATTTGTGATTTCCATTTGAGGCATCCACACTATTGGTGCTAGGCTCTCAAACTCCAAGGAATCAACCACTACTAAAAGGTATGTCATTCTACTAGTATTTTTATGATTCAAGTTCCCCATGCCATGCTAGTTAGGATGTAAAGCTTGGAAATTATTATTTGCATGTATTTTAGAGAAAACATAGATCCAAAGTTTATAGGGTTGCATGTACACCATAGGAGTGTTAGAATGCTCAAAACCCAACAGGAAAGTCATAAGTCCCCGACTATCTGACTGAAACTCGGAAACCTGGCCAACCACACGCTCTTTCTTGCGGTTCTCCGGTCTCATATCCTCTACCTGAGCCTCTCGGATGGTATCTAAGACTGGAGTCATCACCTTCATCCTGATACACACATCTCGGATCGGAGCGCTCTCGGCTCTGCAACTCAAGGCATTGGCTACCACATTAGCCTTTCCGGGGTGATATAAGATCTCACAGTCGTAGTCCTTCACTACATCCAACCATCTTCTCTGCCTCATATTCAGGTTAGGCTGATCCATCGGGTACTTCAGGCTCTGATGGTCCGTGTATATGGTACACCGGACACCATAAAGATAGTGGCGCCAAATCTTGAAGGCGAACACCACCGCTCCCAACTCCAAATCATGGGTGGGATGCCTCGCCTCATGAGGCTTCATCTGCCTCGACGCATATCCTATCACGTGACCCCTCTGCATTAACACTGCACCTATCCCTGAAATAGATGCATCACAATAGACTACGAAGTCCTCCACTCCCTCTGGAAGGGCTAACACCGGAGCTTCGCACAACCTCTGGCGAAGGGTCTCGAATGATGCCTGCTGCTCAGGCCCCCAATCAAAAGTAACGCCCTTCCGGGTCAATCTGGTGAGAGGAACCGCAATCTTGGAGAAATCCTTGATAAATCTCCGATAGTAGCCGACCAATCCTAGAAAACTCCTGATCTCAGATGGGGATCTCGGCACCTCCCATCGCATAACTGCCTCAATCTTGGCCGGTTCAACCAATATCCCGTTCTGATTAACGAGGTGTCCCAGAAACTGGACCTCTCGTAACTAGATATCAAACTTGGAGAATTTGGCATACAGTCTCTCTGACCTTAATACTTTAATAACCTCTCGCAGATGCTCCTCATGCTGCTCCTTGGACGTTGAATACACTAAGATTTCATCGATGAACACGATCACCGACCGGTCTAACATAGGCCTGCAAACCCGGTTCATGAGATCCATGAACACAACTGGTGCGTTGGTGAGACCGAAAGGCATCACCACAAACTCGTAATGCCTGTAACCAGTTCTAAAGGCCGTCTTCTGAATATCCTCCTCGTATACTCTCATCTGGTGACATCCGGATCTCAAATCAATATTGGAAAACCAAGATGCCCCCTACAACTGATCGAACAAATCATCGATCCTCGGAAGTGGATAACGGTTCTTGACCGTTAGCTTGTCCAACTCCCGGTAATCAATGCACATCCGGTGTGAACCATCCTTTTTCTTGACAAAAAGGATCGACGCTCCCCATGGTGAGCTACTCGGTCTGATAAAACCCTTTCCCAGCAGCTCCTGGAGCTTTGAGGATAACTCCTGCATCTCTGGTGGCGCAAGGCGATAAGGTGCCTTGGCAATAGGTGCCGCCTCTAGAACCAAATCAATCTGGAACTCCACCTGCCTCTCGGGAGGCACACCCGACAACTCCTCGGGAAAAACATCCGGAAACTCGCACACTATCGGAACCTCGGCGGTAGAACTCGGCCTCTCTGTGGCAACTCGCGTATCCATCATATACGCCAAAAAGCCCATACAGCCCTGCTGTAGACTCTGTCTCGCTTTGGCAAGAGAGCAGAAAGATGACCCAGATCTGGTACCTTCGCCATACACTGTAAGCACTTCCCCCACTAGGGTCTCGTATAGTCACCAACTGACGCTCACAGTCGATCACTGCTCCAAAATAGCTCAACCAATCAATGCCCATGATGAAACATACATCACCCATCACTATCGGTACCAGATCTATTGGGAACTCGACACCAAAAATCTCCAGCACACATCCTCGGAATACATCAGTAGCAAAAACCGCTTGCTCGTCGGCTATGGAAACCCTCAGAGGTTGACTCAACGCCTCACGTCGAGTACTGATGTGACGACTAAAAGCTAAAGACACGAAGGATCGACTCGCACCCGAGTCAAATAACACCAAAGCAGGTACAAAACTCACAAGAAATGTACCTAGATACAGCGCAGAATAAGCACAATAAATCTCAAAATAAATAAATAAAGAAATATGTACCAGCCACGACATCAGGTGATGCGCGGACCTCCTCCGCTGTCAGCTAAAAAGCTCTCCCACGAGCCTTCGGAGCCTCGGCCTTCACCGGCCGACTATCAGTAGCACGCAAAGCAGCAGGAGTGAAACCCTAGGCTGATCGCTAAACAAGTTGAGGGTACTCGGCCTTCCGATGGCCGGTCTGATTGCAGTGAAAGTAAACTGCAAATCCCTTGGGTCAATCCTTCGCCATATGCCCCTCTTTGCCACATTTGTAGCAAATCCTCACCCGACAAGATCCCTCATGAATCTTTCCGCACTTGCCACAAGTGCGGCTCTTCTGGCCTCCGGATCTCGAATCAGGGGGCTTAGCCCGCTTCGCGGCCGGTTGCGACTGCGCCGTCCTACGGTCTCTCCCCTGAGACTCTGCCTCCTCGCTGGCCTGAGTCTCCAGCTCGATCTCCCTCCTCCTGGCATTTGCCTGAAGCTCGGAAAATGTTCGATAAGACGAGTTCCCCACAAACTCTCGAATATCCCTCCTCAAAATGCTCAAATACCGGCTCATACGTGCCCGCTCAGTAAACACATGCTCATGGCAGAACAACGCCCTCTCGTGAAACATCCTCGTAATCTCTGTCACTGACTCTGTCTTCTGCTTGAGAGACAGAAACTCCTGGGCCAATCGTTCCCTCTCCACCGGGGGGACATACTAATCTCGGAACATCATCGTAAAACTCTCCCAAGTCACTGCAGCATGCTCTGCAAGAGTAAAACTGGCTGTCACAAACTTCCACCAGTCCTATGCTCCCAAGAGAAGCTGGTTCAGCGCGAACCGAACTCTCAAATGCTCTGGGAACGTACAAGTGTAAAAACATCCCTCAATATCAAAGATCCATCTCATAGCAGCAATCGGATCATGTGTCCCATCAAACTCTGGTGGCTTCGTGTTGCTGAACTCCCGAAACAGTAACGAGTCACCTCCCAGTGGTCTGGCAGCAGCGACAACTGCGGTGGCTGCAGCAGCAGCGACCTCAGTAACAGAGGCATACCACTCGCCAAAAGTCTCAATCAAGGTGGTCTTAATAGACCCAAACATCTCAGGAATCTCCGCTCGAATAGTTGCGGCCAGCTCCTCGTGAATCATCCTGCGAATCTCATCATCACTAGTCCCACTGCTCTCGGGGTTGTGGCGTGTACCCACCATGATGTCTCTAAAACACAACATAAAAATCATCAGAGACTCGCTCGAGCATACTCACACTCAATCACTCATCCCTACTCGTTCTTTAGCATCCATAGGATTCTTACTTGGGTTGCATACATATCCGGTGCTTTCAGTAGTACGGGCCCAATACTACCTTCCACACCAACCTGTAGTCATCCCAACTCCTCCTCCTAGGACCCTAGTTCACAATTACTCTATCTCTCATGTTTAACAGACTACCCTCTCAGAGGATCTCTCGTATGCTCATCTAGGTATCTCTCCTAGATTATTCCTCGACTCAAGACTTTCTCTTTCTAAGTGATCCTGCTAGATACTCTCACTCAGCACATATTCAAAGCATATAACATATAGCAATGACTGCTAAGCTAAGGCATCACAAATCAGGCAACTCTAGCCCTAAAATATGAAATACCTAGCCTATCATCTAACATGCATTACTAATATCTGATAAATATCTCATAACACAATTAAATAAGGGTATTTTGGGAAATCACCGTTCGGGCTCTGGCTGATTGTACACACTGATCCAACTTGTTTTCTCTTAAAAACTCTTGCTCGGTTTTAGAAAAATCATTTCTTTTGAAATTTTTTGTCAAATCATCAGTTTGAGTTCAGACATACCCGAAAGGGCATCCGAATCCCTCAAACCAAGGCTATGATACCAACTTGTAACTCCTTAAATTTTCAAACAAAAATTTTCATTTAAAAACCAAGTTATCTCATTTCCAAATCACAAAATTCCACAAACATCAAGTTCTCAAAAAACATGTCTCAAAACTGTTTATAACACAAATCCAGGATCCTTCAAAAATGTATCTCCAACTCGGGTGTGTGTACAATCAAGTCGGTGCCTTCCCGTGATCCTCAGAGGTACCTGAAACACATAACACATAACACGGTAAGCACGAAGCTTAGCGAGTTCCCCAAAATACCACACACATCACATTATCCACTCGAGGCTAGCTCAATACGACCCTCCAGTCAATGTGTCTCAGTGGAGACCCTCCGGTCCCACAACTCAATAAGCTCATAGTAATAATACTCTACATAAATCACAAAGACATAATGCAAGATACCACAATACATAAGTAAGCACATAAGGCACCTCGGTCACACAAAGATACCACTCATGGTAAGTATAGTGAGAAGACTCACCTTGTACGAAAGCTAAGGAAATGCGTACTCCTCGAACAAGAATCGCCAAACCTAGCCTCCGCCTAGTCACATTTGATAATTATTTCTAATTAACACTTAAATCAAAAATTCTAGCAAACTAAGTTATTTTCCCTTTCTAACTCTTGGATTGGGGAAAAAGACTATTTTACCCCTCCATGGTCACCATGACTAATGATTGACCAAACTCTAAAGTCAACAGAATTCAAACTCGAGTCAACAGTCTATGTTGACCCAACTCGCCGAGTGCACCTATGTGACTCGCAGAGTCCCCACTGATCCTCATAACGTTGCGAAAACCCAACTTAACTCGTCGAGTTGTCCCGTCAACTCGCCGAGTTACCCATGTCCAGACTCAACGGGGAAAACCCTGGCCGACTCGTCGAGTCAGCTCTTTGACTCGTAGAGTCCCCTAAGTTAAATTCTCATCCAGACATTTTAAGGCAGATCTATCACTCCAAACTCTAGATCTAGCCTCTCAAAGGTCGAATGTCATGTAAAGCTTCGATCTTTACGTTAGTGCATGGCATGTTTGCTTCATAAGGCCAAATAAAAGCTCTAACCAAGGTGTTTAAGCACAATAACTCTTTATGGATGGATAAAGCTGGAACCTTTGGACTCTATGGACCTCGCAAGGTATAGATCTGATGTCTCAATGCTTGGCAAGCACAGGTCATACCAAATCTCAAAGGAATAAGGAAAAAGGCCCAAAAGTTTCTCTTTAAACAGATCTAAACAACATGATGAGTAAGGTGACGAATTTTACCTTCCAAAAGAAGCTCCAAGTGAATGAATACTGGATCTCATGGCCCTTCCTTGTTCCTTGCTTGACTCTCACTTCTTCTTCTTCCAATGCTTCACCAAACGCTCAAATGTTAGCTCAAACACTCTTTCTTAGCTCAATGGACGATTAGGGTTTCTCTCGGGGGAGTAGGGTAGCTGGTGAGGCGGAAATAAGGACATAAGTTTCCTTAAATAGGCCCCAAACCCGAGGATTTAGGGTTTCCTCACATAGCGCCAACTCGGCGAGTCGGCATCTCTGACTCGTCGAGTCGGTTATTTAACCCGCGTGCTCAAATCCAACTGTACTCGGTGAGTCGAACACACAACTTGCCGAGTCACTCATTAATTCTCAAAAATAAATGAATAAATACAATACCTGGAAGTCGGGATGGTACAAATTGACTGATCACTATGCTCCGATATAAGATTATGGTAATGATGTTTTGAGATCAAACCTAGGAAGCATTGTTGAAATTGGAGTTAATGTTAATCCGGGTGCAAAATATTTCAAAATAATCTACTTTTGTTTTAAGGCTTTAAAAGAAGGATGTTTGAAAGGATGTAGTAAAGTGATTGATTTAGATGAATATTTCGTGAAAGGGAAAGTTAAAGGGGAGTTGCTAGCTGCAATTCGTCGAGACAGAAACAACCAAATTTATCCCATTGCATGGACAGTTGTGAATGTAGAAAATAAAGATAATTAGAAGTGGTTCATTGAGTTACTATAATCAAATATTGAAACAGTTGAAGGAAATGGCCTTACTTTAATATCAGACCAATATAAGGTATTTTTCTACTTATTAATGCTTATTTTGTCCTATATGGATAAATGTGGACAATCCATATGTGCAAACACCCCATATGAACATTTATGGACACTTTTTAACAAATTTGGACATATTAGAATTGACAAAACCCTACCTATGTTAAAACAACCCCTATGGACATTTGTAGACATTTTTTTTAGCAAATTTTGACATATTAGAAATGACAAAATAGTCCCAATGTTAAAAAACCCTATGGAAAATTTTTGACACTTTTTATCAAATTTTGACATATTATAAATGAAAAAACAACCCCTATGGATATCTGTGGATACTTTTTAGCAAATTTTGATATATTAGAAATGACAAAACAGTCCTTATGTTAAACCAGCCCCTATGGACATTTGTTGACACTTTTTAGCAAATATTGACATATTAGATCTGACAAGACTACCCCTAATGTTAAAACAACCCCCATACGCATTTTTTTTTGACATTTTTAATAAATTTTGACCTATTAGAAATGATAAAACAATCCCTACTTATGTCAAAACAAGCCCTACTTAAATGCAGGGTCTTCTTGAAGCTATGAAGGAGGTGATGCCACGTTTTGAGAACCGACAATTTACATGTCATACTTATGCCCTAATGGAGATGGTGAGTGGTGGTTGGGTGGAGAGTGGTGGATGGTGGTGGTAGTAGGGGTGGTGGGGGTGGTTGGTGGGTGGTGTGTGTATGTATATATATATATATATATATATATATATATATATATATATATATATATATATATATATAAAAGATCTTTTATATTTTCTTAAGAACCAGAGAACTCAGTATTATTATTTATGGCAATTTTATAATTAAATAGTCTTAGGAAATTACAATGTTATTTTTTTAAAAGGCTATAATTGAAATAAAAGAAAGTACAACGTTGTGATACTATAAAGATGTAATTAAATAAAAAGTAAAATGTTATGATAGTAAAAAGTTGTAATTAGAAAAAAGTCCATGATCTTTCAAAATTAATAGAGAAATTTTTACAAATAATCACAAAAGTAGTATATGTTTTGTATAAACTGCTAAAAGAAAATTGCATTGATATATTATGGTTATATGGCGATTTTGAAGCATTGTTAGTTAAAAAAAGGTATTATGAAATTTTTTCATAAAATGTTAGTAATCGGAAAGAATAGTTCTTGTTTGAAAGGTCACTGTATTACTAACTTTACAAAAATGCTCCTTGTTGTGATAGTAAAAGGTTGTAATTAAAATGTAACTCCCTATTCAAGATCATTATGTGATTCAGGGCCGTGGGCCGGAAGTCGATTTTGTAAAGGATTTGGGCCTTAAGTAGGCGATCTGTAGACCTTTTGGAAGGAGGTAATGATAGTTATGAGATCTTAACTTTTCAATTGTGTTTTGGAGTCAAAGGGTAAAACGGGAAAAGTCATAGGTCGGGTTCTTGCATGAAATAAGGATCTTTGTTCGAGAAGTTTTTAGTTCAAGATATTTAGATAATATTGTCGAGCTCTTCAATACCTTTCCATGGATTTAAAGATCGTCGAAAACGACTTGGAACGAAGAAGTTATGACCGTTTTAAGTTAGGGCACTTTTGGGGTTGAGCTGTGTATGTAGGGTGTACTCAACATGTATGCAGGGTGTACTAGGGCATCACTAGTACGCTCGACGTAATTTAGTTATGTAGGGCATACGCGATCAGTGCCCAAACCCTATTTTCGTGGTTTGAGCCCTATTTAAGCTCCTTAACTCCCCAAACCCATTCCATTCCCAACCTCCACCTCTCCAACACCCTCTCTTGTAAGACTATAAATTGAGCCTCGTGAGCAAAAAGAATGTGTTTTTAAGTGCTTTGGAGTGTTCTTGGTGTATCTTAGAAAAGAAGGCACTCACTGAAGAAGTGTTGGTTACATTGGAGCTTGTAGATCCAGACTTTGTTCACCTTGATCTTTCTCCTAGAGGCATAAAGTTTGAATCTTGAGGATAAAATTGTTAGATCTAGCTAGTTTTGGGTGTTATGAGCTTTTGGTCACTTTAAGTGGATAAAGTATAGGTCCTGAAAGTTTGTGACCTTGTTATGGATAAAGTTGGAAACTTTATCCATCTAAACATCATTTTGATTCACATCTAGAGGTTGGAGATTTGTACTTAATGGATTAAGTTGAAAAAGATGCGCTTTTGGGTCCTTTTGAGACTTAAAGACTAGATATTGTGTGTTGGGACCATTCTAATCGATAGAGTTGGAAACTTTATCGATTATAGAACTATTATGAACCATTAAAATGTGATCTTGGCCCTTCCATCACTTCCATACAAGAGTTGTGATGTCTTATTGGGTAAAGAGCTTAGGGTTTTGGACATTAATCACTTTATAGCCATGCAAAGTCATAAAGTTGGAAACTTTATGACTTAGGACATCATGTTGATCTTGGATCTGAGTTTTGGATGTAAGGGCTTAATGGAATAAGCTCTTAATGGAGTTTTGGGACTGGGCTGCGTACGCTGGGCGTACTTGTGGTACGCTACGCGTACGCGGTCAACGCGCCATTTTTGGTCAACATCAGAGTATGTTGGGTGTACTCTGTTGGTACGCAGGATGTACTCCGCTGAGAAGAAATTTTGACTTTAGACCTTGACCCTTGACGTTAACTTTGACCAGGGTTGACCAAGTTTGATCTAAGGGCATTTTGGGTTCCTGTTATTTGTATAGGTGACCGGTAGAGATAACTTTTAGAGCAGTGATCGGTGCAGCTATTCTTTCAGACTGTGAGGTGAGTTTTTTTCACTATATCCATGGGTCTAAGGCACAAATGCCGGCCCATTACTTGTTATGTAGAATGCTAGTTGTCTATGTAACAATTGTATGAAAGACCAGTATGAAAGCCCATGGAACTTGTATGTAAGACCGAGATTTGGCCCTCGACATTGCAAGGAGAGTCCATGGAGGTTGACCGTGGCACTTGTATGTAAGACCGGGATTTGGCCCTCCATATTGCAAGGAAAGACAATGGGGGTAGCCCATGGCACTTGTATTTTTTGGTATGTAGTATTTTGGGGAACTCAGTAAGCTTTGTGCTTACGGTTTCATATTTATGGTTTCAGGTACTTTTGGTTCGAAAGGTAAGGGCTCGGCGTGACTGCACATCATCCCCCAGAGTGTTCCGTACTGGCAATCAGTGATATTACTCTAATGTTTAAATGATATATTCACTTTGATCGGTTTTGGAACAACTCGTCTGTATGATTTATTGTTTTAAAAATGAAAAAATTACCTGCGATTTTCGGGATGTTAAAAGTTGGTATCAGAGCCTTGGTTTGAGGGATTCGGGCACATTCTTGGGTATGTTTGAAGTCAAACTGAGGAATTGGTAATCTTTTGAAAGAAAATAAGTTTCTAAAAATATTTTTGTAAACAAAATAAGTTTCTGAAAATATTTTTATAAAGAAAAAGGGGATGTGATGCGTGCAATCAGTCGAGCTCAAGTAAGTGGTTCGCAGAATACCCATACATTTTGATATGACATATGATATGAATGTTCACATGCTAGGATAAGGCTAGGGATACTTTCAGGAATTGCATGATAGATCGGCCTAATATGTGATGCCTTATAGCCTAGGAAGCATTGGATGCTATGATCGGGAATATGTATTGGTAACAGTAATTGCTAAGTGTATGTTTTAAAATTATATACGGTTAGGATCATATAGCCCTCGAATGACTGATTTGGCCTTATTTTCTGTTCCTCTTCTGGTTGTGGTCCTAGGGTAGCATCTTTTATTCGACAATCTATTTGATCATGTGGAACTCTTAGTGATATAAGTTAACTTGAAACATCTCAAAAATATGGTCCAAAAATTTCATTTTTAAATCATTAATAAAACTATAAATATCCTCATCATATAAAAATCATAAGTCATGTATCTCAAAATATCATAACAACTGTCAATGTATCAAAATCACATGTCAAAATATATCAGAGTATAAACATCCCAGGCTAAACAAATGGTGTGTGCACTGCAATCATCCCGAGCTCCTCTTTTGAAAACCGAAATACCTGAAACCAAAACTGAAAACTGTAAGCACAAAGCTTAGTGAGTCTCCCCATACTACCACATACCATACATATAATAACATACACTGGGCCTTGCCCGCTACATCGGGCCCTGCCCGGCATCAGACAAGTCCGGCATCGGGCCCCGCCCGGCATCGGGACCCGCACGGAATCGGAACGAAATCTGGTATAAATATAACATATCAACAATGCAAATAACATAAACACATAACATAAACATAACTTGGGCCTAGCCCACTACATCGGGCCCCGCCCGGCATCAGACGCATCCGACATCAGGCCCTGCCCGACATCGGACCGAAGACCGGCATCAGACCGAAGTCTGGTATACATAAGTCATATCAACAAGCATATATCATAAACACATATCATAACATATAAAAATTCCTCGGGCTTGCCCCGGCATCGGACCGAGGTCCGGAACACATAACACATACAAATAAGCTAAACATTCCTCGGGCTTGCCCTAACATCGGACCGAAGCCCGGAACATATACACAAACACATGCAAGAAATCACGAAGACATCAAGCATACAAACATTCCTAGGGCTTGCCCCGACATCGAACCGAAGTCCGAAAGCATATAATATACATCGGGCTAACCCCGACATCAGACCTAAGTCCGACATATACTAACATACATAAACGGGCCGACATTGATTCCTTAGCCCCTTCCTACAAGAGAAGACTCACCTCACACTGCTGAAGTCCCGCGAATAAATCTCGGGCTGCTGGCTGACAGATCCCCAAGCTGTCAACATCAAAATAAAATCCAATTAACCATTTGGGTTTCCAATGCATAACCCTATAATCCCCACTTGGGTAAAAAAGGACCATTTTACCCCTAACCTAGCTTGGCCCAAGATTAAGGCCCAAACTCATACTCTGAAGGCCCAAAAGTCAAATAATCAACTAAGGCCGAACTATGGCCCAATTTTCAAATTCAACCCAAACCTCTATATGGTTTTACCTAAAGGCCCAACCATTTATTCTAGTCCAACGCTTGGCATTCCGATGGTCCAATATCTCATATTCTTCAAAACCCAATTATGGCCTACTTATGGCCCAATTTTCCAAATTGGCCCAAGCCTTCCCAGTGGACCTTATCCTAAAGTTCAATTCAAATATTCTAGTCCATATGCTTGTACTTGGATGGTCTATCAGTAGCCCAATCACCAAAGCATAATAGAAAGGCCCAACTCATGCCCCAAGCCAAATTAGGGTTTTCTAAACCCTAATTAGGGTTCCAACCCAATCATATTCCAATTAATCCATTTGTTAAGTTTTTAGATTAATTATTTATTAGTTAAGTTGGGCACCACCCACTACCACCTCGGGTGGTGGTGGTCAAGGGCGGCTCACAGCGGCGGCCACCACCTCATGGTGGTGGTTATGATTCTATGCTAAAACTTGACCATATATCCAAAATATCGCTTCTAATCCAAGAAGGAACAGATAAACTTTGACTCATATGCTTGTTCTACTACTTGTTGAATTATACACAAACGCACGTTTTATAACATCGAGTTACCAATGCGTTTTCGTACAATCAATGTATAACCAAGTCATAGTCAACAACTCATATCTCTAGGTTTGAAGTTTTATATGATATTACCGTCTCACGATCACTCGAGATAAATTCCATGAAGTGATACAAGTGAGCGTG
Source organism: Lactuca virosa (assembly GCF_052849685.1). Taxonomy (NCBI): domain Eukaryota; kingdom Viridiplantae; phylum Streptophyta; class Magnoliopsida; order Asterales; family Asteraceae; genus Lactuca; species Lactuca virosa. The sequence continues at coordinate 473,506,439 of NC_136429.1, read as the reverse complement.
GGTTGAAGCCAACACTCAGAACTTATGAGCACTCATGAGTGTTGTAGCAACTCTTGCTATGTCCAACATCTTAGACATCTACAAGCCAACTCATGACAGTCTTGATTCATATCTACTTCCAACATATGACCGAATGTGGAGAATTTGAATAATATGATATACCATAACATAATTATTCTGGAAGTCAAAACATGAAAAATGAAATGATAGTAAACGATTGACAGAAGATAGCAACACTTTACTTACAAATAAACAACAACTTTTATTTATCATCAAATGTCAATTACACTTTACAAATTTCAAAACTATCTAATCTGTGAAACTAATATCATCCTTTAGCCCGATGCGCCTTGCATGCTGCAAATGCCTAACCCTAGTCAGTCCCTTCGTGAGGGGATCAGCTGGGTTCTCCTCTGACGATATCCTCTTTGCTACGAGGAGTCGTTCTTCTATCTTATATCTTATGAAGTGATATTTTCTGTCAATGTGTCTGGATCTGCCATGATCTCTCGGTTCCTTGGCTAAGGTAACAGCACTATTACTGTCACAAAAAATCTCCATAGGCTCCTTTATCGCTGGTACAACTCCAAGATCTCCGATGAAGTTCCTCAGCCATATTGCTTCCTTCGCCGCTTCACTCGCTGCTATATACTCTGATTCACATGTCGAATCAGCTACCGTCTCCTGCTTGGAACTTTTCCAAATAATCACTCCTCCATTCATGGTAAAGACCCAGCCCTACTCAGAACAAAAATTATCCCTATCAGTCTGAAAGCTAGCGTCACTATACCCCACAACTCTCAAGTCATCACTCCCACCAAGGGTAAGGACCCAGTCCTTAGTCCTTCGCAAGTACTTGAGAATGTTCTTCACCGCAATCCAGTGAGCTTTTCCAGGGATCCCCTGATATCTCCTGACCATGCTTAAGGCAAAAGCCACATCAGGGCAAGTACAAGTCATGGCATACATGATCGAGCCAACAACGGAAGCATATGGAAATCGACTCATCTCAACTATCTCATCCTCTGTACTCGGGCTCTAAGCGTTGTTCAGTTTGGCTATGCTAGATCGGTAAGTCACCTTTCTTGGAATTCTGCATGTTGAACCTTTTCAACACTTTGTCCACATAGGTGCTTTGACTAAGTCCAATTAGTCTTTTACTCCTGTCTCTCAAAATCCTTATCCCTAGGATATAGGCAGCTTCTCCAAGGTCCTTCATAGTGAAACACTTCCCAAGCCAGGACTTCACTTCCTGTAGAGTTGGGATGTCATTTCGTATGAGTAGTATGTCATCCACATACAATACCAAAAAGCTAACTATACTCCCACTAGCCTTGACATATACACAAGATTCATCTTCGCTCCTCGAAAATCCAAACTCTTGGACTTTCTCATTGAAACAAATATTCCATCTGCGAGGTGCTTGTTTCAATCCATAGAAGGATTTCTCAAGCTTACACACTATTACGGTACTATGCGCTGACAAAACCCTCTGGCTGACTCATGTAAACATCCTCAGCCAACTTTCCATTAAGGAAAGCGGTTTTGACATCCATTTTCCATATTTCATAGTCATGAAATGCAGCAATGGCTAGCATAACCCTAATAGACTTAATCTTCGCTACCGGTGAAAAGGTCTCAACATAATCAACTCCCGAAGTTTGAGAAAAGCCCTTTGCAACCAGTCGCGCCTTATAAGTGTGTACATTACCATCCATGTCGGTCTTCTTCTTGAAGATCCATTTGCATCCGACGGTCTTGCGACATGGTACATTGTCAACCAAGTTCTAAACTTGATTATCATACATGGAATGTATCTCGCTGTCCATAGCCTCTTTCCATTTAGCAGCCTCAGGGTCTGCCATGGCTTCCAAGTAGTTGTTTGGTTCATCCAGACTTACCAGTGTGCTATCACTGATAAGTGTATCACCTTCCGCAGTAATATGGAAACCATAGCAATGCTCAGGTGCATTCCAAACTCTCGTGGAACGCCTCAGAGGTACAGACTCGTTTGTCGGATCAACAAGAGTTTCCTCCTCAGGTTGATTGCTAGGGTTTGAGGTTCCTTCACCACTTGACTCTTGAATTTCTTCAAGGTCAATTTGCCTCCCACTGTTTCCTTGGCTTATAAACTATCTCTCTCAAAAGAATCCTCTCCTTGCTACAAAGACCACATTATCATTGGGTCTGTAGAAGAGGTAACCAAAGGATTTATGTGGGTAGCCGATGAAAATACACCTCTTACTTCGAGGTTCGAGCTTATCATGAGTTTTACGTCTAACGAAAGCCTCGCAACCCTAAATATTGATGTGATCTAGATTGGGGACTTTTCCAGTACACATCTCGTGAGGTGTTTTGGCAACCTTCTTTGTAGGGACTAGATTAAGGATATGGGCGGCAGTCTTTAAGGCATACCCCCAAAATGATATTGGTAGCGAAGCTCGACTCATCATGGAACGAACCATATCCAACAAGGTTCAATTACGCCTCTCAGCCACACCATTAAGCTGTGGTGTTCTGGGAGGTGTCAATTGTGAGACAATCCCACATTCCTTAAGATAGTCAAGGAACTTTGTACTAATATACTCACCACTTTGATCGGAGCGAAGCATCTTAATGTTCCTACCCAACTGATTCTCCACTTCCTGTTTACACTCCTTGATTTTTTCAAAGGTTTCTGACTTATGCTTGATTAAGTAGACATATCCATATCTACCATAATCATCAGTAAAAGTCACATAGAAGCGGTTAGCATCCCTTGTGGCGGTTCTGAACGGTCCACACACATCAGTATATATGAGGTCCAACAAACCCTCACCCCCTAGCACAAGTACCAGTGAAGGGTGACTTTGTCATTTTCCCAAGCAAATAAGATTCACAACTATCATCTGACTTTAGGTCAAATGACTCCAAGACTCCATCCTTTTGGAGTTGTCCTATGCGTTTCTTTCTTACATGTCCAAGACGACAATGCCATAGTGATGCTTTATACAAGCTAGTGGAAGAATCGATAAACAACACATTATTTCCTAGGTTATCTACAACCGACACGGTTTCATACACACCATCACAAGGTAATGCTTTAAAATAAAGAACATTATTAAATAAAGCATTAATACCACGCCATTCACTATCAAACGAAAAGGTAAAAACTTGTTTGTACAAACCATGAAAGGAAATAATATTTCTCGCTATTTCAGACGAGTAACAACATTTATTCAAATCTAATGTTAACCCACTACTTAGCAACAAAGAATAAACTCCAATCTTGGTGACAGGTGTAACTTTCCTATTCCCCATGATCAAGTTTATCTTCCCATGCTCCACAATCTCACTTCTTCTTAGTCCCTGCAAATCAGAACATATGTGAATACCACAACCTGTATCAAGGACCCAAGAATTAGAATAGGGTGAGTTATTAGACAATATAGTGTAAATACCTCCATGGTTGGGTTTCACTTTCACATCCTTAACATCTTGCAAGTACTTTGGGAAGTTTCGCTTCCAGTGCGCCTTTTCATGGCAATGGAAGCATTCACCCTCATTAGGGTTGGCAGAAGGAGTGACATAACCTTTCTTGGTTCCACTTGAAGAGGAGCCATCAAGGGACTTTCCCTTGGTACCCTTTGAAGGGCTCTTCCTCTTCTTCCCTTTACCTTTCCCACTAGACAGAACAGGGGCGTTGGTAGGAGTAGAAGTAGTAACAACCGATTTACCTTTAAGACCACTTTCGGTGGTCTTCAGAAGTCCTTGAAGTTTGCTGAGTGTAACTTCCTCCTTGTTCATGTGATATGTCATTCGGAATTGATCATAGCACGAAGGTAAGGAGTGCAAAATTATGTCAATTTCCAACTCCTTGGGGAAGTTCACATTCAATTTCAGCAAACGGTCCACGAATCTTTGCATTTTCTGCATGTGGCCCGTGATGGGTTCACCATCCTTCATCCGGGTTGTTATCATGGGGGAGATGATTTCATATCGCTCATGACGAGCACTCTGATGGTATCTGTCCATCAAATCCTGGTGCATCTCAAAAGGATAAAAGTCCTCATAGGACTTTTGGAGCTCGGCTGTCATCGTAGCCAACATGATACATGCCACTCTAGTGGCATCTCTCTCATGTGCTCGGAATTCAGCGACCTCCTCTGAAGTAGCAGTCGACTCATCAAGTTCCTTAAGCTCCTTGTCAAGGACATATTCCTTGCCCTTATACCAAGTGACCATCCTGATGTTCCTGATCCAATCCATAAAGTTAGATCCATCGAAGATGACTCTCCCACAAAGGTTCACGAGAGAGAAGGAGCCGGTAGGGTTTGAGCCATAAGCAACATTGTTGGAAGACATCTGAAAAAAAAGAAGGACAAGTTTAGATTATATATAAATATAGTCCTTAATAAGACACCCAAGTGTAATATTAAGGCTAGGACCCAACACAATATTTTATAACTTAGAAGAGGAATGCCATAATCCAACCTATAAAATATTTGAAGGTATGTGAATGACGATTCACCAACTTCCACCATGAAAAACGAAATAAATTGTTAGGTTTTAATTGGTTTTGAAACTCCTAGATTCTTATGAGATTCATTGAACTTTTCAATGGCATGTTTTAATCACGATTGTGCCCTTTAGGTTTTGTGAGTGGGATGTCGAGGATCACAAAACACGGTGTGAATTAACCATGCAAATTACTTGGTACTCTTAATGTTTATCACCTAACCGATGTGTCGGTTAACCACACGCGCTCCACCGATCTATGATAAACCTTAAGCCACCCTTTTCCTTCCTTTTAAGTCCATATTAGTGTGCCGGTTAACCACACAAGCTCTACTAACGACTTAAGCAAAGTGCAAAGTAACTAAGATTGGGAATTTATAAAACATTTAGTTACTTTATAATTATCATACTTTTAATGAGGATTTAAAGTCATTGTCTTACCCGTTCGGCTAACGACCCTACACCAGTCAAGGAAGCGGTGGGTGAGGGTGGACACCCATTAAGTTGCCATTTTATAGGCAACAACCTTATACCCACCTTATAGACCAGCCTCGTGAATGAGGCCTACTAACGGTAAAACGACTTGTTCTTATATATATATATATATATATATATATATATATATATATATATATATATATATATATATATATATATATATATATATATATATATATATATATTATTAACTTATAATATTATAAAGTATAAGGGTTGAATTTTAACTTTTAAAATTCTAGGGGTTGGAACTAAAGTTTTTAAGGTGACTTTACATGTTCCAAAACTTGAGGGCAAGTTTTGTAACTTTCAAAACTTTTCATCTTTCATAACTTATGAGTTAATGGTTTATTAAAATGAGAGACTTTTCATTTTATGTAACCTATGTGTTCATTTAATGGACTTTAAAAGAAAGACTTTTGGTAATCCATAACTTGAGGACAAATTATGGATTCCATTAAAACACATCAAGATCAAGAATTAAACTAACAAAATAATTCCTATGATCTACCAAACTCATAAGTTCATGAACATGCATATCAACAATTTCAAGAATCATAAACAACACATACAAAACTTGAAATTTTGATAATAGCCATTGTAAATGGATTAGCATAACCATTACACCATCTAAAACAAGTTTTATAAGACCAAAACAGTTTAGGGTAATGTTTCTAGTCCATTTCCAGCAACAAAACTCGAAAATTTGGATTCAGGGGCTCCTACTCATCTAGTGCAAGAACCTACTCGACGAGTAGGATGAATTATCACATAGACTCGTCGAGTCCCCCCATGGACTCGACGAGTTCATGATGCAGAATGCAGAAAACTTGAGTTTTTTCAACAATTTGCATCAAGTATCAAGAAAAGAAGCCTAGGCTCTGATACCACTGAAGGGTTTTGAGCATTCTAACACTCTTATGGTGTACATGCATCCCTAGAAACCTTGGATCTATGTTTTCTCTAAAATACATTCAAATAATAACTTTCAAGGGTTTATATCCTAACTAGCATGTTATGGGGTACTTGAATCATAAAACACTAGTAGAATTACATAACTTTTAGTAGTAGTTGATTGCTTGGAGTTTGAGAGCCTAGCACCAATAATGTGGATGCCTCAAATGGAAGACACAAATCACCACAAACTTTGGAAACCTTTAGAGAGCGTATGAACTCTTGTAGAAATCGGCCACCTTTGCTCACACACACACTAGTGCCATTTCAAGTGTCAAGGACTCCTTTATATAGTGTGGTGGATTAGGGTTACATTCATGTAAACCCTAATACCCATGACCTTTCATTTCCATGAGATCCATGGGTTAAAGCTCCATGGACTATCCATGGACTTTCCATGCAAGCCTATCCCATTCTAAATAAGCAATAGCCCACACTATATAAATACAAGAGTCCATATTTAATTAGTCACCTTTTTACTCACCAAATTAATTCTAAATTAATTCTAGATCAATACTAATTAAATAATATGATTTCATATTAATATATTAGAACTTATAATATATTAATAAATCATAAGTTATACTATTCTCAAAAGATTATCCATATAAATTGTTCGGGTGAAGTGCAACCCAAATGGACCATGCCGGGTCGGGTCAAGTACATCTCAAATATAGTTATGGACTTAGACACCTTATCTAACAGGTTCTTCACAGCTTCCACTCGACAGCAAACCCATTCCTTGGTGATAATATAAAACGCAACCTGCTTTCCAACCACAAGACGGCCGGCGGCGATGTAGTAGCAGAAGAAAGGTGGCGGCGGTGTGGCGGGGGCACGAACGGCGGCAACAGTAGCACCTACAGCCGACTTTGTCGGCGGTAAAAACGGTTTCTTCTTCAATGGGACAACGCATCGGTAGGAAAATGGGGAAGAGAGGTGGTGACCGCGAACCATAGCAGCAGCGAAGGAGGGACGGACACCCGCTACTGGTCTTCGTCGTTACCGACAAAGGGAACCACGACAACGGTGGGTGGCGGCTCACACGACGACATGGCCATAGACTGATGATGATGGATGACCGGAGCTTCGATAGGATGGAAATGAAGAAAGTCAGGTGGTCGCTTGGTGGCCGCTAGCTGGTCGGAAAACGTGCAGGGTGGTGGCGCCGGTGATGGGAGACATAAGGTGGCGGCGGGTGTTATCATTTATGGTTAGGGTTACGGGGTGACTTCTATATATCCCGTCCTCATGGAAACTTCATCCCACGTTGACACTATCAGTCCCTCATTTCCATATTTTCTTCAACTTAAATTCAAAATTTACCCCTTTAGCCCTAATCATTTCAAATTCATTTCATTTTAGGTCCTAAACTTACCAAACAACCCCTCTTCTATAAATTATTTTTAACGTAAGTCCATATATTACCATTCAGCCCCTCAGCCTCTAAAATCCTTTCATAAATAGTCCAATACTTACCAAACGCCCCCTGCCTTCTAAATATCTTTACAAAATAAATCCCGAAATCATACTTTAACCCCTGAACTCTCAATGTTAACTTTTTAACCCCCAAACCAATGGCTTGTAAAATAATTCCGCATTTAGGACTACTATTCATATTAATTTTTATATATTTATTTATTTAGTAAACGGGGTGTTACAACTCTCCCCCTCTTAAGTTAGATTTCGTCCTCGAAATCATTCCTTACCATTCCTTATACGCCATACTACTTGAACGACATGCCCACAAACCCGAGCAGAACCTAGCCTTTCCAAGGAAACCAAAACCATCCTTCGCAGGGTTCTTAAAACACGAAGATGCTCGAATTCCTGGCATTATGATCACACTACTCAATCTGAAATCCGAAGTCTCGATATGGTTTGACTCCCCGACAAACCGCCCATATAGAATCATTGGAGCCGAATCCCGCTGTGAGTGAATTAGCATAACCCAAGCAATCTGTTACCCAACCATACCTGAAATTCTAGAACGCTAATACTAACACTGCCAAAACACTGAAACTGCCCGAAACTGTTAAGATTTTTGGAGTCTTGAACAAATTGACAAGTTCCTAAGAGTTCAAGGGCCATAAATGTAACATTACATTTAACAATTGAATTATTCAATTGTTGTAGGCAAACGTTTGAATTAAATATTCAAATGGTTGGTGGACAATTATTTAATATTTGTTGGACGGCTAATGTGAATGGCAAAATTTTCAAAGTCAATCTTTGCGGCAATCTTGTGCATATTGCGGCTCACAAATATACCTATATATATGCATGTATGTTTTGCATATTTTGTGTGCAAAAACTTGAGAGAACATCAAGTGTAGAGTGTCAAGCCAATTGTAATCTTGTGAGTTTTAATAAAATTCTCTAGTTGCAGCCCGTGGATGTAGGATTTGCACCGAATCCGAACCACGTAAAATCCTTCTGTTCTTCTTGCTTTATTTTCGTGAGTTTGTGTGTGTGTGATAGTGTGTTTCCGCTGCGTGTACCCGGTCCGGTTCCTAACAACTGGTATCAGAGCCTGGTTAGCGAGGTTTTGGAGGGTACGATCGTTTTTTTTTCACGCACGAGTGTACCTGATTTGTATCTTGTTTGTCGTAATGGCTGAAGACAAGATTATAATCGAAAAGTTCAACGGTTTTGATTTTAGCTGGTGGAAAATGCAATTAGAAGCATTGCTATGTCATAAAGACTTGGACATGGTACTCGGAGACAAACCAGAGAAAATGGAAAAAGCTTTTGAAGATGCGTGGAACTCAAAGGACAAGAAAGCCAAGGCGGTTATTACATTGTCATTGACGAAGAGCGTTGCTTTCAACATCATGAATGAAACCACGGCGCGTGGTATGATGGAGGCTCTGTCAAATATGTATGAGAAACCATCAGCGGCTAACAAGGTGTTCTTGATGAAGGAGTTGTTCACTACAAGGATGAATGAGGAAGGCTCAGTTACGGTTCACATTAATAATCTAAATTCAATTCTGTCCAGATTATCATCTCTGGGAATTAAATTTGATAACGAGACTCAAGCATCACTGCTACTAGCTTCTCTACCTGATAGCTGGTCCGGAACAGTTACTGCTGTTACGAGTTCCGTGGGGACCAGTGGTATGACTTTTGAAGGGGTTAGAGATTTGGTTCTAGGCGAGGATATCAGACGCAAGAATCAAGGTGGATCTTCCTCTTCTGATTTATTAAATGTCGGAAGAGGTAAAGGGAATAGCAGGAATAGTGGAAGCAGTGGGAGTCGGGGAAGAAGTTCATCTAGAACTAAGAAGAATGTGAAGTGCTGGAACTGCCAGGAGGTGGGACATGTTAAGAGTCAATGTCCAAAGAAAGAATTAAACATTGCTGGTGCTGAGAGTGTGTCTGAGGATGATGCATTGATACTCAGTATGGAAAGTTCTGTAGACTCTTGGGTCATGGATTCAGGGGCTTCGTTTCACGCCATGGACAACGGGGAAACGATGGTGAATCTAAAAAAAGGAGATTTTGGAAAGGTACGGTTAGCAAATGACGAGATGCTTCAAGTAACGGGCATGGGAGATATTGATCTAGTTACTTCATTGGGAACTATATGGAGCCTGAAGAATGTCAGGGTTATTCCGGAGCTGAAGAAAAAATTGATTTCTGTTGGTCAGCTGGATAAACAAGGACTGGAAGTAAGGTTTGGTGGTGGTAAATGGATGGTGGTCAATGGTAATTCGGTGATTGCTCAAGGTATGAAGCGTGGGTCATTGTATATGGTTGAGGAACCTGCTGAGGGAAGTATGACCATCCCGATTAAGCAAAACAAAATCTAGTTCTCTAAATCTACTGCTAAGAGAGTTCATTTTGCAAACATGAATTCTGGAGCCAAGGGGATGTTAGCTGAACGAGTCGGAAATTCTAAACCATTCAGGGGATTCTGTAACAGTGGGAGCACGGGGTGTGTTCTGGATACAGTTACAAAGAGCCGTTGGGTTTTGAAGACTAAGATTGGAAAATTCTCTCTTGTTGGAAGTTTGCAAAGTTTGGAGAGTGTTAGTAGTCCTCGGTGTATCTCTGGATCTGGTGGAGTGTCCAAACCGGTTGAGACAGAGGATGAGTCGGTGGTGGGACTAGCCACGACTAAGTTAGAGCTAGTAGGAGCTTCAACTGGCCCTTCTAGTACGTGAAGATGAGGGGCGGCTGCAATTAGTGAAATGGGACTAAGTTTAGCTTGTTCTTAGGAACTGGAGGCTTGGAAGACTTGGTTGTTTTAAGATTACTGGAGTTGGATGACAGAGACGGACCATGTTGTTCAAGCCTCCAAGTGGGAGATTGTTAAGATTTATGGAGTCTTGAACAAATTGACAAGTTCCTAAGAGTTCAAGGGCCATAAATGTAACATTACATTTAACAATTGAATTATTCAATTGTTGTCGGCAAACGTTTGAATTAAATATTCAAATGGTCGGTGGACAATTATTTAATATTTGTTGGACGGCTAATGTGAATGGCAAAATTTTCAAAGTCAATCTTTGCCGCAATCTTGTGCATATTGCGGCTCACAAATATACCTATATATATATGCATGTATGTTTTGCATATTTTGTGTGAAAAAACTTGAGAGAACATCAAGTGTAGAGTGTCAAGCCAATTGTAATCTTGTGAGTTTTAATAAAATTCTCTAGTTGCAGCCCGTGGATGTAGGATTTGCACCGAATCCGAACCACGTAAAATCCTTGTGTTCTTCTTGCTTTATTTTCGTGAGTTTGTGTGTGTGTGATAGTGTGTTTCCGCTGCGTGTACCCGGTCCGGTTCCTAACAGAAATAGCATGCTGCGACATGGTTGCTTTCCAAAATCCACTGAGACCTCCTTGGTCTCAATTCATTAACTATTCATCTAAAATACCGGGTTCCGAGCCGGTTGCGGAGCCAAAGTACTCCCACGTAGTCGCCCCACACGATTTCCGAACGAAATCATTGTCTGTCTATGTTGCCATTAGTTATCTTGCGACTATGGCTCTAACGACCTCCTGAGCCAACCGATCGGGTCCATACGTTGAACCCTGACATCACCCAATTCCAACGCGAAAGTAATTACTACATAACCAAGGGTAGCCTTATACCACAACGACCTTAAACGGTCCATCTCTTTCTTGATCCCATGACTGCAGTGATGTTCCTATGGTCTCATCAACGGCTTAGAGAGGTTTAATTCATCTGGGGAAATCCGTAACCCAATCTATGGTTTTGCCACGCCCTCACTGCTGCACCCGAACTGGTGGGTACTACTGTTCCTTCCGCGTTATAACAACACACTCATGCTATCTACCAATCTAGTGAATGCTACGGCTACACCCGCAGACTTATAACACTCTAGCACTATCTTCCAAACTTGTGAATGCTACGGCTACACCCGTAGACTTACAAAACTTCTAGCACTATCTGGCAACCTGGTGAATGCTACGGCTACACCCTCAGACTTACAACACTTCTAGCACTATCTGCCAACCTTGTGAATGCTACGGCTACACCTGCAGACTTACAACACTTCTAGCACTATCTGCCAACCTTGTAAATGCTACGACTACACCCGCAGACTTACAACACTTCCCACGCTATCTGGCTGCTAGCGAATGCTACGGCTAGACCCGCGTACTTACAACACTTTCCACACTATCTCAATCGTTGATTACTAATTCGAAGACATCCAACGTCGAGCATACACGCAACCTAACATCCAAAACTAAACCCATGTCCTGACTGGAATCCCCAACCTGATTCCCTGAAGCCGACTATCAAACTGTCCGAGAATGCGATCTCATTATTGGCAAGTTTTTTTTTGAACTTCCAACTCACACTATTCCCAATCCATATAGCTGCTTGGGCTGTTTTTCCTTTCTGACAAGGATGCAAAACTTATCCCAGTTTCAAAACTGCTCTTGCTTCTGGATCCCTGGACGATGCTCCCCCACTTAGATTCGACTAAGTCTTCATAATACATGAAAATTGAAGAATTCCCAATCCTCACTATCCAACGATCACTCAAGTGACAACCAGCTCTTACCAACTAAAGCTCCATTACTAGCCAATCAATAACGGTTACTAAGACCACCGAATCCACAATTAGGGAAATAACCTTCCATTACCCACTAATAATTCTCGGTATGCAATTGGTATATGACATCTCTTGAAAATATATTTCAAACACAAAAAGAGGATAACCCAGAGTTACACTTACTCAAACCCTTGGAATGAAAGGCTCCACCGTGCAGTTTCCCGCAAGTGCTGCACCGAATCTGGGCCTGCTGGCCTCTCAAAAACTGATATGAAATCTTGGGTCTCCTCCCGAGACCCTTCAATATATGCAACTGATCTGGTTCCCTCTTCCCAATGTGCTCCAAGTGAATATACCGTTCTCGGGCTCTAGAAGTCATATCATTCAGGGTCTCACACCCCGAGATACTCACGGTATCCCTGCTATCATTCTGTCATATGTATTGATACCTTACCTTCTTCATTTCCTCATCTACTGCATACTATGGTACCAACTAAGCTCTTTCTCGAGACTTAGCATTGATCTCTGCTACAGTCTCCGTAGTCTAACGGATATCTAATAACTCTTGCGCCAACTGTTGCGCCTCAATCATCTGTGAAAACTCTGCCTGGAATCTGGTCGAAAAGTCATCCCATGACATAGCATCGACCACATTATCACCCAACTCACTATCAACCTCGTCCCATAAATCACGTGCCCAGTCCTTCAGGAAGCAGGAAGTAAATTGGACCTTCTCCCTCTCGGGCAACAGTTGGTATGAAAAGTGTTGGCGGCATCTGCTGCTAACAATGGGGTCCCTAGCCCCATGATAATCTGGAGATTCATAAGCTCTGAACTCCTGAATCAATGTATGCGTCCCTGTCATGGCTGCTATCTCAGTGTAGAACGGACTTAGCCTCCCATCACAAATCTCTAAAATGCCCTCCTTGATCATATCGAAGATCACAGGAGTTTGGTAAGTGATATTGTGTGTAGTATCAGATGGAATGAACTCCCTCATCTGATCATCAAGCTGCCCGACTCCAGATTCCGAGCCTGATCCCTTGCCGGCACCAGAACTGCCATCTGGTCTACCATGTAGCGTCACCATACTCGGAAATATACCATAACCAACATCAGATTACTCATCATAAGTAGAGGGATCTCACACGCTACAAGTTTCCTGGGTTCGTCTCAACATTCCTTGACTTGAGTACGGATCCTCTGCTTTCAGTAGTACGGGCCCATACTACCTTCCACATTTATCCGTACTTTCCTCAAGAACTGCCTTGACTCCACCAAGTCCCTCCTATTGCTACTGCTCTTTGCCACTCTCATCCTAGGCTTGCCCTAGGGTAATCACCAATCTATTCTCCGCCATCAGCTGCATAAGAAGTTCCTGCTATCTCCCCCTAACATATCACTATGACTACATAATTTTTCATATCACTATGACTACATAATTTTTCAAATGAGAGGTACTACCCTACAATGAATGGACTCAAACAAGAGCTGCAGAATAGAGCTAAACCTAACCTTCTGAAATTATTTAGTCCTCACAATATGAAACTTAACATATTCGTTTACTAGTTAGTTAAAGGTAACTAGAACTCCTAAAAGCACAAAGCAAGCAAGATTCGAACATTGAGTAACATAATCAAGCATACTCTAATCGGGCCATCATATCACTGACTAATAAGTACTAGCATACAACTCAATAAGCTCATACAGTAGGAACATAAGGCATCCTTCCTGGATCCTTAGCCCTAAACTAGCATGCAGTGCTCATACATATAACAGGCATATGAGGTATTATTCCTAGATCCTTAGCCCTAGTCTAGCATGCAGTTCTCACAATCATATCATAACATAAACTTGTATGGGTAATGTGGGAGTACATACTTGAGCTCGGTTGATTGCATGCATCACACCCTTTTGTCTTTTCAAAGTTCTTTTCTCTTTTAAAAATGCTTTTCAAAATTCTTTGAATAAAAATGATTTTCTTTTGAAAATTTTCATATCAAGTCCTCAGTTTGAGTCCATATACACTCAAGAATGCACCCGAATCCCTCAAACCAAGGCTCTGATACCAACTTGAAAGATCTCAAAAATACTGTCCAAAAATTTGATTATTAAATCATTAATAAAACCATAAATATCCTCATCATATAAAAATCATAAGTCATGTATCTCAAAATATCATAACAACTGTCAATGTATCAAAATCACATGTCAAAATATATCAGAGTATAAACATACCATGCTAAACAAACGGTGTGCGCACTGCAATCATCCCGAGCTCCTCTTTTGAAAACTGAAATACCTGAAACCAAAACTGAAAACTGTAAGCACGAAGCTTAATGAGTCTCCCCATACTACCACATACCATACACATAATAACATACATTGGGCCTTGCCCGCTACATCGGGCCCCGCCCGGCATCTGACAAGTCCGGCATCGGGCCTCGCCCGACATCAGATCGAAATCTGGTATACATATAAACATATCAACAATGAAAATAACATAAACATAACTTGGGCCTAGCCCAATACATCGGGTCGCGCCCGACATCGGGCGTATCCGGCATCGGGCCCCGCCCAGCATTGGACCGAAGATCGGCATCAGCTTCGCTCGGCATCAGACCGAAGTCCGGTATACATAAGTCATATCAACAAGCATATATCATAAAAACATATCATAACATATAAACATTCCTTGGTCTTGCCCCGATATTGGACCAAGGTCCGGGACACATAACACATAAATATAAGCTAAATATTCCTCGGACTTGCCCCGATATCGGACCGAAGCCCGGAACATATATATAAACACATGCAAGAAATCACGAAGACATCAAGCATACAAACATTACTGGGGCTTGCCCCGACATCGAACCGAAGTCCGAAAGCATATAATATACATCGGGCTAACCCCGACATCAGGCCTAAGTCCGACATATACTAACATACATAAACGGGCCGACATTGATTCCTTAGACCCTTTCCTACAGGAGAAGACTCATCTCTCACTGTTGAAGTCCCGCGAATATATCTCGGGCTGCTGGCTGACAGATCCCCAAGCTGTCAACATCAAAACAGAACCTAATTAACTATTTGGGTTTCCAATTCATAACCCTAAAATCCTTACTTAGGGTAAAAGGACCATTTTACCCCTAACCTAGCTTGGTCCAAGATTAAGGCCCAAACTCATACTCTGAAGGCCCAAAAGTAAAATAATCAACCATGGCCCAACTATGGCCCAATTTTCCAAATTGGTCCCAAACCTCTATATGGTTTTACCTTAAGGCCCAACCATTTATTCTAGTCCAACGCTTGGCATTCTGATGGTCCAATATCTCATATTCTTCAAAACCCAATTATGGCCCACTTATGGCCTAATTTTCCAAATTGGGCCCAAGCCTTCCCAATGGGCCTTATCCTAAAGCCCAATTCAAATATTCTAGTCAATATGCTTGTTCTTGGATGGTCCATCAGTAGCCCAATCACCAAAGCCCAATAGAAAGGACCAAGTCAAGGCCCAAGCCAAATTAGGGTTCCCAACCCAATCATATTCCAATTAATCCATTTGTTTAGTTTTTAGATTAATTAATTATAAATTAAGTTGGTTACCACCTACTACCACCTCTAGTAGTGGTGGTCAATGGCGGCTCATGGCGGCGGCCACCACCTCACGGTGGTGGTTATGATTCTAAGCTAAAACCTGACTATACATCCAAAATAGCAATCTAATCTTACAAATGCACACCGTCACCCAACATGACAGTTGGTGGCGACATAAGGAGGCAGCCACCACCTCACGGTGGTGGTGGTGGGTTTTCTTCGGGTTTTTCATCCAAATAATGTACATACTACACATCATTAAAAGAAATATACACTTAATATAACACACGTACAAACACAGCCACCATGGCGCTGGCCAGTGGTGGTAGAAGGTGGCAGCCACCATGGCTGGTGGGCGGCGGCCATGGTGGTTATCTTCTCAGTTTCTGGCCAACAAACGACCACACAAAACTTCAGCTTGCAAAGTGGACCTGGCCACCCACCTGGTGGCGTACAGCGGCGAAGGGAACAGCAACATTAGCGGCAGCCGCCATGGTGGTTCTTCACAGCTTTCACTCGACAGCAAACCCATTCCTTGGTGAAAATATAAAACACAACCTACTCTACAACCACAAGATGGTCGGCAGCGATGTAGTAGCAGAAGAAAGGTGGCAGCGATGCGATGGGGGAATGAACGGCAGCAACAATAGCGCCTACAGCCGACTTTGTCGGCGGTAATAGCGGTTTCTTCTTCAACGGGATGATGTATTGGTAGGAAAATGGGGAAGAGAGGTGGTGATCGCGAACGACAACAGCGGCGACGGAGGGACGGACACCCGCTGGTGGTCTTCGTCGTTACCGGTAAAGGGAATCGCGACAACGCTGGGTGGCGGCTCACACAGCGACATGGCCGTCGTTTGATGACGATGGCTGACCGGAGCTTTGATAGGTTGGAAATGAAGAAAGTCGGGTGGTCGCTTTGTGGCCGCTAGTTGGTCGGAAAACGAGCATGGTTGCGGCGTCGGTGATGGGAGACATAAGGTGGCGGCGGGTGTTATCATTTAGGGTTAGGGTTACAGGGTGACTTCTATATATCCCGTCCTCATGTAAACTTCATCCCATGTTGACACTATCAGTCCCGTATTTCCAGATTTTCTTCAACTTAAATCTAACATTTACCCCTTTAGCCCTAAACATTCCAAATTCATTTCATTTTAGGTCCAAAACTTACCAAACAACCCCTCCTCTACAAATTATTTTCAACTTAAGTCCATATGTTACCATTCAACCCCTCAGCCTCCAAAATCCTTTCATAAATAGTCCAATACTTACCAAACGCCCCCCGCCTTCTAAAAATATTTACAAAATAAATCCTTAAATTATACTTTAACCCCCAAACTCTCAATTTTAACTTTTTAACACCCAAACCAACGCCTTGCTAAATTATTCCGCATTTAGGGCTACTATTCATATTAATTTTTATCTATTTATTTATTTAGTAAACGGGGTGTTATATAACTAATATGTGAATATGTTAAGCCACATGTTGCAAAGGTTAAGTAATCTCAGAGTGATGGATTTGTCTCTATTGTGCAACTCTTGTCTTAGTCCAACCGTTGTAGGGTTGAGTCTTTTACTTGAAGGATTATCTAATCTTTGTTGCATGTGATTGTATTCATGAAGTGGTTAGCTGACATTATTGGGAGTTTTTCAGTAGCTGATGACAGGGTGAGGTCGGGAACCTAAAAGAGCCTAGGAAGTGATTTAGCGGGTTAGATTGCGTTGTTTAGTAAGTACTTGGAGTACCGATTTGAGAAGGTGACTTGGAGGATTCATGATAACTCTTGAGGAAAGTATGGGTAGGTGTGGAAGGTAGTATTGGGCTTGTACTATTGAAAGCATAGGATCTATACTCGAACCGAGGGGAGTCACGGAGAATCTAGGAAGCCTGTGGGAATAGGATTTTTTGAGTATATTCCGATTATTGTATGGTTGTTTTTCAGTATGGTGATGAGCACTCGTGAAGGAGGTTCATGCTCTGGTTCAGGCTCAGGTGTTGGCATTGAACCGATGGATGAGCAGACGCGGGACTTTATCTCGTCGGAGATCACCCACAACATTTTGGAGCAGACTCCTATGATCTTTGGTTTGGTCAAGGAATGGATTATGGAGATTTTGGATGAGCGCCTGGGCACGTTACACGTGGATATTTTGGCTATTTTGGGGGCTTCACTCTTTCCTTCTGCAAGTTTCGTGCTTGTGGAGCTCCCAAGTTCTTTGGGTAGAAGGGCCCTATTTCTAGTAGGAGGTGGTTAGTGATCATGTTGAACGCTTTTCGGTCAATCTTCTGTTAGGTTATGAGCATTCTAACACTCCTAAGTGTGCATGCAACCCTAAATACCTTGGATCTATGTTTTCTCTATTATACATACAATTATGAACATCCAAGGTATTATCCTAATCTAGCATACAAAATAATAAATATAACAAGATAGAATACATACCTCTTTGATGTAGAATGTCTTCATGAAGCTTGAGTGCCTAGTGCCCAAAGTGTGACACCTCAAATGGTTCACACAACACCAAATACACTTGGAATAACTTGAGAGAAACTTGAACACTCCTTGAAATCGTCTAGCCCTCACACTCACACATTAGTGCACGATTTCTTGAGCCATGGGATTCTTTTATATGGTAGCTATTAGGGTTACACCATGTAACTCATAACTTTACCTATTCCTTATGCTCCATGGATTTTAACCTCCATGGAGTATCCATGGGTCACCCCATGGACTTAGTCCAACATAAGGAATCTTGGATCACAAGCCCGCATATATAAGAATGAATGATTTACATAATCAACCCATATATTTAATTAGTCTCCTTTTGATCACTTAATTAATTCCAAATTAATTCTTGATCAATACTAATTAAATAACCTTATTAATATATTAGAACTTATAATATATTAACCAACCTTAAGTGTTATTTCTCTCATTATAGTCTATCCAAATGCATGATGCCATGCAACCCAAATGGACCATGCCGGGTCGGGTCAAGTCTTACCAATTATAGTTATGGACTTAGACATTAATCCAACAGTCTCCCACTTGGATAAGTCTAAAACTATTATTGCGTATGACTTCAGGAACCGATCAGCAATCGTAGCTCTCAAAAGCTTCTGTCGAACTCTGACCTTGTCGATGAACTCTGACCTTTGTCAATGACTTGTCCATTAGATAAGGGATCATATATTCCTCCATTCTAGATATCATATGGATTGAGACATGGATTATCAATCATTCTCTCTGTCCATTTGTTGTTTCCCGATTTCCGATTCATGATGACTGACTGATTGAACAAATCAAATCAGTCCTGGCTTGGCCAACCACTCACATGTATCATCTTTAAATCATCGAGGGGCCTACAAATATTGCTTTTATCCCGAAGGTAAAAGGAATGGATAAACTTCGACTCATATGGCTTGTTCTACTACTTGTTGAATCATACACAAAGGCACGTTTTATAACATCGAGTTACCAATGCGTTTTCGTGCAATCAATGTATAACCAACTCATAGTAACAACTCATATCTCTAGGTTTGAAGAATATAAGATATTATCGTCTCATGATCATTCGTGATAAAATCCATGAAGTGATTCAAATGAGCGCGGGTTGAATCCAATACTCAGAACTTATGAGCACTCATGAGTGTTGTAGCACCACTTTGTCCACCAACTTGGACCTCTATAAACCAACTCATGACAGTCTTGATTCATATCTACTTCCAACATATGACCAACTGTGGATGGTTTGAATAACTTAATCATTCAGGAAGAGCGACTTAGTTATTCTGGAAGTCAAAACATGTAAAGTGAAACACAAGAATAAATGAATCAAATATGGTATCAAACCCTATGAATATAAATAAACACTTTTATTTATCACCATACTGATTACTCATTATTCATTGTTTCGGTTTTATCAAATTTATACTTGAATTTAAAACAATAGTTGTCCCATGCTCCAAGCATGTACACTATGTTTTCTAAACACTAGTCATGCCATACACCAAGTATGCATACTATGTTTGTCTATGATCTTTACTTTGTAAAATAGATCAATCGAACATCACTCCAATGATCCTCTTTTCACAGTCCCAAATCCTTACTGCAAATGCAAGAATTCTAGGCATTTGGAAAATTTTAGAAAGGATGAATATAGCACATGTAATCGATCCTATATCCGAAGCATATGGGACACGATTCATGATGTCTCACATAAAGACTAAACCAGTCTTTTGCTATAATATTTCCATTTTAATTTGCCAAGTTCTCAAAATTCAGATTATGAAAAGGGATGTCGTAATCATAATCGAATTTTAGAACGCAAATAATGGACCCACATATAGAATTTCCTTATGTTGAGCCATTCCAACATGAAATTCATATATATATATATATATATATATATATATATATATATATATATATATATATATATATATATATATATATATCCTTGATTAAATACGATTAAAATCTCAATCTAAGCTTTTTAGAATTGAAATGAAGTATAATTTCCTCTCCCTTAATTATAGCAAAACAACTTTTTCAACCCCTGCAACCTCACGAATTGAAACTTTTGTTTTCTATAATTAACATTGCTAACTTGCAACCTTTGTCATAATTATCATGCTCCCACTAACATGATGATTATTAGCATAACACTTATGCTCCCACTAGCTTTGACATGTACTCAGAAATCAGCTGACTTTCTTACCAAAGTTCAGATTTCTGATACTAGATTGTTTTGATAAAACTTTATCAAAATCATACACCTCTCTTAGATAGCTCACATGTGTGTCTAAACAATTTTAGAACTATAAAAAGGGATGTCGTAATCATAGTCTCAATTGTTTAGACCTTTGCCACTTCTCACAAGTCCATGTTAGTGTGCCGATAAACCACACATGCTCCACTACCGACTTTGAGAATGCAAATATCACAATTGCTATCTAGCTAAAATCTACTTAGTGAAAGTGTTTCCTCACCATCATTTTCATGAATCGGAGAGAAAACTTATGGCACTTAGATTTAATAGTGTATGTGTTCTTATCCATGTGAATTTGTCAAAACCATAATGACAAGACAAGGTTAGTGACAAATCCAAACTCATATTGATTAAACTTGTGCAATCTTAAATTCTTGCCATTTGGCAGCTCAGGTGCCTGCCATTGCTTCCAAGTAGTTGTACAACCAATTGAGAACTCTTAGAACTCCTATGCAAAGCCAACTTGAATAGGCACAAAATTTTCAACACGATAGGTTATAAACCTCAAGTCGTGTGCTAGTGAAGGACTTTAGGTTTTATTCTTGATTAAGTCTTGAAACTTTCAAGAGCTTTAAGACTCCCACTGTCCTCTTGATATATAAGACTCCCTTGTCAAAT
Organism: Lactuca virosa; assembly: GCF_052849685.1. NCBI lineage: Eukaryota > Viridiplantae > Streptophyta > Magnoliopsida > Asterales > Asteraceae > Lactuca > Lactuca virosa. The sequence continues at coordinate 473,485,462 of NC_136429.1, read as the reverse complement.
ATTCAAGAGATAGTGCGGATTCTTTATCAAGACTAACACTTTACACAATTGGCCGAAGTTGGTCTCTGTTTTATCCAAAACATCACAACTTACCAATTTCAAATGTACAGGAGTAGATAACCTTTTACTCTTACATTTGACTAGTGTTAACAAACCCTCTTTAAGATATGTCACTCAAGTTACAATCTTGGAGTATGACACTAAGAATTGTTTTGGAACGAAGTATGACTCATCTTTTTGATTTAACCATTTCAACAATTCATGACTCCTCTTCTTAGTCATAAGAATGCACTAAGATGACTTTAGAGGACCAATTGTGATATGGTATCTTAATCATTAAGATGATCATAAACATGATACTAAAGTACTCTCCCATCTTTTCAAATTTGAGAAACTTTTATCTTTCTGCCATACTTTGATTCTTCTTATTCGTTCTGTCTCACATTGAAACTTCTCTAATGCTACAGACTTATACTTAAACTTATAAGTATAACCATATTTACTGAACTTAAGTAAATCATGACGAATAGTCTTCTTGATCTTTTGTGGTTGACTTGACCAGTGCACAAGAATGTGTACTCGATCCCTTAGTCCTTTCCTTATTCACATAAGGAATTAGTCTTAATTTTCCAAGCTGAAAGTTCTCATTCATCATACTATACAACTTGCATGATTCCAAGTTTTGGTCCAATTGAACCTTGGGTGATGAGAATCTTTCCTTATTTGGTAATATTAGACACTACCACAACCGAAAGAATCAAATCCATTTTTCCAATATTGCTATCAATGGAATATTATAAGCAACAACTTTTCACAAATGCCATTGTAAGGATACTTAAAATAAATAAAATCAAAACCTTTTTCTTTTATTTTAAAACTTTGCGGAAAAACTTATCCTTGTTAGGTAAAATATGAAAGGTTGAAAACATGTGGCTATGCATGTGAAATAAAAGAATCAAATTCAAACTGAAAGTTGGAAAATAAGTGGTGCATTCAACATGTTCAAACTTGAAGTTGGTAGACTTTAAATTGGTTACAACTCTTTCTGTTTTCACATGGCAAACATTCACCTATATATATGCATGTATGTTTTGCATATTTGGTGTGCAAAAACTTGAGAGAACATCAAGTGTAGAGTGTCAAGCCAATTTTAATCTTGTGAGTTTTAATAAAATTCTCTAGTTGCAGCCCGTGGACGTAGGATTTGCACCGAATCCGAACCACGTAAAATCGTTGTCTTCTTCTTGCTTTATTTTCGTGAGTTTGTGTGTGTGTGATAGTGTGTTTCCGCTGCGTGTACCGGGTCCGGTTCCTAACAACTGGTATCAGAGCCAGATTAGCGAGGTTTGGAGGGTACAATCATTTTTTTTATCACGCACGAGTGTACCTGATTTGTATCTTGTTTGTCGTAATGGCTGAAGACAAGGTTGTAATCGAAAAGTTCAACGGTTCTGATTTTAGCTGGTGGAAAATGCAATTAGAAGCATTGCTATGTCAGAAAGACTTGGACATGGTACTCGGAGACAAACCGGAGAAAATGGAAAAAGCTTTTGAAGATGCGTGGAACTCAAAGGACAAGAAAGCCAAGGCGGTTATTACATTGTCGTTGACGAAGAGCGTTGCTTTCAACATCATGAATGAAACCACGGCGCGTGGTATGATGGAGGCTCTGTCAAATATGTATGAGAAACCATCGGCGGCTAACAAGGTGTTCTTGATGAAGGAGTTGTTCACTACAAGGATGAATGAGGAAGGCTCAGTTACGGTTCACATTAACAATCTAAATTCAATTTTGTCCAGATTATAATCTGTGGGAATTAAATTTGATAACGAGACTCAAGCATCACTGCTACTAGCTTCTCTACCTGATAGCTGGTCCGGAACAGTTACTGCTGTTACGAGTTCCGTGGGGACCAGTGGTATGACTTTTGAAGGAGTTAGAGATTTGGTTCTTGGCGAAGATATCAGACGCAAGAATCAAGGTGGATCTTCTTCTTCTGATTTATTAAATGTCGGAAGAGGTAGAGGGAATAGCAGGAGCAGTGGGAGTCGGGGAAAAAGTTCTTCTAGAACTTTGAAGAATGTGAAATGCTGGAACTGCCAAGAGGTGGGACATGTTAAGAGTCAATGTCCAAAGAAAGAATTAAACATTGCTGGTGCTGAGAGTGTGTCAGGGGATGATGCACTGATACTCAATATGGAAAGTTCTGTGGACTCTTGGGTCATGGATTCAGGGGCTTCGTTTCACGCCATGGACAACGGGGAAACGATGGTGAATCTAAAAAAAGGAGATTTTGGAAAGGTACGGTTAGCAAATGACGAGATGCTTCAAGTAACGGGCATGGGAGATATTGATCTAGTTACTTCATTGGGAACTACATGGAGCCTGAAGAATGTCAGGGTTATTCCAGAGCTGAAGAAAAAATTGATTTCTGTTGGTCAGCTGGATAAACAAGGACTGGAAGTAAGGTTTGGTGGTGGTAAATGGATGGTGGTCAATGGTAATTCGGTGATTGCTCAAGGTATGAAGCGTCTGTCATTGTATATGGTTGAGGTACCTGCTGAGGGAAGTATGACCATCCCGATTAAGCAAAACAAAATCTGGTTCGCTAAATCTACTGCTAAGAGAGTTCATTTTGCAAACATAAATTCTGGAGCCAAGGGGATGTTAGCTGAACGAGTCGGAAATTCTAAACCATTCAGGGGATTCTGTGACAGTGGGAGCACGTGGTGTGTTCTGGGTACAGTTACAAAGAGCCGTTGGGTTTTGAAGACTAAGACTGGAAAATTCTCTCTTGTTGGAAGTTTGCAAAGTTTGGAGAGTGTTAGTAGTCCTCGGTGTATCTCTGGATCTGGTGGAGTGTCCAAACCGGTTGAGACAGAGGATGAGTCGGTGGTGGGATTAGCCACGACTGAGTTGGAGCTAGTGGGCGCTTCAACTGGCCCTTCTAGTACTTGAAGATGAGGGGCGGCTGCAATTAGAGAAATGGGACTAAGTTTAGCTTGTTCTTAGGAACTAGAGGCTTGGAAGACTTGGTTGTTTTAAGATTACTGGAGTTGGATGACAGAGACGGACCATGTTGTTCAAACTTTCAAGTAGGAGATTGTTAGGTAAAATATGAAAGGTTGAAAACATGTGGCTATGCATGTGAAATAAAAGAATCAAATTCAAACTGAAAGTTGGAAAATAAGTGGTGCATTCAACATGTTCAAACTTGAAGTTGGTAGACTTTAAATTGGTTACAACTCTTTCTGTTTTCACATGGCAAACATTCACCTATATATATGCATGTATGTTTTGCATATTTGGTGTGAAAAAACTTGAGAGAACATCAAGTGTAGAGTGTCAAGCCAATTGTAATCTTGTGAGTTTTAATAAAATTCTCTAGTTGCAGCCCGTGGACGTAGGATTTGCACCGAATCCGAACCACGTAAAATCATTGTGTTCTTCTTGCTTTATTTTCGTGAGTTTGTGTGTGTGTGATAGTGTGTTTCCGCTGCGTGTACCCGGTCCGGTTCCTAACAATCCTTACAATCCATATGAAAACCTTGTTGTTATCTATACCTAAGCAATATAAATATCATAACTCTTAAGTAATAGCCCAAATTTCTGATCACCGACCCATGCGATTGAAATCCATCTTCGCGATCAGAATCAGCATGTACTTAATAGAGTTAGACAATGGACTTTACCTGAAGTAGAGCCAAACTTATTGACTTTAACATCCTTAGGTAAATTTGGCAGCTTCATAACCAATGCCCCTTCCTTTGGCGATAGTTACCTATGGACCCTTGATAATGGGACTATCTCAGACTTCGCCTCTCTCTTTACCATTGGGTCAACCGAGTTGACTATGGCCGATCCCTTTCCATTGGGAAGAGAGAGCTTTACTGGATATCCAATGTCATCATTGTCAATGTCCATAGCGTTTTAGGAAGTTGATCTTAGCAAATAGATAAGATCATTAAGGGTCTTGTCTTAGTCTGTTTCATAGGATTCCCAAAAGAACTCACTATGTGACTTAGAAAGTAGTTGAGCCACCAACTTTCTCAAGACTTTGACACCCAACTCTCCCGGCTTGTCAATATGTGACTACATCTCCAAGATGTGATCACACCTAGACCTTGCCTTGCCAATAGGGCTTGAGTGACCTTAAACTTTTTAGGAACTTGTGGGTTAGGGAGAATAATTGGAGGATGTGAAAGAAGTATGATATCCATGGGACATCATCTTCATTTAGGAAAGCTTGTTTCAAGAGATTTGGGAAGATCATAAATGTCTAGACCAGACATCTTTTTGGGAGATATTCAAGATAGTTGATTTAAAGTCCTTAATATGACACCCAATATGAAATATTAAGGCTAGGACCCAACAAACTATTTTATAACTTAGAAGAGGGATGCCGTAATCCAAGCTATAAAAAATTTGAAGGTAGGTGAATGACGATTCACCAATTTCCACCATGAAAAACGAAATAATTTATTAGGTTTTAATTGGATTTGAAAGTCCTAGATCTTTGAGATTCATTGAACTGTTCAAAGGCATGTTTCAATCTCGAGTGTGCCCTTCAGGTTTTGTGACTGGGATGCCGAGGATCACAAAACAAGGGGTGAATAACCATGCAAATATACTTGGTACCCTTAATATTTACCCCTTAATCAGTGTGCCGGTTAACCACACACGCTCCACCGATACTATGATAAATATTAAGTTACCCTTTTCCTACCTTGTTAAGTCCAGGTTAGTGTGCCGGTTAACCACACACGCTCCACTAACGACTTAAGCAAAGTGCAAAGTGTAATTTCATGGGTTAGCACCAAATTCACATTTTCCTAAGTAACTAAGATTGGGTATTAATAGAGTTTACTTACTTAGTATTTATCATTAATACTTTTAATGAAAGGAGAATTATAGTCCTTGTCCTACCCGTTCGGCTAACGACCCTCCACCAGTCAAGGAAGCGGTGGGTGAGAGTGGACACCCATTAAACTGTCATTTTATAGGCAGTAACCTTATACCCCCCTTATAGACCGGCTTCGTGAATGAGGCCTACTAACGGTAAGACTGAGTTTACTCTTATAAATATATATAAATATTATTAACTTATAATATTATAAAGTATAAGGGTTGAATTTTAACTTTTAAAATTCTAAGGGCTAACTTGGAATTAAAGTATTCATAAGTAAAAACTTTTCAAATTCCAAAACTTGAGGGCAAGTTTTGAAACTATTCAAAACTAATTAATTCCATAACTTATGAGTTTAAAGTAGTTTTAATTAAAAAAAAAAAAAAAACTCTTCAAGTTCCACAACTTGAGGACAAGTTATGGAAGACTTTAAACTAATTAATAAAAAAATAACTTTTTTTTATTGTAACTTATGGAACTAATTAAGGTTACACTTTTTTTTTAATTTAATGAAGAGACTCTTGAACCTCCATAACTTGAGGACAAGTTATGGAGTCATAAAACCATTTAATTAGAACTAGACTCTTCATTTTGTAACCTTTGCCAACTTTTATGAGTTTTATGATTCTTAAATGTGACTTTTCATATAACTTGAGGACAAGTTACAAAAACACACTTTGGAATCAACTCTTAGATTAAAATGGATTGAAAACAACCATTTCACACAACTTTTATATTAATCTAAGAACCTCATAATAACAAGATAATTCAAATCATCAATCTTCAAGAAATTAGCATGAACATACAAACTAATACAAATCTTGAAATTAAGACAGTTATCTTAGAAATTGGATTAGCATGAACATTACCACATCAAAAACAAGTTTATAAGTCCAAAAACATCTTAGGGTAATGTTCCTAGTCCAATTCCAGCCAAAACAATCGAATATATGCATCCAACTCGATTTTTCAACTACTTTTGCAAGAATAACAAGAAAACAAGCCTAGGCTTTGATACCACTGTTGGGTTATGAGCATTCTAACACTCCTAAGTGTACATGCAACCCTAAATACCTTGGATCTATGTTTTCTCTATTATACATACAATTATGAACATCCAAGGTATTATCCTAATCTAGCATACAAAATAATAAATATAACAAATGGTTCACACAACACCAAATACACTTGGAATAACTTGAGAGAAACTTGAACACTCCTTGAAAACGTCTAGCCCTCACACTCACACATTAGTGCATGATTTCTTGAGCCATGGGATTCTTTTATATGGTGGCTATTAGGGTTACACCATGTAACTCATAACTTTACCCATTCCTTATGCTCCATTGATTTTAACCTCCATGGAGTATCCATGGGTCACCCCATGGACTTAGTCTAACATAAGGAATCTTGGATCACAAGCCCACATATATAAGAATGAATGATTTACACAATCAACCCATATATTTAATTAGTCTCCTTTTGATCACTTAATAAATTCCAAATTAATTCTTGATCAATACTAATTAAATAACCTTATTAATATATTAGAACTTATAATATATTAACCAACCTTAAGTGTTATTTCTCTCATTATAGTCTATCCAAATGCATGATGCCATGCAACCCAAATGGACCATGCCGGGTCGGGTCAAGTCTTACCAATTACAGTTATGGACTTAGACATTAATCCAACATCTTCTACCCTGAGGGGTCGAAGATCATAATGCTTCTTGTCTTCTGAAAGATAGAGCCTGAGATTGGTGGGAGGATGTGGACTTCGCTTTGGGAGGCGATGCGATTGACACGATGACTCAGGAGAAGTTTGTGACCCAGTTTAGGGCAGATCTTGCACCAACTATCGAGGTGCATAAGTTGGCGAGAGAGTTTCAGGACCTTCTCCAGACGACTGAGACTGTGACAGAGATCATTGCCAAGTTTGGGTAGAGGGCTCTTTTGGTTTCGCAGTATGCCACAGACCAGGAGATGAAAAAGACATGGTACTATGATATGTTGTGAGATGGAATGAGAGAGTTTGTCAGCTTTTCAACTTGTCAGACTTTGGAGGACATGATAGCTAGAGCCAAAGAGAAGGAGATGGATTTGGAGCACCTCGGGAAGAGGAAACCAAAGAAGGTGCAGACAGTTGGGGGTCCTATGAAGAGACCCAATACTTTTGATCAGTGAGTGAGAGGCCAGCAGGGCTGAGGTCAGTGCAGCACGTGCGGGAAGCAGCACGATGAAGTTTGTCGATTTAGGGGTTCAGGTTGCTATAAGTGTTGCAGGCTTGGTCATGTCAGCAGAGATTGTCACCGAAGGAACAAGTCTGTTATGTTTCCAATACAACCAGGTGGGCCACGAGAAGGCCAAATGTTCGATGTTATGGGGTGGAGCAGTGTGTGTACCTGCTCTAGTTACTTTGAGGATCATTGATGGTTGCGAAGGCAGAGTGGATGTTCCTATGGTGAGGAGCCGAGCATTGCAGTCACGAGCTGAGGAGATATGAGTTCCACTAGTTGACGTCGCAGATATTTTATTTTGAGTATCTTCATATGCCATTTTGCATACCGAGAGCCGCGCTTAGAAGATATTCGGATGATCCGGTTTTGGATGTCGATGTTGGAGGCATTGACCACCGTCAGAGCAAGCTTTGAGTGAGAGAAGAACAACATCGAGTTCAATATTTGGTGGTATCAGCAAGGAACTCAAGGAATCCACAAGGTGAGCATGATGGGTTTGAATGCAGGAATTGTAGGGGTCATTCGGGAATACGAGACACTGAGGAATTGGTTTGATCATGGGTGTATGTGACAACCTGAAATTTACTCCGTCACTGTAACCCGTTTCCGTTAATAAAAATTAGTTTTATTAAAATTTTCCGTTAACTTATATTTATCTAAATAATTCATTTTTGAATTATTATTATAATATATTTATTGACGGGATAAAAACAACTAGGTCGGGTTACGGTTAGTTTACCCGGTAAAAACATTTAGCTCCGTTTAAACGACAGTATAGGGTGGGTTCCCACTTGGCAGCCAACCCAAGTACTATAAAAAGGTGGAGTGACCACCTTTAGAGCCTTTTCCCACCTTGGAGCTTTCTCTCTCTACTCTCTCTCTAAAATCGGGTTTGGCCAAAAGATCACCTCATTCAAGCTCAAAAATCAAAGGTAATCTTCCTAACTTGTTGTTTAACTTAGTATTCATGTCATCTCAAGTTTGAATCATCCAAATGCCTCAACATGCATGTGTTTACGGTTTGGGGAGCCTCCCAAAACCGTGAACTCCCAAAAAGGGGTTTAGAAGCCCCAAAAACACTTCCAAACCTCCCCTAATGCTTAGATATGGCTTAGATACTTGCATGCATGGACTAAAGACCCCAAGATCATGTCTTTTTGGCCATAAACATGAGTTTACGGTTCTTGAACATTCAAGAACCGTAAACCCAAAACTGTAAACACCTCAAATGGTGTTTTGGTGCCCCTAACCCCTTCCTTAGCTTGTTTGATGAACTAGAAACTAGTGTAAATGAGCTTAGGACCTTGAAACATGAAATGGTTGAAGTGGTCAAGGGTTTACGGCCGTAAACCCTAGAGTTTACGACGGTAAACTCCTAAGGAGTGGTCCAAGGACCGTAAACTCCAAGGGACTACCCATTTGAACCCTAATCACTTCCCGAGCCTTTGAATTGAACCTAGAAGCCTTCCTTGTGATGCATGAGACCTTTAGACACCCAAACTCACCATTTCCATGAGTTTACGGCCGTAAACTCATGGGGGAAATGGTCTCCCAACCGTAAACACACTTAAGGGTGGCCATTTGAAGTGTAAACTCCATAGTGAGGCTATACACTCCTTAGATGCAACCCTTAGCACTCCTAACACTTGAAACAAAGCATTTTCATTCATTAAAGTGTCTTTACTTCCTTAATTAGTGATCACACAACTAATTAGATACTTTATACATCACTACATGTTACATAGGATCCGTGTGTGTGTGCAAGTCCTCACTTGACATATAGCATCCTACCCGGCGTTTCCATCCACTTCACTCACTACAGGTGAGTTCATACCCCTAAATTAACCTTTTAAATGTTTTTAACTGTTTTATGGGGGGGGGGATACAAGTTGAACCAAATAAGTTATAGTAACAATCGCATGTGAATTATAACTTGCAACCAAAAGGATTTTTCTACACTGTTAACTGTTTTACCACCAAAAAGGGGTTTTCTATATTTTCAACTATATTGCCAATTAAACTGTTTTCAAATGATTACCAAATTTATTTTCATGTTAAATCATTATAAAAACTATTTCCAAAACTCTTTTAAACTATTTTTATTCCCAAACCATATCTACACCAATATATTTATATAAGTAAGACTTGAAGGACTTAGGACTAATAACTCACCTTACTTCCTGTTCTTGTTTGATTGTGGGCTTAGGGTATTTTGTTATTAGTCCGACTCTCGTTGAACTCTTAGTTATATATCTTATATATTTGTGTCAGATATAAAAGTTTTCATATCAGTTCAATGCCTTTGGATATCAAAGACATGCAACCAACAATACTATTTAACTATAATAGGTATAGTTAAGGGATACTACTCAATACTACTATTGCCATGACAACTACCAGAGTCAGTTCAGTTGTGAGTCAATATATGCTATGTACTATACAAGAGAACACTATATACTATACAAGGAGAACATTATATACTATACAAAGAGAACACTACATACTATACAAGAGAACTTACTAAAATAGAATGTGACATACTATTTCTCGATACGACACGTCTTAGTGCTATCACCGCGTAACCAGAGTCTCCTGGAAGGAGAGCGGGCATTATGTGTATAGATCTATACGGGACAGACACTCCCACATCCCGACTGCTAGCTACAGTCCGAGCCGCCTGGGCCCAGGGGTGACAAAATGTCACATCACTACATATGACTTGGAGGGTCAAAGGGATTCGATCGTCAATCAGCATGGTTACGTACGAGTTCACATTCAAACCTCTAACTAATACCTTAAAAATTAAAGGCAAACAGACTCCCTGAGGTGTAATGTACATTTAATACTACCTGGAGCCTGCATTTCATTACATATGGCCGACAGTGATACTGTTGGGGTAAAACGTTTTTCTCATTACTATACATGAATAAAGTCTGAAAACTATATTTTCATACTAATAGCTACTAGGAAAACTTGTACATTTTCGAAGGAACAAACAAACCATCGGGTCTTGGTAAAGGCTACTTTTCTGGAAAACATAGGGTTTTCTAGGGTTCATACTATTTTCAAACACCGAAATTTTCTTTTACAATGTATAAATGTGAATATTTTTATACAGGAAATGACACTAAATACTTATGAACTCACCAGCTTTATGCTGATAAACGTTTTCAAAATAACTTGTATTCTCAGGTCATCAGTAGACAGGTACGGATGCAGCTTTTGAGAAGACGGAGCACACATAAGACTCCACTTTATTTTGATTGTATTTTCGGTGTCTAACATTTGTACTGAACACGTTTGTATTACAATTATTATCTTAATGCAATGGATGTTGTTGCTTGTCTTTACTATTATGCTTTGTTATAATACTGTACATGACGTCCTCCACCCCAGAACGTATACCGCCGTTCTCGGTTTTGGGGTGTGACAGATTGGTATCAGAGCACTGTTTATAGTGAATCAAGTATATCAACCCATAAAAGATATACGAACTATAAACACATCGGGACTAAAACACTCTGAACAAGAATATATACTTTTAAATAATAAAATATTTAACTAAGTATATATATACATTCATTCATACAAAGGGTCAGTATCATACTAGAATAGAACAAAAGTATTAAGATTGTTGAACAGCACAGTTAGGCTTAGAGACATATGGCCAAAACTAGGTGGATGTAGCCTGATCAACTACATTTTCCTAGGAGTGGCTAGCATGTGCCTAAGAATGGTTGCGGTGTTGCAACAAGTCTAAAACTTACCAATACTACTACAAGAACATCAGAACAAGAATACTATAGGAGTATTCTGCATTCTAGTTACAACTTATGTGAGAACTAAAAAGGTCGTTACTAGTAGGACAATAGTTGCTAAGTGGATACACCACGGTTACATGTGAATAAGGCGTTATAGACTTAGAATCTGTGACCTTTGCTTCATTTCCTGTTCTTGTTTGATTGTGGGCTTAGAGTTAGGGTCACTTATTCGAAGATCTAGTCCGCTTCGGTTACATGTAATTGGTATGCACTATGCAAGTATTGGGTCGACTAATAACGATCATCTTATAAGTATCATAGATTAGCGCGTCTATCAACTTTTCTTTCCCCATTCTGGCGTAGACAGCATAACTGCATCCCGAGCGGAAGTCTAGGAACTCCGAGCGCGTCAGAGGACGCACGAGCGACATCTTCAGGGAGTTGTGCACCAACTGGCTAATCTTAGGGTTTGCCCAAAGGATACCTGTCGCCAGTAAGAGATGCCAACTCATCCTTCCCTTTTGATTAAGGAATAGCCTTCTTTTCTATAGTCAATAGAGTACATGCTTGTAAACATTCCTAACTTTGGAAGTACTCTAGCTAGACTACTAAACTGCCAACATTTTCCTTGATGGTTTGATGTAAGACCTCCTGCTAGGTCATTTTCTTTCCCGAACTCATTATACATCAGTAATACCAGTAATATTGGCAGTATCTAATCGATGGGGAAGTTGTGCTTTTGGGTGTCCCTAACCTAGTAGTACATTCCCCTTTTGTTTGTCGGACTATAGAGATTTAGTCCAAGAAACACTCTTATCATGTTTACAAACCAATTCTTACTATTGTCATCGTTTTCGTAATCTTTCAGTACAGGATGCCGCCTCGCAAGCGTCCAGCCAGGAAAACCCCCACAACTCAAGCTCCACCACCACCACCTCCTCCGCCACCGGTCCCTCCGCAGTTCGACCCCGTGTTGTTTTAGACGGCTGTGACTGCAGCCGTGACCACTGCACTGACACAAGTCAATTCTGGTGGTGCCAGTGGAGGTGGACTGGGCACTAACTCTAGCCAGGGCGAAACCCACCCCCGTGCACGGGAATGCACCTACAAAGACTTCATCAGTTGCAAGCCTACCTACTTCAATGGGATCGGGGGAATCCTCGCCCTAACCCAATGGTTCGAACGAACCGAAGCGGTGTTCGAAATGTGCTCCTGCCCCGAAGGGAGCAAAATAAAGTTTGCTACTGGCACCCTCACGCAAAGGGCCCTAACATGGTGGAATGGCCATGTCAAAGCCCTCTCCCTGGTAGCAGCTAATGCTATGGGTTGGGATACACTGAAAGACCTGATGATGACAGAGTACTGCCCAAAGGGAGAAATTCAGAAACTGGAGGAAGAACTCTGGAATCTCAAAATGCAGGGTTCCGATATAATGGCTTACACCACCCGGTACTGCGAGCTGGTAGCCCTATGCCCTAACATGATTCCCTCGGAAGCCAAGAAGATTGAACGATACATCGGGGGCCTAGTGCCTCCGTATCGTGGGAACGTTCTATCATCAAGACCAACGACCTTTGAAAGTGCCAAGGAGTTGGCCCAAATGCTTATCGATCATGAAGTTCCCCGTGCTCCATCAACAACTACAACCATCACTACTGCCCCAACTCACGCCTCCGACAACAAGAGAAAGCGGGGGGATCGAAAGAAGGGTAAATCAGTGAAATCCTCTTCCAGTAACCAGCAAATGGTGGCTGTCCATGCTACCACTACTCCTACTGCCCCTGTGCCCGCCAAAACATATGCGGGGAATCTACCCAAGTGCGATAAGTGCGCCTTCCATCATAACGGCCCCTGCCGTGAAATGCACTGCACCAATTGCGACCGGAAGGGCCACACCATCCGGTTCTGCAGAGCACCTCCCAAACCTATTTCCCAAGTTCCCAGTTCGGGAGCAAGCCAGGCCTGCTATGGGTGTGGCGAAGTTGGACATTTCAAAAGGGACTGTCCAAAGGCTGGCAACGCGGGAGGAGCAGGTAGACTACTTGCTATTGGCCATAATGAGGCTGTAGCAGACCCCACCGTAGTCACGGGTACGTTCCTTATTTGATAACTCTTATGCTTGTATCCTATTCGATAGTGGGGCAGAAAGAAGTTTCGTAAATCAAAACTTTAAACACTTACTCAAACAATCACCGCAATCACAGAAAGAAACCTTCGTCGTAGAAATGGCTAACGGCAAGATGGAAAGTTCTAACAAAATCTATATAGGTTGTACCCTCACGCTAGATAATCATTCGTTTCCTATCGATCTCATACCAGTAGCGATCAAGAGCTTTGATGTCATCATAGGCATGGACTGGTTGAGTCTCCATCATACCGACATCCTGTGTTTCGACAAAGCCATCCGTCTGAACCTGCCCAACAATGAAACATTGATGATCTACGGAGACAAACCCAGTACGAGCCTTCGCATTATCTCGAGCATTCAAGCTCATAAATACTTGCGCAAGGAGTATCGCGCATTCCTTGCACATGTTGTCGACACGAGCCGAAAAACGAAAGAACTAAAAGATTTCCCCGTCGTGTGCGACTTCCCTGACATCTTTCCAGAGGAACTCCCAGTTTTACCTCCTAAACGTCAAGTCGAGTTCCGAATCGACTTAATCCCAGGAGCAACCCCCGTAGCAAAGGCGCCCTATCGTCTAGCGCCTGCTGAGATGCAAGAACTATCCGGCCAACTTAACGAACTGCTCAACAAGGGCTTTATAAGACCAAGCTTCTCACCCTGGGGAGCACCAGTCTTGTTCGTAAAGAAGAAATACGGATCGTTCCGCATATGCATCGACTACAGAGAACTCAACAAGCTGACAATCAAGAACCGTTATCCCCTTCCTCGCATAGACGATTTATTTGATCAACTGCAAGGGGCGAGTTATTTTTCCAAGATCGATCTAAGGTCCGGGTATCACCAATTGCGAGTGCTCGAGGAAGATGTTCCGAAAACAGCCTTCCAGACTCGTTACAGACACTACGAGTTCGTAGTGATGCCGTTCGGACTAACCAATGCGCCCGCAGCCTTCATGGACTTGATGAATAGAGTATGCCGTCCTTACTTGGATCAGTTCGTCATCGTCTTCATTGATGATATACTTATCTACTCTAGAAGTGAGGAAGAGCATAGCGATCATCTGCGACAAGTCCTGGAAACCCTACGATCAGAGAAGCTTTACGTAAAGTTCTCAAAGTGCGAATTTTGGATCCGAAGAGTCGAGTTCTTAGGACATGTGGTTAGCAAAGAAGGGATCCACGTGGACCCATCCAAGATTAAAGCTATCGAGAACTGGTCAGCACCGAAGACGCCTACAGAAATTCACCAATTTTTAGGCCTCGCTGGCTACTACCGAAGGTTCATTTAGAATTTCTCTCGGATTGCGAAGCCTCTTACGGCATTGACCCAGAAAGGCGTGGCCTTTGACTGGGAAGAGAGACAAGAGAGGGCATTCCAAACCCTAAAGCGAGCCTTGTGCACCGCACCGATACTGTCCCTCCCCGAAGGGATAGAAGACTTCGTAGTATATTGCGATGCATCCAATCAAGGGCTCGGCTGTGTTCTGATGCAAAGAGGTAAGGTCATCGCCTACGCCTCAAGACAGTTGAAGACACACGAGGTCAACTACACCACGCACGACCTCGAATTAGGAGCGGTTGTATTCGCCCTAAAGATATGGAGACACTATCTGTACGGTGCAAAGACCACCATCTTTACTGACCACAAAAGTCTCCAACACATCTTCAACCAGAAGGAGCTCAACATGAGACAACGACGGTGGGTCGAGCTACTCAATGACTACGAATGTGAAATTCGTTATCACCCGGGTAAAGCCAACGTAGTAGCAGACGCCCTAAGTCGGAAAGAATATTATGGGCGAAGAGTCAAGTCCCTAACCATGACTATCCATTCGCACCTATCCGCTCAAATTAAGGTGGCCCAGCTCAAAGCGTTGAAACCGGAAAACGTGACGGGAGAGTCCCTGCGAGGAATGGATAAGAATCTGGTAGTCAAGGGTCACGGAGCTTATTACCTCATGGATCAGATCTGGACACCGCGACACAGTGGCTTCAGAGACTTGGTCATGAAAGAAGCGCACAACACTCGATATTCCGTTCACCCAGGTTCAGATAAGATGTATCTGGATCTCAAGAAATCATACTGGTGGCCTATCATGAAAGCGGAAATCGCTACCTTCGTGAATAAGTGCCTTACTTGCGCTAAGGTCAAGGTCGAATACCTGAAACCCTCAGGTCTTCTTCAACAGCCAGAGATACCTGAATGGAAGTGGGAGAGAATTGCTATGGATTTCATTACCAAATTGCCCAAATCTCCGAGTGGGTACGACACCATTTGGGTAATTGTCGACCGACTAACCAAATCCGCTCACTTCCTCCCTATCAGAGAAAACTTCAAAATGGAGAGACTCACGCGAATCTACATCCAAGAGGTAGTCCGACTACACGGCGTACCTGTGTCCATTATTTCTGATTGGGATAGCAGGTTCACCTCGAGGTTCTGGCAGTCACTACAAAAGGCTCTTGGAACTAAGCTGGATATGAGCACAGCTTACCATCCTCAAACCGATGGACAAAGTGAGAGAACCATTCAAACCTTGGAGGATATGGTGCGAGCCTGTGTAATCGACTTTGGTAAGGCATGGGATACCCACTTACCCCTTGTCGAATTTTCCTACAACAACAGTTATCACACAAGCATCAAGGCTGCTCCATTCGAAGCCATATACGGCCGGAAGTGCAGATCCCCTCTGTGCTGGGCCGAGGTAGGCGACACTCAATTAGCTAAGGGACGAGTTCCTGACAGCCCTCTCACTGGTCCAGAAATCATCCGCGAAAACCACCGAAAAGATCGTACAAATCCGAGCGCGACTTAAAGCCTCAAGAGACCAACAGAAAAGCTACGCAGACAAACGGAGGAAACCTTTGGAATTCCAGGTGGGAGACCGAGTCCTTTTGAAAGTCTCGTCGTGGAAGGTCTTGATACGCTTCGGAAAGCGTGGAAAGCTGAATCCAAGATACATAGGGCCTTTTGAGATTCTCGCTAGAATCGGCCCCGTAGCTTACAAACTCAATCTACCCCGCGAACTTAGTAATATGCATCCTACCTTCCACGTCTCGAACTTGAAAAAGTGCCTATCCGACGAGACTCTTATAATTCCACTCGAAGAGATCGAGATCAACGAGAGCCTCAACTTCGTAGAAGAACCTGTGGAGATCATGGACCGAGAGGTCAAGCGAACGAAGCAAAGCCGCATCCCAATTGTGAAGGTTCGTTGGAACGCCAAGCGAGGACCGGAGTTCACTTGGGAGCGCGAGGATCAAATGAAACTCAAATACCCCAATCTCTTTGCTTAGTTGGGTAGTATCTACTAGCTACTTAAATTCTAAATTTCGGGACGAAATTCCCTCTATCGGGGGGATGATGTGACAACCTGAAATTTACTCCGTCACTGTAACCCGTTTCCGTTAATAAAAGTTAGTTTTATTAAAATTTTCCGTTAACTTATATTTATCTAAATAATTCATTTTTGAATTATTATTATAATATATTTATTGACGGGATAAAAACAACTAGGTCGGGTTACGGTTAGTTTACCCGGTAAAAACTTTTAGCTCCGTTTAAACGACAGTATAGGGTGGGTTCCCACTTGGCAGCCAACCCAAATACTATAAAAAGGTGGAGTGACCACCTTTAGAGCCTTTTCCCACCTTGGAGCTTTCTCTCTCTACTCTCTCTCTCAAAAATCGGGTTTGGCCAAAAGATCACCTCATTCAAGCTCAAAAATCAAAGGTAATCTTCCTAACTTGTTGTTTAACTTAGTATTCATGCCATCTCAAGTTTGAATCATCCAAATGCCTCAACATGCATGTGTTTACGGTTTGGGGATCCTCCCAAAACCGTGAACTCCCAAAAAGGGGTTTAGAAGCCCCAAAAACACTTCCAAACCTCCCCTAATGCTTAGATATGGCTTAGATACTTGCATGCATGGACTAACGACCCCAAGATCATGTCTTTTTGGCCATAAACATGAGTTTACGGTTCTTGAACATTCAAGAACCGTAAACCCAAAACCGTAAACACCTCAAATGGTGTTTTGGTGCCCCTAACCCCTTCCTTAGCTTGTTTGATGAACTAGAAACTAGTGTAAATGAGCTTAGGACCTTGAAACATGAAATGGTTGAAGTGGTCAAGGGTTTACGGCCATAAACCCTAGAGTTTACACCGTAAACTCCCAAGGAGTGGTCCAAGGACCGTAAACTCCAAGGGAGTACCCATTTGAACCCAAATCACTTCCTGAGCCTTTGAATTGAACCTAGAAGCCTTCCTTGTGATGCATGAGACCTTTAGACACCCAAACTCACCATTTACATGAGTTTACGGCCGTAAACGCATGGGGGAAATGGTCTCCCAACCGTAAACACACTTAAGGGTGGCCATTTGAAGTGTAAGCTCCATAGTGAGGGTATACACTCCTTAGATGCAACCTTTAGCACTCCTAACACTTGAAAAAAAGCGTTTTCATTCATTAAAGTGTCTTTACTTCCTTAATTAGTGATTACACAACTAATTAGATACTTTATACATCACTACATGTTACATAGGATCCGTGTGTGTGTTCAAGTCCTCACTTGACACCTAGCATCCTACCCGACGTTTCCATCCACTTCACTCACTACAGGTGAGTTCATACCCCTAAATTAACCTTTTAAATGTTTTTAACTGTTTTATGGGGGGGGGGATACAAGTTGAACCAAATAAGTTATAGTAACAATCGCATGTGAATTATAACTTGCAACCAAAAGGATATTTCTACACTGTTAACTGTTTTACCACCAAAAAGGGGTTTTCTATATTTTCAACTATATTGCCAATTAAACTGATTTCAAATGATTACCAAATTTATTTTCATGTTAAATCATTATAAAAACTATTTCCAAAACTCTTTTAAACTATTTTTATTCCCAAACCATATCTACACCAATATATTTATATAAGTAAGACTTAAAGGACTTAGGACTAATAACTCACCTTACTTCCTGTTCTTGTTTGATTGTGGGCTTAGGGTATTTTGTTATTAGTCTGACTCTCGTTGAACTCTTAGTTATATATCTTATATATTTGTGTCAGATATAAAAGTTTTCATATCAGTTCAATGCCTTTGGATATCAAAGACATGCAACCAACAATACTATTTAACTATAATAGGTATAGTTAAGGGATACTACTCAATACTACTATTGCCATGACAACTACCAGAGTCAGTTCAGTTGTGAGTCAATATATGTTATGTACTATACAAGAGAACACTATATACTATACAAGGAGAACATTATATACTATACAAAGAGAACACTACATACTATACAAGACAACTTACTAAAATAGAATGTGACATACTATTTCTCGATACGACACGTCTTAGTGCTATCACCGCGTAACCAGAGTCTCCTGGAGGGAGAGCGGGCATTATGTGTATAGATCTATACGGGACAGACACTCCCACATCCCGACTGCTAGCTACAGTCCGAGCCGCCTAGGCCCAGGGGTGACAAAATGTCACATCACTACATATGACTTGGAGGGTCAAAGGGATTCGATCGTCAATCAGCATGGTTACGTACGAGTTCACATTCAAACCTCTAATTAATACCTTAAAAATTAAAGGCAAACAGACTCCCTGAGGTGTAATGTACATTTAATACTACCTGGAGCCTGCATTTCATTACATATGGCCGACAGTGATACTGTTGGGGTAAAACGTTTTTCTCATTACTATACATGAATAAAGTCTGAAAACTATATTTTCATACTAATAGCTACTAGGAAAACTTGTACATTTTCGAAGGAACAAACAAACCATCGGGTCTTGGTAAAGGCTACTTTTCTGGAAAACATAGGGTTTTCTAGGGTTCATACTATTTTCAAACACCGAAATTTTCTTTTACAATGTATAAATGTGAATATTTTTATACAGGAAATGACACTAAATACTTATGAACTCACCAGCTTTATGCTGATAAACGTTTTCAAAATAACTTGTATTCTCAGGTCATCAGTAGACAGGTACGGATGCAGCTTTTGAGAAGACGGAGCACACATAAGACTCCACTTTATTTTGATTGTATTTTCGGTGTCTAACATTTGTACTGAACACGTTTGTATTACAATTATTATCTTAATGCAATGGATGTTGTTGCTTGTCTTTACTATTATGCTTTGTTATGATACTGTACATGACGTCCTCCACCCCAGAACGTATTCCGCCGTTCTCGGTTTTGGGGTGTGACAATGTAAGATTGGTAATTGTCAAGTTCATACCTTCGAAGTGTGGTCAATTGTAGGTTTGAATGGGAATTACTCTAGTGCAAGTAGGTCATTGAATTGGTTGGGCACCTGTTTTGATAGTTGAGATTTGTTTCTTCATCATCTTATAAAGTCGTTAGACTTATAGTGGATTCAGTGGAAAGTGCTCGAGAATATTGAGCTCATTGAGATTTCGGGGAGTATTCATTTAATTTTGGCAGGTGTGTGTTCGCTAGGATTGGCTAGTTATGGAACGCTACTACTTGTGGACTCAGGTTGTCGGCAACTTTGAGTAGTCAGGTTGCGAGATATATTGGAAATCTATCAATTTTTTGGTTGGAAGAGCACAGTTGAATCCAAGTGGGGGAGAACCGCTTGGAGTAAGAGATTGCACAAGGAATGAGATTTCAAGTTACCTTGCGCATTAGTGGTGGCTCATGGAGGGTATGTGATTAGTTTCAGGCTGAGGGATTGTGTTAAAGCATCTTTGCATGTTCTTGTCTGATGAAGGCTTTGGGGTTCGAAGCATAACCTAAACACCTGATTGGGTTATAGCTGGATGAGGTTTCGACTCATGATGATTATCGTTGGTATGGTAGATGCACGGTAATAGCATGGGTTGGGTCCATGACAGTGTGGAAGTGTTGTGAGATTGTGGGGAGGCTGTAGCATTCACTAGGGTAGCAGGCAGTGTGGAAGTGTTGTAAGACTGCGGGGTGTCCGTAGCATTCACTAGGTTAGCAGGTAGTATAGAAGTGTTGTAAGACTACGGGGGTGGCTGTAGCATTCACTAGGTTGGCAGGTAGTAATAGAGGTGTTGTGAGACTATGGGAAGGCCATAAAATTCATGGAATCAAGGAGGATGTGGGTCGTATGGGGTCGGTCATGATATCCATGGTTGGAACAGGAGGGCTATTGAAGCATTATATACAAGTAGGTTAGAGTAGCTTGGCCAGACAGACTCTTGAATAGAGTCTTGTGGTACAGTCATTGGAAAGGATGTCGGTTTCAGCGACCAGTTGGGAATCAGGTGCTTCAGATAATTGGTAGATCAGCTTGGAGCTCAAAAGATCTTGGATAGATCGATAATGTGAATATATGTTTGCAGGATAATTTAGGGTCATAAGGATTTTTTTGGATTATATTGTTAATTGGAGTCATATTGGTTGTGTTTTCGAATGGTTTTGTATCTCGGGAAGTCAGTTAAGGTATCAGATTCCTAGTTTTGATCTGAGTAGTGATGATTGTCCTTTATTGGTTAAGATCAGCGGGAGGAAGGATTCATCCGTCATCAGTATGTGAGTTCTGCTAAGGATGGGTTCAATTATTGGAAGGCCATCGTATAATAGGGTCGACTTTTATCATGGATCTGGTAGGTCGTCCGGGTGGATATGTCTTCAGGTATCTATTAATTTGTTCAGGCTGGATTGGTTTGTTCGGTTCGGGTTGTGAATTTGGGTCTATGTGGGAACAATTTTGATTGGTTCTGTCGAGGGGTCCAATATTGTTCAGGGTTTTCAAATTCCGGTATAGCGGTTGGATACTCGTTGGCTCAAGGGAAAAGTTGGGGTCCATTCTTTGTCAGGGCTTGTTATATCTGCTATTTTGGGTTCTAAAACAGTGAGGGTGGGCATTCATCAGAGCGAGGTGACTTACCCAGTCATTTTTAGGATGAAGGGAGTTAAGTTAGGAACGTTTATTTGGTAAAGGAGATAGTAAACAATGATTTCGAGGATGAAATCTAATTTAAGTGGGGGAGAGTTGTAACAACCTGCTCGGGATCATTCTGTGATTCAGGGCCGTGCGCCAGAAGTTGATTATGTAAAGGCTTTGGGCCTTAAGGAGGCTATGTGTAGACCTTTTGGAAAGATGTAATGATGGTATGAGATCTAAACTCTTAAATTGTGTTTCGGAGTCAAAGGGTAAAATGGGAAAAGTCATAGGCTGGGTTCTTGCATGAGATATGGATTTTTGTTGAGAGGTTTATAGTTCAATATATTAAATAATAATCTAGAGCACTTCAATACCTTTTCGTGGATAAAAAGATCATCGAAAACAGGGTTGGAACGAAGAAGTAATGACCGTTTGAAGTTAGGGCAGTTTTGGGGTTGAGCCGCGTACGTAGGGCGTACTCAACGTGTACGCGGGGTGTACTAGGGCATCCCTAGTATGTTGGGCATACTAGAGCATTATAGTACGCTCGGTGTAATATGATTAAGAAGGGCGTACGCGATCAGTGCCCAAACCCTATTTTCGTGGTTTGAACCCTATTTAAGCGCCTTAACTCCCTGAAACCCCTTCCATTCTCAGCCTCCACCTCTCCAACACCCTCTCTTGTAACACTATGGGTTGAGTCTCGTGAGCAAAAACAAGGTGTCTTTAAGTGCTTTGGAGTGTTCTTGGTACACCTTAGAGAAGAAGGAACTCATTGAAGAAGTGTTGGTTGCATTGGAGCTTGTAGATCCAGAGTTTGTTCACCTTGATCTTTCTCCTAGAGGTATAATGTTTGAATCTTGATGATGAAATTGTTAGATCTAGCTAGTTTTGGGTGTTATGAGCTTTTGGTCAATTTAAGTGCAAAAATTTTAGATCTTGAAAGTTTGTGACCTTGTTATGGATAAAGTTGGAAACATTATCCATCTTAAAGACAAGATCTTGTGTATTGGGACCATTCTAATGGATAAAGTTGGAAACTTTATCAATTATGGAACTATTATGAACCATAAAAATGTGATCTTGGCCCTTCCATCCCTTACATACAAGAGTTATGATGTCTTATTGGGTTAAGAACTTAGGTTTTTGGACATTAAGCACTTTATAGCCATGCAAAGTCATAAAGTTGGAAATTTTATGACTTAGGACATCATTTTGGGCTTGGATATAAGTTCTGGACGTAAGGGCTTAATGGAATAAGCTGTTAATGGATTTTTAGGATTGGGCTGCGTCGGCTAGGCGTACCTATAGTACGTTGCTAGTAAGCAGTCAGCGCCCTGGTTTTGGTCAACATCAGAGTACGTTGGGCGTACTCTCTTGGTACGCAGGGTGTACTCCGCTGACAAGAAATATTGACTTTGGACATTGACCCTTGACTTTAACTTTAACCAGGGTTGACCAAGTTTGACCTAAGGGTATTTTGGGTAATTTGATTTATATTTTGAGATTGGGATCCTTTTAATTGTAATTGTATATGTGATTGGTAGAGATAACTTTTAGAGCAGTGATCGGTGCGGCTATTCTTTCAGACTGTGAGGTGAGTTTTCTCACTATATCCATGGGTCGATGGCACCAATGCCGACCCATTACTTGTTATGTGGAGTGCTAGTTGTGTATGTGACAATTGTATAAAAGAACGGGATATGGCCCATGGCAATTGTATGAAATACCATGGGGGTAGCCCATAGCACTTGTACGTAAGACCGAGATTCGGCTATCGACATTGCAAGGAAAGACCATGGGGGTCACCCGTGTCACCTGTATGTAAGACCAGGATTTGGCCCTCGGCATTGAAAGGAAAGACCATGGGGGTAGCCCATGGCACTTGTATGTTTTGGTGTTTTGTATTTTGGGGAAATCACTAAGCTTTGTGCTTACGGTTTCATATTTATGGTTTTAGTTACATTCTGTTTGAAAGGGAAGGGCCCGGTGTGACTGTACAACATCCCCCAAGGTGTTCCGCATTGGCAATTAATGATATTACTCTGATGTTTAAGTGATATATTCACTTTGATCGGTTTTGGAACAACTCGTATGTATGATTTATTTTTTTTAAAATGAGAAAAATTACCTTAAATTTTTGGGACGTTACATAAAATAAAAGAAAGTATGACGTTGTGATAGTACAAAGTTGTAATTAAAAAAGTACAATGATGTGATAGTAAAAATTGATGGTAAAAATTATAGAAAAAATGTCTAGAAGGGAAATAAATGAACAAAAAAATGTTCAATGCCAATTTCCTGTATAACGGAAAAAAAGGTGTTGTGGATTATTAACAATAATCTAAAGGTAGTGGGAAAAAATCAATAGATTTACCTAAGTGCACATGCATCCTAAAATCTAGGTTTTACTATCTATAGCAACATACTTTAAAACGTAACAAAAGAAAGAGTTACTAACCTCAGGATTGCTTGTTTGTGATCTTGTGCTTATGAGCTTGTTGCAAGGATGAAGGGTCCAACATAACACCCCTCTAATGGAATCAGACCCACAACACCAAAAGCAAAAGGAAGAAACCTAAAGTTAGGATTTATACAAAAGTCACCAACCCTTAGGATAGGGGTTGTGATATCTGGTATGGAGAGGGAGAGACAGAGTAGGGACAATTTTTTGAAGGGAATAAATAGCTCTAGGGTTTACCCTTAACAGTCTATTTTTAGGCTGCAGATAAATTCCTAAAAGGAATCAAATTCTAGGATTTATCCTTATCTGATTCAAATAAGCCTTATCCCTATCACAAGGACACCTAAAACCGTCCATCATAGCATCTCTAGAGGCTTCTGGAATATTCCGATTAATCCCTTTAATTAATTAATATTCAAGCCCTTTAATAAATTAAAACCATTTAATTAACTAACAAAATAATTTCTAATTAATTTATTAATTCCTTAATAAATTAAAAACATACTCTTCTCTATTTCCTTATGTTATTTGGGTTATAAGGCCAACCTAAAAGGACCCTGTTATTATTAGATATATTATGAGAACAATTAATGACATTGGACACCATTTCTAACAATCTCCCATTTAGACAAGTCGTTAACTTTTCATGGTCTAAATGTTTCACTAACAATCAACAAAGAGTAGTCATCCACTTTAACTGACTGCGAAACTCGGAATAGAATCCCGTTCCCTAAGACAAGTGATCAACTCATTCCTTTGTTCTAGATATCTCTATGAACATGAGCCATGGATATAGGTCAATCTCAATGTTCAACATTTTGTTTCCCAATTCACGATTTCTGACGTTACATCTAACTAATAAATCGAACGCACCAATTTTGTCAGGGATCGACCAAGAACTTCAGATGTCAGCACCAAATCATCGAGGGGGCCACAAATATCACTTCCTAGGTACGAGAATGAAAAAAATAAACCTTGGCTACATAGTTTTTGTCTACTTGTCTAATCATACATGGAAATACCCTTTAAGACTAATAGTTACATATAACGTTGAAGCACACAAATGCACAACCGATTTTGCAAACAAAACCCCATATGCATATCAAAATTACTTGTGACTAAATCCGTGAAGTAATATCTAAGTACGGGTTGTCCAATTCTTAAAATCTCTATTTTTTCATGTACTTATACAGTATTGGTTAATCAACCATTACACGTAGCATTCTTAAATCACTCACCCACTTCTTAGAGTGTAAACGATTGTGGAAGCTTGAGCATAATTAAATATTCTGGAACTAAGTTTCAAAACATGAAAAAACGAAACACAATATTTGAATTAATACAACTTTGATAGTGAAGGACCCAGTAAATGGTTTGGTCTAGGCTTTCATTGTGTTTAGTTCAGTTTGAGTCTGTAATAGTATTTAATGGGTTGTTTGTGCTTTTAGTGCATTTTGTGTGTTTACGACCGTAAACTGTGTTTACGGCCGTAAACACGTTTACGACCGTAAACTCTGTTTACGGTCGCAAACCCAGTTTATGGTCTTGTCAAGTATATATAGAGGAGGTGTTGGTCTTCATGTGGTTGTTGATGCCATAGAGTCCTATCGAGTTGTACCAGACCATTTTCTGAATATAATCGTGTGCAAGCTTGGTTTCTTTTCATCTTATTCTTATTATGTGATTGATTGTTGCTTAACTACTGGTAAAGATCCATATTTGGACCTTACAATTGGTATCAGAGCAGAAACTGGTGTTCAAGCTTCTTTCAATCGATTTTTGGGCTATTTCAACCGATAGTTTTATTGTTCGAACCTGATGTTAGTGTTTTCGTGGTGAAGGGAATCGATTCTACTGAAAAATCGTGTTTTTGAAGGCTTTTTGGGAGTTTGCTGCCAACCGTAAACTCTATTTACGGTTGTAAAATCAAGAACATCAAGAACCGTAAACCAAGTTTCAATAACTGTAAACTCTGAATCTTCATAAACCGTAAACCAAGTTTTGAGAACCGTAAACACATAAACCGGAAACTCACAAACAGTAAACTGTTCAACCGTAAACACAGTTTACGGTCGTAAGCTCAGAACAGTAAAGTGCAAAACCGTAAACTCCGTTTGCGGTCGTAAACTCCGTTTACGGTCGTAAACTTCATCAACCGTAAACACTTTAATTTGGTTAATTTGATTCAGTTTCAAAATGGAATCTCAAAGTCAAAATCGTTTCCATGAACTTGACACTGTTATGGGCACTACCACGCGTATTCCAAGATTAATGTTTGCGGATGGTTTCCCTGAGTGGAAATATAGAATTGAAAAATACATCAAAATGAAGGACTTTAAGGTATGGAGACGCATTCTTAGAGGCCCTGTTAGAATCATTACGACAGTTGCAGGCCAAGTGATTGACAAGGAGGTTGAAAACTACATTGATGAGGAGTTTGAGAAAATTGAAGAGCAAGAAAGAGCTTTAGCCACTTTAACCATGGCATTATCTCCTGATATTGCTCAAGGTTTTCGTGAGTACACTTCAGCTAAAGATCTATGGGAAGCCCTAATTGAAGTTTATAAGGGCAATGAGGATATGAAGGAGAGTCTCCAGGACATGTTGAGGCAAAAGTTCAATATGTTCAACTACATTCCAGGAGAGACTCTTAAACCTCAGCTGCAGCGGTTCACAACTCTCACAACTGACATGAACATATATGGAATTTACTTAACCAAGTCATAAATCAACAAGAAGCTTCTGAATGCTTTTCCCAGATCATGGGACATGAATGTTGCTGTGATTAAGAAGACCAAGGATTTAAACCGCCTTACTCTTGCTGAAATCATGGCAGTCATCAAAGCTTGTGACATTGATGACAAACAGAGAGAGATTAATCATGTGAACTCATACTCCACTGCAAATCTTGGAATCTCATCCAACACTGCTCTCTCTTGTCAATCATGTCTTCCTCGGGTCAAGCCTTTGCAGCTCAACAACCTAAAATTCAGACTTTCGCTGCTGCATCATCCATACCTCACCATCAAAATCAGCCATTTGTCACTCCACAAGTTGTTCCCTCTCCAAATGTGCATGTTGTAGCCTCTTCCTCAAACACTAAGGATACTGATGAAAATCTGGCTCTAGCTACTGGGCTTGTTAATTGGTACAATGCTTTTGTAGCTGGAGAGCTTCCACCTCGGCTGTTATTTGCTGATTTGGACCAGATTCATCCTGAAGACGTAGAAGAGATGGACATCACGTGGCAGATTGCTATGGCTGTTTTCAGGGCCAACCAGTTTGCTAAGAAGACTGGAAAAAGCAACTGGGGCATGAATGCTGACAAGAAGGTGGGATTCAACAAGGGCACGCTGCGATGTTTCAACTGCCACGAGCCGGGTCATTTTGCTCGTGAATGTCCTAAGCCAGACCATAGGATCAACAACAACAGGACGATGGTAGCAGTGGGAAACAACCGTGCAGGTGCTACAGCTAATGGTGAAACTGCTATGGTCGCTCAATCCTTTGACTGGGAGGACCAGATTCAGGCTTTGATTATCTCAGCGCTAGAAAATGCTCACCTAGCACAGATTGATGATGCTGCCTTGAAGAATGATGATGTTGATCCCGAAGCAGAGATGATGGAGCTGCAGCTCGCTCTAATGGTGTCTACTTCTTCCGAGCCAAAGAAAAGCGAGGTAAACCTACCATCTTGTTCTCATGCATGTAAAGAGTATGTTAAAGTACTTCGTGATGAAGTCCAATTATTACGTAGAGAGGTAGAGGACCTTGGGTATGAGGGATACCAGCTTAGGAAAGGACAAAAGCCCCTTAAAGCCCAATTAGAAGCTAAGATAAACGATTTTAGAAGAATTCAGGCAGAATACAATGAGAAATGTGAACTATATAATTATGTTAAAAAACAAAATGATGCGCTGATTGCCGAGCTTGATACATTAAAGAAAAGGTTTGATTCTGCAAACTTTGCCTTTCAAAAATTTGATGGATGAAGCGAGGTAGTTGCCACCATGATGGATCACTGCATGGATTTTAAACGAAATCAGTCTAAGAGTTTAGGATATGATAGCGTGACCCCTCCATATAATCATACCTATCAGTATCAACCCTTATCCAAAGATGAGATTGCCAACGAATCTTTTATGGTTTATGGCAAACCATCTGGCTTTGTTTCAGGAGGATTTATAAATGTTGAAAGTACTGACGCTTCTACTTCCTCTGCAGATCATCCTTTAGATCAGGCGAAGCATGGAGTTGGTGTTTCTGTTTCTGTTCCTATTTCTGATGTTTCTGTTTCTATTTGTGATTCTGATGTTAAGACTGATAGTGTTTTGTGTGATGTTTCTAATTCTGATTCTGTTGAATTCAATTTCTTTGATATGTTTGATAAACTATTTGGTAATTCTGATGCTTGTAATTCTCATGAAAAACCATCAATTTCACAAGTCACACCTTCTGAGGCACCCTCACTTATCTCACAACCTATTTCTCATGCATGTTCTTCTGAGAAAAGTAAGAGTGTCTTTCAAGAAAATAAATCTGAGAAATGTAGTACAAGTTCAAATAATAAACAGATTTGTTTTAATTGTGGCGTTGGTGGTCATATAGCTAGGAATTGTCAAAATAGGATCTTTGTAAACTATTTGCCACCAAGAGGAGAGAATGAATCTCGAGGAAGGTCTTTAATTAGAAAGTCATCAAGAATTCGTTCTCAAAATGATGATTGGAAAGATGATCGAAGCAGAAAAAGGGCTAGTTTTCAAAAGAACAAAAAGTTTTTTTCTAACAATTCTCAAAATAGTTTGTCAAAACCGAACAAGGCTCCACCAAGATCGGTTTCGTCAAAAAGTAGTTCTGGATCTTCAACCACTTCTGGTAGAACATCCAGAAGCTCAGTGCAAACTCACAAGAAATCTATTTCAAAACCTCTTGAGAATGTGGTTAAACCTAAATATAATTGGAAGCCCAAATCAATTTCCAATCCTTCATTACCATCCTCTGAAGTGATTAGGAATGAGGATCCTAATTTGAAATCATTAAATGTTAATTCAGAGAAAGTGAAAAGGAAACCCAGGACAGTGATGACCTGGGTTCCCAAATCTAAATGATCCCGCTAATTTTGCAGGGACAGTTGCAGAGGAATGTCGTTCGTCCCTGGTACGTCGACAGCGGCTGCTCCCGGCATATGACTGGAGACATCTCCCAATTGAGCGAAATTCAATCTTTTAATGGGGGCTATGTTTCCTTCGCGTGCGGAGATGGTGGCAAGATCACGCAAAGAGGAACTGTTACAAATGGAGTGTTAAGCTTTGAGAATGTCAACTTCGCTCCCGAGTTAAAGCACAGCTTGTTGAGCATTTCCCAAATCTGCGACAAAGGCTATTCTACCCATTTTACCGACAAGGAATGTATGATTCTCAAGCCAGACATTGTTATCCCGGAAGAGTGGATTCTTGTCAAATCTAAACGGGATGGAAATGCTTACATTATTGACATGAACAGCAACCTACCTGAACAAGTCACTTGCCTTTTCTCAAAAATCTCCAAACAAAACGCAATGCTATGGCACCGAAGACTCGGTCATGCTAACGCGAAAAACCCGAATCGCCTTGCCAAGAATGAGATGGTCCGAGGCCTACCTGTCAGAGACTTTGTTACATTTGAGAAGTGTGTTTCCTGTGCTCAAGGCAAACATCATAGGAAACCACACCTGCCCAAGCAAGTCAACTCAATCAGTCAAATGCTCTAATTGTTACACATGGACTTATTTGGACCGGTCAACGTCCTGAGCATTAACAGAAGCTCATACTGCCTCGTTGTGATCGACGATTTCTCTCGGTTTACGTGGGTCTTCTTATTATCCAACAAAGCGGGGGTTGCTGATCTGATAAAGAAGTTCGTGGTGATGATTGAGAAGCAAACCAACAACCAAGTGAAGGCGCTTCGTACTGACAACGGAACTGAGTTTAAGAATGCAGTTCTTTACCATTTTTGCACAGAAAAGGGGATAGTGCGTCAATATAGCTCTGCTCACACGCCTCAACAGAACGGCGTTGCTGAAAGGAGAAATAGAACATTGAAAGACGCCGCAAGGACGATGCTTTGTGATTCCAAACTACCTGTTTTCTTCTGGGCCGAGGCGATTAACACTGCTTGCTACGTGCAAAATCGTGTTCTAATCAACAAAGCACAGATGAAGACACCGTACGAGATTCTCTATGGACACAAGCCTTCAGTCAGCCATTTCCGTGTATTTGGCTGCCCTTGCACCCTTCTTCACTTGGAATCCAACCCTAAATTCAATGCCAAAGCCGATGATTGTTATTTTGTGGGATATGCTGCGCGCACCGCTTATAGGGTTTACAACAAGAAGACTAAGCAGATTGTCGAATCCTATGACGTGCGCTGGTTGGAGGAAAATGAAACAGACGCTCGAGTGGGTCCCGACTGGTTATTTGATTACACATCGCTCTTCAAATCTTTAAATGTGTTTTCAGATAGTTCAACTGGATCCTCCTCTGGCTCGATGATTGTTCCTGAAGATGAAGACGAAGAAGTTGTCTACAGACCTCCAACGGTTGAGGGGGAGTCCTCTGCTCCATCTGGGGGGAGTCCTCTGCTCCACCTGAGGGGGAGCCATCTGATCAACCTAATAGTCCAGAGTCAAAAGTTCAAGATGGAACTCCTAATACTGATGCAACACCTCTTACACCCGTTGAAAGAGAGTTCATGTCCAGAGACGCTTCCGCTGTCAAGCCAACGTTTATTGAACTCCTCTTTCCCCAAGAAATCGCAAATGAGTTTGTAGCAGAGTCATCTAATGTGAATCAATCAGTAAATGATGGAGGTTTCAATATTCACACTCTTCCTGTTTCTATCAATGATATCAGCCAAGACATACCCTCACGTATTCAATGCGATCATACGATCGATAACGTCATTGGCCAGCTGGGAGATGGAGTTAAAACTAGGAGTCAGAGTGGAGATGTCAATGCATGTCTCTACTCTTGCTTTATATCTCAAATAGATACGAAGAATGTTGAAATGGCTTTGAATGATCCCAGCTGGGTGGATGCAATGCATGAGGAGCTTAATCAGTTTGAAAAGCTCGGGGTTTGGAAGTTGGTTGACTTACCGAAGGGCAAAAGGGCTCTTGACACGCGTTGGGTCTATCGTAATAAGCAAGATGATTCGGGTGTGATTGTGCGAAATAAAGCAAGGCTGGTGGTTCGCGGGTTTCGACAAATTGAGGGTCTTGACTATACTGGGGTATTTGCTCCCGTGGCTCGGTTGGAGGCTATTCGTATCTTTCTCGCATATGCTTCTTACATGAATTTCACGGTCTACCAAATGGATGTCAAGACTGCCTTCTTGTATGGCAAGGTGAAGGAAGAAATTTATGTTGATCAACCCCCTGGGTTTGTTGACTCAAAGTTACCTAATCGTGTCTACAAGTTGGACAAAGCATTGTATGGGTTACATCAAGCTCCTCGAGCATGGTATGCGACTCTAACAAAGCATTTGGTCGAGCATGGATACTCTCGCGGCACCATTGATCAAACTTTGTTTATCAAGCATGTGGTTAATGATCAGATACTAGTTCAAATCTATGTTGACGACATTATCTTCGGGTCAACCTGTCCACAGCTTTGCAAGGAATTTGAAGGCGTGATGAAGAAAAGGTTTGAGATGAGTTCTCTAGGGGAGATGACCATGTTTCTGGGGCTTCAGGTCAAACAATCTTCTACCGGAATCCTAATTCACCAAGCGAAGTATGTGGATGATATGCTGGAGAAGTTCGGGTTCCAAGACACGAAACCTGCTCTTACACCCATGGCGGAGAGACCTTTACTGACTCCTGATCTTGAAGGCGAATCCGTAGATCAGACGTATTATCGATCAATAATCGGATCGCTTATGTATCTGACTGCCAGCCGCCCAGATGTAATGTTTGCGGTCTGTCAATGCGCACGTTACCAGGCCAATCCGAAACTCTCTCATTTTATTACTGTTAAATGGATTTTTCGGTATCTCAAAGGTTGCCCAAAACTGGGCCTTTGGTATCCGAAAAATCCCGAATTTGACCTTTATGCTTTTGCAGACAGCAACTATGGCGAGTGTGAGCTTGATAGAAAATCGACTTCAAGAGGATGCCAATTTCTTGGAGATAGACTGGTCTCATGGCAGTGCAAGAAGCAGCATACGGTCTCAACCTCAACAGCAGAAGCGGAATATGTCGATGCGTCTGCCTGTTGTTCTCAAGTCATATGGATTCAACATCAGCTGTTGGACTACGATTTGAATTATCTAGAAACCCCAATTTTTTGTGATAATGAGGCTGCTATTCAAATAGCAAAAAATCAAGTCCAACATTCCAAAACCAAGCACATTGACATCAAAATTCATTTTATCAGAGATTGTTATGAGCGTTCGCTCATTAGGCTAGAACATGTTCACACTGACAATAATGTGGCGGATCTGTTCACCAAGCCTTTTAACAAAGCTCGATTCGATGTGCTTGTGGGATTTTTAAAAATGATTCGTTTTGAGGATTAATTTTTAGGTTTTCTTAGTTTAAATTTAAGCATTTCAGTCATTTCATTCTCTTCCATGCACAAATTTAGGGGGAGAAATAAAAAAAAACATATACAAATTCAAAAATCCAAAAATATTTTGTTTCTTTTTTTTTAGAAAAACATTAAAAATCCAAAAACATTAGAAAATCAGAAAAAAAATATTGTCTCTTATAGTTTTGTTTGTTGATGAAGGACTGGGAAGTGATATTATCAAGTCATAACAGGCAATCTGAGTCTGCGTAACGTACCCAAAGTTGAAGGGTCTTTGCTTTGGTTTGATGCGCCGGTAGGCACGAAAGATTCTAAATGGACTTAAGAAATTCTTAGTCTTGACAAATCTTGACCTAGTTAGATCCGTTTAGCCTGACAATACGACGCTCGGATAGGTTGAGCAGGGAGATATATATGGGAATCTACTCGTCACATTAAATGAACCTGTACTTGGAACCGTGGATTAACTTTTCCTCGATGTCCGGATTCTGTCCTTAAATCCGGTATTGATGGGGCGACTGGTAAATTCCGATGAGTTAGGTCTATAGAAAATCGTTTTCTTTCTATATCTATCTGTTAGTCATATGTTGCCTCCTCTGCGTGATTGGAAGAGATCCGACCTGGACTGCAACATATGCAAATCTATCTCTCTGCATATTATATCTATGAAATGCTTCCCATCTGTTAGCCATATGCTGTCTCCTTTGCGTGATTAACAATCCGACCTGGTACACAGCATATGCAACCTTCTACTTCTCAATCTCTAAAACTATAATTAATAATAATCTAAATCTATCTTCTCTCTTAATGATTGTCTGCTCACCCGATGTAAGGAGTACTCTGGAAGTCTTTGATTACTGGGGCATATCAGGAAGCGGGAAACATGTTCCAGTACAATTAACAATTGAACACTCACAAATTGTCTATAGATCTCGCTGCTCAATTTAGATGGACAACAATATCCCTGGTCGTCGTCAGCTGAATGGTCCTTAAGACATAGTATCTAGGAACTTAGGATCAGATATAGTATTTAGGAACTTAAGTTCACCTTGTCTTGTAACAAATAGTATATCCTAAATCTGTCACAATTTTTGTGTTTAAGTGGACCACAATACCGGCGATCAACCAGATAAAGATGTGAAGATGAAAGGTACCGACAAGTGGATTAAGGCTGTCTAACAACTTTGATCCCAGCATCACAAGAATATTCTCAGTAAATTTTGAAATAAATTTTGTCTGCGTTTATTTTATTTTATTTTATTTTAAATTTAATTTAATTTTATTTTTATAATTGTCAAAAATTTATTTTTTAAATCCTTTAATTCTTAAATTTTAGAAATTAGTTTATTTTATTTTTAGTTTAATTTTAATTTTACTTTTATTTTAAAAATCCTCAAAAGTTTTATTCTTAAAATTTTTATCGGGATAAAAGACTAGGTTTTACACTGTGTGGGAGACTGGTAATTTCGAAGGGAGTATAAAAGGAAGAGTTTACTTCCGTAAACCCTTTTCCACTTCCTTCTCTCCTCTTTACAGCCGCAAATAGCCTTTCTCTCTCTACTCTCTCTCTTCGAAATTTTTTGTTGAAATTTTGAGAAATCGGCCTAGTACACCTCGAAGGTATGATGAAACCGACCGGGAATCTGTTTTCTATTCGCCATTCCGACCAAAATCGAAGGAGTAATCGGAGTTTAAAGAACTGTCGGCGTTTACTGTTCATGAGGAGTTTACGGTTTAAGATCATTCAAGAACCGTAAACTCCATCTGGTCTTAAGACCGTAAACCCAAGTTTTGGTCTTACGACCGTAAACTCAGTTTACGGTCTGTTGACCTCTTTTGACCGTAAACTCCAATATTTTGTATCAAACTATTTTTTTTTAAAAAAAAAGCCAAAATTATATTGTTTAATTAAGAAAACTAAATGATTTAAATTGTTAAATTCTGTGTCTTCTTACTTGGCTTGTTTAGTGTAGTTAAATGGCGAATCTTAAGTTTGCGGACAAGCACAACTTGGCGATCATGTTGGATGATCCTCCGGCTGCTCATGCAGAATTCAAGTCAATGATCTATAGGCTAAGATAGTGCTGCTTATCCTGTCCCATCATCTATCAGAATATCATCCGGGAGTTTTGGCAGACAGCTAAAATGGACAAAGTCAATGGAGAAATTACAATTGAAGCTGTAGTCAAAGGTTGCAAGATCAAGATTACAGAGCAGTACATCAGAGATACTTTGCTGGTCAACGATGAATCCAATTTCCCTACTGAAATTGGAATTGAT
Organism: Lactuca virosa; assembly: GCF_052849685.1. Lineage (NCBI taxonomy): Eukaryota > Viridiplantae > Streptophyta > Magnoliopsida > Asterales > Asteraceae > Lactuca > Lactuca virosa. Next base: position 473,451,216 of record NC_136429.1, on the reverse strand, counting down.
GATGTACAACAGATTCTTCAGAGGATGGGATATGAGGGTGTCTACCCTCCCACAGTTAAGAAGCTCCTGCCTCCTTACTGGCGATTCCTGGCACACGTGTTCGTGAGCTGCATTTCTAGCAGAAGATCAGGAGCAGATGAGATCTCTCTCAGGAACACCGGGGCAATTGTCTCCGTGGCTGCTGGCATAAAGTTTAATTTCTCAAAGTTCATTCTTGATGAGTTCTTGGTCAACATTAATGCCATTACCCGGGGGACCAGAGATGCGTTTGTACTTTATCCAAGGTTTATTCAAGTGTTCGTCGACGATCAGTTTCCAGAAATGATCAAGGATGGTGACAAGTTGGACATAAATGTTGGATTAATGTCTAAGTCCATAACTATAATTGGTAAGACTTGACCCGACGCGGCATGGTCCATTTGGGTTGCATGGCATCATGCATTTGGATAGACTATAATGAGAGAAATAACACTTAAGGTTGGTTAATATATTATATGTTCTAATATACTAATAAGGTTATTTAATTAGTATTGATCAAGAATTAATTTGGAATTAATTAAGTGATCAAAAGGAGACTAATTAAATATATGGGTTGATTGTGTAAATCATTCATTCTTATATATGTGGGCTTGTGATCCAAGATTCCTTATGTTGGACTAAGTCCATGGGGTGACCCATGGATACTCCATGGAGGTTAAAATCCATAGAGTATAAGGAATGGGTAAAGTTATGAGTTACATGGTGTAACCCTAATAGCCACCATATAAAAGTATCCCATGGCTCAAGAAATCATGCACTAATGTGTGAGTGTGAGGGCTAGACGATTTCAAGGAGTGTTCAAGTTTCTGTCAAGTTATTCCAAGTGTATTTGGTGTTGTGTGAACCATTTGAGGTGTCACACTTGGGGCACTAGGCACTCAAGCTTCATGAAGACATTCTACATCAAAGAGGTATGTATTCTATCTTGTTATATTTATTATTTTGTATGCTAGATTAGGATAATACCTTGGATGTTCATAATTGTATGTATAATAGAGAAAACATAGATCCAAGGTATTTAGGGTTGCATGTACACTTAGGAGTGTTAGAATGCTCATAACCCAACAGTGGTATCAGAGCCTAGGCTTGTTTTGTTGTTATACTTGCAAAAGTAGCTGAAAAAAATCGAGTTGGATGCATATATTCGATTGTTTTGGCTGGAATTGGACTAGGAACATTACCCTAAGATGTTTTTGGACTTATAAACATGTTTTTGGTGTGGTAATGTTCATGCTAATCCAATTTCTAAGATAATTGTCTTAATTTCAAGATTTGTATTAGTTTGTATGTTCATGCTAATTTCTTGAAGATTGATGATTTGAATTATCTTGTTCTTATGAGATTCTTAGATTAATAGAAAAGTTGTGTGAAATAGTTGTTTTCAATCCATTTTAATCTAAGAGTTGATTCCAAAGTGTGTTTTTGTAACTTGTCCTCAAGTTATATGAAAAGTCACATTTAAGAATCATAAAACTCATAAAAGTTGGCAAGGGTTACAAAATGAAGAGTCTAGTTCTAATTAAATGGTTTTATGACTCCATAACTTGTCCTCAAGTTATGGAGGTTCAAGAGTCTCTTCATTAAATTAAAAAAAAAGGTTTAACCTTAATTAGTTCCATAAGTTACAATAAAAAAAAGTTATTTTTTTTATTAATTAGTTTAAAGTAGTTTTAATTAAAACTACTTTAAACTCATAAGTTATGGAATTAATTAGTTTTGAATAGTTTCAAAACTTGCCCTCAAGTTTTGGAATTTGAAAAGTTTTCACTTATGAATACTTTAATTCCAAGTTAGCCCTTAGAATTTTAAAAGTTAAAATTCAACCCTTATACTTTATAATATTATAAGTTAATAATATTTATATATATGTATAAGAGTAAAGTCAGTCTTACCGTTAGTAGGCCTCATTCACGAAGCCGGTCTATATGGGGGGTATAAGGTTACTGCCTATAAAATGGCAGTTTAATGGGTGTCCACTCTCACCCACCGCTTCCTTGTCTGGTGGAGGGTCGTTAGCCGAACGGGTAGGACAAGGACTATAATTCTCCTTTCATTAAAAGTATTAATGATAAATACTAAGTAACTAAACTCTTATTAATACCTAATCTTAGTTACTTAGGAAAATGTGAATTTGGTGCTAACCCATGAAATTACACTTTGCACTTTGCTTAAGTCGTTAGTGGAGCGTGTGTGGTTAACCGGCACACTAACCTGGACTTAACAAGGTAGGCAAAGGGTAACTTAATATTTATCATAGTATTGGTGGAGCGTGTGTGGTTAACCGGCACACTGATTAAGGGGTAAATATTAAGGGTACCAAGTATATTTGCATGGTTATTCACACCTTGTTTTGTGATCCTCGGCATCCCAGTCACAAAACCTGAAGGGCACACTCGAGATTGAAACATGCCTTTGAACAGTTCAATGAATCTCAAAGATCTAGGACTTTCAAATCCAATTAAAACCTAATAAATTATTTCGTTTTTCATGGTGGAAACTGGTGAATCGTCATTCACCTACCTTCAAATATTTTATAGCTTGGATTACGGCATCCCTCTTCTAAGTTATAAAATAGTTTGTTGGGTCCTAGCCTTAATATTTCATATTGGGTGTCATATTAAGGACTTTAAATCAACTATCTTGAATATCTCCCAAAAAGATGTCTGGTCTAGACATTTATGATCTTCCCAAATCTCTTGAAAGAAGCTTTCCTAAATGAAGATGATGTCCCATGGATATCATACTTCTTTCACCTCCTCCAATTATTCTCCCTAACCCACAAGTTCCTAAAAAGTTTAAGGTCACTCAAGCCCTATTGGCAAGGCAAGGTCTAGGTGTGATCACATCTTGGAGATGTAGTCACATATTGACAAGCCGGGAGAGTTGGGTGTCAAAGTCTTGAGAAAGTTGGTGGTTCAACTACTTTCTAAGTCACATAGTGAGTTCTTTTGGAAATCCTATGAAACATACTAAGACAAGACCCTTAATGATCTTATCTATTTGCTAAGATCAACTTCCTAAAACGCTATGGACATTAACAATGATGACATTGGATATCCAGTAAAGCTCTCTCTTCCCAATGGAAAGGGATCAGCCATAGTAAACTCGGTTGACCCAATGATAAAGAGAGAGGCGAAGTCTGAGATAGTCCCATTATCAAGGGTCCATAGGTAACTATTGCCAAAGGAAGGGGCATTGGTTACGAAGCTGCCAAATTTACCTAAGGATGTTAAAGTCAATAAGTTTGGCTCTACTTCAGGTAAAGTCCATTGTCTAACTCTATTAAGTACATGCTGATTCTGATCGCGAAGATGGATTTCAATCGCATGGTTCGGTGATCAGAATTTTGGGCTATTACTTAAGAGTTATGATATTTATATTGCTTAGGAATAGATAACAACAAGGTTTTCATATGGATTGTAAGGATAAGTTTTTCCTCAAAGTTTTAAAATAAAAGAAAAAGGTTTTGATTTTATTTATTTTAAGTATCCTTACAATGGCATTTTTGAAAAGTTGTTGCTTATAAGATTCCATTGATAGCAATATTGGAAAAATGGATTTGATTCTTTCGGTTGTGGTAGTGTCTAATATTACCAAATAAGGAAAGATTCTCATCACCCAAGGTTCAATTGGACCGAAACTTGGAATCATGCAAGTTGTATAGTATGATGAATGAGAACTTTTAGCTTGGAAAATTAAGACTAATTCCTTATGTGAATAAGAAAAGGACTAAGGGATCGAGTACACATTCTTGTGCATTGGTCAAGTGCACCACAAAAGATCAAGAAGACTATTCGTCATGATTTACTTAAGTTCAGTAAATATGATTATACTTATAAGTTTAAGTATACGTTTGTAGCATTGGAGAAGTTTCAATGTGAGACAGAACGAATAAGAAGAATCAAAGTATGGCAGAAAGATAAAAGTTTCTCAAATCTGAAAAGATGGGAGAGTACTTTAGTATCATGTTTATGATCATCTTAATGATTAAGATACCATATCACAATTGGTCCTCTAAAGTCATCTTAGTGCATTCTTATGACTAAGAAGAGGAGTCATGAATTGTTGAAATGGTTAAATCAAAAATATGAGTCATGCTTCGTTCCAAAACAATTCTTAGAGTCATACTCCAAGATTGTAACTTGAGTGACATATCTTAAAGAGGGTTTGTTAACACTAGTCAAATGTAAGAGTAAAAGGTTATCTACTCTTGTACATTTGAAATTGGTAAGTTGTGATGTTTTGGATAAAACAGAGACCAACTTAGGCCAATTGTGTAAAGTGTTAGTCTTGATAAAGAATCTGCACTATCTCTTGAAATATGATTATACTTATAAGTTTAAGTATACGTCTGTAGCATTGGAGAAGTTTCAATGTGAGACAGAACGAATAAGAAGAATCAAAGTATGGCAGAAAGATAAAAGTTTCTCAAATCTGAAAAGATGGGAGAGTACTTTAGTATCATGTTTATGATCATCTTAATGATTAAGATACCATATCACAATTGGTCCTCTAAAGTCATCTTAGTGCATTCTTATGACTAAGAAGAGGAGTCATGAATTGTTGAAATGGTTAAATCAAAAATATGAGTCATACTTCGTTCCAAAACAATTCTTAGAGTCATACTCCAAGATTGTAACTTGAGTGACATATCTTAAAGAGGGTTTGTTAACACTAGTCAAATGTAAGAGTAAAAGGTTATCTACTCTTGTACATTTGAAATTGGTAAGTTGTGATGTTTTGGATAAAACAGAGACCAACTTAGGCCAATTGTGTAAAGTGTTAGTCTTGATAAAGAATCTGCACTATCTCTTGAATATTTGACAAGGGAGTCTTATATGTCAAGAGGACAGTGGGAGTCTTAAAGCTCTTGAAAGTTTCAAGACTTAATCAAGAATAAAACCTAAAGTCCTTCACTAGCACACGACTTGAGGTTTATAACCTATCGTGTTGAAATTTTTGTGCCTATTCAAGTTGGCTTTGCATAGGAGTTCTGAGAGTTCTCAATTGGTTGCACAACTACTTGGAAGCAATGGCAGGCACCTGAGCTGCCAAATGGCAAGAGTTTAAGATTGCACAAGTTTAATCAATATGAGTTTGGATTTGTCACTAACCTTGTCTTGTGATTATGGTTTTGACAAATTCACATGGATAAGAACACATACACTATTAAATCTAAGTGTCATAAGGTTTCTCTCCGATTCATGAAAATGATGGTGAGGAAACACTTTCACTAAGTAGATTTTAGCTAGATAGCAATTATGATATTTGCATTCTCAAAGTCGTTAGTGGAGCGTGTGTGGTTTATCGGCACACTAACATGGACTTGTGAAAAGTGGCAAAGGTCTAAACAATTGAGACTATGATTACGACATCCCTTTTCATAGATCTAAAATTGTTTAGACACACATGTGAGCTATCTAAGAGAGGTGTATGATTTTGATAAAGTTTTATCAAAACAATCTAGTATCAGAAATCTGAACTTTGGTAAGAAAGTCAGCTGATATCTGAGTACATGTCAAAGCTAGTGGGAGCATAAGTGTTATGCTAATAATCATCATGTTAGTGGGAGCATGATAATTATGACAAAGGTTGCAAGTTAGCAATGTTAATTATAGAAAACAAAAGTTTCAATTCGTGAGGTTGCAGGGGTTGAAAAAGTTGTTTTGCTATAATTAAGGGAGAGGAAATTATACTTCATTTCAATTCTAAAAGCTTAGATTGAGATTTTAATCGTATTTAATCAAGGATATATATATGAATTTCATGTTGGAATGGCTCAACATAAGGAAATTCTATATATGGGTCCATTATTTGCGTTCTAAAATTCGATTATGCTTACGGCATCCCTTTTCATAATCTAAATTTTGAGAACTTGGCAAATTGAAATGGAAATATTATAGCAAAAGGCTGGTTTAGTCTTTATGTGAGACATCATGAATCGTGTCCCATATGCTTCGGATATAGGATCGATTACATGTGCTATATTCATCCTTTCTAAAATTTTCCAAATGCCTGGGGCATTATGAAGGGAAAAGGTCTAGAACTGGATATGACTAAAATGATTAAGCAATTGTCGAGGACAATCTAAGGTTTACCAAAGATTGGTTGCTCAAGGACAGTTGGAAGTATAATGTTAATTCTGGAAGGACCATATTGACATAATCTGTAAGGAGTCAACTCTTGTTCAGAAGTGATAGTCAAAATGGAATATGGAAATGTTTCAAAATTAGAAATTATTCAATCTGTGAAAGATTAGGAAACTTAATGAAAGAAGGATGTTTCCAAGGAGCTGATCTCCTTTGGAATGCTCTGTAATGATTGTTGTCAAGTCTTTATGACTTTGTGCATAATCATTAAGAGGATCAATGCATATAAGTTTAGAATCTAACAGATTTCAGTAAATGGCATGAATTTGGAATTCTTGCATTTGTAGTAAGGATTTGGGACTGTGAAAAGAGGATCATTGGAGTGATGTTCAATTGATCTATTTTACAAAGTAAAGATCAAAGACAAACATAGTATGCATACTTGGTGTATGGCATGACTAGTGTTTAGAAAACATAGTGTACATGCTTGGAGCATGGGACAACTATTGTTTTAAATTCAAGTATAAAGTTGATAAAACCGAAACAATGAATAATGAGTAATCAGTATGGTGATAAATAAAAGTGTTTATTTATATTCATAGGGTTTGATACCATATTTGATTCATTTATTCTTGTGTTTCACTTTGCATGTTTTGACTTCCAGAATAACTAAGTCGCTCTTCCTGAATGATTAAGTTATTCAAACCATCCACGGTCGGTCATATGTTGGAAGTAGATATGAATCAAGACTGTCATGGGTTGGTTTGTAGAGGTCCAAGTTGGTGGACAAAGTGGTGCTACAACACTCATGAGTGCTCATAAGTTCTGAGTATTGGATTCAACCCGCGCTCATTTGAATCACTTCATGGATTTTATCACGAGTGATCATGAGACGATAATATCTTATATTCTTCAAACCTAGACATATGAGTTGTTACTATGAGTTGGTTATACATTGATTGCACGAAAACGCATTGGTAACTCGATGTTATAAAATGTGCCTTTGTGTATGATTCAACAAGTAGTAGAACAAGTCATATGAGTCGAAGTTTATCCATTCCTTTTACCTTCGGGACAAAAGCGATATCTGTGGGCTCCTCGATGATTTAAAGATGATACATGTGAGTGCTTGGTCAAGCCAGGACTGATTTGATTTGTTCAATCAGTCAGTCATCATGAATCGGAAATCGGGAAACAACAAATAGACAGAGAGAATGATTGATAATCCATGTCTCAGTCCATATGATATCTAGAATGGAGGAATATATGATCCCTTATTTAATGGACAAGTCATTGACAAAGGTCAGAGTTCATTGACAAGGTCAGAGTTCGACAGAAGCTTTTGAGAGCTACGATTGCTGATCGGTTCCTGAAGTCATACACAATAATAGTTTTAGACTTATCCAAGTGGGAGACTGTTGGATTAATGTCTAAGTCCATAACTATAATTGGTAAGACTTGACCCGACCCGGCATGGTCCATTTGGGTTGCATGGCATCATGCATTTGGATAGACTATAATGAGAGAAATAACACTTAAGGTTGGTTAATATATTATAAGTTCTAATATATTAATAAGGTTATTTAATTAGTATTGATCAAGAATTAATTTGGAATTAATTAAGTGATCAAAAGGAGACTAATTAAATATATGGGTTGATTGTGTAAATCATTCATTCTTATATATGTGGGCTTGTGATCCAAGATTCCTTATGTTGGACTAAGTCCATAGGGTGACCCATGGATACTCCATGGAGGTTAAAATCCATGGAGCATAAGGAATGGGTAAAGTTATGAGGTACATGGTGTAACCCTAATAGCCACCATATAAAAGAATCCCATGGCTCAAGAAATCGTGCACTAATGTGTGAGTGTGAGGGCTAGACGATTTCAAGGAGTGTTCAAGTTTCTGTCAAGTTATTCCAAGTGTATTTGGTGTTGTGTGAACCATTTGAGGTGTCACACTTGGGGCACTAGGCACTCAAGCTTCATGAAGACATGCTACATCAAAGAGGTATGTATTCTATCTTGTTATATTTATTATTTTGTATGCTAGATTAGGATAATACCTTGGATGTTCATAATTGTATGTATAATAGAGAAAACATAGATCCAAGGTATTTAGGGTTGCATGTACACTTAGGAGTGTTAAAATGCTCATAACCCAACAATAAAATCTTTGGGCCCTCACACAGTTGGTCTAATCAAGCAAAATCGAAAGGGCAAGGTCGTTTTTGAAGGATTGAATCCTCTGGTCAAATCTGGGAAATTTGCTGAAATTGATGAGTCTTCTGAGTCGCATGGAACATCTGACAAGATGTCATCTGAGCCAACTTCATCTGAGAGGGTTGCGTCTGAAGATGTGATCACTGTCTCAGATCATGAAGAAGAAGAAGATCCAGCTGCTAACGCACAAGTGGCTGAGGAACATGAATTGACATCCGTACGAGTAGAAGAAGATTCTCACAGGGGGTCGGGGTCAGAAACTGACTTATATGAAGACCTCGACCTCACAGGATTTGACGATGATGAAATTCCTGTCAATTTTGGGAGTAATGAGGATTTTATGACCGGGATGAACCTTAACGAGCTGCTTGACAATGTCGATGAAGTTGTTGAACCAACAACAGAGACAAGGGAAAAAGAAGATGTTCTCGAAGTTACACCTCCTCCTACCAACACATCGGCGGAAATAGCAATTCCTATGGTGGCAACGTCAGGGATTCCTCCCCTTGGTGTTGTCTTACCTACTTCTGCGCCTTTGGAAAGTGATCACACCACCACACAAGTCACACCTCCTTCAAGCAAAAGACGCAGACTTGACCCAAGACTGGTGATTCAAAGTGTTACAGCTCCACCAACAACTACACCTGTTATAGTCTCAGCTGAACCCACAAGTGAAGGTCCTAGCACTCACTATGAAGCTGGTGGATCTTCCTTCCCAACGGATTTCTCTCCTCCAAGGCCAGAGCACGACGCTACCTCTGTTAAATTAGCCAGGCTCTTGGCCAAAGATCAATTTTCAACATCACCCCCGCATGGTAAAGGAATTTTTATAGGGGGTGATAGCACAGGAGAAGAGAGTCCCTCACTTCTTGGACTTCAAAAGCAGATTGATGTTCTGAACCAGAAGAACGTTGAGTTGGATCAGAGGAACATTGAGCTTGATATAAAGGTGGCTGAACTTCAAACAGAGAATACACAGCTCAACATTCATGTGGCCGAGCTTACCGAGGATAAAGCTCTGAAGACTAAACAGATCACAGATCTTCAGACACACTTTGGGCTACTGACCGCCAGCTACTACGACTTGAAGAAAAAGCTGGAAGATAAATTTGGGGACGAATTAAAGTCATCCGTTGAAGGGCCACATATTTATCTTCCCAACCAAGATGCTCCCATTGCTCCGAAACCTACCAGAACCACTACCATCGTGGATCGTTTTGAGAAAGAACCGGCTCGAGCTCCAAGTGCAACAGAATTAAAACGTGCCAAAAAGGACAAGTCTGCTGACAAAGGTAAATTGCTATTCAAAAGGAGCGCAGATCATAAGGCACCCTGGGATAAACCACAGATCACCGTGACGGATCTGGGCGAGAATCGTTTCAGAGACACCTATGGTGATAGGTCGGGAATCCTCTCGTGGGGATTCCATGACACCATGGATATGTTTATGGTGAGGAGAAAGAGTGGCAATCGTGAACTATACAAAGATGCTCACGACTTTCATTCTTTTACTAAGGTTGATCTTATTGAGATGTCTAAGGCTCCTTTCTCCAATCCATCGAACAATCCCAGGGCAAATCAGTTCAAGTCATTCCTGGAAGATCAAGTCGCTAAAGGTTTTCCTTCGATGAAGACTGCTGAGTCGATAGTCAAGGTTTATCCTAATGTGTTTGATCCCAAGACTGATCAGCCACTTAGATCAGTGATGTGGCCTGCTACAGCCCAAGTGAAGCAAGTCCCCATTCTTCAAAATTATGCTGATGGTTCTCTTGCATCCATGCTATATTGGGTGTATGATGAAGCCACGGATGCCGCTGTTATCAAGCTTAAAGAAGATTGCATCCGTCTGTATGAGAAAAGGGATTTACTTCAATTTGGCAAGTGGGACATACATCATCTCGCTAAGAATCAGATTATGGTGGCTGAACCTCTCTTTGAGCTCGCTGCGAAAGAATACACGTCGATGGTGGCTGAAATCATAGAAAAGAAAATGTGGAACGGAGCGATGGGAAAATCAGACGTACTGGTGGTCGAAAAGAGCTAAGTCCAAGCTAGCACCAAACCAAGGGGGAGATTGAAGGACCCAGTAAATGGTTTGCTGTAGGCTTTCATTGTGTTTAGTTCAGTTTGAGTATGTAATAGTATTTAATGGGTTGTTTGTGCTTTTAGTTCATTTTGTGTGTTTACGACCGTAAACTGTGTTTACGGCCGTAAACACGTTTACGACCGTAAACTCTGTTTATGGTCGCAAACCCAGTTTACGGTCTTGTCAAGTATATATAGAGGAGGTGTTGGTCTTCATGTGGTTGTTGATGCCATAGAGTCCTATCGAGTTGTACCAGACGATTTTCTGAATATAATCGTCTGCAAGCTTGGTTTCTTTTCATCTTATTCTTATTCTGTGATTGATTGTTGCTTAACTACTGGTAAAGATCCATATTTGGACCTTACAAATAGCAACAAAATCTCTTTTTAAGTCACTACGAAATAAACATCAAAACGGTTACAATTAATAATGTTACATGTTTCATAATAACTCTACCTAACATGTAACGACCCAAAAACCAGGATAAAATTTTTTATTTAAAAAAAAGAGTTACACTTATCACATTGTTCCAATACCATCACATAACAATAATCTCAAATCATCATAGTACATCATCAAAAGTGCGGAAAATAGTGATGAGTAAAATGTTTTGCCATCACGCCGAGCCCTTCCCCTTAGTATCGGAAATTCCTAAAACCACAAATATAAACTGTAAGCAAAAGCTTAGTGAGTTTCCCCAAAATACCACATACCAAACATAAATAAGCTAGTGCTATGGGCCAAACCATAGTCTTACAATCACATTCCTACCGAGGGCCAAATCTCGGTCTTCCATACAGTTGCCAGGGGCCAGATCCTGGTGAGGGCCAAATCTCGGTCTTCCACACAGATGTCAGGGGCCATATCCTGGTCTTTCATACATTTGTTAGGTTAAAGGCCCATTTACCTTTCCCATAATGGGCCTAAACAACCTTCGCCCAAAAACACAATAATGGACTCCAAGGCCCAAAAAGGCCTAACTCAAGCAACTTACGGCCCACAAACAGAGTTCTGAGGCCAACCTACTCTAAACAGGGCAACGCCCAAAAACTAGCCAAGGCCTAAATGTTCAAGGCCCAACCAAAGTCGAAAAGCCCACTGAGAGGCGTACGCTCAGCGTACTCGTCCGGCTGCCAGTACTTGCAAAACTTCTTGCAACCTTAATCCATTTGGTGCTTAATCCTCACAACCAATCAATCCAACTTTCAGATCTTGACCATTATGGCGTTCGAAGACATAAATTTGGCAACTTTATGCCTTAACGTGTCTTAATGGAACCCAACATCCATTTTTTTCCAACAAAGCACACATTAAGGACTTAAATTCATGCACGGACTCATATTAACCACCAAGATGACATTTTTATGCATCTAAAACATTAAAGGGATTGAGATCTAACACCTCTAACTTCTGGAGTTGCCTAAATTTACAAAAAGAACCCATGGGACCAAATAAACTCATAAACAAGCCCTAAACTCTAAAAATCAAAATGAATCATCAACGTAAGAACTTTTTACCTTCAAAAGATTCCAAAGTTGATGAAGACTCTGGATCGAGAAGCTTAACCTAAAAAAATGCTTGGTTTGCATGTTATTTTTTCTTGAATACACACTAAGATGCCATAAAATCACTTCAAAGATCAATAACACTCAAAGGGGGTAAACTATGGTAAGATGGGACCTAATGAACAGTGGAGGATAATGAACGTGAGTGTCCAAATGCCATAATGTTGTTTAAATAGGGCTCATGTCCTAAAAATTATGGTTTAGTCTTTGGCTACGTACGCCATACGTACACCATGTACGCTCAACGTACGTGGCTAAGCCCCCCAATCCAAAAGTGCGAACGTACGCTAATCGTACCAAAATGTACGCCCAACGTACGAGGGGACCATTTTCTAAAAAATTTCGAACTTTAAGGACCAAAGAGGAAAATAACTGGAATCGGATGTTAGAAATCTCCCCCACTTGAATTAGACTTCGTCCTCGAAGTCCGGTGATGCAAAAAAATCTGGGTAGTGCTCCCCCATCTCGTCCTCTGGCTCCCACGTCCACTCAGAGCCCTTTCAGTGCTGCCATTGCACCTTCATCAATTTCACCACCTTATTTCTCAGAGTCTTAGTTTTTCTGCCGAGAATCGCAATCGGCCTCTCCACATAATTCAGGCGCTCATCCACCTGAATGTCATCCAACGAAGTGACTTCAAAATCATCTGCTACACACTTCCACAACTAAGACATGGAAAGTATTATGGATCTGACTGAGCTCATCAGACACATCCAGCCGGTATGCAACCTGCCCCCACGGGCAATAATCCTGAAAGGACCAATACACCGGGGGCCCAGCTTGCCCCGCTTCCCGGATGAAACCTTTCCAAGGTGACACATTCAATAGCACCAAGTCCCCCACCTGAAACTCAAGGTCCGAACGACGTCGATAAACATAACTCTTATGTCGACTCTACACGACCCGCAACCTGTCGCGCACCTGCTGAATCAGCTATGTTGTCTTAAGCACCACTTCGGTGCTTCCAATGACCCGATGACCAACCTCGCCCCAACAAATCTGGGTCCTGCACCTCCTCCCATACAACATCTCAAATGATGGTCGGTCAATAGTATCATGATAACTATTGTTGTAGGAGAACTCGGCCAGTGGAAGGTAAGTATCCTAACACCCTTCAAAGTACAACACACAAGCCCGAAGCATATCCTCGAGTGTCTGGATCATCTACTCACTTTGGCCA